>NC_091471.1:211714716-212341716 GCF_036971445.1 Narcine bancroftii | reverse complement strand
ACAGAGTCTCTGGGATTAGAAATAATGTATTAAAGTCAATAATAGTAAATAATGCAAAGATATAAACATCAGACATTCATTACGTTTTTACCTATGGAAGCAGCTACTGACTTTTCATTATTTAGCAAAATCTAAAGGCAATGCTGCCATAAGCTTCAATATTTAAAATTTCAGGTCGGGGACTAAAATCTCTGGTACCAAGTTACATATGGTTAAGGTAAGCCATGTTTCACATGAACAAATTCAGAAATAATTTGGATTGGCATACTAACCCTTTTTAACCATTGATGAACAAGAATGCAAAAACTAGTCAAAAGAAAATTTAACTGACCACACCCCAGGTAGGGGGTGTTCACTGCCCAATCGTAATCGTCCATGAGACATAGCAGCAGAAATAGGCTATTCACACAGGTGCACCCCAAGAACGCATGCTTAGCCCACTGCTCTACTCATTATACACCCATGACTGTGTCACCAGGCATATTTCCAATGCCATCTAAAAGTTCATCAACGACACCACAGTTGTCGGCAGAATCAAAAACAGCAATGAAGAAGTGTACAGGAGGGAGACAGATCAGCTCACTGAATGGTGTAATGACAACAACCTTGTACTTAATGTTAGCAAAACCAAGGAGATGATTGTGGACTTCAGGAGGAAGTCAGGGGAACACAACCTAGTCCTCATTGAGGGCTTAGTGGTAGAGAAGGTCAAGATCTTCAAATTCCTGAGGGTCAACATCTCTGAGGATCTCTCCTGGGGCCTCCACGTTGATGCAATCACGAAGAAGGCTCATCAGCAGCACTCCCCTAAACTTCTACAGGTGGACCATGGAGAGCATTCTGGCCGGTTGCATCACTGCCTGGTATGGAGACACCAACTCTCAGGACAAGGCTAAACTCCAGAGGATTGTCAACTCAGCCTGCGACATCACAGGCACCAGACCTCACTCCGTTGATGACGTGAGGCGGTGTCTTCAAAAAGCAGCCTCTATCCTCAAAGACCCCCACCACCCAGGCCACACCCTCTTTATTCTGCTACCATTGGGGGAAAGGTACAGGAGCCTAAAGACGAGCACTCAGCGGCACAAGGACAGCTTCTTCCCCACTGCCATCAGATTCCTGATGGATCAATGAACCAAAGACACATTTTGTGTATTATTATTTTTATTTTTTATATAATTGTTGTAAAATGATTATATAAATGTTTGCTTTATGATACTGCTGCAAAAACACCAAATTTCAAGACAATAAATTCTGACTCCATTCAGCCCATCGAGCCTGCTGCACCATTTAATCGTGAGCGATCCATATTCCCTACTCAGCCCCACTGCCTGACCTTCTCCCCATAACCTATGATGCCTTGGCTAATCAAGAACTGATCAATCTCTTAAAAACACCAATGACTTGGCCTCCACATCCACCTGTGACAACAAATTGCAGATTGATCAACCTCTAGCTAAAAAATTCTTACACATTTCTGTTCCAAGCAGATGCCCTTCATTCCTGTAGTTGAGCCCTCTTGTCCTAGATCTCCCATCATAGGAAACAACCATTCCACATAAACTTTAAACAGTCCATAACTTTCAACATTCAAAATGCTTCAATGAGATGTCCTGTTATATTCTCCTAAGTTCCAACGAGTACAGGCCAAGAGCCGTCAAACACTTCTCGTCTGATAGCCCTTTCAGTGCCAGAATTATCTTTGTGAACCCTCTCTGAACTCTTTCCAACGTCACTACATCTTTGAGGGGAATTTGAGTGTCAGTTCAGAGAGCAGAGAAAGACAGTCTTGGTAGAGAAAGTTTGGACGCCCACGCACTGGGTTGAAGCTTTCCTCTGAAAAATATTAGCCATCCTAACTGGTGCTTTAGAATCAGAGCTGCTTTTTAATCAGTCTGGCATCATCCTGGTCACATGATGGTGGCACATTTTTGGATAATTAAACTGAACCTTAACAATTATGAGAGGCATAGAAAGGCAGTCAGACTCTGTTTCTCATACACTGGAGGACATGTGTTTGAAGAGTAGAGGGATGGAATTTTTAAGGAGATGTGCAAGGCAATGTTTTTGAGTGAAACACAAAAGTCTGCAATATTGTGAGAGTAGTTAAAACACAGAAATGCTGGAGCTCAGCATGTCTCGCAGCGTCCATAGGAGGTCAAGATAATGCAACCGATGTTTCGAGCCTTTAGTTAAAAACACAGGTATGCTGGAGGAGCTCAGCAGGTCTCAAAGGTCCATCGTCGGTCATTATACACAACTGACATTTCTGGCCTGAGGTAAAAACTCAGAAATCTGGAGGAACTCAACAGGTGTCACAGCATCCCTGCCTGCCTGCATCTTACTCAAAGGTTTAAGAAAGGTTCAGGCCCAAAATATCAGTAATGCATCTTTACCTCTTGTGGACGCTGCGAGACCTGCCAGGATGCTCCAGCACTTTTGTGTTTTTAAGGCAGAAAATACTAGGTGCCTGCATTGGGCTGTCAGGGTAATGGCTGAAACATATAATAGTCATGTTTTAGTGGCTTCTAGATAAACACACAAAATGGAGAAAGGAAGGGCTCAGGCCAGAAAAATCAGTAATATCATTTTACCTCCTATGAACGCTGCAAGACTGGCTGAGATCCTCCAGCATCTCTGTGTTTTTACAGTCACAGCATCTGCAAACTTTTGTGTTTCACTACATAAATCTGCAGGGAGAGATGTGGATTATGTGGAGGCAGCAGAAATTTTGTTTAATTTGGGCAGCCTGTTTGATGCAGACATTGAAAGCCAAAGGGCCTGTTCCTTTTCTGTATTGTATGTAAATATCAATAAAGTCCATGAGACAAATTAATATACAAACTGTTGTTTTTCAAACAAGCTAAAAGTTATAATTTTCATATTGTGATCTTGATTAACCATGATGTAAATTGTAAATGATGAGTACCTATGGTACTGATAAAAGTTAGTTCCGACTGAAATTGTTCTTCAACATTCCAGCATCTAATTAATAACAGAGTTAATTTAATGGGAACATGAAGGCAACCTGCAGTGTTGATAAGCAATTCTGGAATCAAAAGTAGAGTTACTGGCTGTGGAATTAATTTATGTTGAAGCCGAGATTGGATTCACAGAGTACTGGATTTTTTTCCTGCCTTTGTAGATATTCCGCAGGATATTGGACAAGGAGATTTTAAGAGTACTGGATTTTTTTCCTGCCTTTGTAGATATTCCGCAGGATATTGGACAAGGAGATTTTCCAAAGTTTTGATAAGGCACCACAGGTGCCTTTCCAAAATTCTTTAGCAACATCCTGGGAACATACATTAATAGTCTGACGATGTTAAAATCTGAGAAATGGATCATTAAGAGCATCATCAGATGACTGGTTATGGAGTTTGATACATATAAATTATTACCAATTTCTTTCATAGTAAATATACTTTCAACCTACCTCAGTTTATCAGCACTTAGAATGTTTCAAGCTCATCATATATACTGTACATATCAAAGACTTCCTTTCTTCCAATCCAGAGTATTTAACTGTCATTAAGTCTTTCCCCAATAATTTGTGCTACATCAGACCCTTCATGAAAGTTCAAGTTAATTATTATCGTAAAATTGTAAAATACAACTTGATGAAACGATGTTCTTTGGTCCTCTGTGTAAAACCATGCAAACACAAATGTAGACATAGCACACATATTTACAAACGATTCATATGCAGCAATATATAAAAATAAATAAATACAGTAAAATACCCATCATCCTGAATTTGATCAACCAGAAATTGAAACAAGTGAGGAAAAAAAAAACAAAATTTAAATTTCAAATAAGTAAGACTGGGCTGATGGACCCAGAGAGGGAGCACTGAGACTTCACTGGACACACGCAGGTTTGCCCCGCTGAATGGGCAATGCCCCTCCATACGTGCATATTCTTTTCGTTGCTGCCACTTGTGTGGATGTGAGTTGGATTGTCAGCGTTGGGAAGGTGTGCCAAGGGCATGACCGGGTCACTTGTGTGGAGGCGAGTCAAGTCGTCAGTGTGAGGAAGATGCGCCGAGGGCCTGACAGGGACACGAGTGTGGAGGCAAGTCGGGATACGCTGAAGGCCTGACCAGGACACTGGCATGGGGGTGAGTTGGATTGTGCCAAGGGCTAAGTTTGTTCAGTGTTTTGAATTAAAATGTAAATTTTGTAAAGTTACAGGAATTAGCTGATCAAAGTGAAAATATTTAAATTTTAAAAATTTTCAATGAAAGTTTAAAATTGTAAAAGGAAATGTTCTCTGAAGCAATACACAACCACTTGGGAGCAAAGATTCAGCTAGCGGACCGCCCCGGTCATTCCCTGCTCACACAAAGTTACAATAAAGTTGAGTTTGAATAAAATGTCGGTACTCAGGGTGAAGAACCAGCTGATGCCACGCACCACTGGGCTGACTCTCCCAAAATGTCTCCCTATCGCTGCGCAATAAGAGTCTATATCTTTATTAATATTAGTAAGGCTTTATCTGTAAACTTGGGGGTGGGGATTAATTAGCACAGCAGCACGGTTAGCACCCGCGACTGGGGTTCAAATTTCAATTTAAATTTTGTAAGTTATGTGAACTATCAAAATTAAAGACTACAAAACTGATTTTTTTTTCAAATTAATTTAGATTTTGTACTGTCTTTTCTCTTTTAAACTGCTTATTCTTAGTGTAGGTGTATTAGTTAGGCATTGTAAGAGTGTGCCTCAGACAATTGGAAAATTTGCATATCCGACATCTTTGATCCCTGTAGGTGCTGCATAATGGGGATTTACTGTACATTTTGTTAAAGAATAGTAGATTCTTGGAGGGATTGTATGAGCAGTACATCAGTAATTTCAATGCCTGTAGAAAGAAGCTATTCCTCAGCCTGGTAGTGATAGACAATAGCAATAGGAGCTGGAGTAGGCCCTTCGGCCTGTCGAGCCAGCACCGCCATTTTACAGATCATGGCTGATCACTACCATCAGTACCCCTTTCCAGCCTTATCCCCATAACCCTTAACTCCTTTGCCCACTAGAGTCTTATCTAACTCTCTTTTGAACATAATCAGCAAATCTGCCTCTACCACCCTCTGTGGCAGAGCATTCCACAGATTCACACTTCTCTGGGTAAAAAAATGTTTTCTCATCTCCGTCCTAAAGGGCCTCCCCTGTATTCTTAAACTATGCCCTCTAGTCCTCGTCTCCCCCATCATTGGGAACAAGTAATCCGACTTCACCCTGTCTATCCCCCTGATAATTTTGTATACCTCAATCATGTCCCCCCTCATCCTTCTAAATTCCATCGGATACAAGTCCAGTTTTTCTAGCCTTTCAGCATATGTCAACCCCGCCATCCCTGGAACTAACCTTGTAAATCTGCGCTGCACACCCTCAAGAGCTAGTATGTCCTTCCTCAAAATTGGAGACCAGAACTGGACGCAATACTCCAGGTGGGGTCTCACCAGGGCCCTGTACAACTGCAGAAGGGCGTCTCTGTTCCTATACTCCAATCTCCTCTTTATGAAAGCCAACATGCTATTAGCCTTCTTCACAGCTTTCTGAACCTGCATGCTAGTCTTCAGTGACCGGTGAACAAGTACTCCCAGATCCATTTGCTCCTCCCCACTCCTTAGCTTGTCTCCATTTAAATAATACTCAGCTTTCCTATTATTGCCCCCAAAATGGATAACCTCACATTTGCTTACATTGAACGTCATCTTCCATTCAGCAGCCCACTCTCCTAACCTGTCCAAGTCCCTCTGCATTTTCCTGACATCCTCCTCACACCCCACACCGCCACCCAGTTTCATGTCATCTGCAAATTTGCTCAAATTATTAATAATCCCCTCATCCAAATCATTCACATAAATCACAAACAACTGAGGACCCAATACCGATCCCTGCGGCACTCCACTCGTCACATCCTGCCATCCTGAAAAAGACCCGCTTACCCCAACCCTTTGTTTCCTATTTCTTAACCAATTTCCTATCCATGTCAGCACCTTACCTCCAATACCATGCTCCCTGATCTTGCCCATTAGTCTCCCGTGCAGTACCTTATCAAAGGCCTTCTGGAAGTCCAAATACACCACATCCACAGGCTCTCCCAAGTCCACCCTCTTTGTCACATCCTTGAAAAATTCCAGAAGGTTAATTAGTCAAGCATGACTTACCCTTAAGGAATCCATGCTGACTAGCCCTTATACTATTATTTCTGCCTAAGTGTTCTGCTATTACTCCTTTTATGATAGACTCCAATATCTTCCCCACTACCGACGTCAGGCTGACCGGTCTATAACTTCCCGTTTTCTCCCTCCCTTCCTTCTTAAAAATCAGCAACACCTCCAGCTCTTTTTCGATGGGAGTATCTGGAAGATGCTGTGTGCAGGGTGGTAGGGGTCCCTAATAATTTTAAGAGCTCTCTTTAGATAATGATCCCAATACATCACATCCAGTGGGGGGGGGGGGGGGGGGGGGGGGAAGGGTGGGAAACCCCAGTGATCCTGTCTGCCACTCTTATGGCCCTGTAGATTGACCTTTGATCCAATAGATAAGACCCTGACTTACGATGTTCCAACTTATGATACTTCAAAGTTATGATCAGAATCAGTTTTGAATACAAGGTAAGTCGAGGTCTACCTGTATCAACGTGGTTGCTTTTCCTTCTGATTCAATCAGCGCACACAGATTGCTTCCCACTGCCACCAATCCACCCCCCCCCCACCAAAATGTCATCATTTCAGTGCTCCTCATGTAGTCACATCAAGGAAACGTGCTTTGTCAGACCTGATGCCGTTTTTTTTAAAAAAAGGTTATTTGGAACACATGCGCAGATTGCCGTTGCTGGGGAGGGAGAGAGATTGAAGAGGGGGGAGAGAGAAAGCGCCGGCAATTTGGGCATGTGCACCAAATCACAAGGTCCATCTCAGGCTCCCAGCAGGAGCAGGGCTATGTATTGCAGAATGAAAACTTAAAGTTACAGTGTAATGCCACATCAGAAGCACATTAACTGAATACAGGAAAGAAACTTTAAAGATTATATTATTTTCAGATTATCCGGTTGTTAGCAAATTCCCACAATCAGCGATTTGATGTGTCCCAACTACTTCGCATTTCTCGCATCAAAACAGAGTATATCATGCGTTCAAAAAGCATTTCATTGGCTACAAAGTATTTAAGGATGTCTTGTGATCTTGAAGGTGATAGGTAAACCTGCATGCTTCTTCATCCCATAGCTTGTGCATTTTACTTCAACAATTAATCTAGTTCACAGCATGGTCAAAAAAAATTTAAAAATTACTTAATCTTTCTTTACAAATTTATACATGATTGTATTCTAGAGAAGCATTTTCTTGTTTATAGCCCCCCAAAAATATAATACAATGTTGAAAAAATGTTTGTAACATTTGTAAAAAGGCCTAGAAATATTAATGCCATTTTGATCAAATTAAGAATGGAATGTGAAAAATGTTTAGAATTCATTCAGTTATAATTTCATGATATCAATAATCATCTAATGAATCAACAATATTGAATGTAACAAAATTACAAGTTCCACTTGATTGGTAAACAAAACAGTAACACCATCACGAAGATACCACAACTTTAATAGCAATTGGGTTCGAATCCAGTGCTGTCTGCAAGGAGACTGGAAGTTCTCCCCATGTGTGCGTGGGAGAATCTCCAATCTCCATTTCCTCCCACCCTTCAAAACGTACGGAGCTTGTCAGTTAATTGGGGTGTTTGGGTGGCACGGGCCTGAAAGGTCTCATACAGTGCAAAATGTCTAACTTTAAATTTAAAGATTTAATGTTGCTTTTTGTTGCATTTTAAGTAAGAAAGGAACCTCAGACCAATATTTTTTTTCCAGTTGTAGATTTTCCAGGCGATTGTGATGAAAATTGGCTGGGAGAGAAAGCAGCTGCTTCACTTCAACCCTTATAGTACAGCCATGGGAAACTATAATTACTTGTCCTATTTAAAAACTGTACAAACGTAGGTCAAGAATGAAAAGATACCACCCATTTAGAATTGTACCACTTTTATGTTTTTCTCCAAGACACATTTCACCACCAAAAATTTGACCAAGCTGGAATCTTGCATACTTTAATCATGGCCTTTAACTTGATACAGGTTTTCTTGACTCCACGTGCCCTGAAAGATCACTGAAACAGCATTTCCACATTTTAAATATCCTTATTAGAAAGTAAAACAATAGATGTTTCACATGGGACACAATCAACAAAATAAACGTGAATTTAATTTAATTTTTTTAATTTAGACATACAGCACAATAACAGGCCATTTCAGCTCACGAGCCTGTGCTGTCCAATTACACCCAATTAACCTACACCCCCCAGTATGTTTTTGAAGGGTGGGAGGAAACCAGAATCCCCGGGGAAAACCCACGCAGACATGGGGAGAACATACAAACTCCTTACAGACAGCATGAGATTTGAACCCCGGTCCCAATCACTGGCACTGTAAAGGCGTTGCGCTAATCACTACACCAACCCTGCCACTCTACGCCAACTGCACCACCCTTCCCAACAACTTCAGACACTACTTTTAATACAACTTCTTTCAAGCAATCCAGTCCATCAGGTTAAAATACAGAGCTCCAAAGCAAGCAACCAGCATCTTTTGATCTGACACAACAAACTCCTCACATATATTCCACCTGTACGTATTTTATATTTTTATATCAAACCATTGACAGTCTTTAAGAAACACTTGTAATTCCAAATGAACAGATAACAAGTCACCTAACAAAAAATACTCCACACTCACCATCTCCCCTGCTAAAATCTTGGAGTCACAAAATGTGTTCAGAAGCAGTGCATTAGTTGTGCTCTATTCCTTCCACAAGTCACCTTCATTACAAATTGGTAAAGCATTGAGAAGTAGAATATACTTGGAAAATTCTGTAGATGAGGCAAATGAAACTTGTACTTCAAAAATGTACTTCAGGTAACTGGATTAAACTTTTCACAAGGGACCACAATCTGAGTCGCTATTTTCAAACTAGCATGCACCAGTTGAAAGAGTCAAAAGCAATTGGATGCAACCTTGGATAAATAATTACAATGATTTACTCAGGTCATGAGCTAAGAAGTTCAAACACCCTCATGTAAACAGATCCTTGGATCACTTCAGCATTACATTGGTTGACATACTTTGGCAATAAGTGAGATTCTTATGGCTTTTAGACTGCAATCAAGGAATTTTGCCACTACACAGGCAGTCTAAAAAGGAATGTGCCAATTCCTGCACCGAGATTTATCCTGCAGGACCCCTGCAACTTTTTGGAGGAAGCCTACGTACCGGAAAAATTCATTGACATTCATCCACTCTACAGCACATCCAACCACCGGGACTGTTGCACTCAGGTATTTGCAGTCTAAAAAGATGCCCAGAGTGAACGACCATACAGGCAGTAATTTTGTTCATTTTTTTCTGTGATTTTCCCGACATTGCTTGAAGAGCTGTGAAGTTCAACGTGATGGAATAACTTTTATGAGTTATCAAGTTGGTAGTGCTTGTTGTTATGTTCTGGCATCATTTCAAGACCTGCTGCAGAGAAATGGATAGGAGAGAGAAAATAAGTTGGTTTTAAATGGCAGAGAAAATGGAGAAGGGAAGGGTCTTGAGGTTACCACAGGAAACTGCAGATACTGAAATCTGAAGCTCAACACAACCTGATGGAGGAGCTCAGCAGGTTGGGCAGCAGAGTTGGAAAAAGAATGGTCATTGTTCAGAGCCAAAAGTTCTAAAGGATCTCAATAAAGGATCTTGGCTCAAAACATCGACTATTCTTTGCCTTCTCCTGATCCTGCTTCTCCACGGAGATCTTCCAGAATATGGTTATGGAAATAACTTGTTAATGGCATTAAGGTGTAAGAGATTCAGAAATGAGTAAAGCACAAAAGTCTGCAGACACTGAGGTTGAAGTAAAAAGACAACGCTGGAGAACCTCAGCGGGTCAAACAGTGTCCTTTATACAACAAAGATACATAACCAACATAATGCTTGAGCCTGAAACACTGGATTTATATCTTTATCTTTGCCTCAGAGAGTGCACTGTTTGACTTGCTGAGTTTCTCCAGCTTTGTTTGTGCAGAATAAGAAATAGCAGAACAGGGTATAGTAACAAAGAATGAAAAACTAAATTTCATCTATTTCCCAGTCCTTTGCTCTCCTTGCCCACTCCCCCTTCACAGCTCTCTTATCCATTCTTACCTTCCCATCTTCCTGGGATCCCAAGAGAAGCAACAGCCCCTTTCAAACTGCAGCACCTGGATAGGCCTCCTGGGGCTTGGGTGCAATTACTGGGGCAAAGGCGTTGTTAGCACCTTTCAAATCACATGGGAATCTACCTATTAAATTGCCAATCCGGACATTTAAGGTGGATTCCTGCCCCCAGAAGATGGATCACGCACGATCTGGCTGTCCAGTGATGCACACACGCAAGCGCTGACATCACTGAAAGAAACAGGTTGGCCATTTTCCTTTTAAAATTGGCCATGGACGTGAGACCTAGGTAAGTTTAACTGGGTTCCCTGACTGCCTCGGAGGTAGGTCAACAACCTGGTTGGGTTCCGACAGGGTTGAACCGGTTGGACCCTTTCAAACTGCCACATTACTGGGGTGCTAACCGTGAAAATTGCCCGGTTAACCCCATTTTACACGGCAGTTTGAAAGGGTCTCGCGACTAACATGCGCTTTCATCAGTCCGGTGTAGTACTTTCAGTGCTCACGTAGACCCCACCACACTGGAGAAACCAACTTTTTTGACTATTTGTTTATTAAGATCAAAAACAGAATAGGAAATGACAGACTTTACTTAATATTGTCATGGATATGGTTTTACTTCTGCAATATTACATTTTATGTTGAAGTGCATGGTAAATACAACCCCCCCCCCCCCCCCCCCCACAATCCCACAATGGCCTCTCCCACTTTCTGTCAATACCCTGTCATCTCTTGGGGCCTTCCCAGCTTCTTTCCCTCTTTATATATAGTATTACCCCCTTTTTTAAATACGTGAGACTAAAAATTAAGGGTTCCAAACGGAAACATTGACTATTTCTGCCCGTGGATGCTGCAGCTTCAAGACTCAGTGATTGGGCAATATATGACATGCTAAATAAATGCATTTGATATTAACTTTCCACAAAAGAAAATAACAGCTCTTCCAACAACTGAATTATTCTTGCCATGAATCTGGATCAAGATTTAATCCAGGCCTTTGGAGGAGCAATGTTAGAAGGGCAAAAATAAATACTATTACAGTACAAAATTATCATTAAGCTGGATTTGCACCATTATTTTTACAGTTATTCTTAAAGAACACCTTGGGGCTTACTTTATATATTTTAATGTTAAAATGTTAGTATATTTTAATGTTAAACTGAATCACTCTCATCAAATATAAATGTCTTTTCCCCAAACTTTAAACTGACTACACCTTCTTCCACAAATGCAAGATGGTTGCTCTCTAGTGATGGTTTAAATCAAGGCTGTGCACTTCAAATTTTTGCTGGCTCAACCTGGAAATTGTTTTTCAAAGTTATGAAAAATATCAGCAAGATTTTTTTTTTTTAATTACACCTTTCACTTTGGATGTGAAGGCACCAAAAAAAAGATTTGAGAAAGGATTACAAGAATGGTTCTTGGGATGAAGAGCTACAGTTACAAGGGAGAGAGGTTGGGGCTGTTTTGTTTAGATAAGAGAAGGCCAAGGGAATATTTGATAGAAGTAAATAAAATTGTGAAGGGTCGGTCAATGCTGGAACATGGGAGGTTGTACCTTTCAGCGGCGAAGTGATTGAGCAGAGGTCATGGGTGTAAAAGAAAGGGGAAAGGAGTAAAATTGAAACACTTAATTTTATGCAAAAAATGGTTGTAATCAGAAATGTACAGGAATGGCAAATGCTGTAGGAATTGGATAATTATTTGTAGTGTGGAAAAAAAATTCAAGGTTATAGAGATGAAAACAGGTGGCAGAAGTGTAGCCAGTCAGCTGCAGAGGAGCTGTGCAATGAGCCAGATGACACTTTGCATTGCAACAATACTAAAACTGAATTTTTCATTGCCGTGTATTCATAGATACATACTTGAGTTCATAGAACAGTACATGCCCTTCAGCCTATGATGTTGTGCCAACCTAAATGAACCTATTCCACAATAATCTAGAGTTAAACAGGTAAGTCTGCAGATGCTGAACAATCTAACCCTTCCCTCTGTCCCTCCCTCTCAGCCCATATTCTTTTAAATGTCCCCATTGTACCAGCCTCAACCACCACCTCTGTCAATGCATCCCAGGTACCCAGTACTTTCTGTGTAAAATAAAATCTATCTGACATCTTCCTGAATTTTTCCTCCACTCACCTGAAATGGATGTCCTTTAGTATTGCCTGTGGGAAAAAGGTGCTGGTTGTCTCTCAGAATTTGCTACACCTCTATTAAGGCAGTTCTTATCCTCCATCGCTCCAAAGAGAAAAGCCATAGTTCAGTCAACCATAAGATACATTCTCCAATCCAGGTACTTTCCTGGTAAATCTTGTCTAAACCCTCTCTAAAACATTCACATCGTTCCTATAAAGAGGTGACCGAACGGAATACAAATGTAGTCTAAACAGAGGTTTATAGAGCTGTAACATCGACATGCATAGCAACCTTGAGGGATCTATGGACCTCCAGGATCCCTCTGCTCACCCACATTGCTAAAAATCCTACCATTAACCGCATATTCCACCTTCAAATTCCATCTTCCAAGGTGCATTACTTAACATTTTTCCAGATTATCCACTTATCACATTTCCGCCCAACGCTGCATCCTATCAATATCCCGTTTTAACCCAAGATGACTTTCTACACTCTTCACAACATCTCCAACCTTCATGTCATCTGCAAGCGTACTGATCCACCCTTCCATTTTGTCTAATACCAGGTAGGGGAAAAAAAAATAAAACAAAAATGCAGAATCTCGTTTTGCAGAGAAAAGTGCCATGAAAGAAACAATCCAAGGACCATCATGAGGTGGGGTTAGTGAGATCCAAGAGATTATCCTTTCTATATGGGAGGTCTATTCAACAATTGCTTTTCCACCATTACCAGGCTATCTTTCGATGTGGTGGTATGCTTTCAAATTCATGCATCTTCCACCTGATGCAGTGGGGAGAAGAGAATATAACCAGAATATCACCTGAACCCTTGATTAAGATTTAATGCCTTGATGAATAGCTCAGGCCTGAAATGTTGGCTATCCATCTTTGCTTCTTGTGAACCCTGTGCATCCTGCCGAGTTTCTCCAGCACTTCTGTGCAGTAACAGACAATCACCGCCCCTGCAGACTCCTTTAATATATTGGCTGAAGCAGTGGGAAATATAGATGGAGTCAGTGGAGGGGAAAGTATGTTTGTGGAATGGCCTGAGCTGCTGTCACAACTCTTCAGTTTCCTGTGGTGTTGGACAGAGCAGTTCCCATAGCTGGTTGTGACGCACCTAGAGGATACTTCCTGTTGTGCATCTATAAAAAATGTTTGCAGATATTGAGGCCAAGCTTAGAAGGAATAAGAGGTGAAATCTGTGATTTAATTACTTGAAGTTAAAATGTCCAAGTGGAATCTAACTCATGAGCCCCTATTAACCGGCCAGGCTTCTAGATACTAGTTCAGCAATTCAATTTTTTTCATATTGCACCCACAAAACTGGAATGTCAAGAAATGCCAAATGAAACTGAAATAGATCGGTTTCTATAAGGTTTTGAGCTTCCAGCTGAAGAGATAAATGCGGACTCAATTTTAACATTGAAGAAGAATTTGGACAGGTACACGGTTGGGAGAGGTGCGGATTAGTAGATCAGTGGGACAAGGCAAAGAAAAACTAATTTCGCACAAATTAGAAGGGCCTGTGCTGTGATGTTTCATGAAAATAAATTTTTGGTCTTCTGGACCACTGGTAAGAAAAATAAACGATCAATTAAAAAATGTTAGGTGAAGCAGCCTAACATTGGAGATGAAGCCATTCCTATCACATTCTTGTAATTCCTTCAGCTGCACCGTGCAGAGCATTCGGACTGGTTCTGCTCGGTCTGGTGTGCAGGCGCCAAGGCACGGGACAGGGAAAAGCTGCAGTGAGTTATGGACTCAGCCAGCGCCATCACAGGCATCAGTCAAGATCTGCATGAGGCAGATCCTCAAGGAGCCCTATCCCCCAGGAACAAGAGCCTGAAGACCAGGGACCCAGCGGCACCTAAGTAGCTCTTCCCCACCCCACCCCCTTGGATGACTGAATGGACGATGAGCCACAGTCCTTTTTCCCCCCGCACTAATCCATTTTTTTTCCAAATGTAATTTATAGCAAGTTTTACACCTCCAAACCACGAATTTCGCGACACACGAGTTCTAAAACTCGAGCACTCATCCCAAAGTGGGACGAAGTATTGCGGGAAAGAGCGAGCCCTCTTCAGGATCCCTGCAGGACTTGGTTTGAAACCGGGCATGCACAAAACAAGAAGCCGGACTCTGGTGTGAAGGGTCCTCATCATCAGACCTTCTATGAGGGCTGCTCCTGGTTTTGTTGCTCTGGGAGTCATCGTTCAGACGGCATGGCTGCCTTCACACTCCAATCCGCTTGTTTAGATGCACAACTCGCCCCCCCAAAACAAACTAAGTAAAGATTCATTTCTGCACCCCACCCCAGCAAATCCCTGGACGAGAGCACAAAGGAGTGGGGACAAAGTCATTCCCCACCCCCACCCGCGATGCGGTTCATGAAAACCCCGCAGGTGACTAGGAAAACCGATTGAACTGGCTTCACAAACGCCGGGCGAGAGGATGAGCAGTGGCCCCGCGTCCGATCCAGCTTCGCCACTGCTCCGCACCCCTCCTAGACGTCAAAGCCCACGGACTGCGGGAGGGCTGGTAGCGTCCACGGGAGGAAGGGAGAGACAACCCACGTTTCGGCCCCCCCCCCCCCCGTTCGCGATGTGGGCGAAAAGCCGAGGCGGGCTTAACTCAATTACTCACAGGACCCGGCTCATCAAAACTCCGGCCACCCCATTCTTAAAGGAAAATGAACCATTCACCCGTTTCGTATTTTAAAAACAAGAAATGCAATTCAGCGTGGACCCCGAGGGGGCTGAACTTGCTGCTCATCCCAGTCACTTCGCCCGCAGTGTTGGCTGTCGCCTCCCTCCACTCGTCCTTGCATTGGGTTTCTCCTCCTCCCCGCGGCATCAGTTTGAGCAAGTTGGCCAGGAAGGACTGCACTTGGAAGTCGCGCAACTTACCGGCGGGGGCAGCAAGTCGCCGTGCCGGCACTGCGGTGCTCCGAGTCGCCGCCGCCGGACACCTCACTGCACATGGGCACGCTCCGTGCCAGGAGCCTTCGTCCGCCACAGCATGGTCTCCGTCCACCTTCAGCGGAGAGTCCCTTTCCTTTCTGATTTTTGCTCTGTCGCGCCCCGACGACCTGTTGCCTGGATCCGATTGTTTGGGGCTCGACTGAAGTGGGCTGGGCCGGGCGGAGCGAGGGAGGGCAGCGCCGGACGTGTGCGCATCACCCAGCACCCACCTCCTGCACGCTGTGAGAGATTATCCACAGCACCAGAAGCTGAAACAGGGCCATTCAGCCCGGAGAGTCTGCCCAGCCGTTCAATCATGAGGTGGAGAGGGAAGTTATTGGGAGTCACCATCGAGGAGAATCTTTCCTGGATCCAACAAATGAATGGCATAGTGAAGAAAGCACATCGGCACTTGACTCAGGAGTTTGCATGACATCTGAAGCCCTGGCAAATTTCTGAAAGTGTGCTGACCACCTGCATCACAATGGTCCGATATGGGGACACCAATAACCCCAAACATAAAGTCCTGCAGAAGATCATGGACACAGTCCAGGACGTTCCAGGCAAAACCCTCCCCACCATTGAGAAAATCCACAGGGAACACTGCTGGAGAGTAGCAGCAATCATTAAGGATTCACACTGTTCTCTCTGCTACCATCAGGAGAGAGGTCTAGGTGCCACAAGATTCACACTAGCAGATTCAGGAACAGCTGCTGCCCCCGCCCCCCCCCCCCCCCCCACCATCAGACTCCTCAACGACAAACTCAATCAGAGTCTCAGCACAGTCAATTGTTGATATGTGTACATTGAGTTCAGTTTTTGTTGCACTACCACGAAGTAGAAATTCTGCCACGCCTGCAGGAAAAAAAATTCTGGATTGTATGTGATGTGATGTACGTACTCTGAAATCAGATGATCTATTTTCCCACTCAGCCGCGCTGCCTGACCTTCTACCCATAACCTTTGATGCCCTGGCTAATCAAGAATCTCTCCCTTAAATGCACCCAATGACCTGCCCTCCACAACTTTCTGTGGCAACAAATTCTGCAGATTTATAATTCTCTGGTGTCTGCACCCTAAGTGGATGCCCTTCAATCCTGAAGTTCTACTGTCTTGTCCTTTCAACATTCAAAATTTTTCAATAAGACCTCCCCTCATTCTCCCAAATTCCAATGAATACAGGCCAAAAGCTGTCAAATGATTCCCATATGATGACCCTTTCATTCCCAGAATCATCCTTATGAACCTCTTCTGAACCCTCTCCAATGTCAGCACATCCTTTCTTAAATGAGGAGCCAAAAACTGCTCACAATACTCCCAGAACTTTGCAGTGCTTCCAGCCAGTGATAGTATCTGCATGACAGCCCCCAGACCATGAAGAGTCATGTCACAGCATGCACTTGACAGTATCATGGGGAGCTGTATGCATTAGTTTTAACATTAATTGACACTGTAATGGAATAATATTTGACTATTTGCATTATTGCCAAACACACTTAGCAACTGAAAAACAAAAAGCAGAAATTCTGGAAACGTATGGCTGGTCAGAAAATATCTGTGGAGAAGAAAGCTGAATTAACTTTTCAGATCAGAACTATTGCAATTTTTTTTTAAGTATACGATTGTGTGCAAAATGTGTACAAAAGTCATAGATGAAATATTTTATTTTCATTTTGGTTAATATCTGAATTCAAGCAAATCAACATATTTGAAGGCATTACATATCACTCAAAGGAATTTTAAATTTCATTATATCTGCTATATAGCACAGGTGTGTATGTCTGTCCCGCATCGGACTTGTCAGTCACCAACGAGCCTGCAGCAGATGTGGACATACCCCTCCATAAATCTTCGTCCGCAAAGCCAAACCAAAGAAGAAAAGAAAAGTATGCCTCTTGGTGCCTGCCGCATTGACCACCGCCAGTGGGCTGATATCGCCTCCAACCGTGCATCTTGGCGCCTCACAGTTCAGCGGGCAGCAACCTCCTTTGAAGAAGACCGCAGAGCCCACCTCACTGACAAAAGACAAAGGAGGAAAAACCCAACACCCAACCCCAACCAACCAATTTTCCCTTGCAACCGCTGCAACCGTGCCTGCCTGTCCCGCATCGGACTTGTCAGTCACCAACGAGCCTGCAGCAGACGTGGACATACCCCTCCATAAATCTTCGCCCGCGAAGTCAAGCCAAAGAAAAGAAAAAGTATGCCCATACAATAAAATGAAATCTTTCAGAATTGCAATATGCATACTCAACATTTGGCATGATTTCATAAAATATATTGATATGTATTGTGCATATTCTTCAAATCTCCTTTAAATTTCTCCTCTCATCTGTAGCCTCTAGTTCTAGACTTCCCATACCCTGGGGTCAAGATTCTGATGATTAGATGATCTGAGATATCATCGCCTCTCATAGATTTGTGAATTTTTGTAAGGTCATCCCTCTGTCTCCTGTGCAACAGTTAGAACACCCATTGTAACTATATCCCTTTAACCCTTGAAAAGTTATGATGAATCTCTTCTACACTCCTTCCAAAGCAACCACATCCTTGTTGTGCTACCAACGGAAAATTATGCTATTAAGAAATGAATCAAAAGTTAAACTTCAGATTCTTTGTCAGAGTAAAAACATGACATCACATACAACCCTGAGATTCTTTTTCCTGTAGGCCAGACAGAATTACCACTTATCAGTAGTGCAAAAAAAAAACTGGAGCGAGAACTGTAAACATGAAAGTTCAATCAATATCCAAAAATAGATCATGTGCAAATGAGTGTCTGTTTGTTGTTGAGAAGTCTGATGGTGGACAGGTAGCTGCTGTTCCTGGTGGTACGACTCTTGTGGCACTGATATTTCTTTCCTGATGATAGAGGCGAGAACAGAGTGTGTGCTGGGTGGTGTGGATCTTTGCTGCTCTCCGACTGCAGCATTTTGTAGATGTTCTCAATAGTTGGAAGGGTTTTTTCTGTGATGTCCTAGGCTGTGCCCACTACCTTTTGCAGGACTTTACGTTTAGAAGTCCTCTGAAGGTCACAGAATCTTCCACTACGTGTCCTTCAGAGGATCTAAGAGATCTTGAAGTGGATACATCACAGAGTTAAGAGAAAACAAATTGATTGTTTCTAGTGGAATTGGAGTAAAATGTATAAATAGATGCACCAGTTTACCCCAACTTTTTTCAAAGACATTCTGTAAAGTTCCTGTAGTTTGACTAGATTGTACATTGCCATGGATATCACAAAGGTGGTGCTGAGTTGCAACAAAACCTTCCTCTATTGTTCTATCCAGGTGTTGAAATGTAGCATGCATCATTTTTGAGAGATATCCCTTTGCCTCTTTTTGGAGACTCTGTTCAGTGAATGAAGTGTGGTGCCTGCTTGTCTGCACACTGACTGGGCTCCAACCATGATTCTCCCCTCTGGTACACTTTCATTTCTATTAAGGTAGCCTTTACATTTTAAATCAGAATTTATTGTCTTGAACATGCCATGAAATTTGTTGTTTTGCAGCAGCAGGATTGTGCATTACAGATGCAAGAATTGCTATAAATTACATTTCTATAAATACACTATTTAAAAAATAAACAAATTAGTGCAAAATAAGAAGAGTGAGGTAGTGTATCTGGTTTATTGTCTGTTCAGAACTGATGGCAGAGGGGAAGAAGCTGTCCTTGTACCGCTGGGTGTTTGTCTTCTGTACCTCCTTCCTGATGGTAGCAGTGTGAAGAGGGCATGGCCTGGATGGTGAGGGTCCTTGAGGTTAGAGACTACTTTCTTGAGACACTGCTGCCTGTAGATGTCCTTAATGGAGTCAGTAAGAAGATGTGAAGTTTTCTGGAAGTCTTGTGTGAACATCTTTGTATTTGTTCAATTGAATTCTTAATAACATGCTCTTATCTATGCGTTGGCCTCCATATATTTGTGTTGTTTTAATTGTACATTGTGATTTATAAAAAGTGACAATTCGTCAATTCACAGTATGCTGAACCAATATTTACTGGAGTACAATGTGGCCATATTATTTTTTTAGGCTTAATTTTGCCTCTCCAAATACAGACAGGAATTTTCCATTGTGAATTTCTCTTGTTGGTCAGACGTGTTTATCATGCTGTATGTGATGTTTTTCCCAGTGCTATGCTTACTTAGACACTTACTGGCAGAAGGTCATGATCCAAAGCTTGGTTGAGCAGCATTAGTGGGAGAGAAAGAATGGTCAACGTTTCTATTTGGAACCCTTCATCAAGACTAAGAATGCAGAAGGGAGATAGCTAGTGTAATGAGGAATATTTGTGGGACTAGTTGGAATAGTGGCCCATAGGAGATTGATGGACCAGGGAGAGCTAGGGAGAATGACAGACTGCTGGGGAGGCAGAGGCAGATGATTGGCAGGTGCCAAAGGAGGAGAGAGAGAGAGGCAGGAGAAGGAAGATGAGCCATACAGGGTGAGGTGGGAGATGGCTAGTGGGGATGATAAATGAAAAATGGTGCTGGAATCTAATAAGTTGAGAAGGTGACAACAGAAGTTCATGTTTCAAGTTCAAGATCAAGTTTATTACCATCCAATTGCACATTAAACCCAACAAAACAGCGTTCTGTGGTCTTTGGTGCAAAAACATGCAGACACACATCCAGATGTAACACACATAAAGACAAACGATACATATGCAGAATAAATATACAAATATTAAATAAATATTGTTAAATAAAAAGTAGCATCTTGGAGGTTTTGTATGAGCAGTTCAGCAGTCACTCAGCAGTCTTCATGCCCGTGGGAAGAAACTGTTTCTCAACCTGGTGGTTCTAACTGTGATATTCCTCTAACTCTTTCTTAACGGGAGTAGCTGAGAGATGCTCAGTGACTTTGTGTGCCCTTTCACCCCCAAGTTGCCAGCAGCCTGCAGCCTGTGTGGGTTTCTTGCACATAAGTCACCAACAGCTCACCTCCTGCGTGGGTTCTTCATCTGCAGAATCGCCCATTAATCCACCATTGTGGGTCACCTTCCTTTGGGTTGTCCCCTCTGCATCACCTTCTCAATGGGTGGGGGGGCGGTGGGAGGGGGATTTGGGGAAGTGTTCTCCCTGTAACTGGTGCCCTGTCTCTGTCGCTACTCCCCCAGAGTCTGCAAACCCTCGAGGCCACTGCCAAACACACGCCCTCCCATCTTAAGCCCAGAGACGCAGGATTTAAAATAAAACACACTACCATCAGCTCCTTTAACAGGCCATTTAAAGCATGCATGGAGCCATTGGCAGTAGGATTGGGCAGTAGGACCCTGCGTGGGTGTGCTGTGTCCCTGCCCCCCCCCCCCCCCCCACCCCGCTCTCCCCGGGTCTGCACCAGCAGCAGCACTGATGTTGTAGCAGCTCTGGCAGGGTCAACATTAGGGGAGCTGAAATGGAATGCAGGATTAAAACCTCAGAGAGGAAACAATGAGAGAGGAACTCAGATTCCTGAGAAATTCTATCAGAGGAAGAAAACCTCTTGGGTCAGCATCTATTATTAGAATCAGAATCTGAATATATTGTCATGTACAAATCATGAAATTCAGTGTTTTGTGGCAGCAACATAGAGCAAACATTCATATTATAACCATCTTACAGCATTACTATAAATAAAAAGAATAAAATAATAGTTCACGAACAGTGAAGCAGTGTCTACGGTTCATTGATTATTCAGGAATCTGATGGCAGTGGGGAAGAAACTGTTCTTGTGCTGTTGAGTACTCATCTTTCAGCTCCTGTACTTTTTCCCAATGGTAGCAGAGTGAAGAGGGCATGACTTGGGTGGTGGGGGTCTTTGAGGATAGAGGCTGCTTTTTTAAGACACCATCTCATGTAGATGTCCTCGATGGAGTGAAGTCTGGTGCCTGTGATGTCACAGGCTGGGTTTTATTATTGTCCTGAGAGTTGATGCACCTATACCAGGCAACCACACAGAATGCTCTCCAGGGTACACCAGTAGAAGTTTACCAGAGTTTTTGGTGACATACTGAATCTCCTCATTCACCACACAGAATGCTCTCCAGGGTACACCAGTAGAAGTTTACCAGAGTTTTTGGTGACATACTGAATCTCCTCATTCACCACACAGAATGCTCTCCAGGGTACACCAGTAGAAGTTTACCAGAGTTTTTGGTGACATACTGAATCTCCTCATTCACCACACAGAATGCTCTCCAGGGTACACCAGTAGAAGTTTACCAGAGTTTTTGGTGACATACTGAATCTCCTCATTCACCTCAAAGTCTAGCTGCTGGTGAGCCATCAACATGTAGGCTCCAGGACAGATCCCCCTTATTACTGGCCCTTGTCCAACCCCTCCAATTCTATTCTCATCTGCACTATTGACCATTCTTTTTCTCCGACTGATGAGCCAGTGAGAGTTCCTCCAGCAGATTTATTTTGCACGTATTAGTTAGTGATGGTTTGTGATTATGCAGACATTCTTAATCAGAAGATCAAGGTGATAAGCAGGGATTATTATGTTCCGAACATAACAGTACCACAAGATTGTTCACAAATCACTTCCAAGTTCACTATACTTCCTTCATTCTCTTTTTTTTAAAATCATTTTCAGGATCTGAGCATTGCTGGCCCATAGCTAATTGCCCCTGAGAAAGTAGTAGCAAGCCAACATCTGGTGCCATATTCTCTTGGGGCCATAATTCTAAGATTTAGATGCAGCACCAATTATATATTTTCAAGTTGGAATTATTTAAAACTTGGAAGGGAACTCATAGTGTTGCACTGTGCCTGCTACCCTCCCCTTTCTTGGTTGTAGAGTTGCTGTAGAATAACCTCGGTGAGTAGTTGCAATACATTATATGGATGTCACGCACTGCAGCCATGGTGCAACAGTATTGGAGAGATTGAATGTAGAGGGAAGTTGATGATGTTCCAGTGAAGTGGGCTAATTTAGTCATGGGGAGATGCAACATGGAAACATGGTCCACTGAGGCCACACTGACCACCAACCACCCATTTGCACTAAACCTGCTTTAATCCTTTTTGTCAGGCTGCATTCATTCTTTTCACCTCCTTTTGGGGGTGATGTATAAGCGAGGATAGAGGATTGGTTAACCAATAGAGAGCAGAGAATTGGGATACAGGGATGTTTTTCTGGTTGGGAATCGGTGGTGAGCAGGGTGTGCAGGGGTCACTGCTGGGCTCGCAATGTACATTATTGATCTGGAGGAGGGGACAGAGTGTAGTGTATCTAAGTTTGCTGATGAGACTAAGTGAAAAAGCAAATTGTGCAGAGGACACGGAGAGTCTGCAGAGAGACATAGAGAGGTTAAGTGAGTGGGCGAGGGTCTGGCAGATGGAGTGCAATGTTGGTAAATGTGAGGTTATCCAATTTGGAAGGAAAAACAGAAGAGCAGATTACGATTTATTTAAATAGCAAGCGATTGGGTGGTGAAGAAGGCTTTTAGTATGCTGGCCTTTATCAATCATTGCATGGAATATAGGAGTTGGGAGGTGATGTTGAGATTGTATAAGACGTTGGTGCGGCCTAATTTGGAGTTCTGTGTGCAGTTCTGGTCGCCTAATTTCTTCTTTGGCTTGGCTTCGCGGACGAAGATTTATGGAGGGGGTAAAAAGTCCACGTCAGCTGCAGGCTCGTTTGTGGCTGACAAGTCCGATGCGGGACAGGCAGACACGATTGCAGCGGTTGCAAGGGAAAATTGGTTGGTTGGGGTTGGGTGTTGGGTTTTTCCTCCTTTGCCTTTTGTCAGTGAGGTGGGCTCTGCGGTCTTCTTCAAAGGAGGTTGCTGCCCGCCAAACTGTGAGGCGCCAAGATGCACGGTTTGAGGCGTTATCAGCCCACTGGCGGTGGTCAATGTGGCAGGCACCAAGAGATTTCTTTAGGCAGTCCTTGTACCTTTTCTTTGGTGCACCTCTGTCACGGTGGCCAGTGGAGAGCTCGCCATATAACACGATCTTGGGAAGGCGATGGTCCTCCATTCTGGAGACGTGACCCATCCAGCGCAGCTGGATCTTCAGCAGCGTGGACTCGATGCTGTCGACCTCTGCCATCTCGAGTACTTCGACGTTAGGGGTGTAAGCGCTCCAATGGATGTTGAGGATGGAGCGGAGACAACGCTGGTGGAAGCGTTCTAGGAGCCGTAGGTGATGCCGGTAGAGGACCCATGATTCGGAGCCGAACAGGAGTGTGGGTATGATAACAGTTCTGTATACGCTTATCTTTGTGAGGTTTTTCAGTTGGTTGTTTTTCAAGACTCTTTTATGTAGTCTTCCAAAGGCGCTATTTGCCTTGGCGAGTCTGTTGTCTATCTCGTTGTCGATCCTTGCATCTGATGAAATGGTGCAGCCGAGATAGGTAAACTGGTTGACCGTTTTGAGTTTTGTGTGCCCGATGGAGATGTGGGGGGGCTGGTAGTCATGGTGGGGAGCTGGCTGATGGAGGACCTCAGTTTTCTTCAGGCTGACTTCCAGGCCAAACATTTTGGCAGTTTCCGCAAAGCAGGACGTCAAGCGCTGAAGAGCTGGCTCTGAATGGGCAACTAAAGCGGCATCATCTGCAAAGAGTAGTTCACGGACAAGTTTCTCTTGTGTCTTGGTGTGAGCTTGCAGGCGCCTCAGATTGAAGAGACTGCCATCCGTGCGGTACCGGATGTAAACAGCGTCTTCATTGTTGGGGTCTTTCATGGCTTGGTTCAGCATCATGCTGAAGAAGATTGTAGGAAAGATATAAACAGAGTGGAGAGAGTGCAGAGAAGGTTTACCAGAATGTTACCTGGGTTTAAGCATCTAGAGTATAGGGAGAGATTGGACAGATTAGGTCTTTATTCTTTGGAGCGTAGAAGGTTGAGAGGGGATTTGATAGAAGTATTTAAGATTATGAAAGGGATAAACAGAGTGGATGTGGATAGACTATTTCCGTTAAGAGGAGGAAAGATTAAAACAAGAGGACATGAGTTAAGAATTAAGGGGCAGAGGTTTAGAGGTAACATGAGGGGGAACTTCTTTACTCAGAGGGTGGTAGACATGTGGAATGAGCTTTCGGGAGAAATAGTGGCGGCGGAGTCAATTGTATTATTT
Organism: Narcine bancroftii; assembly: GCF_036971445.1. NCBI lineage: Eukaryota > Metazoa > Chordata > Chondrichthyes > Torpediniformes > Narcinidae > Narcine > Narcine bancroftii. The sequence goes on along the minus strand of NC_091471.1, from coordinate 212,317,304 downwards.
AAGAAAAGGTTGGACAGGTATATGGATGAGAAGAAGATGGAGGGTTATGGGCATTGTGCAGGGAGGTGGGACTAGAAAGGGGTGTTTGGTTCGGTGCGGACTAGAAGGGCCTAATGGCCTGTTTCCGTGCTGTAATTGTTATGTTATGTTATCTTATGATTTCAGCAAACTGCCGTGTAGAAGGACTCAGGAGTGTTTGTGCATGAATCACATAAGGTTGGTTTTCAGGTGCAGCAGACTATCAAGAAGGAAAATTGAGTGTTGGCCTTTAGTGCCAGAGGGATTGAATTTAGGAGCCAACTGTACAAGGTACTGGTAAGACCATGTCTGGAGTACCGCATGCTGTTCTGGTCTCCTTACTTGATGGAAGGATGTACTGGCTTTGGAGGCGGTACAGAGGAGGTTCACCAGGTTGATACCAGGCAGGTCGATGGAGATGAGCCTGTCATCAGATCAGCCACGATCACATTGAATTGCGGAGCAGGCTCGATGGGCCGATGGCCTCCTCCTGCTCCTATTTCTTATGTTCTTAAGTTCTCCCGGATTTCTTGGCTCAGCTACCCACTGAGGATTATTCACTGTGGCCAATCAATTTGCCAACCTTCATGTCTCTGGGATGTGGGAGGAAATGAGAACAACAGGAGGAAACCCATATGGTCCTTGCGAGAGCGTGAAAACTCCAAATCAGTAGTACCTGAGGTCAGGACTCTAGTGCAGCAAGGCACCAGCTGCATCACTATGCTGCCCATACTTTGACCTCGGGGTTGCTGAAGTTCTTGAGTGTAGCTGGAGCTTCTCTCACCCACCCAAGCAGAGAGTATCCCATCACACTCCTGATCTGCCTCTGACCTACTCTTACAGCCATGGCGACTATGTGGCTGGTCCAGGTAACTTTCTGTTCAATGGCAATTCCCCCACCTCTGCCCTTTACTCACTTTCAGAATGTTAATGGTGGTGAGCATCAAGGGTGTGTGGTTACATTCTTTACATGGCACTTTGGTCACTCAAATTTAATTTTTAAAAATTTAGTTATACAGTACAGAAACAGGCTCTTCCGGCCCAGGAACCTGTGTACCAAATACCCCAATTATCCTATGAAACATGTACAGTTTTGAAGGGTGGGAGGAAACTGGAGGAAACACACACAGTCATGAGGAGAACACACAAACTCCTTACAGTCAGTGCCGGTTTCAAACCCGGGTCACTGGCACTGTAACATCGTTGCACCAACTGCTGCACTTCTCATCCTAAGTCTGAATGATGTATAAGTCTTACTCCATATACCTTGAAGAAGGGCTCAAGCCCAAAACGTCAATAATATATCTTTACCTCCCTGTGAGGCTGGCTGAGTTCCTCCAGCATTTCTCTGTTTTTACTACAATTGCAAAGTCTGGAGACTTTCATAGGTACAGACTGGTTCACTTGCTGAGAAGTGGCCAATAGGATTTCAATCGTCAGAAATCCCAACTTCTGCTGTGGTTGAGAAAGGTTATTACCTGAGGACACTATAGCGAAAGATGTAACAATACTTTTACTTCCTCAGTAGCCAAAATAAATTCATCAGGTCCCCAATGTCTCTGGCCAATTTTTATCAATGCAACATCAGAGTTCAGTAATAGAACTTTTCTGCCTGAGACAGCAAGAAACTGCAGAGTTGTAAAAGCAGCTCAGCCCATCACACAAAGTGGCTTCCCTTCCATTGACTCCTTTGACGCTTTCTGCTGCTTTGGAAAAACAACATATCAAAAGGCCCATCCCACCTCAGGCACACTCCCTTCTCCTCCCTCCCATGATACATGAGTTTGAAAGCACACTGTTATGTGATCGATAGAGACTTGTAAGGAGCACAAACAAGCTTTTATCAGCTTAAAACTAGCATTTACAGAGGACTTCAGATCATTCTGGGGTAAGGTGGGAAAACAGGGTTTATATCGGGGCCGACGGGGACGGAGCCAAGAGGAGGGGTTGGCCATCTACTCTGCATTCAGACAGTGAATTCCAGTTCACTACATTCACCCCTTCCTTCAGAAAGGAACCTGTGGGCAAAAACAGAGACCACTTTCAAAAATTTATTTTGTACAATTATTTACAAGTTGAGTTTTTCAGGGGGCCTAGTATTCTGGTGGAGCGCCTTAGCACTGGTGGGCTTTGCTCTTCCAGAACTACCTGTGCATTCTGTGATTCTTGGGTAGTGGGACTCGGGAGGAGGACTTTGGGATCCCGGGTCTAGTGGTAGCTCCGTTGGAACCATATCGTCCGGAACCCTGTGCGGGGTGTTTGGAGGTTCTAGGCCCACTGTAGACATTGGGACCTCAGTTCCTGAAGGTGCCAGATCTCTGATCAAGGCCATGTCCTCCCTGCCATCCAGGGATGCCACATAAGCATACATTGGGTTTGTGTGCAGTAGGTACACTTTCTCAACCAGCGGGTCCATTTTGCATCTCCTCACTTGCTTTTTCACCAGGACCAGTCCTGGTGTTGTTAGCCATACTGGAAGAGTGATCCCCGATGTGGATCTCCTTGAGAATGCAGAAATTAGCTCGTGAGGAGTCGCATTGGTTACAGTGCAGAGAAGCGATCTTATGGAGTGCAGTGTGCAAAACCTCTTGCCAGCATGTCTGGAAGACATTTAGACTGGAAGACCTTTAGACCTTTAGACTGGAAGGCCAGTTTTACAGCCTTTACAGTTTTTGCGTTTTCCTTTTCAACTTGTTCATTCCCCCGGGGGTTGTTGCTAGTAGTCCTGCTTGAGGCAATGCTTCTTGCAAGCAGGTATCGGTATAGCTCTTCACTCATAAACGATGAGCCACGGTCGCTATGAATATAGCTAGGATAGTGAAAATGGAGTGCAGAGCTCTGATGACTGTGGCAGTGGAGGTGACTAGGCAGGGGATTGCGAATGGAAAATGCAAGTACTCATCGATAACGTTAAGAAAGTACACGTTTCTGTTGGTGAAAGGAAGGGGCTGCTTGAAATAGATGCTGAGTCACTCAAAGGGGTGGGAAGCCTTTATCAAGTGTGCTTTGTCGGGGCGGTAGAAGTGTGGTTTGCACTCAGTGCAGACCAAGCATGACCTGGTCATCTCCTTGATAACCTCGATAGAAAAGGACAGGTTGTGTGCCTTGACGAAGTGGGCCATGCGGATGATGTCTAGGTGGCAGAACTCGACGTGGAGTGACTGCAACTGGCTGGTGTGCGCAGCAGCACAACGTCCTCAGGATAAGGCATCTGGGCATTGAATGCACCTGGCCTATACACTATCTCATAGTTATAGCTGGAGAGTTCGATCCTCCACCTACAATCTTGTCATTCTTTATTTTGCCCATTCATATTATTGAATATGAATGCTACAGATCGCTGATCAGTGAGCAGTGTAAATTTCCTGTCAGCCAGGTAGTGCCTCCAGTACCTGATGGCCTCCACAATGGCTTGACCCTCCTTCTCTACAGGTGGGTTTCAGAGCTCATGACCTTGCAGAGTGTGTGAAAAGAAAGCTATCTGCCTGCCTGGCTGGTCAAGTGTCATGGTCAGAGCTACGTTGGAGGAATCACTTTCCATCTGGAATGGAGCATTTTTGTTCACTGCATGCATGGTGGCTTTCGGGATGTAGCTCCTGACATAGTTAAAAGCCGCCTGGAATTCGGTTGACAGTGAGAAAGTAGTGGATTTTAAGAGGGGATGGACCTTGACGGCATTATGAGGTACTCACTGGGCATAGTATGAGAAGCCCAGGCACCTCCTTAGCGTCTTCATGGTCCACAGGATAGGGAAGTCTAGGAGGGGGCACATACGCTCAGGGTTTGGGCCAATGATGCCATAATTTAGTCATTTTACTGGAGGCTCCATAACAACCATCTTCTGGCAATGCCTAACACCTCAGTCAACACAATTGGGGGGGGAGGGGGGTGGTCGACATATGTCCAATATATGATAAACCCATAAAAATGGGGACCCAACTTATCTGAAGGTCGACTTGTCTTTGGAAATATATAGTATGTGTGGCAAATTTAAGCAGTCAGGTCTAGATTCAAGGGGTGTGATTGATAACAAATTTGTGCCCCTGCAGTATTGGGCAGTCACTCAATAGTGCAGTGAGCTCTGGTTTCAATTGTGTTAATTATCAAACAGCATTTGGTTGAAGTTTTGCCTACTTTGGAAACAATGATGGAGGTTAATCCTACATTACGAATCCTGTGCATATTTTCAGGGTCTATCGAATTTGGTGCTCCAAGGGATTTACTTTGACTTAACTGTTCCAGGACAATGCAGCTGTCATGTATATTGTAAAATTATCAGATTTAAGATTTCACATTTATTGTCAGAATGCAATCATAACATCATATACAACCCCGAAATTCTAAGAGAAAAAAATAAAATTAGAAGTTATATTGTCTGTGAAATCTTGACCCCCCCCCAGTGGGTAATGTGCAACTTCAGATGATAATTTAGGTTGTTACTCAATCTCATGCTCTTGTCCAGTTCCCAAACCTCATTGTACTGCTGATTAGATTATTTGTGAACCATTAAGATAACAGGATCCTTAACAGCAGTTTTCTGTTACCTGTAGTTTTACTTCAACAAATATTACAAAATCAACAGTTATTCCCCTGGGTGATGTCAGAGTTCAGTTCTTGAGTTAGATAAGCCAACATAACAAATCTCTGATTATTGTTTGTTACAATTTCATAGTTATTTTGTCTTAGCCAATGAAATTAGTGTTAGGCCAGGAAATGTCGGAAGTTTGAATTGTGACTGTTTAGTTAAAATTATTTCAATTGTTTCCTGTTTGACAAAAAAAGTCTATAGAGTAAAAAAAACCTTTTGAGAATGTTGCCTTTGCTATTGGATGATATAAAATATTAAAACCAATTACTTTTGTTTCTGTCTAACCTCTTCATTATTAGGAAACACTGACAAATATGAAAAAATAATTTAATTGTGCAGAAGTTGTATAAGGCGTTGGTAAGGCCAAATTTGGAATATTGTGTGCAGGTTTGGTTGCCAAATTAGAGGAAGGATATAAACAGAATAGAGAGAGTGCAGAGGAGTTTTACAAGAATGTTGCCTGGGTTTCAGGGTTTGAGTTACAGGGAAATGTTGAGCAGGCTGGGACTTTATTCCCTAGAACATAGAAGATTGTGGGGTGATTATATCGACAAATTTAAAATTATGAGGGGGACAGATAGAGTAAATGTGGACAGGCTTTTTCCATTGAGACTGGAGGAGATTCAAACAAGAGGACATGGATGAGATTGAAGGGGGAAAAGTTTAGGGAAAACATGAAGGGGTATTTCTTCAATCAGAGGGTAGTGGGAATGTGGAATGAGCTTCCAGCCAAAGTGGTAGATGTGGGTTTGATTTTAATATTTAAGGAAAAGATGGATAAGTATATTTGGCAAGAGAGGTATGGAGGGTTTTGGGTCGGGAGCGGGTCAATGGCACTAGGTGGGAGAAGGTGTTCGGCATGGACTAGAAGGGCTGAACTGGCCTGTTTCTGCGCTGTAAGCTGTAATATGGTTACATGGTTATAGAATCCAGGTGAGTTTCACTGAAGGAATTTTGTATTGCAGATATATCTTGTGTTTTGTTTAACATGGCCCTGGTGTGAACTCCAATCAAAAAGGAGTTCATCCAAACTCCAGTTCGATGGGATTATTGTGCCACAATAGGGCACCCTGTGTTTTGCTATGCTGCTTAGTTATATGGTGATAATAGGTTCTTAGAGCTTTACAGCATGGAAACAGAATCTTCAGCCCAACCACAGGGTTAGATCAGCTTGTTTACCTGAGCTAGACCCACATTTTCTTTCCATGTACCTAAGTGTCTTCTAAATGTTGCAACTGTACCCACCCCTGCCATTTTCTCTGGAAGCTCATTCCACATTCCAAACCTTTGTGTGAAAAATATGTCCTTCCAGGCTCCTTTTAAATCTTTTCCACCTCACTTTAAACCTATGCTCTCTAGCTTTCGACTTTCCAAGACTGGGTAAAAGATGATGGATATTTATCTTTTTGATGCCACTGGAGGTTTTGGATAGGCGTTCAAGATCAATGCTCAGCCTTGTATGCTTCAGAGGGAAAAGTCTCAACCTCTGCAGCCTCTCCTTATGACACATGCAACCAGTCATGGTAACATTCTTATGAATCTTCTCTGCACACTTTCCAGCATAAAGATATTAAAAATCCTTTGAAAATTGTTCCTGGAACACTTTGGGCACATATGACATCTTGGTGAGAGCCTTTCTTCTCCTTCACTACATGTAATTTATGTCCAGTCTAATTGTTCAAGAAAAGTGACTGTCCATGTCTACAAGTAGCCTTTCAAAGGAAAAGAAAGGTAAAAGCTTTGACTTCTTCATCGGAAGACTATAGTCAGTGCGGATTGATAACAACATCTCCTCGTCACTGACAATCAACGCAGGTTCACTTTAAGGCTGCATGCTTAGCCCACTGCTCTACTCACTCTATGTCCATGACTGTGAGGCTAGGCACAATTCAAATGCCATCTACAAATATGCCAATGACACCATGGTAGTCAGCAGAATCACAGACGGCAACGAGGAAGCGAACAGAAGTGAAATACAACAGATAATTGAGTGGTGTCAACAACAACCACAGCGAGGGGGTCAGAACTTCAAATTCAGGGGTGTCAACATCTGTGAAGATCCATCTTTGGGCCTTCATGTCAATGAAATCACGAAGAAGGCTCGCCAGCGGCTAGACTTTGTTAGGAGTTTGAGATTTGCCTTTCTCTTGTCTTTGAAGATGTTAGTTGGGAAACGCCGAGTATAGCAGACAAGCCAATAATGGAATTAAAATGGATCACTGTGGATGTCAGAACAATGTGTACTTTCAGGGAACAGTATTGGATACATTCAGCCTTATGTTGGCAGTGCTGCAAGCCCCAGATCTATTTGAGTGACAGGTGCCATACTTTGCAAAATCAAATGCTGGAACAGGAGAAGCTGTGTAATGTCAGGTCACATGGGAAGAGAGGCGAGGAAAAAAGAAGACTGGAGGAGTTGAGAAGACCCTTTGGCACACATAGGAGTAAAACAGTAATCTCTAGAATAAGAGGGAGCTACTGGTCTGTACTATATTATCCTTATCATGGTAGATATCCTGGAAAGACAGGAGTAAAGCAGTAATCTCTAGAAAGAGAGGGAGATACTGCTCTGTACTGTATCACAGTAGCTGGAATAGGAGAAGGAGAGTCCCTGTGGGACACACAGGTGTTAGACCTTTATAAAGCAAAGGGTTGAATTACAGTAACCAGAATAGGTTTTGCACATTATGTGCAAAGTATGTGACTCCGAACAAAAGGAGACTATAGAAATAAGTGGATTTTGGAAGGGAGACCCCTTCTTGGCTGCTCTTTTGAAGATAAAAGTTGAAGACTCATGAAGGAAAGAAACTCTGGAACTCTTAAGAAGCTAAGAGGTAGTTGAAGATCACCAGTATGAGAGTTCAAGAAATCCTTTCCTGGGAAAATAACTCAAAAAGATTTGTGAGTTTGAACAGTCTAAGGACGAAATCAATGTTAACAAACACTTAATTACTGCTTTAAGCAACAATTTAAAAGAACGATGTTTCGTAATCATTTCTGAACTAAAATTTAATAGACCTTCAAGTTTACATGACTTTAAAATACTGAGCCTTAACTTTTTAGACTCAAGTTTAAACTGAAATAGTTTGGACTTTAATACACACACACATTTATACAATTACATTTGCACATAGTGGGGTTTAAGCTTAGAGTTAAGTAAATTTAGAGTTAAGTGAGAACTGTTTTGTGATTAATAGTTTAATAAAAACTATTATTTTGAATTTACCACTCTCTCGCAAATCTTCCATTGCTCTGTTCTTGTGTTAGGACTAATGGGGGTCGGTTAGTTCGTAGCACACAAAAGACTCTTGCCAATTTCTTCAGGTTGCATCACTGTAATGGAGATGCCAGTGCACAGGACAGGAAGACTACAGAGTTGTGGACCCAGCCAGTGCTAACATGGGCATGAGTCTTCACTCCATTAAAGACATCTACAAGAGATGTCTCAAGAAAACACCCTGTATCATCAAGGACCCTCACCACCAGACCATGCCCTCTTCACTGCTACCATCAAAAAGGAGGTACAGGTGCCTGAAGATGAACACTCAACATTACAGAAAGTTTCTTCCCCTCTGCCATCAGATTTCCGAATAGACAATGAAGCAGACACTACCTCCCTTTCTCTGCTTTTGTAATAATTTATTTTTAATAGCATATTTGGAAATGTAATTTAAAGCATACAGTATTTGCAGCTTTAATACACAAAAATGTTGCTACTAAACAACAAATTTCATGACACATGTTCATGACAATCAATTCTGATTTTGATTCCCCAACAACTCTTGCAAACCTGCCTGTCAGAATATTGGACCTCCTCTGGTTCAGGTGCAACCCATCCCTTCCCCGGAAGACATCACAATGATCCATGAATCTGATCCTCTGTCCCCTGCACTAATTCTTTAGCCACGAGTTTATCAGCCACAACTTCTTCTACCTTCCCTCACTGGCACGTGGCACAGGCAGCAATCCAGAGATGACCAACCTGGAGGTCCTGTTTTTTTAATCTTTCGTCCTAACTCCCTACATTCAGAATTGGAACCAGGATCAGAATTTACTGTCATGAACATGTCGTGAATTTTGTTGTTTCGTGGCAGCATCACAAAGCAAACATTTATATAACCTCCATTTTGTAATGGGCCAAGCGACTGCGCAGTTAGACAGGATGAATCGCTGCCCCAGTTCTCCAACATAAGAAGGGGCGGGCCCCCCTTCCCTTCTGAGAAGCCAGCGGGGCGCTGCTTCCGTGTTGCAGGCCGCTGGACGGGGAGTGATGCTGTGACACGATGATGTCACTTCCTTAGACCAACGCACCCCTCAGAGGAAGAGGGCGGTTTCCTCATGGAATTCAAAATAAAGTTCATTTACTGGTTCACCTGCTCTCTCATTTCAGTCATGCTGCATTTAGCAGACACTATAATATCAAGATAAATTAAATAGTGCAAGAGAAAGAAAAAGACAAAGTGAGGTAGTGTCTATGGTTCTGAAAAAGTCTATGGTTCATTGATTATTTAGGAATCTAATGGCAGAGGGGAAGAAGCTTTCCTTGTGCCGCTGAATGCTTGTTTTCAGGCTCCTATACCATTTTCCCTATGGTCGCAGAGTGAAGAGGCCATGGACTAGATGGTGAGGATGGAGCAGCATATCCCAAAATTGGCAGTGCTGCACACCCCCCCCCCCCCCCCCCCCACCTAGCAGGGTGGTGGAAAGATCCAAGGGGGTGGTGAGGAAAAAGGAGGCGGTCAATGTTCACAGAGTAGCTTTAAATTGAGGAGTGTTATCCCCTTACACATTTTTTCCTTAAACAAAACGTTGTTTTCTTGCAGCAGAGGTTGACATCAAAGTCCTTAATTCCTGAAGAGACTGACAGTGATAAATATAATTAAAACATCTCACTCCAAAGTCATCAGTTGAAACACACGTGCAGTGAAGAACTCAAGGCAGGGAAACACACACGCTGCTCCCTCTGCTGGCCACTCAGTCATACACTAGTTGTTTTAAATTTGCAGTGGACCTAATACCAAGAAAGAGGTGTGTGTTTGTTGTATGTTGGTGGTGGGGGTGGGGGGGTAGGGAAGGGGCACTATGGATGTGGCCTGGGAGTCAAAGGGGCAGCAGCCTGAAAAAGTTTGGATCCACTGGAATAGAGAATGCTTTTGTAAGACACCCCCTCTTGTAGATATCCTCGATGCAGTGAAGACTGGTGCTTATAATGGTGCAGGTCGAGTTAACAACCCTCTGGATTTATTTTGCAGGCATCCCCATTCCAGACAGTGATGAAACTGGACTAAATGCTCCCCACGGTAGACCTGTAGAAGATTTCGAGAGTCTTTGGTGACACACCGAATCTCCTCCTACACCTCACAAAGTATAGCTACAAGCGAGCTTTTTTCATGATTGCATCAGCATGGAGGCTCCAGGACAGATTCTCGGAGACAATGACAACTAGGAATATGAAGTTCTTGACCCTCTCCATTGCTGAGCTCTAAACTGATTTGTGTTCTCCTGATTTCTTCCTGAAGTTCATAATCATCACATTGGTTTTGCTAAAGTTGAATGTAAGATTGTTGGCATCACACCACTGAGCTCACTGATCTATCTCCCTCCTTTATGCTTCCTCATTGCCGTCTGTGATTCTCCTGACAACCGTGGTGTCATCAGCAAATTTGCAGATAGCATTTGAATTGTGCCCAACCACACAGTCATGGGTGGAGAGTGAATAGAGCAGTGGGTTAAGCATGCATCCTTGAGGTGCATCTCTGTCAGTGAGGAGGAGACGTTTCCAATTTGAGTAGTCTTCCAATGTGGAAGTCAAGGATCCATTTCCAGAGGCTCAAGGTTTTGAGCTTGTTGACCAGCACTAAAGGAATAATGGTGTTGAAGGCTGAGCTGTAGTTGATAAAAAGTAGCTGGTTGTATGAACTGCTGTTTTCTAGGTGATCCAGAGCTGAGTGGAAAATATAAATGATGAAGAAGAAAGGATCCAGCACCAATCCCAGTGGCACCTGTCAGCAAGAGTCCCTGCAATCTTCTTCCTTGCTTCTTACAATGTCATTTCAATCCACCTGATCAATTATTGATGAGAATCAGGAACTAGTGAAGAATTCCACAAAGGACTGCAGTTTTTCACTTGAGATCTCTCTTAATTCTTAAGAAATGGGGAAGTCTGGTCATGCCCAATTGATGGCAATACACATCTGAAATTAGAATCTGTGATTTTAGTTCATGTGTTGCATGGTTTCAGGACTCACGCCTGTGGAAACTAATTCATCATTAACCCGAAGGGAGCTGATCTGGGAATGGGAACCTACCTCAGTTAGGTCTATTTCCCATTGTGTGGCTCTCCCTTTGGCACTGCACTCCTCTCCTCCCTCCACTCCCACATCAAGTTCCAGCTCCAATGACCCTTATCCCATCCCCTTCCTCCATTGATCTCAGATTTTGCCACTCTCCAACAACCAATCTTAAATCATATAATTGTGCAAGGCCTATTTAATGCTGCACAATATTATTGGGTCCCTTCTAGCGAACTATTTTATTATTAGCAGGATTTTGAAATAATTCTCAGCATCCCACACTACTTCATACATTTTCAAGTTCAATGTTAAGATTTATTGTCAGAGTACATACATGATATCACATACAACTCTGAGATTCATTTTTCCTGTCGGCCAGGCAGAATTACAAATTATTGGTAGTTCAAAAAACTGTACTCAAGAAGATATGTGTACATATAAACAAATAAAGAAATGTAAACAATCTGACTGTACAATACAGAGAGGAAAAAAATCAATAAAGTGCACAAGTAAGAATCCTTAAATGTCTCTGATTGAGTTTGTTGTTGAGGAGTCTAATGTGGAGGGGTAGCAGCTGTTCCTGAACAGGGTGGGGTAAGACTTGTGACTCATAGGCCTCTTTCCTGATGGCAGCAGCAAGAACAGAGCATGTGCTGGGTGATATGGATCTTTGATGATTGATCCTGCTCTCAGATGGCAGTTTTCTCTGTAGATATACTCAATAGTGAGGAGGGTTTTGCCTGTGATGTCTTGGGCTGTGTCCACAACCTTTATCAGGGATTTACGCTTCGGAGTATTAATGTCCCCATACCAGACTCTGATGCATCTGGTCAGCACACTTTCCACCACACATCTGTAGAAATTTGCCAGGGTTTCCGAAGTCATACCAACCTCTGCAAGTGCTCTAGGCCATCAAATTTTACAGCATGTAGAAGCAGGTTGTTTGGACCACATAGACAGTGTAGTATTAAAAACCTCGTCTTAGCCCTCTATCTAAACATATTGACATATACTTCAATAACCTCCGCTATACATGTCCAGTTTCCTATTAAATATATCTATGATAAATTATACTCCAATCCCTAACTGAGATTTTTTTTTGAAAATTCCCAGTTATACCTTTTTGGATTTACTTATAACTCTTGTTCTGGATTCTCCACAAGTGGTCTGGACTTTGTAGTATGTACCAAAGTGGTGGAATTTGCCCTCAACTTCAAAAATATGCACAAATGGCACAGCTGGCCTTGCAGTTAGCGTAGCACCTTTACAGCACCAGCGATCGGGACTGGGGTTCGAATCCACACTGTCTATAAGGAGTTTGTACATTCTCCTCATGTCTGCGTTGGTTTTCCCTGGGAGTTCTGGTTTCCTCCCACCGTTCAAAAATGAACTGGGGTTGTGGGTCAATCGGTATAATTGAATGGCAGAGGCTCATGGGATGAAATAGCCTATCTAAATAAAAAATTAATTTAAACAGATTGAGTTGTTTCTGGAACAGAGATGTCCCTGTTCCAATGTGATTTTCTATCTGGTGCCATCATCCTGACAAGCATGAAAGTGAAATAATCTTCTCACATTCTTCATGTCATGTTAATCTCAAGCTTAGTTTTCATCATCATGACCAACACTATTTGTTTTCACTTCTTTAACATAGAACCATAGAGCATTGCACCACAGAAACAGACACTTCAGCCCATCTAGTCTGTGCCAACTATTTATTCTACCTCTCTATACCCCTCCTATCCATGTAACTATCCAATCTTCTCTTAAATGTCAAAATCGAACCTCCACCCACCACCTTCATCGACTGCTTATTTCCCACTCTCACCACTCTGAAGAAATTCCTCTGAAAGTTCCCCTTAAATATTTTACCTTTCATCCTTAACTCCAGAGGGAAACACCTTTTTGCATTAACCCTATCTATACCCTTCATAGTTTTGTATACCTCTACCAAAACCTCCCCTCATTGCCTGATGCTCCAGGGAATAATGTCCTAATTTATTCAACCTTTCCCTATAATTCAGCTGTTCAAGTCCTGGGAACATCCTTGCAAATTATTTTGCACCCTTTCAATCTTACTGATATCTTTCCTGTAGGCAGGTAACCCAAACTGCATACCTCCCAATCCCATTAATGTGATACATCTTATATCTGGCTTGCCTATTCTGATGCATACTTGTGACTTCACTCATAAAAGTAGTTTTTTTTTGGTGCATTGAGGCTATTTAATAGCCATTATGACAGTATGCTGCTCAAAACACTTTTAAAACATTTAAAATTTAAAAACTCATAAATTTAGGCATGCAGCATGGAAACAGGGTCTTCTGGCCCACAAGCACATGCTGCCCAAATATTCTAATTAACCTACAACTTCTGTACATTTTCAAGGGTGGGAGGAAACAGGAACATCTGGAGGAAACCCATGCAGACACAAGGAGAACGCACAGACTCCTTACATTCGAACCCTGGTCGCTGGCCCTGTAATAGTGTTGAGCTAACCACTACAATATTTTACAGTTTCATTTGATTTAATAAAGTGAATAGTGTTTAAAATATGGAAGTTTGTGTCAAATTATTCATTGCATTGATGAGGATTGTTGCAGGGAAAAGCAAGGTATAGGTGACTGTCATTTCCATATTTCACAAGCCCACACATCAGAAATTGCTTCTAGTTTCACGTAAACTAAAATTTTTAAACTTTTAAATTATTTTAAAATTTTAATTTAAAAAATTTAGACATACAGCATGGTAACAGGCCATTTTGGCCCATGACCCCATGCTCCCAAATTACACCCGATTGATCTACCCCCCCGCCCCCCCCCCGTACATTTTTGAACGGTAGGAGGAGACCGAAGACCCCGGGAAAAACCCATGCAGACACAAGGAGAAGGTACCAACTCCTTACAGACAATGTGGAATTTGAACACCGGTCCTGATCACTGGAATGGTAACAGCATTACATGAACCGCTATGCCAACAATGGTAGCTTTATTGCATTTTCAAAAGCAATTCCAGATAATTTTCTTGACATGTACTACTTCATAATTTCATAAAACTTTATCAGTTCCAGTTTAATATCATCTAACTATACTTATACCACCCAACAAAACAGCTAACAGTGCCGCTCCAACATATATATATATAATTAAATATATAATTTTAAATAAATATACAGGTACTTACATATTTTGAAGTTATTTACTCAGTTCATCAATCTCACAGCCTACCGGAAGAAGCTATTTCCCAGCCTGGCAGTCCTGCTTTTGATGCTCCTGTACCTCCAACCTGACAGTCAAAGACACTGTGCTGGATGAAAAGGGTCTTCTTTAATTCTTTAGGCCCTGTTTATGCCACACTTCCAGTAAATGTTGTCAACAGAGGACTAGAAGGACCTAATGGCCTGTTTCCGTGCTGTAATTGTTATATGTTATATAGGAAAGTGAGACTCCAGTAATTTTCTCTTCCAATTTGATGATTCTGATGCTCTGCGCTATCATCCCACACAATGATGCAGTCAGACAGGACACTCTCAATTGTAAAATGTTGTCAAGATGGGGGCCAATAGCTTTGCCCTCTTCAATCTCCTTAGGAAGTGCTGGTGCTGCTGTGCCCTCCTTAATAATGAAGAGGTGCGTGGTCCAGGGTAGGTCGTCCTTTATATGCACACCAAGGAACTTTGTTCTCTCTACTCTCTTCATGTCAGAACTATTAACAGCATAGCCAGGTGTCCCCCAACAGGAGAAATAAAAGCAAACGAGACTCTCTTCAGAGACATTGATTGTCCACATGCTGAAACTGAAGTGGAAAGCACATTATGAAGTGGTCACCACACAGCTATTGCTTGTTCCACTGGAGAACCCAATCTCCCAGATTTTTACCTCTGTTTTCAGCTTCCAAAGCCCATCAGGAGCCCTTCTTGCTATCCAACACCTTCATGAATCCTGGTCCGATACTTGGTTCCTACAACCCATATACCAGTTTACATAACTTTGGCTGCTACACTCAATTAGGCGGGCAGGCCAGTTGCATTTTTTTCTTGGACATTACAAGGCCATGAGCTCTGAGGTGGAAAAGGAGGCTCAATTCATTGTAGAAGCTATAAGGCACTGGAGACACTACCTGGCTGGTAGAAGATTTATGCTCCTCACTAACCAGTGCTCAGTCGCATTCATGTTCAGTAATGTCAAGGGGGCAAAATCAAAAATTACAAAATTGCTAGGTGGAGGATCGAACTCTCCATCTACAATTATGGCATCACCAATTGACCGGGAGCTCTTAATGAACCTCCAGATGCCTTATTCAGGGGAAGCTGTGCCCCTCCACACACCGGCCAACTACGGGCTATGCATAATGAGCTCTTTCATCCAGGGGCCACCTGCATGGCTCATTTTGTCAAGGTGCGCAATCTGCCCTACTCTGTAGAAGACATCAGAAAAATGACCAGGTCTTGGCAGGTCTGCATTTCTATCGCCCCATAAAAGTGCACCTGATCAAGTCATCTGGGCCCTTCAAACGGCTCAGCATTGATTTTAAGGGACCTCTCCCCTCCACGAACGGGAACACCTTCTTCCTCTCCATCATTGACGAGTACTCCCACTTCCTGTTCACCATTCCATTCCTGAACATGTCCACCTCATCAGATATGAATGCCCTAGACTCCAGTTTCACTCTGTTCGGGTATCCCAGATATATCCATAGTAATGAGTAATGAGCTGCATCAGTACTTGTTGGTATGTGGCATCGTGTTCAGCAGGACTACCAGCTACAATCCCTGGGGAAATGGACAGGTTGAAAAGGAGAATGCCACAGTCTGGAAGGCTGTCACACTAGCACTGAAGTCAAATGTCCTCCCCATCGCGCTCCACTCTATCTGGTTGCTACTATGCACCGCGACCAATGCTACTCCTCATGAACTTCTATTCACCTTTGAAAGAAGGTCGGTATCAAGAACTACACTCCCAGTCTGGCTCACTATTTCTGGTCCAATCCTTCTTAAGAAGCACATGAGGAGAAGCAAGACTGACCCCTTGGTGGAAAGGGTGAAACTGCTCCACGCCAATTCCCTACCTGGATGACAGGGAGGACACAATCTCCATCAGGGACCTGGCACCTGCAGGAGCAGAGGGTCCGTTGCCTCAAGTGCTCCGCAAGCCACAGAGCTCATTCTCGCTATCTCCAGTCAGGACCTCAGGGGGTCCGGTTCAGGAGGAAAGTGCACCCCCTTCCATCATTGACCCAGATTCCCTGCCCACTCCTCCCTCACAAGGCGACCAGGAGACCCATGGAGTCCAAGGCCCCCTGGTGCTAAGGGGTTCCACCAGGATCTCCAGATCCACAGACTGCATAAACTTGTAAATAACTATATTTTTTTACCACTTGTTCTTCACACATTAATGCTGGGGCCCCTGCATTTTTCCATATGCATTAATGACTTGGGTATTTATGTAGAAGATATGATTAGCAAGACTGCAGATGACAGGAAAATTGATGGTGCTGTTGATAGTGTGAAGGATAATCTTCAATAACAGTGTAATACTGATCGGTTGATAAACAGGGTGGAGTTACGGCAAATGGAATTTAATCCCAGTAAGTGCTAGATGATGCATTTTTGAATGTCAAATAAAAAAGATACTACCTTGACAGTGTCCTCCCTTTCTGCAGCCCTGATACTATCCCTGATCAGTAATACTACTCCCCCCTCACCACCCTCCTCCACCACCAATCCCCTCCCCCCCAATCTCTGACCTTTCATACTATTCCTTTTAAAACACCTAAACCCTGGTACCTGCCTTAGTCACTCTTGTCCTTCAGCCAGCCAAGTCTCTGTAAAGGCCACAACATTGTAGTTCAATATACTGATCCATGCTCTGAACACATCTTGTTTATTTCTAATACTCCTTGCATTGAAATATACATATTTCCTTGGAGGGGTGGAAACAGAGACATAGACGCATGGACTCCTGTTCAATCCGTTGGCAAACTGTGCTCCAGTTCCAAACCTCCCTTACGATCAAGAAGTCTTCAAATGCCCCAGGCCCTTTGGGAGCCCTCTTGCCCTCAGTACCCTCTCGAATTCTAGCTCCAATGTTTGGTTCGCAGCCTGTGTGGGTCCTTTGACGGCAAGTCGCCAGCAACCCAGTCTGTGTGGATCCTTCAGTTGATGAGCCCCTCGCTGGTCTGCTTCTGTGGTCACCATGCACTATGGATCAGTGATAATTCTGCACTTCTTAAAAGCCTATACCAAAATCCAAGCAGCACTGTAAATGGTGAAAAATATTTTAAAATGATGGATTCCAAAGAGATTTTGAGGTTCATATATTCTATATATTTTAAAAAAGTGCTAACAACATGCCAGCCCTTATAACTGGTGGAGATGAGAGAGGGAACATCGAAAAGTACAGCATAGAACCCTTGGCCCACAATGTCTGTGTCGAACATGATGCCAAATTAAACCAAATCTGAGCTGCTTGCACATAAAACATATTCCTCCATTTCATGCATGTCTATCAAGAAGTCTCATAAACAGTGCTATCATATCTGCTGGAATATATTTGCCACTTTTGTTCAAAGACCTGGATTCAGAGAGTACTGCATACCTTTAATTCATTAAGTAATCCCATGACCTTTGCTGCACTTCCACAGTCACCTATAACCCAGGACCACCCTAAATCTTTAATACTACCTTTCCCCATGAACTTGAATCTTTGAATCTCCATCCCTTGTCCTCTTACCCAAAATTCCTAAACACTTTTGTAATCCACGTTCCTTGTGCATCCATGTCTATGCCAAATAATGACGGTTGGTTTATGGTTTCATGGCCGATAGAACAACTTAATGTGAAAGAAAAACATCCCATAGGATTGCATTCACATCTAACATGGATTCAATAGGAAATCCCGATACTATGCAACACAGCCTCTCTGTAATATGGGAGTCACCTGTTGGGCCAAAGCATTTGTTGGGTATGGCTGGGTACTGATGTATCATGATTGGTACTTGCCATTTATCCTCTATTATGGAATACTGGCCTCAATTTGCTGTATGCAGGCAAGAACTGCTTAATTTGCTGAGGCGTTGTGATTAGAATTGAATATTGTGCAATTTACTGGACAACAAATATTTTGCTTCCTGAACACCTTTTGGGGGTACATTATGAATTTTTCTGATCACAAAAATCACCCAAAAATGTTCCTATCAGTACCATTTTTAGATGTAACCTGTTTTTGTGATTTCCTGTCATAAAAACAATACCTGTCACATTAATCAGATTTGCAGCCTTGAAAACTTCCCTCAATGTCTGGTGATTCAACAGCTTGACGAGACATGCAGCTATTTCTGGAGCACAAATTTCAGGGCTTCAGAGATGATATTGGGCCACAAAGCTCTTTTGGTCTCCAATGTTCTCAGTTGTGTCGCAGTATCATGTGATATAAATTGAACCAGCTATTTGTGATGATGAAAACCTGAAGCAATGTAATAATTTAACTGAAATGCCTGAGTGAGATATCTTCTCACTTCCAAGTTCCAAGTTCCTGATTTCAGAATGAGCTTGTCAGTCTTTCCTCATAACAATTATGAGATGTTGGAGTGTTATTGTGCAATAATAAATGTTATGACAAAGTAAGTTAGATTACAAGTTTGAGCAAAGCTGTTCCATAATTGTGCAGAAAAGGAAATATTGTGATCATTTGTGCATTCTGCTCAACAGAAATAGATGCAATTAATGAAATGCAAGGCATCCAACATTGAGTTACTGGAGGTCTATGGAAGAAATGTACCTGAAAAGAATTAAGGTGATTGGGGGTGAAATGGTCAGCAGCATAGTATTAGTATCTTACTTGCTTTATAGGCCATTTGTAGGAAATGTACAAATTAATCCGAGAATGTATAAATCTACGGCACAGTACAGGCCCTTCAGCCCACAGTGAAAAAACTGAAGCAGACAATGCTACCAGCCACAATCAAGTCAACATTCTACAGGAGCTCTATTGAGTGTCCTGGTCAGCTGCATTACAGTGTAGTACAATTGCTGCACAGGACCATAAGAGTGGCAGAGTCTCTACATCCACTGATCTACCTTTGTCAATATTCTTTGTTACAAACTGAATGAATTCAGTCAGGCTAGTGAGGCATGACAAAGCCATGCTGGCCACCCCTAACCAGATTATGCCTCTCTAAGTGCTTGTAATTCTGTCACTTGTGATCTTCTCCAACATTTTCACCATCTCTGAAGTACATTTCATTGGTCTATAATTTCCTGGGTTATCTCTGCTCCCTTTCTTGAACAAGGGAACAATATCTGCAACTGTCCAATCCTCCGGTATTGCTCCTGTCTGCTGTGACAATGTGAAGATCATCGGCAGTGGCTCAGCAATGTGCTCCCTCGCTTTGCTTCCCGCTGTAGTCTCATCTGGTCTTTGCAACATCCAACTTCACGCTTTTCAAAAGCCCCAACATATCCTTTTTCTTAATGTCAACATACTCCAGTACCTCAGATCATCCCGTGTCATGCTCACAATCATTAATTGGAAATCATTTATTAAATGTCCTGTTCTTTATCTTAATGTCCAAGTAATGATAAGGATCTTCTGCTTTTACAATTTTGTTAGTGAATTTGGTTGTTAATTATATCTGAACATATAAAAACAGGTGATGAAAAATTAAAATTCCACTGGAAATTGAATTGTGTAGATCAGCAATAATAATAATTTGAATTTACTGTTACAGAATGTCATTCAGAGAATTGAACAAACTATAGCAAAGAAATTGAATAGCAAAGGAAATAATGTAAAATTAACATGCATCTGTTTTACCTGGTGTAGATTATACATAACTTCTATCTCTCACCTCCTTATCATGATCCCAACATTCACCATATTCCATCCATACTGTTTTTAGAGTTAGAGCATATGCATGGGGTGCAAATCACGAGTGAATACACAGAAATGCTGGAGGAACTCAGCCAGTCTTGTGGGGTCCATAGAAGGTTCATGGTAGCTCCGATGGACGCTGCAAGACTGGCTGAGTTTCTCCAGCATTTCTGTGTTTTGACTACAATTACAGCGTTCGCAGACTTTTGTGTTTCGTGGTAAATTATGAGTGCATAGAATTGGCTGAAATTAACGTGCTGACTTAAATGAAGCCTGCAGTGTTTAAGGTACTCTTTCCATTGTACCTACATTTATTTAATTCTGTATTTAAACCTCATGAACTAATTACATTAAGTTTGAATTGAACAATAATGTACTAATATTAAATAATAATAACAGCATGACTTGATTTGAAAATATTGACTTAAATGTTCTGTATTAAATGTCTTTCTTTATTATGAATAAAGTATATTTGAAAATAAAAAGATTTTACAGATAATTGCCTCAATGTTTGGTGAAAGCTATTTGTGTTTGTGAAGGTTGATGGAGGTGACATCTGAGAGAGTTAAAGATCTGGTATCTTGAATTACCACCGCATTTCTGGTCAACAATGGACAAGGTGTGAAAGAATACAAACACCCTAAAGCCAAAGGGGAAGTGAGAGATGAAGAAGGTCACCCATCTGATTGTTAGAGGTGAAGCTCTCAAAGTGAAGCAATGCCACAGAAACATCTCACTTCTCAGTGAAAATGTCATCCAACCTACTGTCAGCAGCTCCACAGGTGATCCCCATTTTATGCAATCAACCATTATCACTCACCTAACTATAATCTTTATCAATCTCAACTCATTCCCAGCATACATAGGGCTCATTGTACATTTTGAACCATGACTCACATCTTGCACACACCAGTTTTTCCAATTTTGACAGTCACCCTATCCTGGCAAATCACAACACACTGCAACACAACTTTCCCTCTTTTGCAGGAGAAAATAAAACCTAATCAGGACACCAACGTGGAAAGGTGGGGGGGGGGGGGGTGTGGGGAAGGGGAAGGGGGGTGGAGGGTGGGGAAGGCGAAGCCCAGGTCAATTTGCATCTGTCAGCCAGAGGAAAATGTGCTAGTGATTATTTCAGCTGCTGCCTGTGGCCAGCAACAGAGCAAAGATTATTGAACATGATACTATCCAAGAAGCTTCTTGTACTTCTTCCTCGTCCTACAATCTCTTTAAATTTATGATGCAGATATAATGACGTATTATGGTGATACAACTACTACTCTAGCCGCTCTCCTACCAACCTACTGAAGGGGGAAACCACTGAACCTGCAGGTAGGCAACCTGAGAAGCTGGCCCCACCATGCCAGCTGCCAATCACTGGCCCATATAAAGACTTGAGCTGGCCCCCTTCCTAAATCAGTCGGGCATGTGGAACCAGAAGCTACACAGACCTGGTGTTCAACTTTAAGTTGATTAAAGCCTGTCTACTGCCTTCTTGAGTTTTGTGTTTGCTTGCTGCACCACAGTGCACCACAATTTAATCAGATTAAAATTTTGAGGACCATGGAGAGATTCCCCACCCTTGAGAGGCTGGACATTGACCCTCAGCACCCAGACGCTCCAACATACTTTGAGATCTGGAAGCATGCGATCAAGGTGATCATCCATACTCAAGGAGAGGTCATCAATATGAACCAGAAAAAGCTCATGGTCCTACGCACCAAGCTCCCCCCCTACTCCGCACTTCTAGGCCATCAGAGTCTGCACAGACTTTGAGCATGCAATGGCCACCCTGGACAGTATGTACCAGCCCCCAATAAATATACTCTATGCCCAGTACCTACTCAGCATCAGAGTACAGCACCCAGGTGAGACAGTTGACACTTACCTGAAGGCTCTGCAAGAGCTAGCATGCCCTTGCAACACTGAAGCTGGCGTGACTGCTGGGGAAGTTGAGTGACTCGTCTGAGATGTATGCATGTGAGGGCTGAGGTCGAGAGCAACTCGATAAAGACTGTTGGATGAGAACAATGCCTCATTCATCAAGATCATGGAAGTGGTCCACTCCCTAGAAGCTGCAGCTCACCATGTGGAGGCCTTCAATGCTCGCCTCTCCCACTCACCAGCCCAGCCATCACCAATGAGAGCAGCAGTCGCTGAAGGGCTCCATAAGGAAGAGACGATAGCCACTGCTGATGCCAGCCACCAATGTAAGTACTGTGGGTGCCGGTGTGGGTCAGACAGGTGCTCCCTTAAGAACTGCCCTGTGAGGAACTCACTCTGCTGCCGACATGGGAAGAAACGCCACTTCGCTAGAGTGTGCCTCTCCAAACCGACCGGGAATGCTGTGGCCCTCTGTGACCAGCTGGGAGCACCTCCCAACCCTCTGGGCCCCTCCGCGTGTGAGTGGCGGGCAATGGCATTACCCTGCCTGTCGCTTCCACCTGCATTGATGGCATTTCTGGCCCAGCTGTCAAACCATGCTACCACCTTATGCTCACCATAAGCGCCGCCATCTTTCGCTACCCAACTTCTGCCTGATGAAGTCACTTCTGGCCAGATGGATGCTCGCACTGATTCTACCTTGTTGAAATCCTTCCTATAATTCGGTGTCCAGAACTGCATTCAGTATTCCAAATTTACCTTCACCAATGAAGGTCTCAACAACACCTCCCAACTCCTATATTCTATGCTTTGATTTATAAAGGCCACCCTATCGACATGAGATTCTACCTTCAGGGAACGATGAACTGTTATTCCTAGATTTTTTTGCTCCACTGCATTCCTCAATGCCCTCCCATTTACTATGTATGTCTTGTTTTGATTATTCCTTCCAAAATGGAGCGCTTCACATTTCTCAGGATTAAGCTCCATCTGCCATCTTTCAGCCCACTCTTCTAAGCAGTCCAAATCCTTTTGCAATCTTTGATAACTTTCTTCATTATCCACAATTCCACCTATTTTAGTATCATCTGCATATTTACTAATCCAGTTTACCACCCCATCTTCCAGATCATTAATGTAAGTGACAAACAGCAAGGGATCCAATACAGAACCCTGAGGCACACCACTTGTTACCGGCCTCCAGCCTGACAAACAGTTATCCACTATGACTCTCTGGCATCTCCCTTTCAACCACTGTTAAATCCATTTGACTATCTCAAAGTTAATACCTATCACTTGAACCATCCTAACTAACTTTCCACACACAATCTTATCGAAGGTCCATATCGACAACATCCACTACTTTCCCCTCATCAACATTCCTAGTCACCTCTTCAAAAAATTCAACAAGATTAGTCAAACATGACCTTCCATGCACAAATCCGTGTTGAGTGTTCTTGATCAGACCCTTTCTCTCCAGATACTTATATATATTATCTCTAAGAACGTTTTCCATTAACTTTCCTATCACAGATGTCAAACTTACAGGCCTATAATTGCTAGGCTTGCTCCTCGAACCTTTTTTAAACAAAAGAACCACATTAGCAATAAGCTAATCCTCCAGCGCTATACTCATCTCTAATGATATTTGAAAAATCACTGTCAGAGCCACTGCTATTTCCTCACTAACTTCTTTCGAGGTCCTGGGGAAAATCCCATCGAGACCTGGAGACTTATGTAAGTGACATAACTTAAAACTTTATATGTTTCAAAAGCTCCAGTATTTTCTCTTTCTTAATCACTACATTTTCCATAATTACCCTCTTTGCTTCCTTTACCCTCCACAATTCAATATCCTTCTCCTTAGAGAATACTGAAGAAAATAATTTGTTCAAAATCTCCCCCATCTCATTTGGCTCCACACACAGTTGTCCGCATTGATTCTCTAAGGAATCAATTTTATCCTTCACTCTCCTTTTGCTATTAACATATTTATAGAAACCTTTTGGATTTATTTTTACCCTGTTTGCTAAAGCCATCTTGTACCTTCTTTTAGCTTTTCCTATTTCTTTCTTAAGATTCTTTTTATATTCAATGTATTCTCCACGCATCTCCTTTAGACCTTGTTTCTTATATTTATTGTAGGTCTCCCTCTTTTTTAGAACTGTTTCCAATATCCCTTGAAAGCCATGGCTTTCTCAAACTTTTGACCCAGCCTTTTATCCTGACAGGAACTTAAAGATATTGTACCCTCAAGATCCCACCTTTAAAAGACCTCCATTTCTTGACTACATCCTGCCCATAAACAAATTGTCCCAATCTATTCCTTGTAAATCCTTTCTTATCTCCTCAAATCTAGCTTTTCCCCATTTGAAAACCTCAACCCTAGGCTCTGACCTATCCCTTTCATAATTACATTGAAGCTCATGGCACTATGATCACTGGACCCAAAGTGCTCCCCAACATATACCTCCGTCACCTGACCTATCTCATTCCCCAAAGGTAGATCTAACACTGTCCCTTCTCTAGTCGGTACCTCTACCAATTGCTCTAAAAAACTATTCTGCACATATTTTACAAACTCCAACCCACCCAGCCCTTTCACAGAATGGGTTTCCCAAACTATATTTGGAAAATTAAAATCTCCCACTATCACATCCCTGTGCTTATTACAAATATCTGCTATCTCCCTACAAATTTTCTCCTTCAGTTCTCATTCTCCATTAGGTGGTCTATAATACACCCCTTTAAGTGTGACTACCCCTTTCCATATTTCCACCCATACAGCCTCCCTGGATGACCCCTCTAATCTATCTTGCCTCAGCACTGCTGTAACATCTTCCCTGACAAGCAATGCTACACCACCTCCTCTTGCCCCTCCAATTCTATCACACTTAAAGCAGCAAAATCCAGGAATATCTAGCTGCTTATCACATCCCTCCTGCAATGATGTTTCACTAATCGCTACCATGTCATACTGCCATGTCTATCCACACCCTCAGCTCATCTACCTTCCTTACAATGCTCCTAGCATTAAAATATATGCATTTCAGAGATTTCCTGCTTCTTACTCTCTATTTGCCCCTCTCTTTACAAACAACTCCATTATGTTCTTTTTCTATCCTCTCCCCTCCATCTTTGTACAGAGTATCTCCCTTCTCTATCATCTGCCTATCCACCCCCAAACTTTGTCTACAAGCTTTCTCTGTTTCCAATCTAACATTCTCCTTGCGGTTCTCTTCCATTTGGTTCCCTCCCTCCAACCATTCTGGTTTAAAGTCTCCTGAGTAGTCTTAGCGAATGCCCCACCAGGATCCTTGTCATCCTGGGATTCAAGTGCAACCCATCCATTTTGTACAGGTCCCACCTCCCTCCAAAAAGATCCCAGTGATCCAGAAACTTGAATCCCTGCCCCTCGCTCCACCCCTTCAGTTATACATTTTAACCTCCACCTCATTCTATTCCTGCTTCCACTATCGTGTGGTAGAGGCAGTAATCCCAAAATTACTTCCTTTGTGGTCCTTCTTTTCAGCTCCCTACCTAACTTCCTGTACTCACTTTTCAGGACCTCTTCACTCTTCCTCCCTATGTCGTTGGTACCTACATGTACCACAACTTCTGGCTCATCTCCCTCCCACTTTAGGATATCTTGGACTTGAGCAGCAACATCCCAGACCCTTGCACCAGGTAGGCAAACTACCATTCGGTTCTCCTTACTGCATCCACAGAATCCTCTATCTGTCTTCCTAACTATTGAGTCCCCTATTTCTAATGCCCTCCTCTTCCTTTCCCTCCTCTTCTGAGGCACAGGGGCTGACCCTGAGCCAGAGATACAGCATTGTTGCTTCCCCCAGCTAGGCTGTCCCTCCCAACAGTACTCAAAAAGGAGTACTTATTATTGAGGGTTACAGCCACATGGGTCCTCTCCAACACCTTACTCTTCCCCTTCCCTCTCCTAACTGTGACGCACTTATCCTCCTCCCGTGACCCTGATGTGACCATCTGTCTGTAACTCTTATCTATAACTGCATCATTTTCCCTGACCAGGGCAAGGTCATTGAGCTGCAGCTCCAGTTCCCTAACAAAAGACGTGTGGAAAATGGAAATGGGAATAAAACACATGCGTTCCTTGACTCAGTGCAGACACGGCTCTATGTTACTAGGGACACTAACTAAAATGCTCCCAACCCTTTAACAGTCCACAGTTCACCAACGATTTATCCAGCGCCATTCCATTGTACTTGGCTTGGAATGAAGCAGGGTGGACCCTCAAAGATGGCAAAAAGAAAGAGTCGAGCACACATGGCGCCCTTTATAGTATTGGAGGGCTGGAGATTCCAGCCTAGGTAATTTACAGTGGAGCCAATGGCGTGATGCCAGCAAGGATTAATCGATTACAAGGTCAAGTACAGAAGGGCTGGAGGGTATTTAAATTAGTTAACAGGAAGGTGTGCACTAATAGGGGGCCAGAGTCCAACCTTGATTGACAGGAGATGTGACTTCTGAATAAGTTTCAGACGGGGAGGATACGTGATCACCCGCAATACACAGGGAGGGAGGCCGTGTTTCCTCCACATACAACAGTCTTATATTCATGAATTGTTATGAAGTGGAAGAGTAAAGGCAGTGGAACAAAAAAAATAGTTTTTATTTGCTCTTATTTAACTCAAGTTGCTGAACTGCCAGAAACTAGTGATCATCTTTGCTTACCAACATTATGAATATGTGTAGTGCTGCCTGTACATTGTTGTGCCCAAAATGATGGTGAGAAGTTCGCAGATGGTTAAGATCCACTTCAGCCTGTATGCATCTTTGCTAAAGCAACTTAAAAGAAACCACAGCAACAAATCTTATGAAAAAGGACTGGCATTGCTTGGATGTACAATATCTGTGGTCATGCAACAAAGTATTTTAGAATTTGTTCCTTGTTGCATAGCAACACCTTTTATTAAAGTACTGTACTTGTAGAGATACAGATGAAAATGGATGCAATTTATGGAGTCCATTCATCTTCTCCAGATGATTTTTTTTTTAGAGACACAGCTCAGTAGCAGGCCCTTCCGACTCAAAAACATCCGTGAAACAATTAACTACTAATTCATGTATCTTTGGAATGTAGGAGTAAGCCAGAGCACCCAGATTAAAAAAAAATATCTGGACATAGGGAGAACAAATAAAGTCTACACAGAGTTGCTGGCGCTGTTATATTGTGGTGCTAACTCCTATACTTAATGTGCCGTCCTGTCATCACTGAAGCAGTTCCCAAGGTTACTTCCTGCATTCCAATCATCTTTTACTTCTTCATGTCTGATCAATCCTATATTGTAAGGTTAGAAGTGATGATGTTCAGTTCCTTAATCTACTCACAACCCCTCATCCAATGAAGCAGCCGAGAACTTTAAGCAGAAAAACATACATAATGTTGAGAGCACATTGGACCAAGTCCATTAACCACAGCCTTCACACACCCACAGTCACCTGGAACAGATATCAAAAGCCGATCTCCATTCCCTTAAGTTGGACAGTGAGATCTTAGTAGCAACTAATCCTGACATAATATATTCTAGGACATGCTTCCCAAATGTCCTGTTTAGATGGGAGGCAGATCCTTACCTTATACAAAGATGTTAACAGTATTAAATATCATTGGCACCTCAAGACATTTAAAAATTGCTAGAATTAAAGTAAATAATTTTGAAAAGTTATATAATAAAAAAGTAGTTACCGGTAATTGAAATCCACAAACATAATTAAAATGTTATCAAAATGGAATAACTGATCATCCAGGATGAAATGTAAATCATATTTGACTAGTTGACTCGAATTCTTTGAGGACAGGAAAGGGAGGGATGATAAAGGGGAACCTCGAGATGTGGTGTATTTAGCTTTCCAAAAAGCTTTTAGCAAGATGCCACATAACAGGCTGGTGCATAACTTCTTAAGACCTCATAGCTGGAGGGATTTAACTAATGGTTCTTGGGCCTCAATTTTCTACTGTTTATATTAATGGACTGGGGAAGGGAACTTTCTAAGTTTGATGATACGAAAATAGGTGGAAGAACACGTGATTCGACATTGTGATTTCCAACAGAATATAATTAAACTGAGTGATTAGCTGAAAACTTGGGAACTGGTATTTAATATGGGTAAGTATCAGGGTCTTCACTTCTATAAGAGGAATCAAAAGGTGGAATATTATCTAAACCGAGAGAGCCTGCACATGCGTGAAGTTCAGAGTGTATTGTAGAACACTATGGAGAGTGGCAAAGCACAGAATATACTGAGTGGGTTATTAATTTTTAACCATAACATAAGATACATTACATAAGTTCAAAAAGTGTATATATATATAAAAATATTACGTGGTATATAGAGTGGGAGACTTCAATGTCCATCACGAAGGTTCTCTCTAGCACCACTACTGACTGCTCTGACTGAGGGTCAAAGGACACTGATAGTTTTAAGATTTAAAGATGTAACACTGCTGTTGGTCCAATAACAACAGTTGTGCTGTCACTGTTGAGGACCCAGGAAGAGCAGGACCACGGCCTTTCCGTGCATCACCATAGGGTTCCACTGCCCGGCCATCCCATCAATAGTCCCCAGTGCAATCCAGTTGCCTGTAGATTGGGGCTGGTGCTAGTTTTTACATCAAAGATCCTCAGAAGTCTGTATCCATGTTGGTGGCATCCACATTAGGTCCCTACTTTCCACTCTTAAGTCTTCTCTCCAATGGGAGGAGGGAAAATAAAGTGTTTCTGGAGTGTGATGGGCCCTTCAGCATGTTAGCTGCCTTTCCTAGGTAGCAGTATATGTGAATGGATTCCATGGAGGGAAGGGAAGTTTTCATTATGTTCTGAGCTGCATTCACAACCTTCTGTAGCTTTCCCCATCTTGAGCAGAGCAGCTCCCATGCTCTTGACCATTGCCTCAATGCGTGTGTTCCAGATCAGGCCTCTGGAGGTAGTTATTCATAAATTTGAAGCTAGTGTTAATTCAGATGCAAACATTGTCCTGTACAGTATATGGAAACAAATTGTTTGTAAATGATCAACATGAATAAGTTAAACTTAAATAATAATGTTACAAAAATTTCAGATTTGACAATTTTGAGGCACTTTCGATATTTCATTCAAGACATTGTTGCCAAGTTTTGGTCCTCGCATACCCTCACAAATGGACTCTTTCACTGTGGCTCACATTCATTGGCTCTCTCCTCCACAATCCTGTGTCTGAATTAAGGTTAAAAAATAGCAGGGAACATGTGTGGAAGTGATCATCATATGGCCCATTTTAGGGCTCAGTCACCCCAGAGAAGCAGCAGGAATGGTGAGTATTGTGGACAGTTTCCAGAGGCAATGGGTAGACAGCAGTTGAAAAGTGAATGGCTGATTGAGGCCCAGTGACTGGGTCACATTACCTGGATGCCTGACATAAGACCCCTAAAACAGGCACTCTATTTCAAGTTCCAAATAATCTCCAAAAGGACAGGGAAAATGTGCAACCACCAAACAGAATCAGGATTGAAATTGGATCACTAAAACAAACTGCTATGCCCTTACACTGCTGTATGTTGAAGTGTCGGGAGGCCATACAGAAAATGCCCTAGTAGTACATGACATCCAAACCCACTCATCCCATTTGCACATTTTATCCTACCTTTGGCAGGCTCAGTGGGCCTCATCAGCCATCTGTGAACAAATAGAACTCTTTACTTGTTAGTAAAAAGATGGATGTCTGACTTACACTCATGTACAGGTGGATACAGGGCAGCAGGGCACAGGCTACTCAATTCACTGGACAACAAAGCTCTTGTTTCCTGAACACTTCTGTGTGTATTTTATGGATTTTTGGCTGCTGATCACAAAAATCACCATAATATTTTCCTATCATGTACCATTTTTTAAAATATAACTTATTTTTGTGATTTCCTGTCATATTTTAAGTCTACTCCAAGCATACAAAATCATGAAGTGAAACGTTATTAAAAATTCATTTTCTGCATCACACTTGGACTTCTTCCCTGCTGATTTTGGTGCAGTCAGTGGCGAAAAATTTCACCAGGACATTGTGACCATGGAAAAGCGGTATCAGTACAATTGGAATCCATAATTGCTGGCCGACTATTGTTGAACATTGACACGAAAGACATCAGATGCTGAGTACAAATGAGAATCAGTGGCAAAACATTTTTAGGTCAGTTGAACTAATGCAATGAGTCAGCATCATTATGCGATTAAACATGCTAAATTGAATAAAACTTAATTTGATGTTTCTCCAACTTTGTACAAGATAATGACAAACCTGAAATCATCTTTGTGTTCAGCTTGAAGCTGTCTATAGCCCTTTTTATGGTGCAACTGTATTAAAGCTGCTTCAATGAAAAAAAAAGGTGAATTTACCTTTTATGGAGAAAGCCTATAAGGCTGATCCAGCGTTGCCTTCATACTGAGCAGTGTTGGAGCCGTCTTCCAGAGCTAAGGGAGGCAGGGCGAACGTTGCAGTAGCACCACCTGTTGCTGTAATGTTACACATACTCACCGAGAAGGGAAAGTGGCCTATACCTGACATAGTGACTGAAGAGCAGGTAAGAGCACTTTATTCTAGCCCGCTGATACAAACGTATCTGGACTCGTGGTGGGTTCACTGCAAAGTGCGCATACAGGATTTTAAAAATCGTGCTCCTGGGTCATGGGCTGACAACATCATGGCGATGTCTTCAGCCCGGCCCTTTGCAGCCACATTCAGTGGCATTGCCTTTATGGAGGAGGCAGAGCAACTTCGCTCGACCTGAATGCACTCTCTAGTCCAGGGTTTCCCAACCAGGGGTGCTTGCACCCCTTGGGGGTGTGAGATAGCATTCCAGGGGGTGCAAGATAACATTTCAGTTTTTTAAAATAAATCCATACTCCTTCAATTTGGATAATATGTCGGATGTTGAAGAGCTAAAGGAAGATCTTATTGAACTGCGCACAAATCGTGTTCTTGAAATGCAGTTTGAAAGCAAAACTTGGAACAATATTGGTGTTTGGCAATGGACGACCTACTAATGCGAGTCTGGATTTAGTGCCCTTTTGTCAATCAAGACAAAAATCTAG
Source organism: Narcine bancroftii (assembly GCF_036971445.1). Taxonomy (NCBI): domain Eukaryota; kingdom Metazoa; phylum Chordata; class Chondrichthyes; order Torpediniformes; family Narcinidae; genus Narcine; species Narcine bancroftii. Next base: position 212,286,553 of record NC_091471.1, on the reverse strand, counting down.
AAATCACTTGGGTGCACTGGCAATTTGTTGCGGATTGCTATCAGCAACAAGGGGCCACGTTTTGAAAAACTCTTAAGTAATTCACAGGAACAAAAGAGTCATTAAATTTAAATTGGCTGATGAACATTTGAACATTAGTCCTTTAAATTTTTTAAAGAAATTTCATGCATGGGTGAAAATTTAATTTTTTTGTAGGGTTTATGCAACTTTTAATTTGTTGTAATATTTTTTCTTTTCCATATGTTTTATTTTTGTTTATATATTATTAAAAATTGATTAAACAAATTTGTTTGGGTCACCGACACCTTTATTCTTAAATAAATTATTACTTTAAGGGTTGCAAGAACATATTAAAATTTTTTAGGGGTATGGGGCATAAAAAAGGGGAACCACTGCTCTCGACAGATCGGAGTTGGATTGTTGGTTCCACCCTCGAGGCTTTAATGAAGGTAAATGAAACAATGGAAAGAGTGAGAATATCCGCCTTTACATTCACTTTTCCCCCCCCCTCCACTATAAGCAGGCCTAATCATAATCCCCAATTTTTTTTCAGAAGCAAACCTTTTGGAAAAAATGTTGTCCAGTTTAGTTTAAACACCAATGTTTGTGGAGTTGCATATCTGGGTGTTCAATATACCCTTCCAAAAGTTGGTCAAATGTAAATTGTTGCAGAGGCCATGACTTAAAATTAATTGGTGAAACTTCATGATATTGTAAGTTTTAAATTTGGACCTCTCACTTGAATTAAAAGACAGGAAAATTTCCCACCAATCTTCCTTGGGCTGCATGGAGATACAGTGCAGATAATGACCCCCCCCCCACCCCCTTGGGCTGCATGGAGATACAGTGCAGATAATGACCCCCCCACCCCCTTGGGCTGCATGGAGATACAGGGCAGATAATGACCCCCCCACCCCCTTGGGCTGCATGGAGATACAGTGCAGATAATGACCCCCCCCACCCCCTTGGGCTGCATGGAGATACAGTGCAGATAATGACCCCCCCACCCCCTTGGGCTGCATGGAGATACAGTGCAGATAATGACCCCCCCTCCCACTGTCTGCTTCCAGATAAATCTATCATGTTGCTATTGATTGTGTTTCCTCTGCTGTTTAAATGCGCCCCATTTGCTGGCCTTTTTGGCCATTGCAACCCCCTGACTGACATGCCCTCAAAATAAATCGATACATGCATGTTGTAGTCAGTCAGTAGTGGTGCTAGAGAGAACCTTCATGATGGACATTGAAGTCTCCCACTGTACTGAAAATCAGCAATAAATACGAGCACTGGATAGGTTCAGCCGATCAGGGCAGCATCCACGGAATTGCCGCGCCTGCAGCCCGTTCCCGGCACCTTGCGCGCTGCCGCCCGAAAGGACGAGTGTGCGCTCGCGAGGCGAATGAGACCCACGCAGACGGACGGCTCCTCTCAGTTTGATGACCTCGAGCTTGGCTCTCTCTCTCTCCTCGCGGCGGCCCGGTCACAGGGCTGCGGCGAGGACGTGTGTGTGCGCGCGCGCGGTGGGGCGGGGCGGGGGCGCGGGCGCGCGTTGCGGCGGTGGCTGCGGCTGGAGCGCAGGGAGCCAGAGCCGGGAGGAGAGCGCGAGGACCAGAGCCGCGTGAGGGTTGAGTGACCACGGCTTGCGCCATCACCGCGCGGCTGATAACACCCGCGGGCGAAAAACATCGGCTGGAAGCGGTGAAAGAAAGTGCCCCCCGTCCCGCTGGTTGAAGTTAAAACCGCTTGTTTTTCGCTAGAGGCGCCAGCTTTTTTTTTTGCGCATTGAGTTCCAACAGGTTGATTTGCGTGCAAATTTTTTAAAAATTGGGAATCAAGATGAGCACGAGCGGTGAGTAAAACGCCTCGGTGTCATGAGTTGACCTGCTTTTCCTGCACCGTTTCTCCCCCCCCTCCCCCCATATAAACAGGGTGTATCGGCGTCGACGTATTAATAATACTTCAACTTTACCCGTCAGATTTGGCGAATAGTTTGTCGAAGGATATTGCACCGCACTCGAAATGCATGGGACAGCAGAGGGTGGGGGGGGGGGGTGGTGTCTGCTCCAGTCCTACGGCCGACCCTGGTGAGCCCCACCCTGGGGTTGACTTCCCCGTGCAAAGCGGAATGGTTGTCATTCCTTCACTGATACCCGAGATCACTGGGGAAGTGGGATTCATTCTAAATATAGAGAGGAGCATCGCAGGACAATCTGCACAGCGGCTACTTTTAGACCTGGCCACGGCTCGCACATGTCAACGGGCGTGTGAAATCCATTCCCTCCTTTTCGCACGACTCGTGCATTCGATCGACTTCTTCAGCCTCACGCATCCTGAGCGACTGCAGGCGGACGAAGGCTTGTTGAAGTTGAGCGACCGGGGAGGCAATTTCGACTTGGTTCTGCAGCCTGAGCAGAAATGGCACCAGGAATTGCTCAGGCGTGATGATCGTTTGCATTTCTCATTCAAGGCTATTTGCATTCTCGCAAATGCCAAGTCTGCCGCAGATCAATGCAACGGGTAATATTTTCCATAGAGTCGTGTATTTTGTTCTAATTCAAATAAATCGGAAGTATTTAGGAACAGCAATCCATTGCAACCTCAGTCACGTTGTTGAAAAAATATTTTCGAAATGCCTCATCCCTGTGATTAAGTCAAGAACCGAAGATCACTTTCAAAGTTGAACTCATTGAGTCAAGTGGAGAAATGGACGACTTTTGCTCAATCCATGGACGATTGAGGATTTGGGAACATGGTCTCAGTTTAAATCTCCACTCGGAGCTCTTTCTTTCATTTGTGCAATCAAGAGCATTGGCATTAAAATCATTTTCAACATCTCACTTCTATTCAAGTTGGCTGTGAGTGGCTTTGCAACTTTAAGCCTCAATTTGAAGAGGAACCTTGAAGGGATGCAAATGGCTAGAAAATCAACAGGATTGAGTGTACCGCTGCTTCCAGCATGGGTTTCACTTGCACGAGTGTAAACCATACTGTATTGCAAGAAGTACATTGAACTCAAAATATTTGACCGTTTACAGAGTGCCTGGACTTAAGTTCAATTTAATGACTTTAAATTTACCTGGACTTGAATCAGTGTTAGGTATAAATCAAATTGACTATAGCAAGATAAGCGTTCAAAGAGGTGAGGAAATCTACGTGTTGTTTATCCCCTGACATCGTCAAGAGGCTGTGACTTTTTAAAAATTTGAAGTGGTTAAAAGTACCCATAACTCTTGATATTGAGAATGCACAATGACTGAAGAAATAGGAATGAGCGGCAGGAGTCACGTGATGGAGTAGTGGCCGGTAGGGTAAAACCAGTCCTCTCCAGAAAATAAGTCAAGAAAATACAAAGTTCAACAAATATGAAATAGAAGAAATAAAACATGCAGAGAAGAGAAAGAAGATGGCACCTAAGAAGGAAAAACAATGGGGGAAAAAAGAAGACACCAGAAAAGAAAGGAGAAGGCCTTACCCGGACGAAGGAACAGGGAACCGTGGTGGCGAAGAGCACCCGATCGCCGAGGTTGGTGTCAGCCCTGCGGAGTCGTGAACCCCCCCCCCCCAACCGGTGGACTGCAAAAATGGCGCTCTGAGCCAAACAAAAGTGCGCAATCAAAGGTGAAGGAAAACACTGATGGGAGGGGGCCTCAGCCGAGGAGCGGGCAACCACAGCGCTACCAGCTGAGGGACGCCCAACACCAGGGCTCTCAGCTGGAAGATGAGGAAGGCGGCAGGAGAGGGAGTGAAGTACCAGGTGAGAAAGAAAGTTGACGGGGTGAACGGCAAAAGGAGCAGCAGCAGGAGGCCCGACCGATGAGCAGCTTAGAAGGAGAGGACCAACATCAAGAGGCCCAGCAAGAAGAGGCCTGACAAAGTGAGACAAGCAACTCATCAGGAAAATCAGAAGAGACACAGATACAAAGAAGAGAAGAAGACACAAACACAGGTACAGACACAGAAGAAGAGGAAGAAGACCAAGATCTTCAGAGAGAAATAGAAGTTAAAACAGATGGACAGAATACAGATAAAGCCTTTTTTGAAGAACAAATGAGAGCATTAAAAGAATGGTTGTCATTAGAATTTAGTGCAATTAAAAGAAAAATGAAAAGAACAGAAGATAAAATGCAAAGATTAGAACTAGTCATGACAGAAATAGGGAAAAGAGTAGAAAGTGTGGAAGAATGAGAAACGGCTGTAGAGAAAATTGGAAGAAAGTGATAAAAAAATTAAAGAGACACAAGAGTTGTTAGCTCAGAAAATTGATATGTTCCAAAATTATAGTAGATGAAACAACATAAAAATAGTGGGCCTGAAGGAAGATGAAGAAGGCACAGATATGAAAGAATTTATAAAAGAATGAATCCCAAAGGTCCTGGGAATGACAGAAATACAAGAAGAAATGGAAATAGAAAGGGCACACTGAACACTAGCTCTGAAACCGCAGATACATCAGAAACCAAGATCCATCTTAGTAAAATTTCTGAGATATAGGACAAGAGAAAATATACTGGAGCGGGCAAGGAATAAAATTAGAGAAGACAATAAACCATTGGAATACAAGGGTCAAAAAATATCTTTTTACCCAGACATAAGTTTTGAACTCTTAAAGAAGAGGAAGGAGTTTAATACAGCAAAATCGATCCGATTGGAAAAAAACGTTATAAATTCATGTTAAGACATCTAGCTATGCTTAAAATATTTATCTCTGGGGAGCAAAACAGACTGTTCTCGGATCCGGAGGAAGCACAAGAATTTGCAGAATGGTTGCAGGACAGAAGGAGAGAAGAAGAGATGTAATAAGAATGAAGAATGGTGATAAAGTATATATAAAGATGTAGAAACAATGTATAAGTAAAGAACTAAAGAAGGAAAAGAGAAGGGAAGGAAGGAAGTAAGGGGAAAAAAGGGGAGAACTTTGTTATATGTGTAAAAAAGAAAAAAGTGTTTTCTGAGGGGGTTGGGGGGGGGAGAGAATAACCGTCACCGCGAAATCAGTTGACACTTGCGAACAGGATCGCAATCCAAATGGAAAGGGAGTTGTGGTTGCCCGGCAAAGGATAAGGGCCAGCTCAGAGAGGTGGGGGGGGGGCGCATTTGGGGTTAAGGTAATATTGGATGTGGGAGTTGTTGGAGTATTTTATATTTTAAATGTGTTGTCAGACATTGAGTTTAAAAAGGGAAAACTGAGAGATGAAAATGGGGAAAAGGATGGTGGTGGTGAGGAAGCGGAAATGAGGTGTAAACAGGATATGAGATGGCCACGTTGAACTATATGTCTATAAACATTAATGGAATTCATAACCAAATTAAAAGGAAGAGGCTAAATTTACTGAAAAAAGAAAAAAATAGATATTGCATTTGTACAGGAAACGCATCTAACTGAAGTGGAACATAACAAATTAAAGAGAGACTGGGTAGGACACGTAGCGGCAGCATCATATAATTGAAAAGCTAGAGGTATAGTTATATTAATTAATAAAAATGTACCAATCAAAATAGAGGAGGAAATAATAGATCCAGAAGGGAGGTATGTAATGATAAAGTGTCAGATTGAAGATTGTAGATACACAAGGAAATGGAGGGAGGGGATTTTAACCTTAATTTGGATCCAATGTTGGATAAAACTGGACAAAAGACTAGCAAGAAGAATAGTGGCCAAATTTATGGTTAAATTAATGCAGGAAATAAAACTTATGGCTATATGGATGAGGCAGCACCCAAGAGAGAAGGAATACTCATATTATTTGAGTAGGCATATTATTCAAGTATGTTTTTGTTGTCGGCCCATATTCAAGGGAGAGTTAGGAAAACTGAGTATAAAGCTAGATTACTATCTGATCATTCACCCATGTTATTAGCAATAGAACTGGAGGACATCCCACCAAGATCATATAGATGGAGGTTAAACTCCATGCTACTTAAAAGGCTGGAAGTTAGAGAGTTTATTGAATGCCAAATTAAAATATATTTTGAAATAAACACGGAATCAGTGAAATACAAATTTATATTATGGGACGCAATGAAAGCCTTCATTAGAGGGCAGATAATAAGTTATGTAGCTAAGATGAAAAAGGATTGCAATCAGGAAATAGAGCAGTTGGAAAGGGAGATAGTAAGTACAGAAAGGGAACTAGTAAAAAGGGATGATATAATGAAAAGGAGAGAATTGGTGGACAAAAAAATAAAATACAAAACATTACAAACATAGAAGGTGGAGAAGAACATAATGAAAATAAAGCAAAAGTATTACAAACTGGGAGAAAAAACACATAAAATATTAGCCTGGCAACTTAAAACAGAACAAGCTAAAAGAACTGTATTGGCATCAAGGAAAAAGGACAAACAAATTACATATAACCCAACAGAGATTAATGAAAACTTTAAGGAATTTTATGAACAATTATACCAAACTGAGAACAAGGGGAAAGATGATAAAATAGAAGAGGTTTTAGGTCTTAAGAGAGGAATTAGGAAAGCTAAAAGAAGGTACGAGAAAACTATGGCAAGCAGGGTGAAAACAAATCCAAAAGAGTTCTACAAATATGTTAATGGTAAGAGGAAAGCTAGAGACAAAATTGGTCCCTTAGAAAATCAGAGTGGAAAACTGTGTGTGGAACCTAGAGAAATGGGGGAGATATTGAACAGTTTCTTTTCTTCGGTATTCACTAAGGAGAAGGATATTGGGAGATGTGGGATAAAAAAAGCAAATTGGGTAAATATGGGGAATATAGAGATTACAAAAGGTGTAGTTTTAAGGCTTTTGAAGAATATAAAGGTGGATAAGTCTCCAGGACCAGACGGGATCTTCCCCAGGACATTGAGAGAAGTGAAGGAGGAAATAGCAGAGGCTCTGGCGGTAATTTTTCGAATGTCATTAGATATGGGGATAGTGCCGGAGGATTGGCGCATTGCGCATGTGGTTCCGTTATTTAAAAAGGGTTCAAGGAGGAAGCCTGGCAACTATCGGCCTGTAAGTTTGACGTCTGTGGTAGGTAAATTAATGGAGAAAATTCTTAGAGATAGTACTTATAAACATCTGGATAGACAGGGTCTGATCAGGAGTACTCAACATGGATTTGTGGGAGGAAGGTCATGTTTGACCAATCTGATTGAATTTTTTGAAGAGGTGACTAGGAATGTGGATGAGGGTAGCGCAGTGGATGTTGTCTGTATGGACTTCAGTAAGGCCTTCGATAAGGTACCACATGGAAGGTTAGTTAGGAAGGTGCAGTCTTTAGGTATAAATTTTGAGATAGTCAAATGGATTGAACATTGGCTGAAAGGGAGAGGCCAGAGAGTGGTAGTGGATAATTGTCTGTCAGGTTGGAGGCCGGTGACCAGTGGTGTGCCTCAAGGATCTGTATTGGGCCCATTGTTGTTCGTTATATACATTAATGATCTAGATGATGGGGTGGTGAATTGGATTAGTAAATATGCAGACGATACTAAGATAGGTGGAATAGTGGATAATGAAGAAGGTTTTCTAGGATTGCAGAGGGATTTGGGCTGCTTAGAAAAGTGGGCTGAAAAATGGCAGATGGAATTTAATGCTGATAAGTGTGAGGTGCTTCATTTTGGTAAGAAGAATCAGAATAGGACATATGTGGTAAATGGGAGAGCATTGAGGAATACAGAAGAGCAGAAAGATTTAGGAGTGACGGTACATCGTTCCCTGAAGGTAGAAACTCACGTGAATAGGGTGGTGAAGAAGGCTTTTAGTATGCTGGCCTTTATCAATCATTGCATGGAATATAGGAGTTGGGAGGTGATGTTGAGATTGTATAAGACGTTGGTGCGGCCTAATTTGGAGTTCTGTGTGCAGTTCTGGTCGCCTAATTATAGGAAGGATATAAACAGAGTGGAGAGAGTGCAGAGAAGGTTTACCAGAATGTTGCCTGGGTTTAAGCATCTGGAGTATGGGGAGAGATTGGACAGATTGGGTCTTTATTCTTTGGAGCGTAGAAGGTTGAGAGGGGATTTGATAGAAGTATTTAAGATTATGAAAGGGATAGACAGAGTGGATGTGGATAGACTATTTCCGTTAAGAGGAGGAAAGATTAAAACAAGAGGACATGAGTTAAGAATTAAGGGGCAGAGGTTTAGAGGTAACATGAGGGGGAACTTCTTTACTCAGAGAGTGGTAGCTGTGTGGAATGATCTTCCGGGAGAAATAGTGGCGGCGGAGTCAATTGTATTATTTAAGAAAAGGTTGGACAGGTATATGGATGAGAGGAAGATGGAGGGTTATGGGCATTGTGCAGGGAGGTGGGATTAGAAAGGGGTGTTTGGTTCGGTGCGGACTAGAAGGGCCTAATGGCCTGTTTCCGTGCTGTAATTGTTATTATTATGTTATTATTAAAATTGAACTGCCGAAATTGCAAGAAGAGGAGCAAAACAAATTGATAAAACCATTTGAAATAGAGGAAGTACAGGATATATTAAAAATGCTGCTGAACAATAAAATGCCAGGAGAGGATGGATTCCCAATAGAATTCTATAAAACATTTAAAGAGTTATTAATTCCTCCTCTCTTGGAAGTAATGAACCAGATAGAACAAGCACAAAACTTGCCAAATTCAAGTAAGACAGCAATAATTACAGTAATACCAAAGGTGGGGAAGTATCCATTAACACCAGCATCATATAGACCAATATCTCTATTTAACTCAGATTATAATATAATAGCAAAATTATTAGCATACAAATTGGCCGATTGTGTACCAAAAATAGTAAAACAAGATCAAACTGGATTTATTAAGAAAAGATGAACAGTGGATAATGTCTGCAAACTTATTAATCTAATTCATGCAGTTCAAGGAAATAAGAAACCAACAGTGGCTGTTGCTTTAGACGCAGAAAAAGCTTTTGACAGAGTAGAATGGAACTATTTATTTAAAATATTACAGAGGTTCAATCTACCAGAAAAATATTAATTGGATTAAAGCATTATATAATGGACTGTTGGCGAAGGTAACAATAAATGGATATGTATCGAACCAATTTAAATTAAGTAGGTCAACTAGACAGGGATATCCATTATCCCCCTCATTTTTTGCCTTAGCAATAGAACCATTGGCAGAACTGATATGAACAGAAAATAAAATAAAAGGGATAAAAATAAAGGAGGAGGAGTATAAAATCAGCTTATTTGCAGATGACATCATAGTATGCTTAACGGAACCATAAATATCAATAAAAGAATTACATAAGAAATTGAAGGAATATGGAGAAATATCGGGGTACAAGATCAACACAAATAAAAGTGAAGTGATGCCAATGCAGTAATGCAAACTATACAGAATTTAAAAAAGAATCACCATTTAAATGGCAAGCACAAACAATCTGATACCTAGGGATCAGGTTAGATAATAACTTAAGCCACTTGTACAAACTAAATTATCAGCTACTTATAAAGAAATTACAGGAAGACTTCGAACATTGGAAAGAATTACCGCTAACATTGATAGGGAGGGTAAATTGCATTAAAATGAATGTCTTCCCAAGGATACAATACTTATTTCAATCGTTGCCAATTCCCTTAACAGAGAAGTTCTTCAATGAACTAAAGAGAATAATAAGGAAATTCTTGTGGAAAGGGGGGAAACTAAGGGTAGCGTTAGATAAATTAGCAGAGGTATAACCAAGGTGGTCTGCAGTCACCAAACTTTAAAAATTATTATAGAGCCGCACAATTAAGGTATTTATCAGATTTTTACCAGACAAGGGAAAAAACCAGACTGGACTCAGATAGAACTAGATAAAATAGGGGAGAAGATACCAGAATATATACTTTATAAGTGAGATGAAAAGCTGGTGCAATATAAAAGTTCACCAGGATTGCATCATTTACTTAATACATGGAAGAAGATCCACTTAGAAAGGAAAAAAAATGAATTATCAAATAGCAAAATTATTATTGACACAAAATCCGCTAATCCTTTTTATAATAGATAACCTTTCCTTTAGAGAATGGGAGAGAAAAGGAATCAAAAGAATAGAAAATTGTTTTTTGGGAAATAATTTATTAACATTTGAACAGTTGAAGTACAAATATGGAATAACTCATGGTACAATGTTTGTATATCATCAACTGAAAGCTTATTTAAAGGAAACAGATTGAGATTACCAGAAGGAAGCAGCTTTGAATATGTGATTACAGACACAATGATAATTAAAAGATTTATAACAAACATGTACATTAAGAATATAAGAAGTAAGGAATTAGGCCTCAAATTGGATAAAACGCAAAAAAGATTTATTATGATAGCCTTAGCTGTAGCAAAAAAAATGTATGATGTCAACTTGGAAAATGGAAGAGAGCCTGAGAATACACCAATGGTACATGGAAATGAATAAATGTATTCCATTGGAAAAAATAACATATAATTTAAAAAATAAAGTCACATTATTTGAACAAATTGGGAACCATACATGGAACATAACAGAGAGGGCTTGCCTCGGACCTCCACCCCCTAAAATGATGGGAAGTCAAAACGACTTGATCCAGTGTGAAAAAGATGACACATTTTTCTTGTTTATTTTTCATTGTGTGAAGAGATTGTTTAATTGTTTTATTGTATATGTTGAATATTGATTGGTTTTGGAGGGGTGTGGGAAGGAGAAAATACCACTGTGTATATTTAATGAGAAACATTTGTATGTATTTTGGTTGATATGGTTCACAGTGTGAAAATTTAAAAAAATTATTAAGAAAAAAAGAAATGGGAATGAGCTTGCAGTTTCAATTGATATTTGAAGTTAAGTTTCAGTGGGATTTAAGTCTGCACAGCCATCTACATAACATGCACACTGCTGTTTCATTATTGAGTTGCAGAGATCTAATTTTACAGATCACTGAGGTAAAAATTCAGCCTTGGTTCCTCTGGTGAAGACCAAAATTGGGTTTCACAACCAATTCATCTGTATGGTGCCACAAATAACTTGGCAAAAATGGTGCACACTTGTTGGATGTTTTATCAAATAAAGGTTGTTCTATAAGGATTACAGGAAAGAGCCCAAGCAGAACATTAAGAAGGTGAAAAGGGACCATGAAATGCTCTTTGCGAGCAGGATCGATGAAAATCCAAGCTTTTTCTGCTGTTGTGAAAAAAACAAGATAATGACTAGAAGTAGATGGGACCACTCAAGGGCAAAGGACAGCATTTATCCTGAGAAGAAGTTGTTGGCAGGGTATGAAATGAGTACTTTGTGTCAGTATTTACCAAGAGAAGATTATGAATAGTGATGGGGAACATAATGTGGAAAATCCTCAGTTATTGCAGCATTTTGAGATTAAGAAAGAGGTTTTTAATTTAAATTTTTAAAAACAATACAGCATGGTAGAAGGCCCTTCTGGCCTATGAAATCTGTGCCACCCAATTGATCTACCAGTCTTGTATGTTTTTGGAAACCAGAGAAAACCCACATAGGTCACAGAGAGAGAATATACAAACTCCTTACAGATGGTTCTAGATAATCTAGGCCTTTGGAAGAGCATTAAGGTGGACAAGACCCCAGGGCCTGATAAGATAGATCATTGGTTAGTGAAAAAGAGTGAAGAGATTGGTGAGGCCTTGACAAAGGTCTTTGCATCCTAATTAATGGCAGGAGAGTTCCCAGAAGTTTGTGTGCTCATCTCACTCCTGTTCGTGCTACTGGCCCATGGCTGCATCGCTAGATCCAGCTCCAACAAAATCAAAATTTATTGTCGTGAACAAGTCATGAAATTCATTGTTTTGTGACAGAATCACAGCGTTATCAAATTTGCAGATGACACAACAGTAGTTGGCCTCATCACCAATGAGTGGTACAACAGACAAAATCTGTGGTGGAAAATCTCATGAAATGGTGCAAGAGTAACAACCTGAGCCTCAAACGTGGACAAGACAAAGGAGATGATCATGGACTTCAGGAAGACCAGGAACAACCATCCTCCTCTTCACATCAACTCTGCAGTAGAGAAAGTAGATAGCACTTACTTTGCATTCATTTAATTAGTGACCTACTGTGGACACTCAACACCTCCTCACTTGTCAGGAAGGCACAACAGCGGCTGCACTTCCTGAGAAGACTAAAGTGGGCAAGGCTGTCGGCCACCATTATGTCAACCTTCTATAGGAGCTTTATTGAGAGCATCTTAGCTGACTGCATCTTAGTGCGGGTATGTTTACTGCAGAGAAATGGATCGGAGGCCAATCACATTTCAGGCAGCCTATATGCAAGCACACATTTTAAATAAATGAAATAGTGAAGTGTCCCCCTCCTATTGAGTTGATTTAGCCAAAGATGAATTTCTAGGCAAGGTTACTTGGCATTTTTATTAAGTGTTTATGCAAACCAACCATCTCCTCGGACATATCCCTGAATGCACTTCCTAAGTGAGAGAATGCAATAATTTATCCTTGACCACTTATCATATCGAAAGTCGTGATTAACCAGTAATTAACTGGCTATTTGATTATCTTAGTTATGAAAAATTTTCCTACCTCCTTGCTGAAATGGATTGGTACAATTAAAGTTTGTCCATTGTAATGTTCAAATTAATATGTCTCCAGCAATTTGTGATGAGTCATCTTTCAGCTTTGAAATATTAGTAATCTCACTAATAATGGCTGTTCTTGCAGTTCTTTGTTCATATTGTTAGAGTTTACTCGAGTAATCCTCATTAAGTCTAAAATCACCATCATGTTTTTTGTGATGTTTAAGGGTGTTAGCCATTTAGATTTCATATTGATTACATTTCATTTAGATTACATTTTCCAATTGTTTATGATCAGACAAAGGCCTTAATTTTGCATTAATAATTATGCTATGAATTTCACAAGTTTTAAATAGTCATGAATTTAAACCTGTTTATTTACACTGAATTTAAAAACAAACTTGTGCTTTCCCAAAATCTAAATGGAAAAAATCTGAAAGTCTTGTGTGCAGATTATATTAAATGGAATTATGTTCCCATTGCAAAGAAGGTCATTTCACTGTAAGATGCAATTGATTGATATCAATGTTCATAGGCCTTTCCAAATCCTTCTGCATTTAAGATTATTTTTGTAATCTTCTGGTACTCTTGCCATGCATGTATCTATTTTCCCAATAAATGCATCAGCACTAACTGTATCATTAATATTTGAATGTTTTAGATGCAAATGATTGCTTTTTGGGACCTGAAGACATCTCTATAAATTGCATAATGTAAATGGAAAGGGCATCTGGTTTATTGGAATGCAGTACAAAATATAAATTTATTTATTTATTTTATATAGATATATTTTATAGAGAGAGTGAGAGCGCGCAATTCATGAGTGTTAGTCCAGATATATGTGTTGATGGCTGGTGGATGTTCCCTTTCAACAGTAATTTATGAACTCTGCACTGGAAGGGACTTCTATGTAATTAATAGTCACTTTGTCTACCTTGGTATTCAGGGCTGACTTCACACCCTTTTCCCCTACCCACTCATAATGACTTGATTATCACTGGCCTCTGACATCTTGATCACTTTGCCAACCACTTCCCAGATTCTCCTTTTAAAAAAAAGCCTTAAGCCATGGTCACCTCCATCTTCAAGGTTCTTCTAGCCTTCTGCCCACATCTGACTCAACTGCTCTTAGCCCATAATGTTGCCTTTTACTTTATGGGAATGATTGGGCTAATGTCGACACTCTCTGGAAGTCGTTGCATGAAGCACATTTTGACTTTGATAATTTAGATTGTTTTGTATGAAATCTTCAGGACCATCCAGTTTTCCAACAGCAAGTCCACGATTATATGGTTGAAACCCATTGTTACTTTCATTGTATGCTTTTAGACAGTGATCTTCCAAATTTAGCCAATGGGAGATAATTCACAAGATCACAAGATATAGGAGCAGATGTAGGCCCATTGGCCCATCAAGTTTACACCACCATTTTAATCATGAGGTGACCCATCCACCCACTCAGCCCTACTCCCTAGCTTTCTCCCTGTATCCTTGATGCCCTGTTGAATCATATATCTGTCAATCAATGCCTTAACTGCACCCACAGCCTTGCTTCCACAGCCGCCTGTAGGTTCCATGAGCCTCTTGACTAAAGAAATTTTTCCACATTTCTTTAAAATTGACGCCTATTTATCCTGAAATTATGACCTCATCCTAGAATGCCCTACCATGAGAAATATCCTTGCCATATCTACTCTGTCCAGGCCTTTCAACATTCAGAATGCCTGAGGTCCCCCTCTTCCTTCTGTACTCCAATTGTTCCTCATGTGTTAACTTTTTCTTTCCCGGTATCATTCTAGTAAATCTTCTCTGAACTGTCTCCAATGCCAGCACGTCTTTTCTCATATATACTGTACTCCAAGTGAGGTCTCACCAATGCTTTACAGAATCTCAACAATACATCCTCTTAGAAATGTACGCCAACACTGCATTCGCCTCTTTCACCACCGACTCAACCTGGAGGGAAACTTTTTTAGGGTATCCTACACGAGGACTTCCAAGCCCTTTTGCACCTCAGAATTTTGAATTCTCTGAATAATAGTCTGAATAATAGTCTCTGCCCATCTACTTCTTCTACCAAAGTTGTATTTCCAACATTGCATTTCATTGACCACCTCTTTGCCTATTCTAAACTAGCCAAGCCTCTCTGCAGCCTTTCAGTATCCCCAGCACCACCTCCTCTACCACTTATTTTGGTATTATTTGCAAGTTTAGACAGATAGCCACCTATTCCATAATCCATATGATTTATATACAATGTATGAAGAAGTGGCCCAACACTAACCGTTGTGGAACATTTCTGGTAATCGATAGCCAGCCTGAATAGTATCCCTTTATACCTACTGTTTCTTGCTGACCAGCCACTGCTCGAGCCATACTAGTATCCTTCCTGTAATTCCATAGGCTCTTGTTGGTGTGGCACCTTGTTGAAGGCCTTTTGAAAGTCCAAATACACAACATCCACTGCATCTCCTCTGTCTATCCTACTTGTTATCTCTTCAAAACATTTCTTTAAGGAAACCATGCTGACTTGGGCCTTTGTTTTCATGCACCTCTAGATACTCCGTAATCTCATCCTTGACAATCAACTCCCAACAGCTTCACAACCACTGACATAAGGCTAATAGGTCTTTAGATTGCTTTCTGCTGCCTTGCTTCCTTCTTAAATGGTGGAGTGACATTCGCTATTCTCCAGTCCACCGGAACCATGCCTGACTCCATTAATTCCTGGAAGATTATTACCAATGCCTCCACAATCTCTGCAGCAACCTCCTTTAGAACATAAGGGTGCATTCCATCTGGTTCGGGAGACATATCTACCCTGAGACCACTTAGCTTCTCTCTCGTAATCTTGACTACACTCTCTTATCTTCCGAGATAGCCATGCTACTGATGTCTTCCATAGTAAAGGCTGATCCTCTACCATCATTCAGTTCCTCTACCATCTCCTTGTCTCCCAATATAATTTCTCTAGTGTAATTTTCTATTGTTCCTATATCTACTTTGGTCTGTCTATTATTTATATATTTAAACAAGCTGTTAGTATCCTCTTTGATATTACTTGCTAACCTCCCTTCATAAATTCATCTTTTCCTTCCTAATCACCATCGTAACTGTCTTCAAGTTTTTAAAAGTTTACCAGTCCTTTATCCTCCCACTTATTTTTGCTTCTATGTTTGCGCTCTCTTTTGCTTTTACTTCCCTCGTCAGCCACAATTGTCTCATTTTTCCATTCACAAATTATTCATTTTGGTGCGTGACTAACCTGAACTTTCTTCGTAATGTGCATAAACTCCAGCCGTTGCTGATCTGCTGTCTCCCCCATTAGTGTGTTTTTCCAGTTGACTTTGGCCAGTTCTTCTCTACTGACATACCAACACATCAGACTCTTGCTGCTCCTTTTCAAATTTCAAAGTGAACTCAGTCGTATAGTGATCATTGCATCCTTGGGGTTCCTTTACCTAAGATTTCTAATCACCTCTGGTTCATTACACAGCACCCAATCCTGAACAGCCGATCCCCTAGTGGGGATCAAGCTGCTCCAAAAACCCATCCTGTGGATATTCCACAAACATCTTCTGCTGATTTCAGTAACAACCTGACTTTCCCAATCTACTTTCATGTTAAAATCCCCCATAATTATCATAACACTGTCCTTCTGACATGCCCCATCTATTTCCAGTTGTATTTGTAATCCATATCCTGGGTTCTGTTTGGGGAGTCTGTATATAACACTGCCATTAGTGTTCTTGTACCTTTACTATTCCTGAACTCTACCTCTTCTGATCCTTCATCGCTTCTTTCCAATGATTTCATATTATTTGCTTACCAGCAGAGCCACATTGCTCCCTCTACCTCCCTGCCTATCCTTGCGATGCACTGTGTTTCCTTGGACATTCTGCTCCCAATGGCATCCATCCTTTAGCGATGATTAAGTAATGGCCACATCATCGTATCCTCCAATCTGTACCTACAGCAAGTTTATCCACCTTGTTTCTAATGCCTTGAGACTGGTTTTTGAATGTACTGTGTTTCTGTCATCCCTCTCACTATTATTTTGTCTCTTCGCTTACCTGTCATCCTTGCTGCACACTATCTTCACATTACTGCTGTTTCCCCCTTCAGCCCTAGCACTCTGGTTCTCATCCCCAGCCTGTAATAGTACAGATTCTATTACCAATGTATATATGTGTACATTGTAGTATAGGATGGCTGTGATTGGCTGAGAGCTTAGCCACACCGACTGGCAGGTCTTAAAGGGTTGCTCCTAGCCAGACCCAGATCATTCTGGACTGGTCGACCTACATGTGATATGCTCCAGTCTTTTTGGTTAATAAAAGCCTTGGTTTGGATCATCAAGCCTTTGATTCTTTCGACGTGCACTACACTGCCAAATTAGTTTAAGGCCTACTGAAAACTATATTAAACTTTCCTGCCAGGATATTGGTCCACTTTGGGTCCAGGTGTAACCCATCCTTTTTGAATAGGTCGTACCTTCTCCAAAAGAGTATCCAAGAATCTGAAGCCCTGCTCCCAGTTTCTCAGCCACACATTTATCTACCTGATCTCCCTATTTTTGCCCATACAAGTATGTGCAAAAGGCAATAATCATGAGTTTACCACCCTGAAAATCCTGTTTCTCAGTTTTCTCCCTGTGTTCCCTCTTCAGGGCCTTCTGACCCAAACGATTGGTACCAATATGTACCAAGACTCCTGGCCCTCTCTCCTCCCAATTTGAGATATCCAGTATCCTGGCACCAGGGTGGCAACATGCCATCTGGGTGTCTTTATGGGCTCACAGAATCTACTGTCTGTTCTCACAATGGAATCAATCACTATTGCACGCCTCTTTGCCTTCTCTGCTACAGAGCCATGCTCAGTGCTAAAGATCTGATCCCTATGTCTCTACATATTCCCTGTGGCTCCAATCTATCATTTCTTCACTCTCCCCAATGAGCCGTTAGCCATCAAGCTGTAACTCCAGTTTCTTAATGTAGTCTCTTTGGAGCTGCACCTTGGTGCACCTGTTCAGATGTGGGCTCAAAGTCTCCCAGGGACCCCACTTGATACAGTTCACTAACCCTACAGTCATAATACCTCATCTATTAACACTAAAAAGTGTTGAGCAATACATTCACTGACTATAACTCTCATCTCTTGCCTGTTCTCGCCAAAGCATGTTGAGCCATAGCCTTATCACTCTTCCTCAGACAAGTCCAAAGACCTTTCTAATGACCACTCTGCTACACAGTTCCTCACTTATTGGCTGTTTATAACCGGTCGTCTGCTAACACCTCCACCAATCACCTGTCTGCTTGCTCCTACTGATGTTTAAACACATACTGGCTGTTTGAAACATGTCACCTGCTCACTCTTCCACCAATCACCTGTCTGCAAACTCCAAATGACTTTTAAATACTTTCTGGCTGTTTGAAACGGGTTCTTCCCATTTCCCATCGATGCTTCCCATTTAAAAAAAAACAAATTCTGTAAACTTTAGGGGTTAAAATTGAGATGATTTGAAGAAATAATACTTTGCCATCTTGGTTACCAATGGTAATCTTTTCCTTTGTTCAGCACCAATTCAAGATTATGATCATTACAGCATCTTTGAATTGCTCAATGGGGTGATTTAATTTGAAATTGTGGTTGGACAAAATTTGGTAGATCAGTGCTAATATGCAATCACTATTGGTCAACAGTATAATTAGTCATAATTAATATATGACAACACCATTAATTTACTGGACGTGTACCTTCAAGTTCAGGAATAATTGGTACCCCCAACCATCAGACTCCAAAAACAATGGACCCATTCAGAGACTCATTTAAGGACTTTTACTTTGCTCATTATTTATTATCTGATATTTATTTTTATGTATTTGCATAGCCAATTTGCGTTTTTTTTTCTTTCTCCTTGAATAATACTTAAGTTACTGGTAATTTGAAATTCTGCCTGGCCTGCAGGAAAAAGAAGCTCTGGGTTGTGTGTGATGTCATGTGTGTACTCTGACAATAAATTTGAACTTCCAACCAGTGTACTGAACAGCACAACATTAACTGAATATGTGTATTTAAAAAAAAAAGTCTGAAATCTTTGCAATACTTTTCATTGTTTTTAGTAATTTCTGGTGATCGTGACTGAGGGGTGGTTCTTGCTGTTTATGAAACTGCATCAAGTCTTCACTTTATATAGTTAATTATTGTCACACAAAGCATTATTAAACTAAGCTTGATGTTGAGTCATTTTGAGAGATGAAGGAAGTGATCAAGTATTTAGCCAAAGTTTGATCTTATGGAATAATTGAAAGATTGAAGGGGAGGTGGAGAGCCAGTGAGCTTTTGTGTAGGAACTTTGAAGCTTGGGTGGTTGGCAGCTGAAGTCGCAGCTGCCAGATATGGACTTTTAAAAAAAAAAAGATATTTTTAAGATGATTCACAAGAGTATGTTGTGTATTTCTCTTAAAAAAAATTGCCTCACACGAGAGGAACAGTAACAACTCTTTATTCTGATCAAGATGGCGTAAAACTGAACATGCAATACAAATGTAACTCCTTTTATTATGCAGCGTGGTCATGCGTGCTCCCAGAACACTCTTCCCCTCAAAAAATGTGCTTGTAAATCAGCATGAAGTTTAACTTAATTATGTTAACATGTAAACACTACAAAGAACTTAAGCATAACTTCATCTAATAATTGTAATAATAGGTATCACACAATCTAACTTGAAAATGCATTAACTGGAAACACACAAAGTTTAAGTCACTGCATATGGTCTTTGGAATGTACTGGGGGGCGTCTTTCTTGGGTCTTCTCAGGGATGAAGGACACCAAACAGAAGTACAACTTTTCTGGTGCAGATAACATCTCCTCGCTGGTGGACACTACTGGCTGTGTGTCAGGTGCTTGACCGGCATCTTGCCCCTAAGCAGCAACCAATGATGGTGTCTCAGTAACCAGTACCAGGGTGATCCAAGGGGAAGCATAGTCAGGTTGTGCCAAAAGTGGAATATCAGGGGGATCGTCCAAAATCAGAATGGACATGTGGTCCTGGATTGCTCTTAACTGGTTGATGTGTCGTTTCCATATCTTGTCACCCACAAGTGCTGAATATGAACATGGACTTAGTCTCTTGAGAAGCATACCTCATCCATGTTTCTTCATTCTCCCTGTAATCTCAAACTGATACTTGTTCTCAGATCTCCAGAGATCTTGTTGGTTTGCTTAAGGACATTGACTGCTGAATATGAAGTCCGATGTTTGGGTGCATTGCAGCAAGTCAAGTCCTCGAGTTGCGTCCAAACATTAGTTCTACTGGCGTGCATTTTGTGGAATGTGGTGGTGGTCTGTGTGATGACTGAAATTCTGTGATGTTCATGAGTCCATGATGTTTTTATTAATTTCTTGGATTTCATCGTCCTTTTAAAAGTCTGCACAAAGCACTCCACTTTCTCATTAGTACTAAGATGGTAGGGTCCAAACAGTACTGTATGTATCGCAAGTTGTTGTTTTGCAGGAACTGCTTGAAAGTGTCTGATACAAATTGAGGTACATTGTCTGAAACTAGTTCTGTGGGTAATTCATAACCTGCAAACACACCTGATAGTGTGACATCACAGACCAGCAGCAATAGAAATTCACCAAGATAGTGTTGTTTTTCTCTTGACAAGGAGAATCAAGAAATTTTAATTTCCACACAGTTATTCCACCTCTATGTTTATCAGATGGCTGGCTGATCAATACTGAATTCTGTTTCTTTAAATGTCCAAATGGTATGACTTATAATCATATGACTCTCTCTCTCACCAACTGTTTTTCCAGAATAAGCAACCATTGTTCTTCGTCTTAGTTGAGAATAACAACTTTGTTTATAGTTTGGACCTAATGGTGCCATGCAGTCTGTAAATATTGTGAAAACTCTGAATGGTTGCAACCTGCACAACCCCCCCCCCCCCCCCCCCACAAAGAGACACTCAATAAATAAAGCAGGAACTTGTAATAGTAGTCTCTCAATTGTCTTCTCTGTTGTCATTGACCACATTTGCCACACAATAAACCATTTGGAGAATGCATCAACAATCATCAGAAAGTTTTTTCCTAGTAAATGGACCAGTGAGGTCAATATGAATTCAGTGCCATGGTTGTGATGGCTATTTCCGTGGGTTCACTTCTGCTTGGAGTGCTTACTGTTGCATTTCTTGGCAGACGTGGCATCTCTGAACCATCTGTTCATCTATCAATCAATGGCCACTAGACATGCATGTGCGCCAGTGCCTTCATCTGGACCATTCCATGGTATGGAGCTCCATTAGCAAGGCTTCCTACCAATTCTTGGGAATGATACTTCTTGTTCCCCCCCCCCCCCCACAACAGGCAGCCCTCTTCAATCAATATTTTATTTCACCATGTATAAAAAGCTTTCAATTCTGGCCCCCCATTCAAGGTGGTATAGAATCTTTGACAGTGTGGCCTCTTTTCGAACCTCTTTGCTGATAGCCTAAGCTGTAATGGGCAAGTGGTGCAGCTGTTCCTGGATGATAGCTGTGGCTTTCACAGTCCAATTGATATTACCTTCAGTCTGTTCTGTCCCAGGCAGAGGTAAACATGATAATGCGTCAACGTAGCTCTTGTTTGCAGCACTATGCATTAGATCGTAATCCTACACTGCAAGCTCCATTGCTCATCTTTGAATTCTTGCTGCTGCTAACACAGGAATTCTTTTCTTGGAACCTAAGATCAAACTCAGCCGTTTATTGTCTATCACTAAGGTGAACTTCCTATCTTGTAGGTATTTGAGGAAAATGCTTGAGACCAAATATTATGGCCAATTCTTCCTTCTCCAGTTGCACATAGTTACGCTCACAGGCTGTTAAAGAGTGGGATGTGTATACAACTGATTGTTCTTTTTAGGTGACGTGATAATACTGCACCTAAACCAACAGGTGAAGCATCCACAGCCAGGGTTACTTCCTTGTGTGGGTTGTAGTGAATGAGAACATTATCCCTTGAGGTCAGCGGTTCCTTCAAGCAATTAAAAGCTTTGTTGGTTTTAGCATTCCAACACCATTTCTGGTCTTTTTTTCCAATAATTAGTTGAATGGGTTGCAAAGAGTTGATGTGTTAGGGATGTGCTTTCAATAGTGGTTAACCAAACCAAAGAACGATTGCAGCTCAGCTCCATTTGATGGACAGGGTTCACAAGTTAAAGAAGCAGAAGCAAGCAATTAGGCCTAAGCTGAATTATGCTCATACCTAGTTCCAATTTCCAGCCTTTTCCCCATATCCCTTGATACCCTTACTAATGAGGTACTTATCCATTTCCTGTTTAAATCGTCCCAGTGATCTGGCCTCCACTGCTTTGTGTGGTAGTGAGTTCCATGATCCACGACCCTCTGATTAAAGAAGTTCTTCCTCTTTTCTGTTCTAATTGGACAACTTCTAATTTTAAGAGTATGACCCATTGTCCTCGATTCACCCATCAAGGGAAACATCTGTATTCATTCTATCAAAAACTTTAAATATTTGATCCGTATCTATGAGATCCCCCCCTCATTCTCCTATACTTCAATGAATACAACCCAAGAGCTGCCAAATGCTCCCCATACACCAGGCCCTGAATTCCAGGAATCATCCTAGTTAATCTCCTCTGCACCCTCTCCAGCAGCATCATATCTTTTCTAAGATAGGGGTCCCAAAACTGTACACAGTGCTCTAGGTGGGATCTCACCAGTGTCCCATAGAGTCTCATTAACATCTCTCTACTCTTGTATAGTATATTTCTTGAAATGAAAGCATTAGCTGTCTTCACTACCAATCCCACCTGGGCATTAACTTTTAGATTACTCTGCACCTCCGAGGATTGAATTTTCTCCCCATCCAGATAGTTCTCTGCCTGTTTATTTCCACTGTCAAAGTGTAAAACCAAACACTGTACTTCATCTCCCATATTTTTGCTCAGCCTCCCAATCTGTCTGTATCACTTTGCAATTTTACGGTTTCTTCAACAGTTCCTGCTCTACCACTTATCTTTGTGTAATCTGCAAATTTGACCACAAAACCATTCATTCCACAAACCAAATCGTTAATATAAATATTAACCATCAGCATCCCCAAGACCAACCCCTGTGGACCCCCGCTTGTTACAGGGAGCCAACCTGAATGGGATCCCTTAACTTCAACCCTTTGCTTTCTGCCTATCAGCCAATTTTCTATCCAGTCTAATAGCATCCCTGTAATTCCATGGTCCTTCATCTTATTTATCAGCCTAACATGTGGCACCTTATTGAAAGCCTTTTGAAAATCCAAATATACAACATCCACAGCTTCCCCTATGTCTATCCTACCTGAGATTTCTTTGAAAATCTCTAATAGGTTAGTCAGGCATGATCTACCCTTTAAAAAAAAAACCGTACTGACTAGGACCAATCCTGTCCTGCATCTCCAGGTATTTCAAAACTTCATCCTTGAGGATTGACTCTAATATCAGACTTGTAGGTTTATAGTTTCCTTTTTTCTGTTTAGAAGACTTGCAGGGTTTGGTTAATTAATACATTATAATCACCATAAATTCATATTTCACCATCTGATTTTGTGACTGGTACAATAGGAGCTGAAGTTTCTCGATTATTCCTTCATCTGATCTGTTGAGTTCAGTCTCAATTCCCTTTTGAGAGCAAAAGGTACCACCTTTGGCTTAAAGAATTTAGGTTTTCCTTCCAGTTTCACTTGCAATTTGACCTGGACCCCAATTTTTCCTAGGTTCTTCCACTGTCTGGTATTTCTGAAGCACCTGTGGCAGCTTTGATTATTTTTAAAATATCATCAACAATTTGTACATTCTTCAGTGCTCCAGTTGCCTTCCAATCAAGTTGGATGTGCAGCAAACAAAGTTGGTCCTTGTGTATCTACAATGTAGAGAGGTGGGGTTAGACTGATAATCCCTGCTCTCCTTGAAAATTGATTAAAAAAGACTACCAAAATTACAGAAACTATAAGGAAGAACTGAAGACATACAGAAGTCATTATTAATGCCACCAAAGAAGGATGAAGAAGAGAGGCCTACCTCGAGAAAGGATCCTGAAGTTGTTCGTAAGGTAGCATCCAAAGGAGAGTGACCAGAAGCCGGGGAAACCATGGACACTGCTGCATAAGGTCTCCTCCAACAATGGCAGCCAACATTGACTGAAGAAGCAACTCTGCATGCACAAGGAGTCGTGCATGCACAGAGCACATTTAAAAAAAAACAGGAAATTTTAAAAAAGATTCAAGATACCCACAGCTCCAATGATCAAAATAAAAAGGACCTGGAAAAGCAAAGGGAATATCAAGAATGACCTACAATCAAGAAAAAAAGCAGATAAAGGTACAGAGGCTTCTTTATCTTCTGGAGAAATGAAGCAATTTTTAGACTTTCTTCGACAATCTATGGAAGTATTAACTGATGAGATAAGGAAGAATGGTGACAAGATGGAACGATTAATGCAACAAGTTGACACTAGATATGAAATAGTGGATGGTAAAATTAAAGGGAATGAATTTGAGATTAAAAATCTCAAAGACCAATTGAAGAAAAACAAACAGAGGCTGCTGCAAAGCACGATCAGTTAATGCAAAAGATGGTCGTTTTGGAAAACTTTAGCAGATGGAATAATATTAAGATTGTTGGACTTGAAGAAGAGGATAAAGGTCAAGATATGAAAAAATTTTTCAACGGTGGACACTGGAATCTTTGGGACAGGCTGAATTTCCAGGGGATTTGGAGATTGAACGAACCCACAGGGCATTAAGACCTAAACCTCAGTCTGACAAAAGGTCCCGTCCAATACTTGTCAGATTCCTTCGATGTGAAGTAAGAGAGAAGATACTGGAGTTGGGAGCAAAGCAAACTAAAGAAAGACGATCACCTTTGATTTATAATGGAAAAAATATTTTATTTTATCCAGACATAAGTTTTAAATTGTTGAAGAAGAGAAAAGAGTTTAATCTGGTTAAAGATGGGTTATGGAAAAAAGGCTATGAAGTGAAACTTGTTCACAGTTGGAGGAGAATGTATCCTGATGTTAGAAACTATTCATTTTATTCCTTTAGACATAAGACATACTCACATTTAGATATGTTTTTAATCTCCTCTCACTACAAGCTAGAATTCAAAATATTGAATATCAAGCAAGGATATTGTCTGATAATTCACCTATCATTATGTCAATTTTATTGGAAGAACAAAATATGTTATAGATGGAGGTTTAATACTGCATTGTTAAAAATACAAGATTTTTGTGAATTTATAAGACAACGGATAAAGTGATAAAGTGTTTATTTTAGACATTAACAAACATTCTGTAACCAATAAGTTTGTGGTTTGGGATTCTATGAAGGCTTATTTAAGAGGACAAATAAGATATGGCTAAGGTTAAAGTTGGAAAAAAATTGCATAATCAAGTAAATGATGAGAAATGAAGAATATTGAATTTTTTAAAAATTGAAATTTAATACAATACAAACATATGGAGTAGAGAGAGATACAAGATGAACCCGACAAAAATATTGAGCTGGGAGATAGAGCCTATAAAGTTTTAGCATGGTAATTGAAGACTGAACAATTACAGCTATAAAAGAAGATTCAGGTCATCTTACTTATAATGCATTACATATCAAACCTATCTACATAATCATACCAGTCTTCATTTTCTTTATATTTCCCTAAATATCCTTCTGCCATTTTCACTAATTATTAATTAGTAATAAAGTAAATCTGCTCCCAATTGTCATTTTCACCACAAAATTCTCACCTCTGGCGTCCTCTTTACTTGAAATCCTGTAGAGTCTGGTGTCTGGAGTGTAGAATTTTTTGTTTTTGTCTTGTCACCAATTCAGTCTTATACTTTTTTGAAAGAATCACCTTATGAGAGAAACAGTAAAGCATTCTTTATTCTGATCAAGATGGCATCCAACTGAACACAAACCAAATTTAATTCTTTTTATTATGTAACACATGCAAGCACATTCCCATAAACAAAGTAGATACATAGAAATAATTAATGGATTAAGAATAATGGTTCTTTGATCAAAAAGCTGCATTTTAACATGGTTCTTGGTATATATGTATCACTGCTGCTTTTTACAATTTACCATATTGAAAATGAATAACGTAATTATCTAAGGCACACATGTCAAACTCTGGCCCGCGGGCCAAATTTGGCCCTCGATATAATTATATTTGGCCCGCAAGATCATTTCAAAAATGTATTAGAGGTGGCCCGCCCTGCAGCGAGAGCCGATGCTGTTTTTTGGTAATGTCACCCCCACCATCCTCCCCCTTCATTGCACATCCTTCCCCATTGTAACACGAGAAATTGTAACACGAGAAGTCTGTCGATGTCATCAGCCGGCAAGCCGGTTGGAAGGCTCCCCGCACAACCAGTCACTTCTCCCACCTGTCGAGCGGTGCGGCGGATGGGTGAGCGCCTGTGATTTCCTGTCGGCGCGACAGGCATGGCAGGCTGCGCACAGCCCCCGGGCAGCGCGAGCCCCGCGCGACTGGCACCGGACGGCCCTTCCACAACGCGAGCGCACTTCCCCCGGTCGCCACGGCCTTCAGCGCTTGCACCCGCGCGGACCCCAGGGACGGCTGGTTCGGCCCTGCACGTGAAGAGAGAGATGGTGGCTGTCCGCAAAGGCTGATTGGCAGCACGCTGGGCCTGAGTGGGTGGGTAAGCAGGGGTGGGCAGAGGGTGTAGGTGAGGAGTAATGGGCAGGGGAAGTTATGGTGGTGTGAGGGGCAGTTAGAGGGAGGGATGAGTAGAAGGAGGGGTGGATAGGGAAGAGGTAAAAGGGGAGGGGCAGGGCGAGTAGGGGAGGGGTGATTAGAGGGTGAGAGACGGGTAGAGGGAGGAACAGGTTGAGGGGAGAGGCAGTAGAGGGGCATGTATAGGATGGGGTGGGTAGAGGCAGAGCGAGTGGAGTGAGGGGTGAGTAGAGGTTGGGTAAAGGACTGGTCAGGTAGAGGGATGGTGGGTCGAGGGTGAATAGAGGCCTAGAGCCTGAGGAGTGAGCAGGAAATGCTGAGTCCTGATGCAGGCCAAAATGGACACAGCCTGTGAATGCTGACTACATCTCCACAGGGACCAAATAGGTTTCCCTCAGGTCAAGCAAAGGGTGAACTTGAGCTACCTACTCCTGACCTGTAACATTATCCTCCTAAAGTTATATCCTAAAGTTTAACATTACATATATTGAAAGAAGAGAAAACATGCAGATGTTGTTCAAAATTTTCAATAAATATTTAGTTCGGCCCTCGACTTAGTCCAAGTTTTTAATTTTGGCCCTCCGTGAATTTGAGTTTGACACCCCTGATCTAAGGTATCATGTAACAAACAGAATGATACATGTTGTTTGCCTCATCATAGTTATTGTTGAAAAATCTGACTCCAAGAAAGAGTTCTCCAGCTGCCAGACGGATAAGGTTGCAATGAATCCTTTGAATAAAAGTAATTTTTTAATTATGTACCTTTGAGAAGCAGTGCACAAAAGCCATTTGGAAATGTAAAATTCTCTAAGATGTGAAATAATATTAACTAAATGTGTGGTATTTCTATAACACTGCATTTTTAGAGTTTGCGTTTGAGACATTGGAAGTTTTTCAAACTTTGTGATCTGGGCAATACTTTTTCTGTATTATGTACTGCTTATAGAGTGAGCAACTCTCAGTGTTCTGGATAGAGGAAGTTTATAGAATTTTGCTGAAAACTGAAGTCTCCAAAGTGAGGCAGAGATGATAACAGCTTGGTAACACAGTGCTCTCCATAATGTTTGGGACAAAAACACATTTTTTCTCCTTTAATTGCCCCTGAGCTCCAAAGTTTTAAATTTGTAATCAAACAATTCACATTTGATTTTTAAAGTGCACATTCCAGATTTTATTCAAGGTTATTTGTATTCATTTTAGTTTGACCATATCAAAATTACAGCACTCTTTGTACATAGTCCCCCATTTCAGGGCACCATAATGTTTGGGACATTTGGCTTCACAGGTGTTTGCAATTACTCAGGTATGTTTAATTGCTTCATTGGTGCAGGTATAAGAGAGCTTGATGATCTAAGCTTTTGATCACCTTTAGAGTCTGTGTTGCCTTTTTTCAACATGAGAACCAGAGTTGTGCCAATGAAAGTCAAAGAAGCCATTATGAGACTGAAAAAAAACAGTAAGAGACGTCGCCCAAACAGAATTATCAAAATCAACTTTTTGGAACAACATTAGGAAGAAAGACTGTACTGGTGAGCTCAGTAATCGCCGCAGAACTGGTAGGCCAAGGAAGACCTCCACTGCTGATGACATATTTGGGATTTTTCTTCATTATGATGAGAATTCTTCTATGTCTGACAGATGAAAAACACTCTTCAGAAGGCAGGTGTGGATGTGAGAATGACCACTGTCTGCAGAAGACTTCATGAAAAGAAATACAGAGGCTACACTGCAAGATGCAAACCACTAGTAAGCCACAGAAACAGGATGACCAAATTATAGTTTGTCAAGAACTATTTAAAAGTGCTAGGAATTCTGTAAAAAGGCCTTTTGGACAGATGATTAACCTGTATTAGAGTGATGGCAAGATCAAAGTGTGGAGGTGTAAAGGAACTGCCGATGTTCAAATGCATACCACCTCATCTGTGAAACATGCTGGTGGGGGTGTTATGGCCTGGGCATGTATGGCTGCCATAGGTACTGGTGCACTTATTTTCATTGATGTAACTGCTGATGGCAGAAGCAAAATTAATTCTGAGGTGCATAGAAACGTCTTGATTGTTCATGTTCAAGCAAATGCCTCCAAACTCATTGGACAGTGATTTATCCTGATGGCCAACTGCAAAAGCAACAAAAGAGTTTTGGGCCAATTATCCCAAATATACTGCTAAAGCAACAAAAGATTTTTTCAAACCTAAAAACTGCACCTAGTGTGGTCTATGAATCACAGACTTCAAAAAATAATTTCATGCAGGAGGTGTGCAACAAAGTACTAAACATGACTAATATGCATGCCATTGCTATCCCAAATATTAAAATTTCTGCAGATATGTGGTGGAAGGTGTGCTGGCCGGTCGTATCACGGTCTGTATGGGGACACCAATATCCCAGAGTTTAAAGCCCTGCAAACGGTACTGGACAAGTCCAGGACATCACATGCAAAACCCTCCCCACCATTGAGAATATCTACAGGGAACGCTGCTGTTGGAGAGTAGCAGCTCCAATCAAGAATTACACAACCCAGCACTCACTTTGTTTTTGCTGTTACCATCAGGAAAGCTACTACCTCTCCTTCAGGCTCCTCAACAGTAAACTCTATCAGGGACTCATTTAAGGCCTCTTACTTTTGCTCTTTGTTTTTTCCCCTTTCTAAGCAGTCAGGTTGTTTACATTTCTTTATTGGTTTACATTATATGTTTGTGACAGATTGTTATATTTTATATTGTATATAAATATGGTTTAAAGGAGATAAATTGTGACATTTTTAGTTAGGTCACACACAGATACAAACTCTTCAAAACAGATCTCATTTAAATGCCAGAGCTCTGCTTAAGCCAGAGAGTCCAGGCACCCAGTGTCTTTGTAAGGACAATGCAAACTGCTTTGCTGAAGGACTTCACAAGTGGGTGTTAATTGAACATGTTGTGGAGTAATGGATTATTGTTTTGGAAAGCAACAGATGAACAGACTTGGAAGAATGGGGCCGGTGCTACAGACTGTCTGAATGTAGTTTGCTGTTCTAGGAGGGTCATGTGCTTTTCTGTGTGTGTGAGAGAGATAATTTCTACAGTTCAGCAGCAGCAGCTGGGACTGGAACAGGACAAGCTGGCAAGCCCCATTTTGAAGATGGGTTGTGAGTTCTTAGTTCAGCCTGATCAAAGCCCTTGTGGTTCATACAAGAGAAGATGGATAATTGCATAATGTTTCACCTAAGAAAGAGAAACATAAAAGGAACTCTGTGGTGACCTGAAAGAAAGAGGTTATCATCTGGAAAGAGACTGCCATCCGTGCGGTACCGGATGTAAACAGCGCCTTCATTGTTGAGGTCTTTCATGGCTTGTTTCAGCATCATGCTGAAGAAGATTGAAAAGAGGGTTGTTAATGGAGAAGGGTTCAGAGAGCTCATTGCTGTATCTGACCCGACCTTGTTGGTTTTCGTGCAGTTGGATAACCATGTTGAGGAACTTTGGGGGGCATCCAAGGCGCTCTAGTATTTGCCAAAGCCCTTTCCTGCTCACGGTGTCGAAGGCTTTGGTGAGGTCAACAAAGGTGATGTAGAGACCTTTGTTTTGTTCTCCGCACTTTTCTTGGAGCTGCCTGAGGGCAAAGACCATGTCAGTAGTTCCTCTGTTTGCGCGAAAGCCGCACTGTGATTCTGGGAGAACATTTTCGGTGACACTAGGTATTATTCTATTTAGGAGAATCTCACACCAAGACACAAGAGCAACTTGTCTGTGAACTACTCTTTGCAGACGATGCCGCTTTAGTTGTCCATTCAGAGCCAGCTCTTCAGCGCTTGACGTCCTGTTTTGCGGAAACTGCCAAAATGTTTGGCCTGGAAGTCAGCCTGAAGAAAACTGAGGTCCTCCATCAGCCAACTCCCCACCATGACTACCAGCCCCCCCACATCTCCATCGGGCACACAAAACTCAAAACTGTCAACCAATTTACCTATCTCGGCTGCACCATTTCATCGGATGCAAGGATCGACAACAAGATAGACAACAGACTCGCCAAGGCAAATAGCGCCTTTGGAAGACTACACAAAAGAGTCTGGAAAAACAACCAACTGAAAAACCTCACAAAGATTAGCGTATACAGAGCCGTTGTCATATTCTCACTCCTGTTTGGCTCCGAATCATGGGTCCTCTACCGGCATCACCTACGGCTCCTAGAACGCTTCCACCAGCATTGTCTCCGCTCCATCCTCAACATTCATTGGAGCGACTTCATCTCCAACATCGAAGTACTCGAGATGGCAGAGGCCGACAGCATCGAATCCACGCTGCTGAAGATCCAACTGCGCTGGGTAGGTCATGTCTCCAGAAAGGAGGACCATCGCCTTCCCAAGATCGTGTTATATGGCGAGATCTCCACTGGCCACCGAGACAGAGGTGCACCAAAGAAGAGGTACAAGGACTGCCTAAAGAAATCTCTTGGTGCCTGCCACATTGACCACCGCCAGTGGGCTGATATCGCCTCAAACCATGCATCTTGGCACCTCACAGTTTGGCGGGCAGCAACCTCCTTTGAAGAAGACCGCAGAGCCCACCTCACTGACAAAAGACAAAGGAGGTAAAACCCAACACCCAACCCCAACCAACCAATTTTCCCTTGCAACCGCTGCAACCGTGTCTCCCTGTCCCGCATTGGACTTGTCAGCCACAAACGAGCCTGCAGCTGACGTGGACATTACCCCTCCAAAAATCTTCGTCCGCGAAGCCAAGCCAAAGATCATTTGGAAAACCCTGATGGGGCTAGTTTCTTTGGAAAGACACTGAAGTGGCTGATTAGAAGGAATCAGTTTGTGTTCAACAAGTAACAAATCTCTCTTTCTCTGAAAACAGCACTAAAGCCTGGTGAAATTCATAGATGTTAAATTCTGTGCACAGTATAAGAATTGCCTGCAACAGTGAACTTGGAGGAGTGAGAAGTGAGATTGGACTGTGAATTAAAGAACTTTTCTAAACTTACACACACATTACATACACACGCACTTAGAATTAGAAGCGGATTAAGTCAATAGTAATAAGTTAAAGTTTGATCGTGTTTTTATGTTTAAAGATAATTAAAAGCAACTTTTGTTTAAGTAACCATTTGTCTTGGTGAATTTCTATTGCTGCTTGGTTTTGGGGTCCTCTGGGCCTGTCACACATTGTGTATAGATTTTATTTGCATTACCAATAAATGGTAATTCTGCTTCACCAGCAGCAAAAAGAATCTCAGGGTTCTATGTGATGTCATGAATGTATTCTGACAATAAATCTGAAATTTTATGCTGCCCTGAAATGAGTGGTCTAAGTATAAAAATTGGAATAATTTCTATGTGGTCAAACCAAAATGTACATGAAAATAAAATCTGGAATGTGCACTTTATTCACATGTAAATTGTTTGATTAGAAATTTAAAACTGTGGTGCACAGGGAAAATAAAGGGTAAGAATGTTTTTCTCCCAAACATGGAGGGCCCTGTATATTTATTGCATTTTATGGTAAATTAATAACCTGTTCAAAGCATAGACATGATCCAAGAATAGATTATAAGCTTCTTAGAATCTGTACTCTGTACAATGAATGTTATTAATTTCATATATTGATATAATTCTATTGTTCTTTGAGTAAATATTCTAAAAAGAAAAGGTTTTTCAATTTTATCATCTCAAATTGCTGTCAAAAACAAATAGACTGTTCAGAATATTAAAATACAATTTATTAATAATAAATTCTATGAAAATCAGACATTTTGTTCAGCTCAGATTTTCCAGGGACTCCCGAAATGAATATTCTTGATATATTTTTTTGAACTACAATCTCCTATAAAGGCTTAATATCTCTCAATTATGACAAATTGGCTGACAAACCCCATTAATTAAAATCAAGAATGCTGGGAGCAGGATTTGAACCTTTTCACTGTCCAATGAGGTTTGGAATTCTATTTTTAAACTGATTAACATTACATCCGTTTGTTCACGGCAATGTCTGCTGCAATTTAA
Organism: Narcine bancroftii; assembly: GCF_036971445.1. Classification (NCBI taxonomy): domain Eukaryota; kingdom Metazoa; phylum Chordata; class Chondrichthyes; order Torpediniformes; family Narcinidae; genus Narcine; species Narcine bancroftii. Next base: position 212,254,341 of record NC_091471.1, on the reverse strand, counting down.
TGTAGTTCATAGAGCACATATGACTAAACTAAAATTTTCTCATTTTTATTTGGACATAAATCTACAAAGTGATTGATGCAAAACAGGTGATGCCTCCTGAATTCATATGATTTGGACCTGCCCTAGCTTAGAAAAATTTTGCAAGGAAGTTTTTCCAAACATTTTCAGCAATTTAAAGTTGGAACCTAGCCCTTTAATTGTGTTTTTTTGGAACATTCTGAAATGATGTGTTACTAACTTCAATTCAATGCTGCATATTATTTTTTATGCTTGTCAGGGAAAATATTACAGCGGTGCCTAGGAAGGATAGATTAGAGGGCACATCCACGGAGGCTATTTGGGTGGAACTGAGGAGTAGGAAAGGAGAGGTTACACTTGTAGGGGTGTATTATAGACCACCCGGAGGGGACCGAGACCTAGAAGAGCAAATCTGTAGGGAGATAGTAGATATTTGTGATAAGCACAGGGTTGTAATTACGGGAGATTTTAATTTTCCACATATAGATTGGGAAACACATTCTGTGAAAGGACTGGATGGGTTAGAGTTTGTGAAATGTGTGCAAGATAGTTTTTTACAACAATATGTAGAGGTGCCGACCAGAGAAGGAGCAGTGTTAGATCTACTGTTGGCAAATGGGATGGGTCAAATGACGGAGGTTAGTGTTGGCGAGAACTTCGGGTCCAGTGATCGTAATGCCATCAGCTTCAATGTCATTATGGAAAGAGAGAAATCAGGGCCAAGGATTGAGGTTTTTGATTGGGGAAAAGCTAGATTTGAGGAGATGCGAAAGGACTTGTAGGGTGTGCTTTGGGACAATTTGTTTTATGGGCAGGATGTAGTAGAGAGATGGAAGTCTTTTAAAGATCAGATTTTGAGAGTGCAAAAGCTTTATGTTCCTGTTAGGTTAAAAGGAGGGGCAAAAGGTTTGAGAGAGCTGTGGTTTTCAAGGAATATTGGAAACTTGGTTCGATATAAGAAGCATGGAGTTAAGGAGATGTTTGAAAGATACATTGAATGTAAGAGGAATCTTAAGAGAGGAATTAGGAAAGCTAAAAGAAGGTACGAGAAAACTATGGCAAGCAGGATGAAAACTAATCCAAAAGAGTTCTACAAATATGTTAATGGTAAGAGGAAAGCTAGAGACAAAATTGGTCCCTTAGAAAATCAGAGCGGAAAACTGTGTGTGGAGCCTAGAGAAATGGGGGAGATATTGAACAGTTTCTTTTCTTCGGTATTCACTAGGGAGAAGGATATTGGGAGATGTGAGATAAAAAAAGCAAATTGGGTAAATATGGGGAATATAGAGATTACAAAAGGTGTAGTTTTAAGGCTTTTGAAGAATATAAAGGTGGATAAGTCTCCGGGACCAGACGGGATCTTCCCCAGGACATTGAGAGAAGTGAAGGAGGAAATAGCAGAGGCTCTGGCGGTAATTTTCCAAATGTCATTAGATATGGGGATAGTGCCGGAGGATTGGCGCATTGCGCATGTGGTTCCGTTATTTAAAAAGGGTTCAAGGAGGAAGCCTGGCAACTATCGGCCTGTAAGTTTGATGTCTGTGGTAGGTAAATTAATGGAGAAAATTCTTAGAGATAATACTTATAAACATCTGGATAGACAGGGGCTGATCAGGAGCACTCAACATGGATTTGTGGGAGGAAGGTCATGTTTGACCAATCTGATTGAATTTTTTGAAGAGGTGACTAGGAATGTGGATGAGGGTAGCGCAGTGGATGTTGTCTATATGGACTTCAGTAAGGCCTTCGATAAGGTACCACATGGAAGGTTAGTTAGGAAGGTGCAGTCTTTATGTATAAATTTTAAGATAGTCAAATGGATTGAACATTGGCTGAAAGGGAGAGGCCAGAGAGTGGTAGTGGATAATTGTCTGTCAGGTTGGAGGCCGGTGACCAGTGGTGTGCCTCAAGGATCTGTATTGGGCCCATTGTTGTTCGTTATATACATTAATGATCTAGATGATGGGGTGGTAAATTGGATTAGTAAATATGCAGCCGATACTAAGATAGGTGGAATAGTGGATAATGAAGAAGGTTTTCAAGGATTGCAGAGGGATTTGGGCTGCTTAGAAAAGTGGGCTGAAAAATGGCAGATGGAATTTAATGCTGATAAGTGTGAGGTGCTTCATTTTGGTAAGAAGAATCAGAATAGGACATACGTGGTAAATGGGAGAGCATTGAGGAATACAGAAGAGCAGAAAGATTTAGGAGTAACGGTACGTCGTTCCCTGAAGGTAGAAACTCACGTGAATAGGGTGGTGAAGAAGGCTTTTAGTATGCTGGCCTTTATCAATCATTGCATGGAATATAGGAGTTGGGAGGTGATGTTAAGATTGTATAAGACGTTGGTGCGGCCTAATTTGGAGTTCTGTGTGCAGTTCTGGTCGCCTAATTATAGGAAGGATATAAACAGAGTGGAGAGAGTGCAGAGAAGGTTGACCAGAATGTTGCCTGGGTTTAAGCATCTGGAGTATGGGGAGAGATTGGACAGATTCGGTCTTTATTCTTTGGAGCGTAGAAGGTTGAGAGGGGATTTGATAGAAGTATTTAAGATTATGAAAGGGATAGAGTGGATGTGGATAGACTATTTCCGTTAAGAGGAGGAAAGATTAAAACAAGAGGACATGAGTTAAGAATTAAGGGGCAGAGGTTTAGAGGTAACATGAGGGGGAACTTCTTTACTCAGAGAGTGGTAGCCGTGTGGAATGAGCTTCCGGGAGAAATAGTGGCGGGGGAGTCAATTGTATTATTTAAGAAAAGGTTGGACAGGTATATGGATGAGAAGAAGATGGAGGGTTATGGGCATTGTGCAGGGAGGTGGGACTAGAAAGGGGTGTTTGGTTCGGTGCGGACTAGAAGGGCCTAATGGCCTGTTTCCGTGCTGTAATTGTTATGTTATGTTATTATGTTATTTCATTCATCGCCAGAAGTGTAATTTTGATTAATACTCCATCTACACATGTACAATGGATAAGGGATATAATGTCTTGTTTAAACTTGGAAAAAATTAGATATGCGGTTAATAAATCAAATACTAAATTTCAAATGATACGGGGTTATTCTTGGACTGCTACTATAATCTTAAGATTGTGTTAAACTGGAATCTTGGCATTGTGTTGTCCCTCTCTAAAACTGGGCCATCTGGATTTCTTAATGCTGATCTTCATCCTTAAAGATCATCTAGCATTCTAGATGCCACTAAAATCCCTTGGGGGAAGGGATTTTGAAATTCATTTTTTTCTTTTGTACCATTTTAGTGTCTTGAATGTGCTTTGGACCTTGTACTTGTGAGCATTATTGTATTTTTTTCCCCTGATCATGTAGCACACTTCATAATTGTATTGTTCAATTTTTTTTATTGTAAAATATCAGTAAAAATATTTTAAAAGGCAAAATATTATCACTGGAAACCATTTCGGAAGCATAATTTTGTATAATTCTGTTCTTTTATTGGGAATGTTTCTCACGATTTCAAAGTGAAATTAGTTTCATGATATCTGCACAGAAAATAAAGGCAAAGTTTTGAACAGAGGTATTGTTTAATAGTTGGCACTGATGATTTCACGTGCAAGAAGTGTATATACAAATGCAGCTCCTTACAGATTACGTTAGGGAGCTGGATGAACTCCAGATCATTTGGGAGACTGACAGATGATAGACAGGAATTACAGGGCAGCAGTTACATGAAGGAGGCAGATAGCTGGCTGACCATTAGGAGAGGTAAAGGGAAAAGCCAGTCAGTGTAGGGTAACCCCATGGCCATCGCCCTCAATAACATGTTCAGTAGAATTCAAATTCTAGATGCCAGAAATCGTACAACTGGAGAATTCAAGCTTTTCCAAAACTCTTAAACTTTTAAAATTTTCTGGGCTTTTGTATGTGGGTGTGCATGTATCTGTGCCATAGATGCACAGTTGCAACAAGGAGTGCAGCAGATGCAGCAGATGTTGTGGAAATGAGTAAATATTTATTTACTTTTCTTCTACTTTATATTTTATACAGAGATGTTTTGTTAAACTAAAAATGAATAATGGGTATTAAATAACTTCTGCTTTCATTTGTATACTGTATTTTTCTTTTACAGTCTTCATTTTTACTTCATTAAATACTTTTTTGTTGTGAAAAAAAATTATTTACATTTTTGTCAAGTGAAGCATTTGCTAATGAATAAACTATCAAAATTTACCTGTTCATCTCTTTATTCTCCTCATGTTTGAATTTTAAAAGTACTATCGGAGAATCCAGACCAACCCAATTCCCAAGCAGTTTGGATTTTTGGATTTGTATACTGCTTTGGAAACTACTGAGAGGATGACATACTAGGGAAAAGCCACAATGGTCAGTCCTCTGGCATGGAATCAGGCCCTTTGGCTCAAAAGGGAAAGGGTGTAGGGAGAAGAGGTGAGCTGTTATAATAGGTTAAGGGAACAGATATTCTATGGAAGAGATTGAAACTCCTGGATGGTATGTTGCCTCCCAGCTGCCAGGGTCAGGAATATCTTGGATCAGATCTGCAGCATTTTCAAGTTGGAAACTGAGCAGCCAGACATCATGATCCATGTTGGGGACAGTGATGTGGGGAAGAAGCTGACAAGGTCCTGAAAGTGAGTTCTGGTATTCAGTTGAAGGAAATTACCTCCAGGGTTGTTATCTCAAGACTGCTACCTTGCCATGTGCTAATGAGATCAGAGGGAGGAGGATTATACAGCATAATATGTGGCTAAGAAGTTGCTGAATGGAGGGTTTACTATTTTTGGAGGACTTACGATTTTTGGATCTTTTGACTCTTTACCAGGGAAGGTAGACCTGTACTGGCAGGACAGTTTGCATCTGAACTGGAGGTGGCCAATGTCCTCACAGGAAGGTTTGTTCATGTTGCTCTGGTGGGGGGTTTGAACTAGAGTTGAAGGAGGGTGGAAATCACAATGTCAGAGTAGATAATAGAGTGAAACATGAAAGTCTGCAGACACCGTAGCTGAAGTAAAAACACAACGCTGGAGAAACTCTGCAGGTCAAACCGTGTACTTTACATAGCAAGAATAAAGATAAATAACCAACATTTCAGGCTTGAGGCCTTCATCAAGTTCTGCATCTTTATTTTTGCTATATAAATACACTGATCTCCTGAGTTTTTACAGCATTGTGTTTTCACTTAGATAGTGGAGTGGTTGTGGACAAAGATATTGTTGTGCCTACATGTAAAGAAATAGAAAGTTTGAGCATGCTGGGAATAATGTTCTGAGTTGCGTCTATGCAAAAAGTATTTTAAGAATGGCAGGTGAGCTTAAAGCATTGATCAGGTTGTGGAATTATGGCCATTTGTGAGACTTGGGTGCTGGTGGGGCAGGAGTGGCAGCTCATTTGAGTTCTGTTATATAGGAATGAAAGAGGGAGTGGTGGCATTGTTAGTCAGGGAAAAGTAGCTAGTCAGGGAGACCTGTTCCAGTAGTTTTAAGACAGGACATAATAGAGTTATTGTTTACTGAGGCCATATTGGTGGAACTTAAGAATGACCAAGGGATGACCACATTAATGAGGTTCATGCAAATTTATTTAGCCATGATGAAGGGCTCAAACCCAAAACATCAGTTATTATGGGTGCTATTTCTACTTCTTTTCAAATTGTACCACTTCACATTGAACCACCTCTTGTGCATAGCTGTGTCCTGTCTAACTCAACCTGAAGATGGTCACAATCCTCAACACTGTAATCACTTGGGTCAATTTTGTGTTATCTGCCAACTCTAGCATTACTCTTTGTACAGTACTGCTATCCAAGTAATTTACAAAGTAAAAGAATAAGCACTGACCAATGGGAATGCCAGTGCAAAAGTGTCCATTTATTCACCATCATATTTGGGTTCTTATTACAGTGTCAGTTTTGTATCTCAACACAAAATTTGCTTCAATTCCAAAATCTCTCATTTTAATTAAATAATTCAAGCTCTTCAGTTGATTCTTCTGTGAGCAAGGTCATCTCTAAAAATTATACATACATCTGTTTAAAGAAGACAATTATCGATTATAGGATTGCAATGAAAATAAAGATTAGTTCATGCCGACCATGGTAGCACTGTTATGAGGTTCATTCAGGACCATGGTGGCTGCAGGGAATAAGCTGTCTTTAAGCCTGAAGCTGCTTGCTTTCACTCCCTTGACCCTTCTCTCTGATGGGAGAAGAGAGTGTGACTGGGGTGTGGTGGGTCTTTAGATATGTTTGCTGTTCCTAGGCAGAGGAAGATGAAGATGGAGTCCATGGAGGGTAAGAAAGTTTGTGTTACATTCTGAGCTGCATTCAGTGCCTTCTGTAACTTCTTTTCAATCTTGATTATCCAGTAATTAAGTTGTTGAAGGTCAAGGGAGACATGCAGAACCTTAGTTTTCCAAGAAAGCAGTTTCCACTTTCGTTACTGTTATATCAACATGTTGAACTCAGGACAGGTCCTCAGGTTGCCTTTGACATTTCCATGCTGCCCCAATAACTATCACTTTCCAATTTAATTGTTAGACATTGAATGACTGGCCTGCAATTCCCATTCCATCTTTCTCTCCCTCATGTAATGGTAAAATTTAGTCATTTTCTAATCATCCAACACTTGGGATTGTAAGATTGTCATCCATATCTCTCCTTTTAACAATTTAGGAAGACCATGGAGAGTACAGGAGTACTGTACTGCAGAGTACAGGCCCTTTAGCCCACGATATTGTGCTGACCTATGTAAATCTACTCCACAACAATTTAATCCTTCCCAATATATCAACCTTCTATTTTTCTTGTATCCTATTGCAACTTCCAACTGCCACATCTGTTGTGAAAGTTCGTGAGGAAATTGTAAATGTTCCAATGAATCCTGATTTGTGTGTGTATTTCTAGATGCTGGAGAAGGACTGGATTTGATTTGGCTGTGTTCTCAGAGACTGGCTATTCAACACTCGGAGCCCTTGTGTTTTAAATATGGCTCATGAGTGTTCTGGAAATGCATCATAGTTAAAGGCTAATGCCAAAAATAGAGAAAGAGATATAAAGAAATTAGCAGTCAAAAAATGACTGAATAGATGTGATAAATAACAGTAATGAGCTTTTTAAAACTGATAATCAAGAAGTTTAATACAGCTTGGAAAATTGTGTTTATTAGTGTTTCCATTGGGAAAAAAATTCAACTAAGCCAGGGAATTTAAATTATCCTGCAAATTATTAAATGTGCATCTGTTAGCCAAATGAAAGTACCATCACAATTGTTTCCAGAATTAGCAAACATAATCTTTGAACAATGTTCATGTGATGCCTCAGAAGTGGAGCCAATTTTTGTAATACAGGCAACGCAGCAATGTCATCTGCATTATAAGCCAAGTATGGCAGCAGAATTCTGAATCTACTGTATTAGTTTCTCTGATGGATTACAACATGTTTCAGAGTTTAGGAGAGAAGTCTTGTCACAAGACCTTTAAAATTTACTAAGTGGAAAAATATGGCATCCTGTGCGAGGCCAAAAATTAGTGATTGTATGCCCACCTGGATTTGATGAAGTAAATGGATGTACTGCATTAGCTAACTGTTTTAAAGTTTCTGTAAAAAAAACAGCTAAATAAATGCCTGAGCTCTATGGGGCTTTAGAACAGTAGTCATTTCCTGTTCAAAATTTACACAGGCCAACTGCTGAGAAAGAGAAGAATCATTTCATACATTTTTAATGAAATTACATCACTGTCCAGGGGAAATTGATAGACAATAATTGCATTGATTTTGACTTTTATCGCTTCCTGGAATATCTCAAATAGGTCAAGTAAAATTATAGAATGCATTATTAAAAATGTAGAATGCTTGTGAATGTCTAACTTGTTATTTTTTTAAGACCCTGAAACATGTTTTTGTGTTTCAGAAACAATGGTACCATATATTTAGTCATAATGTTCAACATCAAAAAATTGTTGAAGACCTATAAAGGATAAAAATGAAAGTTTAGACTTGCGATAGTGTTTTGTGAAGTATTTTGAATGAAAAAACCCTAATCATGGTTTTTCCTGAATTTTTATACTAATATAATGGATTTGAATTATCAATAATTTTACTTGTCGGACATACCTGGGAGAAAATTTAAAAAAAAACCAAGAAAACTGATGGTAATTTTGAACAGCATCGGCTACAGTTCATTCAGTCACTTGCAAATAAAGATTTACAGTAAAACTCCTGGTATCTGGCAGGTATGGGGAATTGTAGATGCTGGAAAAATATTTTTTCTGGTTGCTTGAGGTAACCCCAATTCATTCACTTGCATTAAGAATAAACAGTTTAAAATACTGTACTGTACTTGCAGTGAACAAACTTCACTTGCACAAATATATAAATCTTAAAACATTTTACTTTATTTTCATTTTCATTTTTGAAAATGTGACCGTTGATCATCTGCAACTCCCTTCCACCACACTCCCCCTCCATGGAGTTGCCCAAAAGACAAAAAATAACATTATAGATAATTAACAACCCCGCCTCCAAGTGACTCTTACTAAGCAGGGATAAGGAGATACTTTATGGGAGTCACCCCAATGGTGAGCACCATCAATCAGCTCCTCATCCTGGGTAAAGCCTTTGTTGTTTCATACAACTTTATTCAAACAGCTGCTACAAGCAAAGCACAACTAAGGCACTCTGCTGGCTGAATATTTGCTTCCATGTTCATCAAATATTTGTTATTTCAGATAAAATTTATTTTTACAATTTTAAATGCATATTTTTTACCTATTATTTTATTCTTTTTTTAAATTTATTTTCCTTTTTGCTGGTTGGTTGAATTCCAAATGCCAGAGGTTTTACTGTACAGGGAGGCCCTGAGTTATGAACATCTGATTTGCGGACAACTCGCACTTATGAACAAACTGTGCCCCCAATTCACGCATGCGCATAATGTTACTCATGAATATCCCTTACGGTATGCAAGACATCGATGGAACGAGAGTGTTAAATTTTAATCATAATTTTTTTCCTATCTAACTTGTTTTAAGAAGTTTCATTAATTTTTATAACAGTACTAACATTTGATTGACTGACACTAAACAAAAATCATATGTACTTGTTCTGACGTTTACAAATTCAACTTAAAGATAGAACACAGGAACAGATCTCGTTCATAACCTCGGCTCTCATTGTATTTATACATTTAATCATTAGGCAACTGTTTATATGCATCTTGGTTTTGTAACCTGAATTATGATAAAGGAGCATCAAAAGAAAAATCTGACAATTTGTCAAAATATTGCACATGAATTAAGGTTACACACAAATTAGTTAAATTCAGTTTTGAATAACTTGTTAACTACAAGTAATGACAATCTTTTTCATGACATGTTCATTGCATAAAACTGACTGCCTTGACAGTGACACAATTTCTTGTAGTTCTATCAGCAGAATTGAGGGGAAAAAAACCTTTAAGTTTTCTGTTGAGCATTCAGCACTAACTAATGGGATATGGCGAGCTCTCCACTGGCCACCGTGACAGAGGTGCACCAAAGAAAAGGTACAAGGACTGCCTAAAGAAATCTCTTGGTGCCTGCCACATTGACCACCGCCAGTGGGCTGATATCGCCTCAAACCGTGCATCTTGGCGCCTCACAGTTTGGCGGGCAGCAACCTCCTTTGAAGAAGACCGCAGAGCCCACCTCACTGACAAAAGGCAAAGGAGGAAAAACCCAACACCCAACCCCAACCAACCAATTTTCCCCTGCAACCGCTGCAACCATGTCTGCCTGTCCCGCATCAGACTTGTCAGCCACAAACGAGCCTGCAGCTGACGTGGACATTTACCCCCTCCATAAATCTTCGTCCGCGAAGCCAAGCCAAAGAAAGAAAGAATGGGAGTAAAAATATATGATGTCAATTATTGTGAAAGAACAATGAACTATTGATTATTTTGTATGGTTTCTTGGTATTGATTCTCACAAGTAGACTGACAATCCTTGTATTTGAAAATGCTTCTACCAAATTAAAATTTAAAAATTCGGCAGAGGGAATGTGAGATCCTGTCCCTATTCTATTCTAACACAAATAGATAAGGTTAGATGTATTGAGTTTATACTCAATGTAATTCATCATTGAATAATTGCTATATGCAAACTGAGATGATTGCCAAGAATTTAATCACTGCTTGTGAAGTGTGGCTAGATAATTAAAGTTTAGATTTTGGATTTGATGAGTTGCTCATTCTCTTTCTGAACTCTATCTCTTAAAGTACATTTTACCCAGGTGTTTTGTACTTTTGAGATGAACAAAGGACACATCAGAGGGACTTCTCCTTGGTCACTGTGATGTTTCTTTTATTGTAATAAAGAAACTTGGGTTCTTTTATAGCAACTATACCTTATTAGCTACAGTACTTTTGACCTCATGGAGACATCCATATTGAATTTATTCCTAGCTGCAATAAATCATCTCTGACTCCCTCCAGTGGTCAGGATTATCACTAGCACTCTATCATTACATCCCCTTTCTTTGAGATGTTCAATCTAACAACATAACACATGAATACAGTATTCATTTAAATTTCAACACAAGTGTAAATGCAAGCAGCAGCACAAACATTTTAAGTGTGCATTTCTTCATATTTTAGAGATCCAATCTGTCAAGTGCTTTGATAATTTGTGTGGATCTTCTTAACACAGGTGCCTGTGTTGTCTTTGCTGATCCACTACTGTCTAGCACTGGTCGTGTTTTCTCTGTTGCTGTGCAGATTGGATCCTCTGCATTTGTCTGTTTCTGCAGTGTCTCTTGCATTTTCAGCAGGCTCTTTTGATTCTTCCTCAGTATTTGACCCTCCTCTGTTCTGACAGTGTAGGATCTTGGATTTACTTCCTCCAGAACAGTAAACATTTTGTCCCAAGTGTTGGAATCTCTGAGTCTCACTGTGTCACGTAGGGCCAGTGGCCCTAAGCTTCTTGCTGACTTGTCATAGTTTGCTTTTTGTCTCCATTGCAGACACTTTTCTTTCCATTTGATATCTCTGTTCTTATTTGGGCTTGCAGAGTGGGGAAGTGTGATGCAAAGTCAATACCAGGAGCTCAGTGGGTGACATTCCATGTTCCATTGGTGAAGCTCTGTAACTTAATAGGGCTAGATAAGGATCTGAGCCACCGTTGTGCTTTCCTCAGCAACCATCAAACTATATGAATTCCTTTTTCTGCTTTACCGTTTGACTGTGGATACAGGGGGCTTGAAGTCACATGTCGAAAATCATACGCTTCAACAAAGTTCTGGAATTCTCTACAGCTGAGGCAAGGTCTATTGTTAATGTAGACAGCCTTGGTTGTTTGTGGTGGCAGTCCAGGAGGGCGGAGGAGACGCTGGGTAAGATGGTGACTCCCATGTCGCTCAGGAGGGTTTGGAGGACCTGCAGACATGCTAGTAATGCCCTTTCTTTCCGCACCACGAGCAGGTCACCTCCTTAGCCGGACAGAATCGTCTGAGGTGCTTCAGCTGGCTTCAGTAGTGGCACCTCAGGTGTCTGATCATGGCAGCAGTGGGGCTGTGGCTCGCTGTTGAGGAGGCAGTCTGTGACGCTGGCTCCCAACATGCTGGCACCCATGGTCTGCACGTGGAGGCCCTGTTCTTACTGGCATTCTAGTTGGTCTTGTGTTGGGCTGAATCGAGGGCCTTGACAAGCTGGAAGGCTCTCTTCAGGGACACCTTGTCTGCAGTCGTTGACGAATGTAGTCAGACCTCACTCCAGCCGCGCAAGCATCTCGGGCCAGCTCCTCCACACACTGGCTACGGGCATGGCGGCTGTAGCAATACCCCAGCGGTCTCTCCCCAGGTCGTACAGTGCTCAGAGGAACTTGTCCATGGACTCGCCAATTTTCTGTCTCCTCAAGGCCAGTTGATACTTTGAGTATACTTCATTCACCCAGGGTTGGTAGAGGTTGTAGAGTTCAGCCATGGCCTCTGGGTAGGTAGTGCAGTTCTGGATTGCCAGGTACGCACGATGGCCAAATCTAGCTTGCAGGACCTCGAGTTTTTCATCCAAATCCACAGGCCCACTGCGACTTCAAGAAAGTTTGTAAAGCAGGCGATCCACTGCTCATACCGTTTGGCAGCTCTCGGCATCTGTGGATCAATTTCCAGGCAGTCGGGTCTCTGCAGCTTGTCCATCCCATGTGGAAAATTAATGTGTATTAAATTGATACTGAGTAAAGAACAATACACATTAGATTTCGGCTTGCCCAACTCTATGTGCTCGATAGAATTGAAGGGGGCAGGGAGGTCAACCTTTATGGCCAGGTCATGGGGGAGGGCTTAGATGGGGTCGAGTCGTCAGTGGGTGTGTCAACCACTTATGTACAGAGCAACAGCAATATATACATATCACCACAGGGAGAAAATATAAAATTGTGTTCTTTTTGCGTCGTTTATTATTGTGTATGATTGTGGAGAAACAAATTAGATTTGTTATGGGTGCAAATTAAAAATAAAGTTTAAAAAAAACAGGTCCCACAGCTTGAAGCCATCCTGTAAATGTCAGCATTTATCCCTTGATATAAACAGGAGTTCTGGCCCTCCTCTTGCATTTTTCCATTCCAAGGTGCTCCTCACACACCCTTTTCAGCATCTCCTGTCGCAATAATTGAAGAATGATAATTCTGTTCTGTCTGAGTAGTCAGCTCAGCCCTGATGTTGTAGTATGGCTGACAAATTACCTCCAGGCCATCCTTCATTAAGATTCTTGATGACCTTCTGTAGAACTGTGTCCTTTTCTGTTTTAGCTGTGATCTGCTTGGATTTCATGTCAGATACGAGAAGAGATTCAGTGATCAGGTTCACGTGAAGATTCAGATTTGTCTCTGGAACTCTCATTGTGTGCTTCATTCTGTGTCATTGTCCTGGATAGTGCATCAGCTAACACAATAAATTTCCCTAGTGTGTACACCCATTCAAAGTCATAATGTTGTAGCTTCATCATCAGTCTTTGGATTCTCAGCAAAATTTCACTGAGATTATTCTTGATTATTGGTATTAATGGCTTGTGGTCTGTCTCTGCCATGAATGTTGGTAGACAATACACATAACTGGTGTGACAGAATATAGATATGTTTTTGCGAGATAAATTGGGGAAAGTATTTTTAGTGGAGGTCACATACAATCTTTAAAACAGATCTTATTTAAAATACTGGAGCTCTGCTCATGCTAGAAATGTCAGGGCCAACAGTCTTTGCAGAAGCTTTGGAGAGTGCCCAAGAAACTTCACTAATGGGATTATTGTTTACAAAAAGGCAACAGATGAAAGAACTTGTCTGAGCTTCATTCTGTCTGGAGTAGAACTTGCTGTTCTTGGAGGGTCATGTGGTTTTGCAAGCAGAGATAGTTAAACAGGTTTTCTGTGTGTGTGTGTGTGTGTGTGTGTGTGAGAAAGAGAGAGAGAGAATTCTACAGTGTTACAGCCAGCAAGAGCAAATGGGACTGGAATAGGACAAGCTGGCAAGCTTGTGGAAAGCCCCATTTTGAAGATGGGTTGTGAATGCTTAGTTCATCCTGGTCAAAGCCCTTGTGTTTCATGCAAGAAGAGAGGACTGGCTGTATAATGTTTCACTTGAAATAAGAGAAACAAAAAGGAACAATTGTGCCCTGAAAGAAAGAGGTTATCATCTGGAGATCTCTGAGGGGGAAAGTTTCTTCGGCAAGACACCGAAGTGGCTGATTAAAAATGAAATCAGTTGTGGATATCCTGGAACAAGAAATCTCTCTTTGAAAAAACTGACAAGAACCTTCCTGAGTGGTAACCTTTCAAGCACCAATGCCTGGTGAACTTTATAAATGTTAAATTCTATGCACAGTATAAGAATTGCCTGGAACCAGTGAACTTGGAGGAATGAGAAATAAGATTGGACTGTAAACCAAAGAATTTTTCCTGAACTTACACATTACATACACGTGCGCTTAGATTAGAAGGGGGTTAAGTTAGGTTCATTGAATCAATAGTGATAAGTTAAAGTGTGATTCTGTTTTGATGTTTAAAGATAATTAAAAGCAACTTTTGTTTAAGTAACCATTTGTCTTGGTGAATATCTATTACTGTTGGGTTTTGTGGTCCTCTGGGCTCATAACACTGGAATTTCTTGAATCCATAGACCAGATCTAGACACTCTTGATCTTTGTGTATTGACATTCAGATATTGTCACGGTCCTTGATGCGTATGTCACTGGCCTCCAATCTTCTTCCACAGCCTGAAGTAGTACGGCAACTATTCTATCTTTTGAAGCGTCCGTAGATATTTTCATCCTTCTGGACGCTTATACTTAGGTACATTGTTTTGGAAGACAGGTTTGATATGAATTTGCCAATGAAATTGATCATTCCCAGCACTTTTTGTTAGTGGATCTGGGCATCTCTAGAATTGCTTTCATCTTGCTCTTGTCTGGCTCCACACCTGTCTCTGACAGTTTATCTACCAGAAAGGTGATTTCCTTCACACCAAAGTGGCATTTTGGTCTGTTTAGCTCTAATCCATACTTCTTGATGTGTTGTATCACTTTGACGAGCCTCTCATGTTGTTCTTGTGTAGATCCCCATAGGATCATGTCATCCATGTAAACTTGTACCCCATTTATGCCTTCTATGATGTGCTCCATTGTCCTGTGGAACACTTGGAACTGAGGAAATACCAAAAGGCATTGTCAGATAGGAGTATTGGCCAAACTGTGTATTAAAAATGTAGTATTTTGTGCTATTTGCCAGAAGCCTGGAATGCATCCAATTTAGTGAAAAATTTAGCACTGGCCATCTCACTTGTAATTTTATCACTGATTGGAATCTGATAATGTTCTTCTATAGTCTGCACACTTACACTTCTGTTTTGAATCCCTTTGGAAAAACATTGCTTTGCATAGTGATTCTGCTCATTGCACTTATTACAAACTTTTCCATAGGTTGGGTATTGTTTTGGTGCATGTTGAGTTCCACATTGTTTGCAATTGAATGTCTCTCCACCTTTTTGTTTCCTACATCTCATTTTTTTTGTTTGTGTGCATCCAGTCACTGTGTCTATGAGTATGCCTTCCTTTTTGCTGGTTTTTGCACTATTATCAAAAAGTGCTGCAGAACTATTTCATTGGTGTGGCATTACTTCACAGCTCCAGCTAAGGAAAGCTCTGTCTCTTACAGCGATCTCTCTCTCACTTTCTTATCAATAATCTCAAACACAATTTGATCACGGATTATTGAATCTTGTGGCGGTCCGAAATTGCATGAAATTGCAATGCTTTTTTTTTTAAAAAAGTATTATGACAGAGTATATAGAGTATATGGATATGTTTTGGGGAGATAAATTGGGAAAGGTTTGTTAGAGTAGGTCACATACAAACACTTTAAAACACATCTTATTTGAAATACTGAAGCTAGACATATCAGCTCCACAGCTTTTGCAAGAGATTTGAAGTGTTCTCAAGAGACTTCACTAATGGATTGTGGTTTACAAAAGGAAACAGATGAAAGATCTTGTCGGAGCCGCAGACAATCTGAAGGAGAACTTGCTATTCTAAGAGAGTCATGTGGTTTTGCAAGTAGAAAGAGTCAAACAGGTTTTCTCTGTGTGTGTGTGTGTGTGTGTGTGTGTGTGTGTGTGTGTGTGTGTGTGTGTGTGTGTGTGTGTGTGTGAGAGAGAGAGATTCTACAGTGTTACAGCCAGCAAGAGCAGCTGGCATTGAAACAGGACAAGCTTGCACGTTTGTGGAAACCCCCATTTTGGAATTCAGCCTGGTCAAAGCCCTTGTGGTTCATGCAAGAGTAGAAGACTGGCTGTCTAATGTTTCACTTGGAATCAGAGAAACAAAAAGGAACTCTGGTGACCAGAAAGAAGGAGGTTATCATCTGGAGAACCCTGAAGGGGCAAGTTTGTCAGCAATTCACAGGAGTGGCTGATTAAAAAGAAATCAGTTGGACTGTGAACCAAAGAACTTTTCTGAACTTTCACACACATTACGTTCACATGCACTTAGAATTAAAAGGGGCTTAAGTTAGGTTAAATAAGTCAAATAGTGATAAGTTAAAGTTTGATTCTATTTTCATGTTTAAAGATAATTAAAAACAACTTTTGTTTAAGTAATCATTTGTCTTGGTGAATACCTATTGCTGGTGGTTTTGGGGTCCTCTGGGCTCGTAACCTCATCAAAGCTCTCTCCCTGTAGCTGCGTACGCGAGCGAAACATGTACCCCTTGAACATTTCATTTTTCTTTGGTGAACAGTGTTCATCAAACTTATCGATATTCTTGTCAAACATGCCCGGTCAACTGCCTCGGCAAATACAAATGTGTTGAAAATCTCTAGTGCTTGAGGTCCCATCACAATAAGTGCAATCGTATGTTCCTCAGGTTTGCTGTCAAATCCAGTGACTTGCAGTTACAGCATAAATCATTTTTTGAACAACCTCCACTCATGGTTGACATTTCCAGTCCAATTTACAGTGTCAGGAGTCTTTACACTCTCCCTGTTTTCTTCTGTTATCACTCTGCATATTCCTGGTGTTTCTTTCACTCCTGCAGCCATGTGATGTTTCTTTTATTGCAATAAAGAAACTTGGGTTCTTTTATATCAGCTATACCTTATTAGCTACAATACTCCAACCTTTGCGGAGACATCCATTTTGAATCTGCTCCTAGCTGCAACAATTAGTCTCTGACTCTGTCTAGTGGTAAAGATTATCACTAGCCCTATCTTTGCAGTCACTGACCCTCCATATCCAGTTACAGAAGAACTCTAAAATGTCATCCTACCCCACAACAATCTCATGTTGGCTGCACCAAACATCAGTTTTTTTGTATAAACAAATGTGTCAATTGTCAGCATTCCTTCATTTGACGTCTTGGTGTGCTGCAAGACTAATATGTTTTGGGCAGACCAAAGCTCATCAATCACCAAGTTGATCTTCCACCAGCTCTAGATGCCTCTCTTTGCAGGTGTCCCCAGGAAAATCCC
The DNA here is from genome assembly GCF_036971445.1 of Narcine bancroftii. Classification (NCBI taxonomy): domain Eukaryota; kingdom Metazoa; phylum Chordata; class Chondrichthyes; order Torpediniformes; family Narcinidae; genus Narcine; species Narcine bancroftii. Next base: position 212,237,370 of record NC_091471.1, on the reverse strand, counting down.
ATAAATCACAGAAGTAAAAATGCTAAGCTGCTGGAGGAACTCAGCATCTCTCACAGCATCTGTAGGAGGTAAGGATATGCAACCAATGTTTTTGCCCCAAGCCCTTGTTCCACTCCATAAATTGGGGAGTCCACTGTCATTCTGCAGTTGGAGGGAGATCAACAGTGAGAAGAATCCTTGCATCCTTCTCATGTTTTTGCAAATCTACTTTATGCAAAGAGGTGGGTGACTGTGTCTACTCCACTGTGATCATCTCAGACACAACATGAATTGTGGGTGATATATCTGTTGTACAGGAAGGACTCTTCTCATTGTCAGCCAGGTCAAGTCCTGATACTTGTTAGTGAACACTGGCAATGAGGCATTCCACCAGATGACCTAAACAGTCTTCTCAAGGAACCAGTCCTTATCTTTAGTGTCTGAAAGATGTTTTGTGCTGACCACTGCCTGTTGGACCTGTGGTCAAAGATTTTTGTCTGGAAAAACCTTTCCACAAAAGATGGGTAATGTGGCACTGTCCTGGTGACCGGAGCATTACGCCACAACAGGGCCATATCCATCCTTCTCAATACCCGGGACAGGTAGAACTTCCAGATTCTTTGCTGTTATTGAGAAGGAGTGTTGTGTTCATAGACCCAATTTCTGCTCCACCAATTGATGCTGCATTGATGTTTGGCTCCTCCAAATCAGATCTCCAGCACCTTTAAGCAGTCAGATCTGACTGAAGGGGTGGTGGACCAATTACTGAAGAGCATCACATCGCTCTTCTGGTTTATCCTGGTGCCTGATGCCGACTCAAAACAGCCAAAGATACTGATGTCTGTGGACCGATCATGGTACTGTCTTCATGTACAAGGAGGTCCAATCACTATCAGCCATGCTTGTGACTGGTCACATTTGTCTTTACTGCACTCCCACAGTCAAGGGTTCTGTTCTCTGCTCATCATGTTGGTCTCCTGCATAGGATGGTGGGACATGGGGCTGGTTGGAGTGGTCTTTGCTCCCTTGGTTGGGGTAAGCTGGGTCTCCTCCTCACTTGCTTCGATAGTGACCACTAAGATATGGTTATATCTCTGTTGTTTGCCACTGACTACATGAGCAGGGCAGAGTTACTGCTTTCTGTCTGGCTGATTGGGTCTTCGTTCTGCTGTGGTCTTCCAGGAAGTTCTCTTGTCTTGACCATCAGAGGCAAAGTGGGAAAACCATTTCTTTCGATTTTTCAAAGGATGATGTGTTTTAGGGGAAACTTGAATTCCAAGTGAGCCATTGCTCCATTTTGTCTAGTCACTCCTGAGGATGCTTGTTTAAAATGTTCAATAGCAAATGCTGGGTATTAACACCAATTTTAGCCTTAGTTTTGTTGACTTGAGGTCATGTCTTGTCCAGCTAGTTTGTAGATTGGAACTTCAGATTTCAGATTTATTGTCAGAGTCCATACATGACATCACATGCAACCCTGAGATTCCTTTTGGTTGTGCAAAAATAAAAGTAGAAAGAACTTCCACTGGTGTCTGGGATCAGTTTGATCAACTGTCCCCATTCTTCTTGTCCACAGATGTTACAAAATTCTGTCATGCTGTTATTGTAATCTAGCTGGAGGTCAGAGCCACTGAGGAGGGATAGGGTTGGATTTTGAGAGTAGAGTGCCAGGTACAGATCATTTGGTAGATTCAGGAGGGGTGGGATGGTAAGTACAGGTAGGGTTCGGGTAAGGATCTTGAGCTTGGATTTGTGTGGGCAAGAGAGAATAAGGAACTTGCTTAGGTATCTTTGTTCCCCTAAAATCAAGATACACTGGCTCATTCGTTGCCTACTTCTTTGTGGATGTTGCTGGCTGGTCAATTTCCAGTGAGAAGTTCCAGAATGCTACTGTGTCTCTGTGGACCTTGATGTACTAATCTTATGCTATACGGAGGACCTTGAAACAAAATGACAGACTCCATAGTGTACACAATAAATTGTTTGTTTTATCTCATGGAAAATGTTTTGTGTGGGACACAATGTTATTCTATTTTTAGGTAAGTGTGCTCATCTCTTATTTTATCCTGTGATTTTCAAAAATAGTGTATAGCTGCCTGTAATTAAAGAATTGAGGTATGACGAGCACTCAGTGGATTGTAACATGACTCAAAGAATCATAGACGGCCATATATGGATTAGTGTGATGAGGATAATTGGACTTCTTTCCAGTGTAATGTGTTCTTCTTGCCTATAGTTATCGTTAACCCACACTTGATTGCATTTAAAGTTAAATTGTATATCATTTAAAAATCCACTTATTTTCTTGGTAAGGACATGTGATCAATGACAAGTTAACGTACAATTATAATAGAAAATACTGAACCAGCAGGTCAGGTAACCTGTGGAGACAGAAACAAAGATTATATTTTGAGTCAAATACATTTTTTGTCAGAAACAACACTGTGTATTGCATTTGTGTTGGCTAATGATGGACTATAGATGTTGTAGTTCATCACTGCAGGAATTCAGACCTGAAATGTTAATTCTTAGTCTTTCTGTTCATACCGCTTGACCTGCTTAGTCTTTCCAGCATTGTCAGTTTTTATAACAGATTTATGGCTGCTGGGTTTTTTAAAATTGATTTTCATTTAAAATTATTTAACTGATTAGTTCATTTACCCCAGCTGATATTTAAAATGACTCCACACTGAACTTGATGTGCTGTTAACATTGCTAATGGTAATAAAGCAAAATAAAACCATTTTCTTTAATTTAGAAGAATGAAAGTAAGATGAGCATAACATTTATGCTGATTACAAATGAAGATCATTGTTAATCCTTTTGAATCAGTTCTGATTTTTTTTCCCTCTAATCCATGCTTTTGCAAATATTAGGCATGATAAAATCCATTTGATTTTTTTTGCACAAGTGATTTGTCAAGATTTCAAACTTTGAGCAACCCATGCAACTTCCTTCCACTGGTGGTTTGTAGAAAACTGTATGGAGGGAAGAGAGACCAACAAGAAAATCTGCAGATGCTTGTGCAGTACACAAAAGTGCTGGAGAAACTTAGCAGGTTTTGCAACATCCATAGAAAGTAAAAGGCAGTCGACATTTCAGACCTGAGCCCTTCGTCAGGAGTGTCAGACCACATGGTTCATAAAGCAAATAGATTTTAAGAAAGGATGGAGCTCTTTGTACCATGTGCCACAAGTCAATCTTTTTTTTTTAATTTAAAAATTTTTTCACACTATGAACCATATCAACCAAAATATGTACAAACGTTTCTCATTAAATTTACATAGTGGTCTTTTCTCCCTTTTTTTTCCCTTTTCCCTCCCTCCCCTATACCCACCCTCCTCCAAAACCCATAAATATTCAACATATACAATATGATAAAACAATATCTAGTCGTTTTGTCTTCTTACTATTTTCATTCTCATTTTAGGGGATGGCGGTCCTAGACAAGCACTCTCTGATATGTTCCATGTATGGTTTCCAAATTTGTTCAAACATTGTGACTTTATTTTTTAAATTATATGTTATTTTTTCCAATGGAATACATTTATTCATTTCCATGTAACATTGCTGTATACTCATGCTCTCTTCCATTTTCCAAGTTGACATTATACATTTTTGGCTATCACTAAGGCTATCATAATGAATTTTTTTTGCACTTTATCCAATTTGAGGCCTAATTCTCTACTTCTTATGTTACTTAAAAGAAATATCTCTGTTTTTTTTGGTATGTTATTTTTTGTAATTTTGTTTAGTATCTGATTTTGTTCTTCCCAAAACGTATTTACTTTCGCACATGCCCAAGTTGCATGTAATGTTGTTCCCATTTCCTTCTTGCAGTGAAAACATCTATCTGATAATGTTGAATCCCCTTTTTTTTAAATTTTTGAGGAGTGATATCTACCCTGTGTAACCAATTATACTGTATCATGTATAACCTTGTGTTTATTGTATTCTTCATAGTTCCAGAACATAACTTTTCCCATGTTTCATTTTTTTATCTTTATGTTTAGATCCTTTTCCCATTTCTGCTTAGGTTTATAGTTTATTTCATTTTCCTTATCTTGCAGCTTAATGTACATGTTGGTTATAAATCTTTTAATTACCATTGTGTCTGTAATTACATATTCAAAGCTGCTTCCTTCAGGTAATCTCAAGCTATTTCCCAATTTATTCTTTAAATAAGCTTTCAATTGATGATATACAAACATTGTACCATGAGTTATTCCATATTTGTACTTCAACTGTTCAAATGTTAATAAATTATTTCCCAAAAAACAATTTTCTATTCTTTTGATTCCTTTTCTCTCCCATTCTCTAAAGGAAAGGTTGTCTATATGTAAAAGGGATTAGCGGATTTTGCGTCAATAATACTTTTGCTATTTGATAATTCATTTTTTTTCCTTTCTAAGTGGATCTTCTTCCATGTATTAAGTAAATGATGCAATACTGGTGAGCTTTTATATTGCATCAGTTTTTCATCTCACTTATAAAGTATATGTTCCGGTACCTTCTTGCGTATTTTATCTAATTCTATCTTAGGCCAGTCTGGTTTTTCCCTTGTCTAGTAAAAATCTGATAAATACCTTAACTGTGTGGCTCTATAATAATTTCTAAAATTTGGTAACTGCAAACTACCTTGATTATATCTCCCTGCTAATTTATCTAACGCTACCCTTGGTTTCCTCCCTTTCCACAAGAATTTCCTTATTATTCTCTTTAGTTCATTAAAGAATTTTTCTGTTAAAGGAATTGGTAACATTTGAAATAAGTGTTGTATCCTTGGGAAGACATTCATTTTAATGCAGTTTACCCTCCCTATCAACTTTAGTGGTAATTCTTTCCAATGTTCTAAGTCTTCCTGCAATTTCTTTATTAGTAGCTGATAATTTAGTTTGTACAAGTGGCTTAAGTTATTATCTAAACTGATCCCTAGATTGCTTGTGCTTGCCATTTAAATGGTGATTCTTTTTAAAATTCTGTATAGTCTGCGTTACTCATCGGCATCATTTCACTTTTATTTGCGTTGATCTTGTACCCCGATATTTCTCCATATTCCTTCAATTTCTTATGTAATTCTTTTACTGATATCTCTGTTTCTGTTAGGTATACTATGATGTCATCTACAAATAAGCTGATTTTATACTCCTCCTCCTTTATTTTTATCCCTTTTATTTTATTATCAGTTCTGCCAAAGGTTCTATTGCTAAGGTGAACAATGAGGGGGATAGTGGACATCCCAGTCTAGTTGACCTACTTAATTTAAAGTGACTCGATACATATCCATTTACTGCTACCTTCACCAATGGTCCATTATACAATGTTTTAATCCAATTTATATATTTTTCTGGTAGATTGAACTTCTGTAATACTTTAAATAAGTAGTTCCACTCTACTCTGTCAATGGCTTTTTCTGCGTCTAGAGCAATAGCCACTGTTGGTTTCTTATTTCTTTGAACTGCGTGGATTAGACTAATAAGTTTACAGACATTGTCTGCTGTTCGTCTTTTCTTAATAAATCCAGTTAGACCACAAGTCAATCTTAAACAAGAATGGTTGGCATTGAGTAGCACCTGAGCACCCAGAAACATGGAGTGAAATGGGAAGAAGTTTCATGACCTCGCCAGATTTGCAAGGCCCTACGTGTTACTCTGATGTGGAATGTTCAGCTGCTACATTCTGTCCACTTTGGGAGGCAGATCTCCTCAGTGGATTTCCTGACCAACAGATAATAATCCTAACATTTATCCAGTCAGCTATGTCACACTCAAATTTATTAATTGTCACAAAATAACTAGTACAGTAGGAAGGTTTCTTTGGAAAACAACCAACAGGTTATCTCTTGCATTATACACAGCCTTGCGTAGGACACAGTTTGCAAAATATGGGATTGCAATGTGAATGAAGATGAATTAGCATCAAGCAAGGGTAGTTTGAATGCTCTATTATGGGGTTTATTCAGGAGCCTGAAGCCTAAAGGGAAGAAATGTTCTTTAAACTGATGGGTGAGTGCTTTTACACTCAAACCTTCTCCCCAAAGAATGGGGGGAAAATACAGTGTCCAGGATGTGATTGGCCTTTTAGTATGTTGGCTGCCTTTCCTAGGCATCGAGAGATGTAGATGGAGTTCATAGAGGGGAGGGATGTTTACATAATGTTCTGAACTACATTCGCTACCTTGAATAGTTTCTTCAGATCTTGAGCAGAGCTGCTCCTGTACCATATTGTGATGCAGTAGGTTTTTGGTGGTGTATTTGTATAAGTTATTGAGGGACAGGGTCATGCCAAACTTAGCCTTGTAAGAAAATATAGGCACTGGTGCATTGTGTGAGGTCATTGGAGATATTTATCCGTAGAATTTGAAGCTATCCATTCTTTCAACTTTAGTGCCATTAATCTACTAATCCGACAGGCCAGCATTGTAAGAAATTAGTTCTTGTCATTCTAAAGAGGAGGTTCCTCCTTCTTACTGAGATAAATCACCTTGAAAGAGAGGAAACTCCTCATAGGGATTGGGCCAGCTGAGTTTGGGCTCCCCTCTTGTCCCATTTCTCTGCATGTTAAAATTTGTTCTGTCTTGAGCATTCAGGATGGGAAAGGTTAATCAGCCTGAAACATGAATTCTCTCTCCACAAGATCCCAAACTTTGAGTATTTCTAGTACCAGTATTTCTATTTTTATTTTAGATTTCTAACATTTGGTGCAGTCTTCTATATGAAAACTTTAGAAAGTGTTCAACTCCTTTTAATATGAAGTTAGATGAAGAATAAAGGTGAATACGTTAATTTACAGGTTAATTGGTAGAAAGCTACTTTTTTTATTCCTGATCTCCAGATGTTTAATGATACAATTTTTGAATGGTATTTCTACAGCGATGGCACCACCTTCCCTGTCTTTCATATTTACTTGCCAATTGTGCAAATAGCCTCCCAAATGTTTACAATCCAGGGTCTTCCTCCTGTAATGATAGATTTCAAGTTGAGATTAAAAAAAAACCCCTTATTATAGCAGTTGATAGTGCCATACCTTTTCACTCTACCCTTTTCTGCTAAGCATTGAGCCTAAGAACCATGCCTGTCCTGTGAATTAATCTGCTAACATTTTAATGAGGCATGCTGGCCGCTAATGCTTTCTACCTTCACTCTTTGGAGAACTGCTTTTCTTATTTAATTTTTGTGATCACTGGAGTCAACTCATTGGCTGATGCTCAGTTTGGTTTTGATCAGGATAGTTTAGTATGGTTGCTTGTTGAAAATAAACCGGCTCTTAAACTACAATGGGGCAGTCTTTTTTTTTGCAGCAGATATGACGAGGGAAGGAAGGAGCTCCACCAGATATCTGAAAAGGATCATACTAAATTTCTGGGATAGTGGAGTAGATATTTAACAATACGAAACATTTTAAATGCACTCTATTTATTTCTAGTTTGTATTGCATTGTGCAATCATGTTTAAATGCAATGGATGTTGTGTCTTTGAATTTTCAGAAGGCCGTTAACAAAGTGTTGTACCTGAGGCTACTTAACTAGATAGAAGCCCATGGTTTTACAGATAACATATTAGCATGGGTTGAGTATTGGCTGATGGGGAGGAATCCCAGAATCAGAATACAGGGATCATATTCTGATTGGCTGCCAGTTGCTAGTGGTGTTCCACAGGGGAATTTCTTTAGCCAGAGGGTGATTAATCTGTGAAATTAGTTGTCACAGGCGGTTGTGGAAGCTAAGTCATTGGTGTATTTAAGGTTGAGAAAGATTAGCATGGCGATATAAGGTTGGGAGGGGACTATGGGAAAATGGATCAGTTCATGGTTGAATGATAGGACAAACTTGATGGGCTGAATAGCTTATTTCTGCTCCTATGTCTTATGGTTTCTGCAAAGAAATAGCATTGTCTGTTCTTGGTCTCACTAAAGGCACTTTCAGGTGGCCAAAATACTCGATTGTAAAGCTGCATATTATGGCAATATGCAACTGTCGGGAGGCCACTTGAATGCGCAGGAGGCGCCTGCAAGGCGAAGTTTGTAACCCTCCTCTGAGAGGGATAATTAGCGCAACACAGTGGTGCCCCCCCACCCCCAGCCATCTGAATGCAGCCGCTTGAAAGTGACTGCATTTGAGATAACAGTCAGCTGGCGAGCACCTGACAGCTCCTCTCCCAGCTGCCCCTTCCCCCCGGCATGGGACGTCAGCGAATGGGTAGCCGGCGTGGGCTGTCAGTGCGGGGTCTGCAGGGCTGGGGCTGGGGCGGCCGGCAGGGGAGTTAGGGGCTGGGCCGGCCGTCCCTGAGAATCATGACTTATTGAAACCTCTCACCTTTTAAATTTAGTGGGATTTTATGTGCGGGCGTAAGCCCTGCACTCCCCCGCCGGCCGCCCCAGCCCCACACACCCCCGCCGGGGCAGAGCGATCAGTGTGAGGACATCCCGCATTGGCTGTCCCAGCTCTGACAGCCAGCCATCCCAAATCTGACAGCCTGAAGGGACAGGAGCCGTAGTATGCTCAGATGCACATCCGGTGCAGCTATCCCTTCAGGTGGCCAGCGCTGCACTTTTAATGCTGCCACCTGAATGACAATTCAAAGGGCCGCTTCCTCTTCAGGCGCATTCTTAGCGGAGAATGCACCTGAAGAAACCTTATGTAGAGGAGGCCAAATGAAGTAGGTGTGGTATGTGATCCTTTGCTGCTTTGCAATGGCAGCTTGCATCCCTGAATGGTGTGGCAGGAGGAGGTCTAAGGACAAGTGCCGCACTGGGAACAGGGAAAACTGCAAGGGGATGGGGAGAGAAGGGATGAGCCAACCAGAGAGTTACAAAGACAGTGACCCTTTGGAAAGCAGAAAGGGGTGGGGAATGTAAGATGTGATTGTTGGTGGTATCACATTGCGTGTGATGTAAATGGCCAAGGATAATGTGCTGCATGTGAATGCTACTAGGGTGTAATGTGGACTGTGGGTTTTTGTTGTGTCTGAGGGAAGGGAGAGTGGGTAAAAGTCTGGGAGATGAAGGAAATGCAAGTGAGAGCACCATCAACCATTGTAGTTAGAACCATAGAACATTAGACAACAGAAATGGGGCTCTTCAGCCCTTCTAGTCTCTGCTGAACCATTGTTTTTGCCTAGTCCCATTACTTGCACCCAGTCCATAGCCCTCCATACCTCTCCCATCCATGTACCAGTCGAAATACCTCTTAAATGTTAAAATTGAGCGTGCATTCATCACTTCAACGGGAAGCTTATTCCACACTCCCACCCCCTCTGTGAAGGTGTTCCCCCTAAACCTTTCCCCTTTCATTACCCATGTCCTCTGGTTTGTATCTCACTTACCCTCAGTGGAAAAAAGCCCATCAACATTTACTCTGTCTCTCCCCCTCATAGTTTTAAATGCCACTATCTTATCTCCCCTTATTCTTCTACATTCCAAGGAATAAAGTCCTATCTTTATTAATCTTTCCCTGTAACTTAGTTCCTGAAGTCCAAGCAACATCCTAGTAAATCTTGTGCAATCTTTCTATCTTGTTGATATCTTTTCTGAGGTTAGATGATCAAAACTGCACATAATACTCCAAATTTGACCTCACCAATGACTTATACAACTTTAACATAACATCCCAACTCCTGTATTTCAATACTGTGATTTACCAAGGCCAAAATGTCAAAAGCTCTCTTTACCACCCTAGTCACCTGTGATGCCACTTTCAGGGAATTATTTATATGCATTCCCAGATCTCTCTGTTCTACCACAGTCCTCAGTGCCCTACCGTATATGTCCTTGCTTAATTTATTATTCCAAAATGTAACACCTCACATTTGTCTGCATTAAATTCCATCTGCCATTTTTCAGCCAATTTTTTCAGCTGGTCTAGATCCTTCTGCAAACCTTTGCTATCCACAACATCTCCAATCTTACTGTCATCTGCAAACTTGCTCATCCAATTTACTACATTATCACCAAGATCATTGATATTTGATGACAAACAACAATGGACGTAGCATTGATCTCTGAGGCACACCACTAGTCACAGGCCTCCAGTTTGAGAAGCAGTCATCCACCACTACTATGGCTTATCTTGTCCAGCCATTGTCAAATCCAGTTCGCTACTTCACCATGAATACTGAGCGTCTGAACCATCTGACCAACTTCCCATGTGAGACCTCATCAGAGGCCTTGGTGAAGTCTATGTAGACAACATCCACAGCCTTTCCTTTGTCAGCTTTTCTGTTAGCCTCCTCAAAACTCTATAAGAATTGTTAAAAATGACCTATCATGCACAAAGCCATATTGACTATCCCTAATCAGTCCGTCTATCCAAATAATTGTATATATCCAATCTCTAAGTACACCTTCCAATAATTTACCTACCACTGATGTCAGGCTTACCAGCCTATAATTTCCAAGGTTATGAATATGTGAATTTGGAACAGTTGGGAGCAACATTTTGTGAAAATGGAAAATATTTTCAATGTCCTGGAGCAGAAAGCCTGATTATGAAAACAAGTGGCAAAGGTGGAGGAACTGAGTGAAAGGGGTGGTGTCCTGAAAAAAGAGAGGGTGGGAGGATGTGTAGTCTTGGTGATGCACTATCGATAACCACAAAAGACTGAGGTTGCAAAATTGATGGGATTTTATTGACTATACACTGGAGCAGCAACAAACCTCATCAACTGATTATGGCAGGAAGAATGGGGAGCATGGAAAGGCGTAATGGGTAGGATCAGTCTCGGGAGGTGTGTCTAGCTGGCAATAGCCATTCACAGTATAACAGTGATTTACCACACTTGGGAGCTGTAGAAGTTAGTGGCTTACAGTAAATATCAATGGATGGTTTGTCTTCTGTCCTGAGTTCCTTCATCAATATGTATTCCTATTAATTTAATTATGCTAGTTAAGATTAAATGAACAAATTATATCAAGTGTATGCAATGTTGAGTAGCTATAGAAATTGGATTTTCTGATTGACCAAAAAATTGGCTGATGGACAGTTATCAGGATTGGAACCCTTGGGTAATCCAAGGACTTCCTGTACTTCTGGCAGAGGGAGTGCAATGAAGGTTAAACATTGATTCCTGAGATGAATTTGGTCCTAATGGGTAAGATAAAGCAGACTGGGTCTATACAAGAAAAAATGTTGAATGAGTCTCAATGAAATGTGCAAAATTTTTGCAGAGGTTGGCAGGGTAGATGCAGGAATGGTTTTTCTCCTGACTGGAGTGTTTAGAATCAAGAATCATTGTGAAAACAAGGGGTTTGGTCCTTTGTTATCATGTGCATTATTCACAATGTGTTCATGTAAAGGCACATGAAGAAGCCTCACTAACCTGGTGCCTCTGCCAATAAGAAAGAAGCAAAGTTTCCATGGATTTGCCTCCTGTGCTCCTGTAACCTCTGCAGTTTGTATGGCCTTCTGTCTGTTCCACCAGTGCACCTAAGTTCATAATTCTGAACCTCTGACCCAAGGCCTTTCGGGAGCTCTTCTTATTAGCACTTTCAGAAATCACAGATCCAATCCCTTATTATGAACCTATCTACAGCAGCCCACAGCCATTCAAGCCTCTCACTGGTCTGCAGCTGTGGTCTTCATCCCTGTCAGGTCCTCTCCTAAGCTGCTTCTTATTGGCTGGGCAGAGAATGTACTTTTATTAACAAAATATTGACCTACTGCATGGTAACAGGCCCTTTCAGCCTATGAGCCCGTGCTTCCCATTTACACCCCATTTGACCTTCAACCTGGATATGTTTTGAAGGGTGGGAGGAAATTGGAGCACCGAGAGGAAATTCACGCAGTCACGGGGAGAATATACAAACTCCTTACATACAGCTTTGGATTCAAACCCTGGTTGCTGGTGTAATAGTGTTGTGCTACGCTAATAGTGACGGCCAATGGTCTACTGTTCCATTGGAGCCAGTACCCCTTATGGTCTGTCAAGTATGGGTGCTGTCAAGTTGGGCATCTTAGACATCTTAGGGTTGCTAATTTAAAAAAAAATAAAAGCACTTGCCCTTTCTGCAGGTTGTTTAAAAACTGTATAAATCTGTTAGTGTAATGGAGGAGCACTGTGTATCCTGCATCCACACCAATGTTAATAGGTAAAGCTGTGCAATTTTTTTTGAATATTTTATTTAAAAGAACAACCGTGGTTACAACAATAATGCAATATATCCTAATTTTAACATGGTTTATATATCTATTATATATATAGATATATAAAATATATAAAAAAAAACAAAACGCCCTCCACCCCCCCCCACCCCAACAAATCTACCCTTAAGCTGTGCCTCTATTAAACAATGTAATAAATTTTCAATTCAACTCTGCATTCTTCTCTACCCATTTTGTCTATTTCTAATTGAGGAAATTTGCACCAAAGCAACCCAACCTTTGAGGAGGAAAAGAAGCCACTTCCTCTTTGTATTAAATGAGTGATCACAGATGACTAAATATTGACTAATCTTTCTCTCAAGACAATATTCTCTCCCCATCCAGACTGTCACAACCTTTCAGAATTGTGGATGTTTTCAGTAAAATCATCTTTCCTAAAGTTCAGTTGTACAAGTCTCGCCTCCCCAGCCTTTCCTCATAAGACAAGTAGTTAATTGAGTCCTAATTATACAGCATGGTGATATTGTGACCTTGTGACATTGTCAACAAAAAAGCATCATATTTCAGTTGGAAATTTAGAAATATTTTAAATTTAGTATTCTCAGAGACAAGTTGTTTATTCTAAAGTGAATGATGAAAGCCCAGTTTTTAAAGTATCAGATTTTTAAAAAATGAAGACTCACAGTAGAGTACAGATGCTGGAATCTGAAGCTAAACACATTCTGTCAGGAACTCAGTGGGTCGAGCAACATGAGTGGGAGAAAAAGAATGGTTGACATTTCAAACCAAAATATTTTTTCGGGATTGGAGAAATGTGGAAGAGGAACTCGTGTGAAATGGACAGGATGGAATTGGTGAACCAGTTGGAGATGAAGCACCTCAGTCAGAGGGAGTAGGAGGAGAGGCAAGAGAAAAAAAGTGGGGGGGTTCAGGTAGAAGAAGATGAGTCTCTCAGAGTGGAGTGGATGATTGGAAGACAAAGTCTTTCAGTGCTGGAATTTGATAAAGTGGGAATACAGGTAATAAAGAGAGACTAGAGTGAGGTGTAGGTAGGATTTGGTGGTGAGAGTAGAAGAATCCTGTGGGGGGATGAGAATGGGTGAGAAGTTGGATGGAGGTGGGTGGGAAAGATCAGAATGGGTACAGGTTTAGAAAAAGGGGATTCATAACTTGAAATTAGACATTTTAACCTTCATACCTTTTGGGTGTTGAGAGCTCAGGTGGAATATGAGATGGTGTTCCTCAAATTTACATAGGGCCTCACTTTGACAGTGGAAAAGTCCCAGATAGACAGGTCAGTGTGGGAAGGAGAATTAAAATGGTGTTGAAACTGGAACTCAGGATGGCGATTGTGGACGGAGCATAGTTGCTCAATGAAATGGTCCCAAAGTTTGGGTTGATGTTGATGATTTAGATCAGGAGTGGCCAAACCACTGATCGCGAGCCACATTCTGCTCTTTGATATATAATGTGTAGCTTGTAGAAATATGTTGGCTGAGACAAAAATCATATGATGGCAGTGTTGGAAGGCATGGCTTGTGATTACAATTGCAGCATAATCTCCCTGCTTTTAAATTCCATCCCTCTAGCAATGAAGGCCAGCATTCCATTTGCCTTCTTGATAGCCTGCTACATCTGCAAACCAAACTTTTGCGATTCATGTACAAGCATCTTAAGTCCTTTTGCATGGTAGCATGCTGCAATCATTTGCATTTTAAATAATATTCTGATCTTCCATTTTTCCTTCCAAAGTGAATGACCTCACATTTGTGAACACCTGGCAGACCTTTGCCCTCTCACTTAACCTATCTATATCTCTTCACAGTTGGGTTTTCCACCCAATTTAGTGTCATCTGCAAACTTGAATACATTACACTCTGTCCCCTCTTCCAGAATGTTTATGTCTATAGTGAATAGTTGTGGGCCCAGCACCAGCCCCTGTGACACCCTGCTCACGTGATTGCAAACTAGAAAAAACCACTGTACCCCAACTCTCTGCTTTCTATTGATTAACCAATCCTCTATCCATTCTAATACATCACCCCCAACTCTATGCATTCTTCTGTATGTTTTTTGTGTGGTACCTTATAAAATGCCTGCTGGATAGCCAGGTGAATAATATCCACCTGCTTCCCTCTATCTACTATGCTAGTTATTTCCTCAAATAACTCTAGTAAATTTATCAATGGGACCTGCCTTTGCTGAATCCATGGTATGTCTGCCTGATGGATCCATTTTGCTCTAGATGCCTTGCTATTTCTTCTTTAACGATAGCTTCAAGCATTTCCCAATTATAGATGTTAAACAAACTAACCTATAGTTCCCAGCCTTTTGCTTACATCCTTTTTTGAATAGTGGCGTGGCAGTTGCTGACTTCCAGCCCATCAGGACCTGCCCAAAGTCCAGAAAAGTTTGGTAAATTATCATCAAAGCCTTGACTATAACCCGCAATTTCTTTCAGTACCTTGGGATGCATTCCATCAGGATCAGGGGATTTATTTATCTTTAGACCCTCAAGTTTTCTGAGTACAACCTCTACTGATAGCTATTTCATCCAGGTCCTCCACTCCCATCACATCCATAACCTGTATCTTTGGTATGTTCGACGTACCCTCCACTGTGAACACCGACACAAAATAGATATTCAAAGCTTCAGCCATTTCCTCATTACCTAATATCAGTTCCCCCTTATCTTCCACCCTTTTGCAATTTATATAATTATAAAAACTTTTGCTGTCCATTTTTATATTTTGTGCTAATCTTTTCTCATAGTCTTACCTGCCCTCACTTTATTGCTCACTTCCTGGTTCTTTGTTCCTTCTTAAAATTTTCCCAATCTTCTATTTTCCCACTGCTCTAGGCAGCTTTGTTTGCACAAGGGGTGGCATGGTTGGCATAGCAGTTAGCACAACGCCTTTTCAGCGCCTGCTATTGAGACCAGGGTTCGAATCCTGTGCTGTCTGTAAAGAGTTTGTATTTTCTCCCCGTGTCTATTTGGGTTTTCCCCAGGAGCTCCAGTTCCTCCAACTGTTTGAAATATACTGGGGCTGTAGGTTAATTGGGTGAAAATTTGGCGGCATGGACTCGTGGGCCAAAATAGCCTGTTACCTTCCTATATGTCTAAATTAAAAATTTAAATAAAAAATGTAAATTTTAATTTTAATTTACAATTTGAATTTCAGTTTGATACCTTCCTTTATTTTTTTCGTTATCCAAGGCTGGTTGTCTCCACCCTTACTGTCCTTGCTTTTAACTGGAATATACTTTTGTTGAGCACCGTGAAAAATCTCTTTTGAAAGTCCTCTGCTGTTCCTCAACCGTTCCTCCATATAGCCTGCATTCCCAGTTCACCCTTGTCAACTCCTCCCTCATTCCTTTGTAGTTTCCCTCGTATAGGCATAACACATTTGTTTTAGACTGAACAAATATTTTGATGGTTAACTCAGTGATACTGTGATCACTCTTTCCAAGAGGATCCCTAACTAGAAAATTGCTAATTTTACCTATCGAATTGCACAGGATCAGATCCAAGATGGCATGTTTGCTTGTAGTTTTAGTAACATGCTGTTCAAGAAAGCAATCATGTATGCATTCTTTGAAGTTCTCCTCAAGGTTGTATCGACCAACTTAATTCACCAAATCTACCTCCAGGTTAAAGCTCCCCTTGATAATTGCTGTTCCATCCTTGCATGCCTCCATTATTTTGCAGTTTGTTGTCTGTAATATTATTGGTGGCCTATAGACAATTCCCACTGGTGATTATGTGAATGGCCACAGGCTTTTCCCCAAGGTTGAAATGGGTAACATCAGGGGGGCTTGTTTTAAGGTGCTTGGGAGTAAGTACAGGGGTGATTTAAGAGGCAAGTTCTTCAAACAGAGAGTGGTGGGTGAATGGAATGCACTGCTGGCAAAAGTGGTTGAATCAAGCACAATAGGATCTTTCAAGAAACTATTAGATAGTTCCATAGAGCAGAGGAAAAAGGAGGGTTATGCAGCAGCGAAATTCTAGACAGTTTGTCAACACAGTATTGTGGGCTGAAGGGCCTTCACTGCACTGTAGATTTCTAGCCAGGTGCATTGCATGTGACAATAGATAGCACATAATTTGGTGCATCTGGGAGAACAAATTAAACACTTTTAACAAGATTTAATGTGCAAGTTTCCATTCATACATTTTGTGTTAATCTTCTGATTTTTCAAATTTTCCAGTTGCAATGGCTGTAAACTACAGGTATTACATTTTACTATGTAACATCTTCCTGTTCATTCACTTAACCTATTTACTGCAAAAAGAACATGAATAGCAAAATTATACATTCGAAGGATGGAGAGTTTGCTGACTGAGCCAACATTTAATCTCTTATTGATTGAGAAGATGGTGGTGATTTGTCTTTTGAACCACTAAATTCCTTGCTGTGTGGGTAAACGCACAATTCCCTCAATGAGGGAGTTGGAGGATTTTGACCAATGGACTGTACAGCAAAATAGATCCAAGTCAGGGAAGGTGAGTGACTCCCAGGTGGCAGTGTTCTTATGGCTTTGCTATCTCTTGTTCTTTTGCTTGTTAGAGGTCATGGGTTTGGGAGATATTAAAGGAGTCTTGGTGAGTTGCTGCAGTGTATCCTGTGGGTGGTGCTGTGCTGGAAAAGTATCAGGAATATATTTTTAGAGGCCTTGTGCATAAAATGAAGTAATCCCCCTTCTTTGAACTGACACAACAGCAACTTTAAATATGCACCAAAGGTTTTCTTTATTCATTATCAATTGCACTTGTGTTGAACTTTGCTGTGCCACAACTGAAGCTTACCATACAACTGTCCATTGTCTTTTTAGCTCGAGGATTTGTCTCTGAAGTTTTCAGAGTCTGTTTGTCAATTCTGCTTTCTGTACTGTGGTTTCAAATTCACCACAGATTATAGAACAAGAATAGTCTCTATTTCAGGAAAATGTTGGGCTGACAATGACATCTTGTCAACTATGATCACATCTTGTGCAAAGCCTGGGTGAAATTTCAGAATGTGATGACAGGCTGCAGGATTCTCTGAATTGAGATAGCAAAGACCAAGATATGGAGAGGATTTTCTCAATCAGATTATGATTCTGTTTTTTGTAGTTTTGAAAGCAGATGAGAGATGTAATCTCTTTTCTAAATAGAATTCAAACTGCAAAGAAGGGAATCTGCCCAAATGAATACAGCCCATTCTTCCTATTTACATTCAACCCAATGTCTGTGCTGATATCTGGTGTCCAAAAACAACAGTTAATCCTGAGAAAACAACTTGGATAATCAAATGTTTTGAATTTGAATTCCCAAGTGTCTTCACAGAGCCCAACTGTCTGATTCATTTTGTTTTGTGTTTAAAAATTAACCTTTGTACTTGGAGAGAAGTGTTTAAAAGAAGGGGTGTTTTGCGGTCCCGGACCATTAGCAGCGTACCAATCAAGTTGCAGAGCGGGAAAGCTAACACAGGAGCAGGTGCACAAAGAAGTAAAACGGGAACAGAGTGGAGAGGCCATTGTGGGAGTGGCCAGCGTGAGAGGATCAATGTAGGAGTGGGATTTTGAGGCTTTGGTTATCAGAGTCTGAGGAGAAGGTGCAGGAGTTGAGGCAAGGTAAAGATAGTTTTTTTCTAGCTTTTTTTCTATTTTATATATATAGGGAATGGCAACCAGGGCAGAGACAAGCTCCTCTTGCTAAATGTGGATGGTCAGGGAAGCCACTACTATTCCTGACTACATCTGCAAGAACTGCATCCAACTTCAGCTCCATGCAGACTGTCCGGTAGCTGAGTGGGTGATAAGCAGGAGTGTCAAGGACAAAATCACACCAAGAAGGCAGGAGGAAGATAGCTGGGTAACAGTCAGCAGAGAGTAGGGAAGTAAGCAGGCTATCTGAAAATTTGCCGATGACACCACAGGTCTCGGCAGAATGACACAGAAATGACGAAGCATACAGGAGGGAGATCGATCAACTAGTTGTGTGGTGTCACACCAACAACCTTGCATTCAACCTTAAACCAAGGAGATGTTTTTGGACTTAAGGAGGAAGTCAGGAGAACATAAAGCAGTCCTCATTGAGGGCTCAGCAGTGGAGAGGGGTAAGAGCTTAAAATTCCTGGGTGTCAACATCTCTGAGGATTTGTCCTGGAGCTTCCACGTCGATGCAACCAGGAAGAAGGCTCACTGGCGTCTATATTTTGTGAGGAGTTTGAGTAGATTCGGTATGTCATCAAAGACTCTCAAAGCTCTACAGGTGTACTGAGGAGAACACTCCGGCTGTCTGTTAACTTGGCCTGTGACATCTCAGACACCAGCCTTCACACCATTGAGGACACCTATAAGTGGCGGTGTCTTAAGAAAGCACTCTATTCTCAAGGACCATCACCACCCAGGCCACAGCCTCATCACTCTACTGCCGTCAGGCAAAAAGGAACAGGATCCTAAAGATGAGCACTTAGCAGCACAAGAATAGATTCAATCCCTCCCCATCAGACCCTGAATGAACAATGAATCACAGACACTGCCTTACTTTGACTGTTTCTTGCACTATTTTTAATTTTGTAAGGTGGTTAATATAAATGCTGGCACTGTGATACTGCCACAAAACAACAGATTTTATGACATGTTCATGGCAATTCTGATTCAGTGCAGGGTACCCCTGTGGCCATACCCCTTTGGATACTGCTGAGAGGGATGACCTATCTGGGCTAGGCAACACTGTAATAGCACTGTAGTTGGCTCTCAGCCATAAAAGGGAAGGGTGAAGTCAGGTACAATGAAAGTCATAGGGGACTCGATAGTCAGGGGAACAGATAGGAAATTCTGCGACCGCAAAAGAGACTCCAGGATGGTGTGTTGGCTCCCGGGTGCTCAGGTCCAGGATGTCTCAGAGCAGGTGAAGAATATTCTTTTTATGAATATTTTATTTTCAAAGACTCATGCAATACAAAACATTTTCTTGTCACGTAATTTAATTTAGAGTCCAGTATTTTTTCCCTCCCTCCCTCTCCCCAAAACTCGTGTAAATACACAATTACATAAGAAAAACAGCCGAGCACCGACTGTGCAGAATATTTTTAATCTGGAGGGTGACCAGCCAGAGGTAGTGATACATATTGGTCCCAATGACATAGGCAGGAGTGGGATAAAGGACCTGTAAAGTAAGTTTAAAGAATTAGGAAAGAAGCTGAAGAGCAGGGCCTGCAATATGGTAATCTCTGGATTACTCCCAGTGCCACGAGCTGGGAAAAGTCAGGACAGGAAAATAGCAAAGATGAACAAGTGATGGGGCAAGGTTTAAAGTTCTTGGATCATTGGAAACTTTTCTGGGAAAAGGATGACCTGTGCAAGAGGGATGGATTGCATCTGAACTCAAGACAAACTAATATCGTGGCAGAGAGGTTTGCTAATGCTGTTGGGGGAGGAGGTTTGAATTAGATTTGCAGGGGTTGGGAACAAAATTAATAAGCAGAGGAAGAGGTGGTTGGTGCACAAGCAGGTGGGGGGGGGCAGTTTGTGTGGAAGGATAGGCCATGGGAATTGTGTTGCAATGACGCAATCCAATGTAACAAATAAAGGTTTGAAGATTTTGTATTTAAATGCACACAGCATAAGGAATAAAGTGGATTACCTTGTACAGCTACATGTAATCAGGTTTGATGTTGTGGCCAATGTGGAATCATGGTTAAAGGATGAATGTCATTGGGAGTTGTATGTCGCAGAATACACGTGTACTGTGACAGATTATGCTATATTTTATATCGTATATAGATAAATTTTATAGAAAATAAATTGTGGCTGGTTTTTTTTAAGTGTAGGTCACATGCAAACACTTCAGAACAGATAAAATTTAAAATGCCAGAGCTCTGCTCAAGCCAGACAGTCCAGGCTCCGGGTGCCTTTGCAAAAACTTTGAAGAATGCCTATAAGGACTTCACAAGTAGTTGTTAATTGGATATGCTGTGGAATAATGGACTATTGTTTTGGAAAGCAACAGATGAACGAACTGGGAAGATTAGGTCCGGAGCTGCAGTCTGTCTGAGAGCAGTTTGCTGTTCTAAGAGGGTCATGTAGTTTTCTCAGAGAGAGAGAGAGAGAGAGAATTGAGTTCCACAGTTCAGCAGCAGCAGCTGGGACTGGAACAGGACAAGCTAGAAAGCTTGTGGAAAAGCCCCATTTTGAAGATGGGTTGTGAGTTCAGCCTGGTCAAACCCCTTCATACAAAAGGAGAGGACAGGCTGCATAATGTTTCACTTGAAAAAAGGAACTCTATAGTGATCTGAAAGAAGGAGTTATCATCTGGAAAATCTTGATTGGGCAAGTTTCTTTGGCAAGACACTGAAGTGGCTGATCAGAAGGAATCAGTTGTGGGTGTCCAACGAGTAACAAATCTTTCTCTGAAAACTGACAAGAACCTTCCTGAGTGGTAACTATTTACCTTTCTATTTGCCCACGAGGAGGACCCTGTACTTATAGAAGGTAGACCTCAAAAAGTGGCTATGGAATCTGGATTGGACTCAGTGTTCACTGTTTTGGAAGGGATTACTTTTCAAATGGATAATATGTCAAAATAAACGTCAACTCAAATAACCCAAGGATTTATGGATGTGGAAATAAAAATGAATACTTTGTGTGAAGAAATGTCAACTATGAAACAATAAATGACTGTCGTTCAGGGTGATATTAACAGATGTATAAAATTTGTTGATATTGTACAAGATAATTTAAAAAAAATTGAAACAGCTTTTTCTGAATGTCAAAATCAAGTGGAACGCAATAAAGAAAAAGTGGAAGGTTCTTTTGTAGATTGGGGGATTCAAAGAAAGGATTTATTGAAGAAGATTGATTCTTTGGAAAATCAAAGCCAGAGAAATGTGAAAATAGTTGGTGTTCCAGAGGACTTTGAAGGTTCTGACCCAATAAAAATTTTTAAACATTGGATCCCAGAGGTATTGGGTAAAGAGTTTTTTCCTGAAAGTTTGGAATTGGATCGGGCCCATAGAGCATTGAGGAAAAAAAACACTTCCTGGACAAACACCAAGGGCGGTCTTGATTCATTGTTTGAAGTATCAAGATAGAGAAATGATTTTACGAATGGCGGTACAGGAGGTGCGGCAGAGTCAATCCCTATCGATGATTCAAAACAATAGTTTTTTTAATGCTGATTTGAGTCAAGACGTTATTAGAAGACAATGGGAATTTAATTCGGCTAAAGATGTCTTATTGCGAAAGGGCTATAAATTTGCTTTTCATTATCCTGCAATTTTGAAGGTTTTTTATGGAATTAATTTTTATGGCATCAATTTTTTTAGAACAATCTCGAAGCCTTGGGTTTTGCTAATTCATTGCTAGAATTGTGAAGAAATGGGCGGTCTTCACTATTGTCTCCTAAGAGGAGGGTAAATGGAAATGGGAATGGGTTTGGAAAGAAAGAAGAGCTGACATGAAGTCTTCTTGACATTGAAGATCTGGAACAATCATGGCCTTGGAATCATTGGGTTGAAAATATTTACTATATTTGAATGTTTTTAATTACATAATGAATATATATCTGGCTGGGGGTGCGGGTGGATGACACTGAAAACTTTGACTGTCATCTACCACTAGTGGGTTTTCCACACCCAGATTTTTAGGGTGTTACTATCTTTTGGGTGGTTTTTATTTATTTATTTTTTTTAAATTTTTGCTTATTGAGGGACTTTTTTTGTTCTTTTTGGTGTTTTTGAAGAATTATAAAGGGGAGCGTTATTTTATAGAGTGTGAATATAAGTAGTAAAAATATCTACTTTGAATTTTGCAACTTTTAATGTTCAGGGATTAAATAATCCAATTAAGTGAAAGAGGGTATTGGCTTATATTTAAAAAAAATGAAAAGTGATATTGCCTTTTTACAAGAAACACATTTGACCAAAAAGGAATATTTGAAATTGAAAAGAGATTGGGTTGGACATATGTTTTTTTCTTCTTTTAATTCTAAGGCAAGAAGGGTGGCAATTTTGATTCATAAAAATTTATCATTTGAATTGGAATTTTCAGAGGGAAATTTAGGTAGAGTTTTACGGGTGAATCATAAAATCTTTGCTGAATCCTGGACTTTGTTTAATCTTTATGCACCTAATGTAGATGATGAGCGGTTTATTTCAGAAGCTTTTTTTTATTGTTAACTCAGGCTAATGAAAATTTTTTAGTTGGGGGAGATTTTAATTGTGTTTTGGAACCTTTATTGGATAGAAACTTGAAGAGTATAAGGAAATCAAAGACAGCAATACAGATCAAAGCGTTGATGAAAGATTTAAATCTGGTAGCTATTTTGAGAAAGGTTAATCCTTATTCATCATGACATGATTTGTTTTCTAGGATTGATTTTTTTTGGTATCAGCACACCTACAGGGTAGAGTATTGCAAGCTGAATATAAAAGTAGAATTCTATCTGACCATTCATTATTTTTTTCTTGTGAAAGCTCAGAAGTGGTACGTTCGTTGTATAGATGGAGGTTTAATGCAATGTTATTAAAAAATTAGAGTTTGTTACTTTTGTTAAAGAGCATATCTCTTTAATTTTGACTGAGAACATTAATTTTGCGGATAGTCATTTTGTAGTATGGGACACGTTAAAAGCTTATTTGTGGGGACAGGTTATTAGTTATTCTACGAAAGTTAACCAATTCATGGCAGAAAGTTTAATGTTGGAAAATCAGATTGATGAGTTAGAGAAAGACTTTCAGAAGGATGTGACTGAAGACAAAAAAGCCGCATTAGCGAAATTGAAATTACGTTATAATACTTTACACACTTATCAGTTTGAGCGTTTAATTAATTGAACTATACAACTTTATTATGAGTTGGGAGAAAACTCATAAGGTACTTGCTTGGCAATTGAAAGCTGAACAGGCATCTAGGACTATTAATGCCATTAAAAAGAATGCAATAACTACCCATAAGCCTCAGGAAATTAATGACCAGTTTTATTCATTTTATCAAAAATTATATACTTCAGAGGGGAAACGGGATAATGGTTCTATTGAATCTTATTTATCTAAATTGAGGTTACTGGTATTAGATGAGAAAGATATCCAGGAATTGGAATATCCATTTACAGATTTTGAAATTAAGGAAGCTATACAGAAAATGCCAAATGGAAAGTCCCCAGGGGATGATGGATTTCCTGTGGAATTTTATAATTTTTTAAAAATGATGATTTATCTAGTGTATTTGGAGATGTGTTAAAACAAGTTACTGAAGAACAGAAGTTGCCGGAATCTTGTTCAAGTGCTTTAATAACTGTTATTCCAAAAACAAAAGATTGAGATCCATTAAAAGTGTTCATATTGACCTATTTCTTTATTAAATATAGATTATAAAATTATAGCCAAGATACTATTCAATAGACTTGCTATGTACTTACCTAAGTTGATACATACTGATGAAACATGTTTTATTAAGAATAGAAATGCATCTGATAATATTCTTCGATTAATTACTTTGATCAATGCATACTGAAAGCCGCCTAACCATCCTGTGGTGGTTGCACTAGATGCAGAAAATGCTTTTGATTAGGGTTGTGTGTGATTTTTTATTTACGGTGTTAGAAAAGTTTAAATTTGTCCCTTTTTTTATTGTTTGGGTTAAAGCTTTATATACGAACATGATTGCTAGGGTAGTGACAAATGGTCAGATTTCTTTACCATTTAGGTTGACTCGTTCAACTCGACAGGGCTGCCCATTGTCACCTGCCTTATTTGCATTGGCTATTGAACCATTAGCTCAGACTATTAGGCAAAATGATGAAATTAGAGGGATGAAGGCTATGAATGAAGAATATAAGATTAATTTATTTGCAGATGATGTATTTATAGATTTGATGCAACCGGAATGGTCATTGAAACAGTTGCAAGAGTGTTTGTCGAAATTTGGAGAATTATCAGGATATAAAGTTATTTGGGAGAAAAGCAAAATTTTACCAGTTGGGATAGAAGATTATTCAGAATTTAAAATTATTACAAAATTAAAGTGGACAAATAAATTTAAATATTTAGGTGTGTTTGTAGATGTTAATTATCATTCATTATATCAGTTGAATTATGTGCCTATATTAAAATGGATTAAAGCAGATTTGATTAAGTGGAAAGATCTTCCATTAACTTTGGAAAGGTCAATTGTATGAAAATGAATATTTTTCCTCGAATTCAATATTTATTTCAGTCAATACCTTGTTTACTTTCAAAAAGTTTCTTTTAGGATTTAAATAAGGTAGTGCGGGAGTTTTTATGGAAAGGTAAATTAGCTCAAGTGGCATTGTATAAACTTACATGTAAATAAGCGTAAGGTGAACTTCAGTTACCACATTTTCAAAATTATTATGAAGTGGCCCAGTTGAAGTTTATTAGCAGGTTGATGGATTTAGATTATCTTTCTAGCTGGGCTAACGTGGAAATGGCGTGTATTTCTGAGGTTAAGGTAAATGAATTTATATTTCGTTGGAATTTGAATTTGCTACAGGAATATAATATGCCGGTATTGAAACATTTGTTAAAGATCTGGATTTAAAAAAAAATAGAGTTTTGGGATCAAAAGATAAATGATCAATTTTAACTCCATTGTACATTAATCAGCTTATTCCTTTTTCAATGTTTAATAATTATTTAAAGAGTTGGGATTTTAAGGGTATAAAGACAATACAGGATTGTTTTGAAAAGGGACAATTTCTTTTAATCAATTGAGAGAAAGATTTGATATATTTGTAAATTCTTTGTTTGTGTATGTAAAGGATAATTATGATAGAGAGATTAATTTACCCATTTTGTTGAGATTTGAGATTTTGATTTCCATTGTACCAAAGAAGGGTTATGTTTCGGTTATGTATAATTTGTAACAAGATAATATGGATAAACCGGACTAGGAAAAATCTAAACTTAAGTGGGAGAGTGATTTAGTGTTTATTTTTCCTGAAGACGATTGGGCGGATATGTGTCAGGACAATGTCATTAAATTGACAAATGTAAGATATGGAATGGTTAATTATAATTATTTACATCAATTATGTTTGACTCTGGAGAAACTGAAAAAATATGGGTTTAGTAATTCAGATTTATGTTTTAGATGTGATTCGTTTATTTGAACTTTTTGACATGCTGTTTGGTCTTGTGTTAAAGTTCAACCATTTTGACAAGGAATTAAAGTAGTTTTGGAAAAATTGTATAACCTTACATTACCATTAGATCCAACGATTTTTTTGTTGGTTAATTTGATTTCGTTGAGGGGATAAGGTTTGGATAAAATTCTAATTGCTTTTGTACGTTTGGTGTTATCAGTAGCTCTAAATGTGTTGTGAGTACTTGGAAAGATAATACAGAGATTAATATACTATGTTAGCATAATGAATTGAAAGCTTGTATTGTTATGGAAAAAATTACTTATAATTTACCTGATAATTATTCCCTTTTTGTTAGCAAATAGTCTCCGTATTTGAAATATATGCTTTTAGATTATATTTTGAATTGTTTTCAACATTTATAATTTTTAAAATTATATACATATCATTTACATTTTTTGGCTCCCCTTAAGGGGTGGGAGGGTGGGTTTGGGATTTATCTTGTAAAGTCAATTTTTAATTATTTGATTGTATGTTATGTTTTTTAAAATCTTTGAATAAAGTTTGAAAAAAAAAGAAACATAACAAAACAAAAATCTATCCCAACTTTTTGTTTTTTATATTTTGTAAATTTTGATACTCCTTTGTTTAATAATTAACTTTTATCATTTGGCAGCCATGCCTAGATTTTCCTAATATTATCATGACTGTTTATATTCATTTGTCTGATCAATTCATTCACTTATTGTGAAGTTTTTCTACAGCAAGAGGAAAAGAATGCTTTTAGGTTTGTGTTCTCTTGAACATTTTTTGATCGTTTAGCATTATTTTAACACTCTAGCCCTATTTGTTCTATTCTTTTGATTCCTCCATATTCCATTTTTCCTTTCCTGCTTTTTACTTCTATCCTTGTTTCACCTTTCTCTGCCTCTAAAATCCACCTTACAGCAGTACCAAACATTCCCCTGATGATAACAGCTCTGGTCCTGTACAGGTGCTAGTCCCTCCTCCTGAATTTGTTCCAATTACCCAGGAATTTTTTTTTTCCTTTACACATTTCTGCTTGCCATGTATTTGAATTATCCTGCTTATTCTGTTCGAGCTAGCATATGACACAGGTAGTACTGTCCATGAGGTCCTAGTTTTTAATTTGATTCCCAAATCCCTACATTTGGCTTGTAGGTTTGCTCGTCTACCTATATTGTTTGTACCACTATGCGTCATTAAAAATTCTCTGTTCACCCTCCACTTCAGAATGGTGTGCAGTCAGTCTGAGACATGCCTAGACTCTTGTATGTGGACATAGAAATACCTGTTTGACCTCTTAAGAATTGAATCCGCTAAGCTTTAGCCTTTCCACTCTTCCATTCCTCCTGAGTCACATGTAGTGCCATGGAGTTGGATGCTGCTGCTTCTCTGTTGAACTGTACCCCTATCAATATCCAAAGCAATGTTTCTGTTGGAGAGGGGGATGACAATGGGGTTTCCCGCACCACCTCTTGTACTCTGCCTGACAGTCATTTCTGCTCTTGCATATCTTGCCTATAGTGTACCCACCTGCATAAATGTGCTATTACTCAATGTCGTATCTTCATGGATAATTTTGCAAATTTTATTTATTAATCAAAATAAGTCATACAATAAAAATACAAGTAAATACATGATATTTTTAATCCCATCATCATGGATAATTAACAGTGCATTCATCCACCACTCTCGGTCCATTGTGCTTTCAGCCAATAGCCACAGCTGGATACATTTCCTGCACACATGGTACCAATGACAAGTGTCCTGAATTTTGCTTACATTACAGGAGGCAAAAGCTTCTGGCCCACACCCCTGCCATGCAATACTCTTTAATTATTTTAAAGTTTGTTAAACCCTATTATTTGCCCTTGGGTCTTATTTTATAATAATTAATTCCACACAATCAAACAACATTTTAAAATCTCTGGGCCTCTGTTCATGCTGGGAAAATAGTATACAAACACTGTCCCTGCTCCTTTACTGTTTAAAGTAGATGAATTGCAAAATCTTTTAACTATTGGCTTCAGTAAAGAAAACAGCTGGGTATTAATGTAAATAGACTCAGAGAGATTGTTCCTAAAGAGCTCTTTGGGCTTTGTAATTTTACTCTTTTAAGAAGAATTTTTCAAAACGTCCCTGCTCATCTTTCAAGTTCAAATTTATTGTCAGTGTACATGCATTACATCGCAAAGAACCCTGAGATTCTTTTTCCTGCAGGCCAGGCAAAATTTCTACTTTGGTAATTTCTAATTTGGTAACTACGAAAGAAAAAGATAGATATCCAAAAGGGAGAAATGTAAACAAACAAACTGCAAAACAGAAAAAATATTCAGTAATAAATAATATGCAAAGTATGAGTCTGTTTAGGAGTCTGGTGGAGGGGTACCAGCTGTTCCTCAACCTGGTGGTGCGAGTCTAGTGGCATCTCAGACTGCAGCCTTCCATGTAGATTTTCTCGATGGTGGGGAGAATTTTGCTTGTAATGTACTGATCTGTGACCACTGTCTTTTGCAGGGCTTTCTGCTCCTCCATTTGAGCACTGAATATTGTTTTTGTATTAGATTTCCCAGGAATCTATTTCAACACTATTTTACTTTGCTACTTAACACTTTGACTTTAAGTTAAAGTTCAAACTCTTGTTGAATTTTCTACTGTGTCAATCTCTTTCTGACTTTTTTTTCTATTCACTAATTGCTTTCAAATATTTGTATCTCCAAGGCCAGATTATTTTTTAGATTTACTTTATAAAAACATAACATCTCAATGATCTGTTAAAATTGCATACAAGTACTTTTAATAACAAGTTCATTAATTTTCTATTGTTGGTAATTATTTTAGGTGAATATACAGTGCCCTGAAATGTGGGGGCTATAATTTCCACATGGCCAAACCAAAATGTATGCAAATAACCTTGAATAAAATCTGGAATGTGCACTTTAATCATGTTAATTGTTTGATTACAAATTTAAAACTGTGGAGCACAGGGCAAATAAAGGAATAAGGTGTCTTTGATCCAAACATTATGGAGGGCACTGTAAAATAAGTGAGTTTTCTCAAAAAATGATATTATTGGAAAATCATACCTAATGGTTTAAGATTATGCTGAAATTGCTTCTTGAACACCATCATGACATGTAAATCTGCCTTCTCCTTGCATTAAATTAATTTCTTTGGCACTGCTCTGCATTTGTCTTCCCTATGTCTGTTACTGTGGATGCTGAGACTTCCTTTTGCTGCTTGTTTCTGACGCTTCTCATAATGCCAGTTGAGATTCCAGCAGGAGGGAGGTACGTAGGGATGAGAGCAGAATCAACTCCACTTGTATCGTGTCTTCCAAAATGGGCACATTTAACTGACTAGTGGAATTCAAGAAATACAGCATTCAAATACCTAATGATACCTGTTAAGCACACCAGAAATGGATGGGACTTGTTTGAGTTTATTTATCATCCTATTGTTCAAGTACAACCCAATGAAACAGTGTTCTCTGGTCCTCAGTGCAACACATTGCGGACACGCAAAAAGACATGTATTCAAACTATACAGATACACAGTACTTGATATATTATTAACATAAATAAATAAATACTATTGGTAAATAAAAATTGAGTTATGGAGGGTTTGCATGAGCCATTCAGCCGTCTCACTGCAAGTGGGAAGAAGCTATTTCTTAGCCTGATGGTCCTAGCTCTGGTACTTTTGTTTCTCTTTCCTGACGGGAGTAACCTATAAATTATTGCGTGCGGTGTGGTAGTGGTCCTCACGGATTTTGTGAGCCCTCTTTGGACAAGAATCCCGTTCAGAGGGTGGGAGACCAAGATCCCAGTGATTTCCCCTCTGCTGCTCTTCTGGTCCTGTGGAATGATCGCCAATCTGATGCTATATAGCAACTGCATCGCACTGTGATGTAGCCGGGACTGGGCCGCTCTCGATAGAGTTCCTGTAGAAAGTTGACATGATGGAAGCCAGAAGCTTTGCCCACTTCTGTCTTCTCAGTAAGTGAAGTCGTTGTTGCATCTTCTTGACAAGGGAGGAAATGCATTGCATCCAGAATAAGTCTCTTAAGTGGACTCTGAGGAACTTGGTCCTTTCTTCTCTCTCCACTTCAGAGTTATCGTCCCTGGACCTTCAAAGTCTACAATAATTTCCTTTGTCTTGTCCACGTTGAGATTCAGGTTGTTATTCTCACACCATTTTATGAGATTTTCCACCTCATCTCTGGTGTGACTCATCACTGTTGCTGATGAGGCCAACGACTATTGTGTCATCTGCAAACTTGATGACTCTGTTGGAACTGGATCTGGCATTGCTGATGTAGGTCAGTAGTGTGAACAGGAGCAGGCTGAGCTCACATGATGATACTCAACATTCTGCTGCCAGCCCTGACAGACTGTGGCTCTTTCCGTTAGGAAGTCCAGGATCCAATTATAGAGAGGGTTGTGAGCCCCAGCAAGGACAGCTTCTGGGATATGATCGTATTAAATGCTGAGCTGAAGTGAATGAATAGCAGCTTTGTACATGAGATGTTGTTTTCCAGGTGGGAAAGGACTGAGTAAAGGGACAAATAGATGTGAATATTTAGTGGCAAGATAAAATCTTAATTCCTGTCAAATCGTGGATGAGGAGGGTAATGTGAATGACCTCTTTTTTTGTTTCGATAAGGACCACGTCTGGTATTTGAATTTTATGAGAAACCATGTGCATTGCCTTGAGCTTAACAAAGGCAGCTAACACTATACCATTTCATTTTCTGTAGCCAAAAGGAGACTCAAACAAGGGATGAACTGGTTTATCTGTGTCCATTAAATTCATTTTTGGAATAATAATTTAATTGCTTTTCTTTTCTAATTTTTAAATTTATCTCATCATTCTATATTTATTCTTGCACTTGTGTGTGATTTGGCTTTTTTAAAAATTCTCTATCTTCTGGAAATTTGATTGCATCCATTATTGGAGTGCTGAAGCAATACTGCATTTTGCACTAATCTTATTGGTCAACAAATTACATTTTTCCAAAATCTCGTGTGAAATAGCCAGAAGTTGCTTTACATACTTAAGCAATAAAAAAGGAATTTTATGATGCCAGACAGGATTTTGTTCAGCTTCATTAGCCAATCAGGGAAGAGTGTTAATTTTTTTAAAAACACACTTCACATGGTAGCCGCAGAAGAAGCTGGAGGGATAAGGGTAACAACTTCACTCAAGACTTGCAAGTTCTGGCCAGTGAAACAAATGGCTGCAGAGTGTTGGTTAGCGCAAGACAGATGAAGAACAGAAGACTAGACGAAAAGTCAGGCAGAAGGTAGCCACAGAGTCTCCAACTGGTGTTTGAATTCCATCTACAGCAATGGAACAATGTGGCAAGATAATTCACATTCTTTGAATGCAATTTTGGATGATTTTCCCCTGCCTGCAGATCCTTGCAGTGAATTTGATGCAGAAATCTGAGTTCCTGAAGCAAAGTATCACGTTTCAGTTAATATAGAGAAGTTGTTGCAACTTTTTGTAATTGGTGCAGATGGATCAGAGAGGGAAGTCAATCAGTGGGTTTGCATTGGAGACTGATTTTACCAGATGTATGGGCGAAGTTTCTCTAATCTTGAAGACTCTCTCTCGGGTGAAGTTTCTCTAATCTTGAAGACTCTCTCTCGGGTGAAGTTTCTCTAATCTTGAAGACTCTCTCTCGGGTGAAGTTTCTCTAATCTTGAAGACTCTCTCTCGGGCGAAGTTTCTCTAATCTTGAAGACTCTCTCTCGGGCGAAGTTTCTCTAATCTTGAAGACTCTCTCGAGTGAAGTTTCTCTAATCTTGAAGACTCTCTCTCGGGTGAAATTTCTCTAATCTTGAAGACTCTCTCTCGGGTGAAGTTTCTCTAATCTTGAAGACTCTCTCTCGGGTGAAGTTTCTCTAATCTTGAAGACTCTCTCTCGGGTGAAATTTCTCTAATCTTGAAGACTCTCTCTCGGGTGAAGTTTCTCTAATCTTGAAGACTCTCTCTCGGGTGAAGTTTCTCTAATCTTGAAGACTCTCTCTCGGGTGAAGTTTCTCTAATCTTGAAGACTCTCTCTCGGATGAAGTTTCTCTAATCTTGAAGACTCTCTCTCGGGCGAAGTTTCTCTAATCTTGAAGACTCTCTCTCGGGCGAAGTTTCTCTAATCTTGAAGACTCTCTCTCGGGCGAAGTTTCTCTAATCTTGAAGACTCTCTCGGGCGAAGTTTCTCTAATCTTGAAGACTCTCTCTCGGGCGAAGTTTCTCTAATCTTGAAGACTCTCGGACGAAGTTTCTCTAATCTTGAAGACTCACTCTCGGGCGAAGTTTCTCTAATCTTGAAGACTCTCGGGCGAAGTTTCTCTAATCTTGAAGACTCTCTCTCGGGCGAAGTTTCTCTAATCTTGAAGACTCTCTCTCGGGCGAAGTTTCTCTAATCTTGAAGACTCTCTCTCGGGCGAAGTTTCTCTAATCTTGAAGACTCTCTCTCGGGTGAAGTTTCTCTAATCTTGAAGACTCTCTCTCGGGTGAAGTTTCACTATTCTTGAAGACTCTCTCTCGGGTGAAGTTTCTCTAATCTTGAAGACTCTCTCTCGGGTGAAGTTTCTCTAATCTTGAAGACTCTCTCTCGGGTGAAGTTTCTCTAATCTTGAAGACTCTCTCTCTCTGTCTCTCTCTCTAGTTTTGTAATGTTATAAGATGGTTATAATATTAATGTTTGTTCTATGATGCTGCCACAAATCAATGAATTTCATGGCTTGTTCATGACATTAAATTATGATTCTGAATGGAGGAGCATCTGGCAGTGTCAGTACAACATTGGTAACTGTGAGGTCCTCCACTTCGAAAAATAATAGCTCAGACTACTTTTTAATGGAGGTTTTGATACAGGCGTTCAGGGTACTGGTGAGGCTACACCTGGAATACTGCATGCAAGTCTTGTTTCCTTGTTTGAGGAAAAAATATCTTGGCTTGGTAGGCTTAGAAGGTTATTTATGAGGAGAGACTATGCTTACTGAACTTTAGAATGACGATCTTGTAGAAATACAAAATTATGAATGGAATAGATAAGGTAGAAGCAGGGAAGTTGTTTCCACAGGTAAATGAGACAAGAACTAGGTGACATACCCTCCAGGTTTGAGAGAGTCTATTTCAGACAGAGCTATAAATATGTGGAATTCTCTGAACAATGAAGTAGAGGCTACCTCATGAAATGTATATAAGAAAAAAAATACTGTAGGTTTTTTTCATAGTGAGGGATTAAGAGTTACAGGGAGCAGGCAGTTTCATGGAGCTGATCTGAAACTGCTTTATGATAATCATAAAGCAGAGCTTCAAACTCCAACTTGAATCAGCTTGCATGGAAATGTGTTATGTGCAACCAGTGATATTATTCATTAGTGACTGACAACCAAAAAATATTGATACACTGACATGGATCATGCATAGAAGTACCTGATCCAATTTGATGTTAAATCAGTCTCACATGGGAATACTTTCTACCTTTGTTGAAACTAAAAATGGTTGCTAATCAGTTTCTAGCCTTGGATTCAAGCTGCTTAAGGGCATCTCTTGTTCGTTTTTCTTGATCTCTGTCGAGACTCTTGCAATTTTGAATTTCTATTTGTCACATTGCACTGAAAAGTTATAATAATCTATGGGCAACTACATTCAGTGAATGCTGACATTTTGCTACTAATTTCATTATTTCAGCATGAGAAACTGAGGTGTGAAAGATGGGGCTCTGTTACCAGCACAAGTGGCAGATGATGTTGTGACGCAGATGATGTTATCAAGGGAGTAAAATGCAAATGATACAGAGACCAAATTTAAGCCGCTTTCAGGTGGAATCGCCTGGAGAATGTGGTTCCGGAGCAGGCTCTGGGTGTCTGCGAAGGAACTTTCAGGTGGCAGCGCTGAAGGAGGTGTTTTGCCACCTGAAAGGTCTGAAGCGGGGAGGGGGGTCGCAGAGCAAATGCCGACTCCTGAGTCTGGGCAGGGGCAGTTCACCTACCAGGTGCCTGATAGCTCGCTTCCCCGCTGCCTGACAGTCCCCCTGGCATGGGACTATTGGGCTGGAGCGACCGGCGCGGGACGTCAGGGGCCTGATGTCCTGTGCCAGTTGCTCCAGTCCTGTAATCCCATGCCAGGGGACTGTCAGGCAGTGGGGAGGGTAGGTGTTGGCAGCGGAGAGTCCTGTCCCACACTGTCCCCTCTGCACGGTGACTTCTGTCCCACATTGTCCCCTCTGCACGGTGACTCCTGCCCCACACTGTCCCCGGTCCGCACGGTGACTCCTGCCCCACACTGTCCCCGGTCCGCACGGTGACTCCTGCCCCACACTGTCCCCTGTCCGCATGGTGACTCCTGCCCCACACTGTCCCCAGTCTGCATGGTGACTCCTGTCCCACACAGTCCCCAGTCAGCAGCGGGGAGGGTAGGTGTCGGCAGCGTGAAGGGTAGGTTTCGGCAGCGGGGAGGGTGGCTGTTAGCGGGTTTCACATGCCTAGGGGGAGCGCTCCAAGCCAGAGAATATACCTACCTGAAGACGTTTAGGTAAGTCCTCCTGTGGGCTGGGTTCTCCACTTTCAGGTGGCCACCCGACAGCTGCATTCGGGTATTTTAGGCGGCTTTACATTTGGATATTCTGGCCACCTGAAAGCACCAATAGATTCTTGTCATCGAAAGGGGATAGCTGCATGCAAGATTGAAGGTGGGCAACAGCAAGAAATGCCCTGCTTAAAATTTGGAGTGGAACTGGAATGGAGCACTGAGGAGCAACCTCCCAGATTTCAGTTGCTCGTTTGCATCTCTGTAGTGTGAATAAAAGCCCTCACGACTGGAGGGAGAACATATGCTTTTATTAGCTTATAATTGAGGGTAGAGTCTTACAGTAGATTTCAGAAGGGTTCTGGGTTTAGGCGCGAAACCAGGGTTACATATGGGCAGATGGGGGCAGAGCCAGCCATCTGCATAACGCACCTCCAGTGAATCCCAGTTCACTGCATTCACCCCTTCCTGCAGAGTTTAGGGTCTATGATGAAGACAGAGAACATGGATTCAGAAAAATATAAAAAATATAGTTATTTACAAATTTACAGATTTAAGAAGACCGGGGGTCTGGAGATACTGGTGGAGCGCCTTAGCACTGGTGGGGTGGGGATGGCCTTGGGCTCCTTGGGTCTCCTGGACCCCTTTTGAGGGATAAGCGGCGGGCTGGGTCTACGGTGGAGGGGGATGCACTTTCCTCCTGAACCAGATTCTCTGAGGCTCTGACTGGGGTTGGCGAGAATTACCTCCGTGGCTCGTAGGGCACTTGAGGCAACAAATCCTATGTTCTGGTGGGTGCCAGGTCCCTAATAGAGACTGTGTTCTCCCTGCCTTCCGGGTACTCCACATAGGCATACATGGGATTGGCTTGGAGCAGTCTCACCAGGGGGTTGGTCTTGCCTCTCCTAATATGCTTCCTGAGAAGGACTGGTTTTGGAGTGTAGTTCCCAATTTCGACCTTCATTCGAAATTAATTAGGAGCTCGTGAGGAGTAATGTTGGTCATAGTACGTAGTAGCGACCTGATAGAATGGAGCACCATAGGAAGGACTTCCTGCCAGCGTGAGTCTGGAAGGTCTCTTGAAGTCAGTTTAATAGCCTTCCAGACCATGGCACTTTCCTTTTCAACCTGCCCATTCCCACAGGGGTTGCAGCTAGTAGTCCTGCTGGATGCGATGCCCTTCGCTAGCAGGTACTGATGTAGCTCATCACTCATAAAGGATGAACCCTGGTCGCTATGAATGTAGCCGGGATACCTGAACAGGGCGAAAACTGAATCTAGGGCCTTTGTGACTGAGGAAGTGGATGTGTCTGAACATGATTGGTGAACGGGAAATGGGAGTACTCATCATTGATGGAGAGGAAGGAAGTGTTCCCGTTTGCGGAGGGGAGAGGTCCCTTAAAATTGACACTGAGCCGTTTGAAGTGCTTGGATGACTTGATCAGGTGCACCTTTGCAGGGTAGTAGAAGTGCAGCTTCCACTCTGCGCAGACCTGGTAATTTCACTGACATCTTCCATGGAGTAGGGCAGATTGCACGCCTTGACAAAATAAGCCATGCGGATGACCCCTAGATGGCAGAGCTAATTATGCATACACCGCAGTTGGCTGGTGTGTGCAGAGGCACCAGGAGTGTCATTAAGGGCCCTTGGCAATGTCATAATTGTAGGCGGAGAGCTTGATCCTCCACCTAGCAATTTTGTCATTTTTGATTTTGCCCTTCTTGACATTATTAAACATGAATGTGACAGAGCGCCAGTCAGTGAGGAGCGTAAATTCCCTACTAGCCAGGCAGTGTCTCCAGTGCCTCACGGCTTCTCCAATGGCTTGAGCTTCCTTTTCCACAGATGGGTTCCAGCACTCGTGGCCTTGCAATGTTTGAGAAAAAATGCAACCGGCCTGCCCACCTGGTTGAGGGTAACAGCCAGGGCTACGTCCGAAGCATCGCTTTCTACTTGGAAAGATGCATTCTCATCCACCGCGTGCATGGCAGCTTTCACAATATGATTTCAGAGGTAGTTAAAAGCCATTTGAACTTCAGCTGAGAGGTGGAAAATAGTGGCTTTTAAGAGAGGGTGAACCTTACCTGTGTATTGAGGGATCCACGGCGTAATGTGAGAAAAACCCCAGGCATCTCCTCAAAGCCTCCGTGTTCCTGGAAATGGGGAGCTCTAACAGGACCCTATCAGGGTCGGGGCCAATGATGCCATTCTCCACCATGTAGCCAAGGAGAGCCAGACGTTTAGTCCTGAACATGCACTTGTCAGAGTTATAAGTGAGGTTCAGGGATTTGGCCCTGTGAAAAAAGCTCTGGAGGTTAGCGTCATGGTCTTCCAAGGTTTGGTCATGTATGATTATATTATCGAGGTAGGGGAAGATAGCCTTCAACCCATACTCATCCACCATTCTCTCCACCTGACTCTGGAAGATAGAAACTCTGTTAGTAATACCGGAATTGATAGAGATGACCGTTAGCCTCAAATGCCATATATGGATGGTCCTTGGAATGGATTGGCAGCTGGTGATAAGCAGCTTTCAGGTCAGTGGTCGAATAGACATGTTACTGCACAATATCGTCCACCAAGTCTGAAAATCAAGGGAGTGTATACTGGTTAGTAGTTTGGCTATAGTCAATTACTAGCCTGGACTTGTTTTCCCCTTTTACCACTACCACTTGTGCTCTCCACGGGTTGGTGCTAGGTTCAGTGATACCTTTGTTGAGCAGATGTTGTGTCTCAGAATTTATGAAATCTCTTTCTGCTGTGCTGTACCTCCTGCTCTTGGTGGCAATGGGTTTGCAGTCTGAGGACAGATTTGGGAAGAGAGGAGGGTGGGGTTGATATTCAGTGTGGAGAGGCTGCATGTGGGTCCTGATTTTAGGGGCCCTCCGTTCTGAACTGTTACAGGGGGGACGGGACCAGAATACTGCAAGGTTAAGGTAGCACAGGAAGTCCAGACCCAACAACACCAGAGCACACAATTAATCAAGTATATACAGGCGTATCTTACAAAATTCCCTCCCCCCCACCCCCCGACAAATGTACTTTACAATGTTGTTAAATATGCGTAGTGCGTGAATGAGACACAAGGGATATGCAATAATTGGAAGGATACATCTTTAGGTTATATCGTTGCACAGTCTGTGAGTCTATGAAGCTTTCAGTAGAGCCAGTGTCGATCAGGCATTTAGTGGAATGTCTGTTTACCTTCACATTCACCATGGAGCTGCTAAGCTGATGAGGTCTGTCCTAATCTAGAACCATCGAGCTAGGACCCTGGAGACTCTATACTCCTCACTCGAGTGGCCCCCACCGTCCTGAGTTGCCCTTGGGTAAGACGGTGTCAACCTCGTGGCACTGAAAGATGGTTACCCTCCTTTCTTCTCTGACGATGATTGTGCCGAGTTTGAATTTGAGTCATGGCAAGATGGTCGCTGAGCCTTTCTGCGCCATATTCTCACTGCCATTGCCACCCTCCATCGGCATGTAGCGCAGAAAGTGGGTTTTGGTGAATTTAGGGCAGACGGCTTGGTGCTGGAATCTGATCCTGGAGTGGTACAGGCCGTGGTCTTCCCCAGGCTTCCCCTCATGCGACAAACACTTGCCCAGTGTTCTTTCTTGCTACAGCAGGAACACACTGAGTTTTTAGCTGGACAACGAGTTCAGGAATGCTGGCTCTTGCTGCAGAAAAAACACTCCTAGCGCGGGAGCGCTCCCTGGTACGGGAAGCGGCAGCCGTTAGGGCTGGGGTAGTGGGAGCAGCCGGACCTTGGAAGATATCACCTGGGTGAGCAAGCTTGCTGGTTTCGAGGTCATGTCTCGAGCTTGGCCAGTTCCAACAATTTGGCCAGATCAACGTGGCTAGCCAGGTCCTTCTTACCTGACTCGAGTAATCGCTGCCTCATGTAGCACGAGTGGACCACCATAACTAGAGTGTCTCAGATCTGTTCTTCACGAACATGGCCCGTAGCTGCTTTGTACCTGCACTTCTTGGCAAGCGTCCACAGATCCAGCAGGTCATCATCAATGGTCTCTCCTGGCTGTTGATGACATAGAGCAAGTCAGTGCCTCGCAAGGACCTCATTTTGGAACTTCAGGCACCTAGCCTTCAATGCCCTGATGGCAGCATCATCTGTAGTGTAGCCCGTGATGACTTATATACCATTTCGTTCCTACGCTGGAAACGAGTGAAGACCTCCTGAGTTCATCGGTGCGGAAGATGTCTCTGGTCATGTTCAGGTAGGCCTGGAAGCAGTCTAGCCAGTATGTGAACCCCTCATCTGCGTCGAGGGACAGAGGTCTATCAGCAGCACCCCTGGCTTGAGTAGCACTTCCATCATTTAGGGAATAAGCTAATAAAATTGTAGCATGAATAAAAGCTCTCACGACTAGAGGGAGAACATACGCTTTTATTAGCTTATAACTGAGGGTAGGGTCTTCAGAAATATTCTGGGTTTAAGTGGGAAACCAGGCTTATATGGGGGCGGAGCCACCCATCTGTGTAGCCCACCACCAGTTAGTCCCAGTTCACTGCAATCTCACACTTTCATATTAAAACCAAATCCTTTGACCCCTCCCCCACCTCCAGACAAAACAAGAATAAGATTCCACTTGTTCTCATCTTTCATCCAACCAGCCTCTGCTTACAGCACATTATCCTTTTTCATTTCCATCATCCATTCTCAACTCCCTTCCTCTTCTACCCATGTTTCCCATTGCACCCCCCCCCCCCACCCCACCTTTCCTCTCTTTGAGGTTATCTGCTCCCATCTGTTCTTCCTTGTCCTCTTCATGTCAGATTTCAGCGCCAGTAGCCATTGTCCCTACTTATCACTTTGATTCACCCTGTATAACTCATCTTCCATAAATGATCTCTTTTTTTCCTTTTGCTTTTCTCTGCCTTTGCCTGGTACTGGTTAACCATTTGCACACATCCATCATTCTTCACCCCTCTCTGGTTTACCAATCCTTCCCAACCTGTCCATATTGTACTGGCAGTCTCCCCTCCGAATTCTTGGTCTTGATGATGGCTTCCAGCTCAAAATGTTGACCATTCTTTTTCACTCACTGATGTTTTTTAACCCACTGAGTTCCTCCAGCAAGATTGTTGCACTTGGTTGTTCGTTTTCTGATTTATTCATGTGCTTCAGCATATGATTTTAATTGACACTTCTTGGAAGTATCTAATTTGCATAACATGAACATTCTTTGTGTTAAATGCTCTAAAATCTTTTTGTATCACTGGAGAGGTTGTGTTTATACATGATAGACAACTAAATGTTCCTAATATTTCTGCTTTGAATGGCAATGTGCAAATCAAGTTGTAGAATGAAATCACATACTTATTTATAATATGTACTCTGTGGAGAGCTGGGAAGAGGAATGAGCAATTGAATGTAATCTGAATGGAGATAAATCAAAACCTAAAACAAAATCTTGGAAGAGAAACTGAAGGGATTTTGGAGGATAGAGATTACAGATGATACCTCACAAAAGTATTGAAAGTTATTTTGTTCCTTTTGAAAGCAAGATTTTTAATCTGAATAAAGAAAGTTAATGCACAAGGCATGAGCTGGCTATGGTAAATTGGAAAACTACATTTAAAGATGTGTCATCAATCTAGCAATGCCTAACTATAGGTGTAAGTGTATTAGATTTTTTTTTAATGTAGAAATTTTATAGGCAAAAAAAGTCCAACAGTGAAAGTTTATGAGCTGTGAGCTCTCATAAGAAGCTAACGATCAGTGGAAGAGGCTTTAAATATTATCAAAAAAAGTAGGTATCTCAGGACTGGGAAAATTTTAAAGTTCACCACATGGAGATCAAATCATTAAAAAGAAATACAAAAGTAGGATAGCTAGAAGCATAAAAACAAACTAAGTGCTTCAAGATGTATATAAATGAGAAAAAAATAGTAAAAAGTAAAACACGAAATCTGCAGACACTGAGGTTGAAGTAAAAACACATTGCTGAAGAAACTCAACAGGTCAAATAGTTACATTATATGGCAAAGGTCAAAACCTCTGACATTTCAGGTTTGAGCTCTTCATCAAGGTATGGAAAAAGGGTTCATTTTTTTCCATAGCTTGATGAAGGGCTCAATCCTGAAAGGTTGGTTATGTATTTTTACCTTTGCCATATAATGTACACTATTTGACCTGTTGAGTTTCTCCAGGAGTGTGATTTTACTAAAAACAATAGTAAATGTTGTTCGAGATCAAGGCAGAACTCAAGAATAAGAAAACGGCAGAGAAATTACCAGGAAATCAAGGAGCTGCTGGCAAAGAAGCGAGCTACCCACCAGGCTCACCTTGCAAAGCCGTCCTGGCCAGAGAAGAAACGAGCCTTCCGTTGCGCATGCAGCCATCTTCAGCGCAAACTCCGGGAGATCCAAAATGAGTGGTGGACTAGCCTCGCCAAATGAACCCAGCTCAGAGCGGACATTGGCGACTTCAGGAGTTTTTACGAGGCTCTAAAGGCTGTGTACGGCCCCTCACCCCAAGTCCAAAGCCCGCTGCGCAGCTCAGACGGCAAAGTCCTCCTCAGTGACAAGATCTCCATCCTCAATCGATGGTCAGAACACTTCCAATCTCTTTTCAGTGCCAACCGCTCAGTCCAAGATTCCGCCCTGCTCCAGCTCCCTCAACAGCCCCTAAGGCTAGAGCTGGATGAGGTCCTCACCCAGGAAGAGACATATAAGGCAATTGAACAACTGAAAAGTGGCAAAGCAGCAGGTATGGATGGAATCCCCTCAGAGGTATGGAAAGCTGGCGGCAAAACTCTGCATGCCAAACTGCATGCGTTTTTCAAGCTTTGCTGGGACCAAGGAAAACTGCCTCAGGACCTTCGTGATGCCATCATCATCACCCTGTACAAAAACAAAGGCGAGAAATCAGACTGCTCAAACTACAGGGGAATCACGCTGCTCTCCATTGCAGGCAAAATCTTCGCTAGGATTCTCCTAAATAGAATAATACCTAGTGTCGCCGAGAATGTTCTCCCAGAATCACAGTGCGGCTTTCGCGCAAACAGAGGAACTACTGACATGGTCTTTGCCCTCAGACAGCTCCAAGAAAAGTGCAGAGAACAAAACAAAGGACTCTACATCACCTTTGTTGACCTCACCAAAGCCTTCGACACCGTGAGCAGGAAAGGGCTTTGGCAAATACTAGAGTGCCTCGGATGCCCCCCCAAAGTTCCTCAACATGGTTATCCAACTGCACGAAAACCAACAAGGTCGGGTCAGATACAGCAATGAGCTCTCTGAACCCTTCTCCAATAACAATGGCGTGAAGCAAGGCTGCGTTCTCGCACCAACCCTCTTTTCAATCTTCTTCAGCATGATGCTGAAACAAGCCATGAAAGACCTCAACAATGAAGACGCTATTTACATCCTGTACCGCACGGATGGGAGTCTCTTCAATCTGAGGCGCCTGCAAGCTCACACCAAGACACAAGAGCAACTTGTCTGTGAACTACTCTTTGCAGACGATGCCACTTTAGTTGCCCATTCAGAGCCAGCTCTTCAGCGCTTGACGTCCTTTTTTGCGGAAACTGCCTGGAAGTCAGCCTGAAGAAAACTGAGGTCCTCCATCTGCCAGCTCCCCACCATGACTACCAGCCTCCCCACATCTCCATCGGACACATAAAACTCAAAACGGTCAACCAGCTTACCTATCTCGGCTGCACCATTTCATCGGATGCAAGGATCGGCAACGAGATAGACAACAGACTCGCCAAGGCAAATGGCACCTTTGGAAGACTACACAAAAGAGTCTGCAAAAACAACCAACTGAAAAACCTCACAAAGATTAGCATATACAGAGCCGTTGTCATACCCACACTCCTGTTCGGCTCCGAATCATGGGTCCTCTACCGGCATCACCTACAGCTCCTAGAACGCTTCCACCAGCGTTGTCTTCACTCCATCCTCAACATTCATTAGAGCAACCTCATCTCCAACATCGAAGTACTCGATATGGCAGAGGCCGACAGCATCGAATCCACGCTGCTGAAGATCCAACTGCGCTGGGTAGATCACGTCTCCAGAATGGAGGACCATCACCTTCCCAAGATCGTGTTATATGGCGAGCTCTCTACTGGCCACCGAGACAGAGGTGCACCAAAGAAGAGGTACAAGGACTGCCTAAAGAAATCTCTTGGTGCCTGCCACATTGACCACCACCAGTGAGCTAATATCGCCTCAAACCGTGCATCTTGGTGCAGCTGACGTGGACATTACCCCTCCATAAATCTTCGTCCACGAAGCCAAACCAAAGAAGAAAGAAAGAGATCAAGGCAGTACTCAAGAATAAGAAAACGGCAGAGAAATTACCAGCTTCTAACCTGTAAGATTGCGCCACAGAATATGGTGCTTTTGGAATTTCAGTCTTCAACAAGTTCCGTAGAAGAAGATTTTTTTTAAAACTATACAATTTGGGGATTTGGTTAACTAGTGGGAAGTAAGAATGTACAGATCATTTTCAGGTTGTGAGGCTATGGGCAGTAATGGGTGCAAGGACCAATGTATATCTATGATTTGGGTGGCATGGTTAGTGCAACACTATTACAGTGCCAGTAACCAGGGTTCAAATCAGATACTCGCTGTAAGGAGTTTGAATTTTCTCCCCATCTTTGCATGGGTTTCCTCTGGGTGCTCCAGTTTCCTTATATCCTTCAAAAAATGTGTGGGGGCTGTAGATTAATCGGAGTATTTAGGCAGCATGGCCTCGTGGGCCGGTAAGGCCTGTTATCATGCTGTATGTCCAAATTAAATTAAATTTATTTGAATGTGGGTATCAAGCACGATATATCTATGTTTCTTGATAATACAAAGCTAGGTGGGCAATGTTGATTGTGAGAATAATACTGAGGGATTTGAGATCTTAAACATCTATGACCTTTGAGTTGCAAAGTATTGTGTAGAATCTTGCTGTTGGAATGGGCTGCCATACCCTGTTGGCAGTTTACAAGGTTGTCAATGAAAGAAAAATGTTTTTAAAATAAATAGTGAGTGATGGGTTCAACATTCTGGCTGTTATTAATCAGACTATCACTGTGTCAAAACTATGCTTTTTTTTGTTGGCAGGACCTTTTGGAAGGAACTTTGTAAGACAGGAATGACTGCTACCAGATTTGATATTTTGCTACTATTTTATGACTTAATTGTAGACTGGGGTCAGCCCAGCCACCACATGAATGGGAAAAAGAGGAGGAGGAAGAGTAGCTACGAATGGCTTTGCTGCACGTCAAAAAATCTCAGATTGATTCTTCCAGTACTTTGCTTGAGCCCTTTATTCCAACACAGACCAACAGGTGCCCTGCAACCCTAATCATCTGTTCATTATTACCACCATCTGAATATCTTTAGTATTCTCTTGCTCTTGTTTTGCAACACCCTTATTAAATACAGAAGAAAACAGTGTTCTTTTAGATTTGCAAAGTAAGACTGATGAAGTCTTAACGTAGGTAGCAGCTTTAATTTCCTGATGCTCGATCAACATGCAGAACATGTTATTTTGGATCATTGCATGTCTGTTCCTAACTCAATGCACTCACCATTGTTCTGTCTGTTGATAGACTTGTCCAACAAAAAGCATTAATTGAAGATTTAAAAATTATAATTCACTCATATCCACAGCTTTTTGAGGAAGAATGATCTGGAAGTATATCCCTCTTATGAGGGGAAACGAAGTGTCCAGAGCTCAGGAATTAATTAAGATTAGGGCTTTACATAGCCTCTGTCCTGGCACAAGAGCTATTGTGTCTCCCAGCAGAATCCCACATATTACTCTTGAAGATAACCAAATAAGCAATTTTTAGGTTCAGCAACAGCTTTGACCTGCATTACAAAACTTAATGAGTCCTTATATTTTCGCTCTCCAACTTCCTTGTTTCATAATTACCTGGAATTTCCAGGGCAGTTTTGACCTCAGACACAGATATTCTCTTGTTCCGTCCTATTCACCAACCCCTACAACTGAAAACTAGTAATCTCACTCTCAGTTTTGATTAAGAGAGTCTTTCACTTGAAATAAATACACAAAATTGCTTGAGAAACTCAGCTGGCTCAGACACGAATCATGACTTGCACATCTTTGCCTCTTATGGATGCTGCGGAACCTGCTGAGTTTGACGGGCAATTTTGTGCATTTACTACAATCACAGCCTCTGCAGACTTTCTTATTTCACTCCTTTCACTTGAAATGTCAACTCTGGTCAGGTGTGATTCATATGCCATTTACAGGAGACTTTTGTGTCAACAAAGTGAAGGAAATTTCTCAGTGCCATCCAAAAGCACTGTTACCATGCTGCAAGATGAATAGTGTTGAATTTCATTGCATCACTGGGGAAATCACACTATTTCAAGAATATCCATGAATTGCTTTCTCTTTCAAGTTGAAATATTTTATCCTGGTGGAATTGAAAACTGTGGCTGGGGGAGTTTAGTAACAGGCATGCAAACAATGTGCCTGCCTATTGGCTCTGGATTATTGAGGGACTGATGCTGGGGCTGCTGGCCTCGGGGTGGGGATAGGGTTATTTATCCTGCTAGAGGATTTGAAGTATTTTGTGGAGACTGCACAGTTGTAACTTCAGTGGTTTGAGGAGTTTGCTGTTGGAACTCCATATCTTATAAGGGTGGAGATCATTGCTGTCTTATCTTTCTTTGGCTTGGCTTCGCGGACGAAGATTTATGGAGGGGGTAAAAGTCCACGTCAGCTGCAGGCTCGATTGTGGCAGACAAGTCCGATGCGGGACAGGCAGACACGGTTGCAAGGGAAAATTGGTTGGTTGGGGTTGGGTGATGGGTTTTTCCTCCTTTGTCTTTTGTCAGTGAGGTGGGCTCTACGGTCTTCTTCAAAGGAGGTTGCTGCCCGCCGAACTGTGAGGTGCCAAGATGCACGGTTTGAGGTGATATCAGCCCACTGGCGGTGGTCAATATGGCAGGCACCAAGAGATTTCTTTAGGCAGTCCTTGTACCTCTTCTTTGGTGCACCTCTGTCACGGTGGCCAGTGGAGAGCTCGCCATATAACACGATCTTGGGAAGGCGATGGTCCTCCATTCTGGAGACGTGACCCAAACAGCGCAGCTGGATCTTCAGCAGCGTGGACTCGATGCTGTCGGCCTCTGCCATCTCGAGTACTTCGATGTTAGGGATGTGTTGTGTTTGAGGTCCTGTGCTTTGAAATCTCTCAGAAAAGTAAAGTCTATGCTGGTCCATTGAAGGTGATAATAATGTTA
The DNA here is from genome assembly GCF_036971445.1 of Narcine bancroftii. Classification (NCBI taxonomy): domain Eukaryota; kingdom Metazoa; phylum Chordata; class Chondrichthyes; order Torpediniformes; family Narcinidae; genus Narcine; species Narcine bancroftii. Next base: position 212,192,396 of record NC_091471.1, on the reverse strand, counting down.
CTATGTCTGTATTTGATAGGAGGTGGTTCATGTTCTCCATTGTGGGTCTTTATTTTTGGGTGCAATGTGATGCAATTTGTAGAGAATCCTTGTGGATATTAAGCAGGGATGACTTCCTATTATGGCATTAGTGTTGAGGTTAGAGTGACCTTGGTTCTGAAGTGGAGGCCACATAGGTCGAGTGGTTTCCCATTGAATTTGTAGATTAGCAGCATTCCAGTGGGAAGCTTGTTGGAATTGAGGTGCAGCCTTGCAGAAAAACATTCAGGGCAAGCGTTGGGGTGATACATCCATATTTGACTCCACTCTATCTTGAGGTTAATTCTGATCATCCCCTGCATTCCATCATGTAACAAAACTAAAATGGAAATGTGCATCTTCAGGCAGACAAATTTGAGAAGGATCCTCCACAGTACCCCTTGATTGGAATCGAATTCTTTGTGTGAGGTCAAAACGAAACCATATGGTAATGCTCTGAGTTGTACCGGACAGCCCAGCACATCCATCCTGACTTTTTTGCCCATCCACACTAATCTCATTTGTCTATATTAGGTCCATGTCCTACCACATGTTGCTTATTTAAAAACCTGTCTAAATGTCTCTTTAACGTGATTTTATCTGATTCCACCACCTCACAGAGCAAGTTCAAAACATCAACCACTCTTTCTATTTAAAGAAAAAAAAATCTTCACAAATCTCATTGCTTTCCTTTCACCTTAAACATGCTAAAACCATCTTCCCCTCAGTTGGGGAAGATGATTTTGGCTATCCTCTATATCTAAAACTCTGATAATCTTCCATCCATGTACTCCTGAGCAACCTTTGCTCCAGAGAAAACAAACCCAATATATTTAATATCTCCCCATAATTAAAGTCTTCCAAACCAGTGTTCCTTGTGTGACCAAATCATTGTCTTGTACAGCTGGATGTGATGTCCCAACTCCTTTACTATGGAAGCAAGCTAGTTAAAAGCCTAATTCCACTACCCTCCTTATCTATGTTGCCATTTTCAGGGAGCAGTGAATTTGCAATTTAAAATTATTATGTATGTCAGTACTTTTACAACCATTATGGTTTACTGAGTATGTCTGGCCAGTATTATACCACTCCAGATGTATCATTACTCTTGCCTGCATTCATTTCCACCTGCAACTGCTCTTTCCAACTTTCCGGTGATTTATATATGTCTTATATTCGTAGTCAACACCATCACTATCAACAGCTCTACCAATACTTTTCAGACATAGGAGTCATAGTTCTTGGCTCAACTTTTTGCTCCAGCCCTCTGTGACCTTGCTTGTTGCTAGTGAAGATACACATTTTCAAACACTTGACTATGGTATTCCTCATTTGGTGTGAGGTGAGAATTGAGGAAGATGGGTGAGTGCTTCAAGCAGCAGTGGTGTTCCATGCACAATTCATAGGATATTACAGCTTAAAAATACCAGAATACCCTGGTCAATTTATTGCTCATACCTGCACCCAGCAGCCATCCTTCAGCTTAGCCTCCCATACCCTCCCCACCAGAAGCAGGGTCATCATCTTCATGTACTTTTGTTAAATTATCCAATGCTCTATCTGAGAATATTCATGCCCTTGAAAACTCCTTGTGACTTTCTTCACTTTACATCTGTTCTCTGCTACTTACGATTACGGTTCTGCGTTTTACACAGAAATCCCGCAATATTGCTGTATAGAGGACCCGTCATTAAGCTGGCTTTGGTCATTTACACTGAACCAAACAAAGCCGGCCTAATGCTGGGTCAGTATGTCATTAAACAGCAAGCCGAAATTCCGGGAGCAAAGAGGCAGGATGTGTAACACAACAGCTTCAGCATTTAGTGTCATGTATAACATACCGCATTTCGTGTATTACGAGCTTCCACTTTAATAAAATAGGATTATCACTGTAAGGAATAGTATAGACAGGAGGAACTGAATGGTCACAGTTAACATTTCAGACCAGCACCATCACAGCACAAGTCACAGGCCAGCGACAATTCAATACATTGGAAGAACTGAGGGAAGGCTTGTCACAAGCTGCTTTCAGGTGGCCAGAATACCCGAATGTAAAGCCGCCTAAAATATCCAAATGCGGCTGTCAGGTGGCCACCTGAAAGTGGAGAACCCGGCCCTGAGGTGCACTTACCTAACCCTCCTCAAAGAGGTATATTCTCCGGCTTGGAGCGCTCCCCTTAGGCACCTGAAAGCAGCAAGGCAAAGTTGCTAGCAGTGGGAAGGCTGTAGACAGCCAGCTGGTGACCCACTGACAGCCACCGTCCCCGCTGCCGAAACCTACCCTCCCCGCTCCTAACACCTACCCTCCCCGTTGCGGACCAGGGACAGTGTGGGGTAATGGTTTGGGTTTATCACGCACATACACTAGTACACCTGTGCACAGTTGGAGAGAGATTTAGTGTTAAGACTATAGTTTAAGAGTAAGAAATAAAATTAGTGTTTTAAAATTAAACACTGTTTGGTTCATTGTCTATTGCTGCTCGTTACGCGCGATTCGTAACACACTTCATGTTCGACCACTTTTTCCCCCCAAAAAAAGGCTCAAAAATATTCAACTGGTCTTTTATGTGAAGTTGAAATTAGGGTGATAATGGCAAGTAACACCGACAGTGATCATCGTCGCTTCATGGTTCACAAGCATCACTGCTATCTTTTGTTGGGTGCTGGTGGAGGGATGTCCGGGAGGGGGGTGTGGTAGGAGAAAGATTGGCGGTGGGGTCAGTGTGGGAATGCTGGTGGGCTTTTGGGTAACTCTTCCAGAGGCCTGCTGCCGGCCCCCGCACTGGTCATTGTTGTGTTGAGAAAATGTCAGGTTTGAGCGTCTGGACACAAGGGTTTATTAACATACAACAATTAATTGAAGAGTGTGGGAATATGTAGCGGGAATAAAACATGCTCACAATGTATAAAAAAGCATGGGAAAGTACATGCACAATTTAATAAAATACGCACAATTTATAAAAGGGCATGGGAAAATATGCGCACAATTTGGTGAAACATACATGCACAATTTATAAAAGAGCATGGGAAAATCTACTGCAAGTATTGTTCCATTGCATAGGATTTCAAACTTTTTCTTTCCACCCAAATAACACTTTAAGTAATCTCTATGCCATAGGTTCTCTGTGATTAGTAAGGGATTACTTAAAGTGGTATGTGAGTGGGGGGGGGGGGGGGGGGGGAAGGTTGAGCACCACTGCTCTTGACCCAATTATTACTGAAATATTTTACTTGAAAAAAATTGTCATTGGCCCAATTCCTTTGGTGCTATGGGACCGTGCACATAAGGAGTCAATTAGGTACGATAAAAAATTGTTTTCAACCTTTTACTTTCCACTCTCATACCATCTTAAGTAATCACTTGCTAATCACCACTATCTGTCATTGGGGGCTAGTGGTGGGCTTTTGGGAGACTCTTACAGAGGCTTGCTGTTGGTCCCTGCACTGGTCCCACCACCCCGCCTCCCTGGGAGAGAGGGAAACTGCAATATTATTATTAAAAAGATTTTTCCTGTTATCTTGCATGTATTCTTGGTTTTAAATGAAAATACGGTACATATACACATTCTTTCCCTTCATGGTCCCAGAATGCTGGATGGCTCCTTTTACCCAGATGGCGATCTGGCACTGTTACTACCTCTGCTGCCAGAAAAAAACCAGGACTGGAATGACCCCTGCTTCCCCACCCAATTCCATGTCCGTGACTTTTGCACAGAAGGTGTTGCGTAATAAAGCTGCAAATATCCAAGAATAAAATAACTGTGTAAAAGGGTCCAGTGAATCACTCTATTAACAAATACCTTGGGCAAATAAGAGAAAATCAATATCCTCCCACCATCTGGTTGCAATGTAATAGATCTGGAGCCAGCATGTATAGCATTGAAAGATAACAGTAAGATGTCACCACCATTTTCCTATCTTCCCTGCATGCAGGTGAACCTCCCCCTCCACACTTTTCTCCCCACTAATATAAAAATAAATTCTTACCATGTAAGGGTGAAATGAATCTTTGTTCCACAGGCATCAGGTGTTTTTAAACTGCCAGCTGCAACTGACTATTCATAAGACATAGGAGCAGAAATTAGCCATTCAGCCCATCGAGTTGGCCCCACTGTTTAATCATGAGCTGATCCTTTTTCCCACTCAGCCCCGTTGTCTGGCCTTCTCCCCATAACCTTTGATGCCTTGGCTAATCAAGAACCTATCACTAGGTGCTTTTAAGCTATAGCCCTCCTGGGGCTCAAGTGTGATTAATGGGGCAAAGCTGTCTCCTGCAACTTTTAAGCTGAGGGGGGATAGCCCTAATAAATCGCCAACTGGCAACTTAAGGGGGATCCTGCCCCCACGATGACGCGGAAAGTGATGCGTCATGAAAACTAGTCACCCCTGTCCCCCCACCAGCTGTCAGTCTCCCTCTCATCGTCAATCATGCTCCCCCCAACCTGCAGCAGCTGAACCCTCTGCCCCCACGGTAGCTGACCTCTCTCCTCTCCCCCCCCACCCACAGCAGCCAACCCTCTCCTCTCCCCCCCCACCCACAGCAGCCAACCCCTATCCTCTCTCCCCCATGGCAGCTGACTCCTCTCTTCCCCCTCCCCTGCATGGCAGCTGACAGCTCTCCTCTCTCCCTCACGACATCCCACCCCTATCTCGATGATCATGGCACCCACACCCCGCGACATCAACCTCCCTTGTGGCCCCAGTCTCTCCCCCTCATGGCAGCGGCCTCTCACCCCAGACCCTGGCAGCGACCCCTCTCTTCCCCCCTCCCCTGATCACCGCAGACATTTCAGCTGAGGTTTCCCTGTGATGCCAGCGCTGACATCACAGGAGTAACCGAGTCGGTCATTTTGCTGTTCAAGTCGCTGGTCAACACATCCTGGGTAAGTAGGGCAGGGACTCAGTTGACTTTGGGCGATGATGACCGGGTTGGAACCTTTCAAGCTGCCTTGTGAGTGGGGTGCTAACTGGGCACCTACTCTCTCCCTTGAATACAACTTGTCCTCCACAACTGCTTGTAGTAACAAATGCTGCAGATTGACTACCCTCTGGCTGAAGAAATTCCTCTAAGTGGGCAGCCTTCAATCCTGAAGCTAAATAATAAATTAATTCCAGTTATTGGAAATGTTAATTACATTCTCATTTTGCAACTTCCATTTATTATTTCCTTCCAGCAAGTTCATTTGATTATGAGTTATATTTCTGCTGCTGTTGCCCCCATTCCAACGCCATGCTGTACTATTGAGCACATCAGGGTGCCAAGAAAAGCAATGATCTTCTAGCCAATTAGAGAGATTATCTTCTCCTAGAACCCAAATTATATTATGGTGATACTAAATGCCTGCCATTAACTGATTTGAGCTGATAGTGCAGTCTTTAGTAAGATGCTTAAAGTTAGGAGATGAATTTCTAAAAATAATATTGCTGAACCCCTGTTTGAGGGGTTTTGCAGTCATATGATCTCTGATTTTCATTCTTGAAGTGTCTGGAAGAATATCCTGTAACAGAGTTTATCCTGTAACAGAGTTTCAGTTCGCTGCAGCAAGCCCACATTTTAAATTAGTGGTCATCAACATGCAGGTACTGTAGAGATTGGACGACTGCTTATTGGAAATGCATAGTTACAACTGGGAGTGTCTGAAATGAAATAAATTTCAACAATGCCTGGAAAAAACTGGTTGAATGCTTTTTATAATTACTGTATATTTTGATTTAATAGCATTACATTTTCTTGTATCGTATTTTCATTGAATATCGTATCTTTAAATGGTTTAACTGTGTTTAAAATGGAGCACAATAACAGCATATTGAAGATTTCAGTGTTTATACTTTGTGTTGAATAGTTAATGAATAGTGTGATGGATTATATTTTATATTACGTATAGATATGTTTTTGTAGGAGATAGATTGTGGGGTTAGTGTAGGTAGGTCACAAATAAACACAAACACTTCACAAAATGTCGCCCCAGCCCCGTACTCACCCGCCGGCTGCCCCAGCCCCATACTCACCCGCTGGCCGTCCCAGCCCCGTACTCACCCACTGGCCACCCCAGCCCCGTATTCACCCGCCGGCTGCCCCAGCCCCCTTCTCCCACGCCGGCCGCCCCAGCCCCCTTCTCCCCTGGTGGCCACCCCAGCTCCCTTCTCCCCTGCCGGCCACCCCAGCCCTCTTCTCCCCCACCTGCCACCCCAGCCCCCTTCTCCCCCGCCGGCCGCTCCAGCTCCCTTCTCCCCCATGGGCCACTCTAGCCCTGCAGTCCAGCCAGCTGCCCCTGCCCTGATGTCCTGCGCCGGGGGAAGGGGCAGCTGGGAGAGGAGCTGTCAGCCGCCTGCAGGCAGCTGCATTCAGATGGCTGGGGAGGCCACTGTGCTGCGGCGATTATCCCTCTTGGAGGAGGGTTATAAAGTTCGCCTCACAGGTGCCTCCTGCACATTCACATGGCCTCCCAACAGCCGCATATTGCCAAAATATTTGGCAGGGGCAATTGGCCACCTGAAAGTGCCTTAAGAGAGAGAGAACTGGTTTCTGCAGTCATGGCAAACTGACAGCTTGTTGAAACCCGATATTGAAGACGAGTTCTCCAGTTTTCCACTTTAACGAATTTACTTTTTCTCTTGGTGAAGTATATTTATTCCATGTTCTATGATATAATTTTACAAGATTTCCTTGTACTGATTTGAAGTTAATGACTGCCACCTCATCGGAGGCAACATTTTACAGGTCAAGTAGATTGCAGTTCAGGTAGATTGCAGTTACACAATCACATTTTCAGTATATGGTAACATTAAAGATATATTAAGCTATTGTTGCCTTCAGCACTACTGCGAGGAGGATATTACAAAGTGATTAGCTAATTACTAATTAAAATATATTTGAAATATTTATATCCTATTTTAAAAACATAATGGGTATATTTAATAAATTGAGCTGTATGTTGATTTTGAGCATTGTTGCGTGTCTGCCTGTCCCGCATCGGACTTGTCAGCTACAAACGAGTCTGCAGCTGATGTGGACATTACCCCTCCATAAATCTTCGTCCGCGAAGCCAAGCCAAAGGAAGGATTATGTACTAAAGATTAAATGCTTCATATTTAAGTCATTGAAAGCACTTCTATTTTGGCTGCTCTAATTAATGTACTTGTCCCTTAGATCAACTTTAATAGTGACGTAATTCATGACATTTCTACCAAATAAAATCTATTTCTTGAACTCTTTTTTGTAAGAGCCGGAAATGTGGATTTTTCCACAGTATCTTTTCAGCATCTGCCTTACAGTTGCTTTGACACCTTAAAAAAAACAAATTGGAATCAACTTTCAGGATACAAAGTATACATGCTGGAAATACTCAGTTGCTGAGGGAGCATATACGGAAAGAGAAAGAGAATTAATGTTTCAGGTTAATGACCATCTGAGCTCGGACAATGAGAAAACAAACTGTAAAGCAGATGAGAGAGGGACAGATAGGATAAAGGAAATACTTGTGAAAAGTTAAGGCTACATTTAGAGTAGTGAAAAGCTATGCATGAAATTATCTGGTTGGTGGGTTATAAAAAGTGGGAAAACACAGAAAAAAATACTAGTTGAGAATTGCAGAAACTGTCAAGGCCATGCAAGTAGAATGAGAAAATCAAAGCTTTTTTTTTACAGATCGATGACCAATAACAAAAGCTTTCTGAGGATTTTATCTGTGGATTGTCTCTGATTTTGATGAAAGCACTTTGTTTTGAAGCAATTTGAAGTACATTATCTGGGACAATTCAAAATTGTGTTGGAGATCCAATTTGAGGTGGTCATTTAAAGCAGCTGCTGGCACAGCTGTGGAAAGTGTAAAAATTACTGGATACTGTCATTGCTCCAATAATAGGCTGAACATTCATCCTCTTTGTCACATTTGTGGCCTGAAATGTGAAGTTAAGGAAACATTAAACACAAGTTTATCAGGTAAACTTCTTAGTGTCTTTATTCTCCCGTTTTCCTTTGTTCTCCTGCTTGTGTTCTTATCTCTCTCTCATACCACTTGACTTCCGGTATATCTCATACATATTCATTATCATGACATCCCTCCTTTAATCAGAAATAAACTTTACCTTCACTTATCAATATCCCTCGGAAACATACAAACATCGTAACTAATGGTAATACTATAACTCAACTACATAAAATTTACTTCCTACAGCACTCATACATGCACTTTATGATATAAGATTAAAATACTGTCCCAAAGTTCTTATTAAAACTATGGCACAAAGTCTTCGTATCGTTTGGGCACTTTCCGGTTTCGTTTCGGCCTGCCTGCGATATTGTCGTCGCTTCTCGGTTGTTCACTCTCGGCGTCGGAAATACTGCTCGCCACGGCTTCGGGTGTTTCTGGCGCTCTAGTCACTTCATCAGGAGTGCTGGTAACTGCCTCTGGAACATCATCAGGTCTCTCAGTTTCAGCATCTCATATTGGCCTTTCAATTTCTTCGCTCGATGTATCTCTGGACTGGTACCTTTTTACACCTGATACATTTCTCTTATACAGGACTCCAGTCGGAGACTTGACTGTCACCATACTGCCACTTCTGGATACGACAGTATAGGGTTGATGGTAATAAGGTGTGTCTAGCTTACCACCAGTTTCATGCCTCACTAGAACATTATCTCCTGGCATGATGTCTGAGTACTTGGCTCCACGTTTCGAATCTGTGTACAGCTTTGCAGCACCTTTCTTTTCAGCATCGTAGTCCCTCATCTCCTGGTCGTCTCAGATTTCCTTTATTTCTGGCATTTTTGTGCGGATTTTTCTCCCAAAATATGCTTCTGCAGGACTTTTTCCAATGGTTGCATGAGGCGTTGCTCGATAGAGAGCCACATAAGATAGCAATGCTTCTCGCCAATTTTGTCCTTCTGCGTGTGCAATCCTCAATCGTTTTTCAATGGATTGATTTTGTCTCTCTACTTCTCCGTTGGCTTGCGGCCATTTCGGAGTTACTTTATGATGGTGGATACCTGTGGTCCTCATGTATTCCACAAATGTCTCTGAAATGAATTGTGGACCATTGTCAGAGTATAATGTAACAGGTAATCCATATCTTGCGAATATCTCTGCTAACGCTTGTATTGTTTTTTCAGTGGTTGTGGACTTCAACACCACGTACTCATAGTATCTGCTGTAGTAATCTATCACTACCATAATTGATTCACCCGTCGGTAAAGGTCCAAGAAAATCAACAGCTACGTCGATCCATGGTCCTGTCGGGAATTGCGTACTCCGGATCGGTTCTGGCGGATTACTCCTACTTGTGATTTGACATCCGTGACAAGTTTTAACAAATTTCTCGGCTTCTTTATCACAACTTGGCCACCATACCTTGGTTCTGAGGTTTTGCTTGGTACCAACAATACCTAGGTGTCTTTCATGCGCTAAGGATACGATCTTCGGTCTCAATCTTTGCGGTATCACCAATCTGCAACCTCTTAATACACACTGTCCGATGCAACAAAGTTCGTCTCTAATGGGAATGTAAGCCTTGTGAGTACACTTGTCCCATTGTCCACTCTGTATGCATTCTCTTACTTCCATGAGTTCTGGATCACGTTCGGATTCTCTCTCGACCTCCTTCGTAGTCACAGCTTTCGGTGTCGCCTGAATAGCTACGAAGCATACAAAGCTCTCTGTTTCTGTTCCCAATTCTGACTTGGATTGTGGACCACCATCCTTCACCAATCTGGACAGCGGATCAGCAATGTTTGCTTTCCCTGCAATGTGGATTACTTTATATTTGTAGGGTTGTAGTCTGAGTACCCATCTCTCTATTCTGGCACATGGTTTGGATCTAGGTGCATAGATCACCTCTAATGGCTTATGATCTGTGATGAGTTCAAATTCAATGCTGTATAAATATGCATGGAACCTCTCACAGGCCCATACAAGTCCGAGTGCTTCTTTCTCTGTCTGAGAGTATCTTCTTTCCACATCTGATAACGATCTGCTGGCATAGGCAATGATTCTTGGTCCTCCATCATGCATCTGGACCAACACGGCTCCTAAACCAACTGGGCTGGCATCCGCTATGACTTTGGTTGATGCCGCCGGATTGTAATATCCAAGAGTTTTTGCATCTGTCAGGCTTTGCTTCAGCGCTGTGAACGCTTTCTGCTCAGATCCAAAATGAAATGGTACTCCTTTCCTGGTTAGTTTCCTTAGTGGTTCTGCCACTGTAGCGAGATTAGGAATGAACTTTGCACAAAAATTGACCAATCCCAGGAAACTCCTCACCTCTGTTGCGTTCTGAGGTGCACGTGCCTCTGCAATAGCTTTCACCTTGGCCTCTGCAGGGTTTAGTCCTTCCTGTGCAAGTCTGTGTCCCATGAAGTCCATTTCTGACACACCGAACTGGCACTTGTTTCCATTCACGGTAAGGCCTGCCTCCTGTAGTCTAGATAGTACACTCCTCAACCGTTTGTCATGCTCTTCCTTCGTTGGTGCATGGACTATGATGTCGTCAGAAATGTTGGCAACTCCAGGAATGCCTTGAATCACTCGATGGATTTCATACTGATAGATCTCCGAAGCTGCATTAATTCCAAATGATAGTCTCTTGTAACGATACAATCCACAGTGAGTCACAAATGTAGTTACATCTCGGGAACCTGGATCCAGCTCTAATTGATGATAGCCCCATTTCAGATCAATTTTTGAGAATACCTTGCTGGTAGTTAGTTCTTGAAGTATTTCCTCCACTGTTGGTATAGGGTGTCGTTCTCGAACTATAGCTTCATTGGCCATTCTCATGTCAACACATAGTCTTATGTCACCCTTTGGTTTGGGCACAATCACTACTGGGCTGACCCATTGTGTCGAATGTTCCACCGGTTCAATAATGTCTTGTTCGATCAATTCTTTAATTTTGGCTTCGACTTTCCCACGAAGTCCAAACGGAGTTCGGCGCATTGGTTGTGCCTTAGGTTTGACCGTTTCATCTACCGCTAGCTTCAGTTGTCGACCTTTCAGCTTTCCGACTCCTTGGAAGACTGCGGGGAATTCTTGCTTCATATCCTCGTATGACTGAATTGAATTGACACAAGCTCCAATATGAAGTATTGCCAGGTCTTGCGCTGTGCTTCTACTCAGCAATGGTTCTCCCCTCTCTTCTATGACTTCGGTGTACTTATCTCCAGCTTCAACAGTTGCAGTAAAACATCCAATGGTCTGCAATGGCTTGGTTGATGTGTATGGATACAGTTTCTTGGAACACTTCTTTGAGGTACAGATGATCTTTTTCCTTTTCAACTTCTCCCATAAATGTCGATCAATCACATTACTGTCACTGCCTGAGTCTACAATGACCTGCACTGTCACTCCACCAATGATCACTGGGACCTTCTCATGATGTACTTCATTCAACGTAAATTGGTAACAACTCTGTTCCTCCTGGGTATCATCATCATCACCGTCTATCTGGCGAATGGTATCTTTCTTTCCAGGATACTTACCTTTCCCCCAGGCTTTGCCTTTGGAAGTTGTACTCTTCCTCTTCTGGTCTGCATTGGACTTGCTTTTGCACTTCTTTGCAAAGTGGTCCTTACCTCCACACTTTCTGCAAACTTTGCCTTTGGCCGGGCAATATGGGTCTTTTCCAAAGTGACCTCGGTTTCCACATCGATAACACTCCACGTCCTGTGTCGGCGTATATCTTGGCTGATTATGACGATGTGAGAGGCTCTTAATTTGCTGGCTTGAGTTGTCTTTCAGGGTCATGGTATGAAATTGCCCTTCAACAGCCTCTAATGCAGCAGCAATGGTTAAAGCATCGGTGAGTTCCAACTCACTCCCTCTTTCAAGTAGACGTCTTCTGAGTTTATCTGATCTGCAGTGCTGTACGACTTGATCCAGTAATTGGTTGTCCAAATCAGCTGGCATGTAATTGCATCCAACAGCTAGCTGGCGTAGTCTCGTCACGTACTGAGCAATTGTCTGGCCATCTTCTTGTCTCGTTCTCCGAAACAAATGGCGTTGAAATGTAGCATTCGGTGTCACTACATAGTGTGCATTTAATGCATCTACTGCTTTCTGGTACTCATCCAGTATTCAAAAATGTCTTAAATGTTTCCCGAACTGCAGGTCCTGCAGTGAAAAGAAGTAAAGCCCTCCTCTGCGCTTTTTGTTCAACTGTACCGGTATCTAGAAATAGGCCATGACTGTCAGCGTAGGATTCAAATTCTTCCAGCCATGCCTTCCACTTCACACTTACAGTGCTTGCATCACCAGTCGGGTCAAAATGAACAATTCCACTATGTGTTAGAAAGTAACTGTCTGCACCAGCCAAGAGGAAATATTCCAGCCCCAAAAGTACTGAGTCACAGAGAAAATTCTTATCACCTTGAAGTTGTCTGTAATCCTCTGTAATCTTGTTTAGTCTTTAATTTTCTTCAAGCTTCTTTCATCCTCGTCGCCAATGTCACATTTGTGGCCCGAAATGTGAAGTTAAGGAAACATTAAACACAAGTTTATCAGGTAAACTTCTTAGTGTCTTTATTCTTCCGTTTTCCTTTGTTCTCCTGCTTGTGTTCTTATCTCTCTCTCATACCACGTGACTTCCGGTATATCTCATACATATTCATTATCATGACACTCTTCTTTCTAGTATTTTCCTGGGCTTCTGCAGTGTTGCTGTTCTCCTGACCTTGTTTTCCATGAGATCAGTAGTTTCTATTTTGTTTGGAAGAAAATTGTAGAATAAAGCAAGGTTTCTTCTCTGGTGTAAATTGGAAAGAGATGACAGTTAAGACTAGCCCCATTCTTCCAGCAAGCAATTCTTGTTTTTCTCTCATGTGAGGTTAATGGCATCTGTAGAAAAGGCTATGAACTAAAGTGCCCAAGTTTCCCAGCCACATGAGAAAAGTGGTAGAAGGCAAAAACAGGCAAAAAAGTATCTATATTAACAAAATGTTATTTAGTCTTCTGAAATTATTTTAAAAATAGGTTGACTATTAATCAACATGATGGCTACAAATCAATTAACAAACTATAAAAGCATAGTCTGTGGAACTGTTGTAGTTATACCAGGTACGCAGTGAGTGAAAGAACCACAGAGTAGAGAGTTGAACCAACTGACTTTAATAGTGCTCTCGCACGTGTCTAAATCCATCGGAACCCGATGATGCTTGTGACTTCCAGGACCTTTATGATATCAGCCGCTGGGCTGTGGGCTTGCCCTACACCCGGAGCTCTCACGGTCAGATCTGCCGTAGACTTGTCCTCGACTCCGTGAGCTGGCTCACCTGTAGTGTGGGCAAGCCACCACATGACACCCCTCCCACCACCCCAGAACCGGCGTTAGGAGGTGTGGAGTTCACAGCCAACACTTCTTCAGTCCGTTTAGGTGGCTGACCTCGTCGGTGTGGTGGGGGCACAGTCACAGGATGTTCCAGTCCAGGTGCGCCAGCTTGAGGTGGTAAATGGTGAAGGACTCCTCAAGGCCGCTCTTGTCGAAGAAGCACGTGGTTGCATTTTGACGCACTACCTTGAACAGCCCTTCATACAGCCGCTGTAGTGGTGACCGGTGCATGCCCCTGCAGACGAGGACGTAGTCTCAGTCCTGGAGGTCCTTGGGGACAAAGGAAGGCGCCAGGCCGTGGCACATGGTTAGGACAGGAGCTAGTGTTCCTACCTTTTCTTGGAGTCTTGTGAGTACTGCACAGGTGTCTCCTCTGTGCCACAAGCTGCTGGCACAAACTCGCCTGGAATAATCAGTGGGACACCGTATACCAATTCTGTTGAAGGTGTGGCTGTCTTCTTTGGAGCCATGAGGATGCCAGGAAGCACCCATGGGAACTCGTCCACCCAATCTGGGCCTTGGAGGCTCGCTATCAGGGCTGACTTCATGTGCCAATGGAAACGCTCTACCAGGCTGTTAGACTGTAGATGGTAGGCCGTGGTGTGGTGCAGCTGGGTCCCAAGTAGCTGTGCCAGCGCCAACCATAGGCTGAACGTGAACTGCGACTCCTCCCACCCCCACTGTCTGAGGTGATGTTGGCAGGCAGGCCAAAACGTGCAATGCAGCTTGCAGTGAGGGCCCTGGTGCAGGACACCGTGGATATGACAGTGAGCAGTATGACTTCTGGCCACCTGGTGAACAGGTATATTTCCCCTTCCCCCCCCCCCACACTGGGAGACAGGCAATGGACCAACGAAGTCCACACTGACGTACTCAAATCTCCTGTGCGTTGGCTGGAAGGGTTGAAGGGAGGCCTTCATTAGTTTTTGGACTTTGGAGGGCTGGCTATGTATGCATGTCCTGGCCCAGTGCCCGACCTGTTTGTGCAGGCCATACCAAGCAAATCTATCTGCCACCAGTTGGATGGTTGCCTGAATGGACGGGTGGGTCAAACCATGTAGTGCGATGAAAACACGATGCCTCCAAGCAGCTGGAACGATGGGCCAGGGTTGGTTGGTGGACACGTCATGGAGGAGCTTGCTGTCTTTTGGGCTGATGGCGATGTCCTCAAGTTGCAGGCCCGAGACTGTGGTGTGGTAGGCTGGCATTTCTTCATCCAGCTGCTGTGCCTTGGTGAGTGCTGCATAGTCAAACCCAGGGGACAGGGAATGTACTGAGTGGATAGAAGTGCGAGACAGTGTGTCAGCCATGATGTTTTTTTTTTTGGAGATGTGTTTGACGGCGGTGGTATTCTTTGAGATGTTTGACAGGTGGTGTTGCTTCTGTCCTGACCATGGATCCGACATTTGGCGAATGCGAAGGTGAGAGGTTTGTGGCCCGTGAAGACCATGAACTCCCAACCCTCCAAGAAATACTGAAAGTGCTAGATGGTGAAGTAGAAGTCTAGCAGCTCCCTGTCGAAGGTGCTGTATTTCAGCTCCGGGGGTTGCAGATGCCGGCTGAAGAACACGAGTAGTTTACACTGACCCTCCATTAGTTGTTCCAGCACGCCGCGGACTGCTGAGTTGGAAGCGTCAACCATGAGGGCTGTGGGCACATTCACCTGCGGATGTACCAGGAGGGTGGTGTTTGCAAGAGTGTCCTTGGCCTGCTCAAGAGCCACTGCTGACTCCAATTCCCAGGTGATTTCCATGGCCTTGCCGGACATTGGGATGAACAGGGGTTGCATGATTTGGACTGCTGACTTGAGGAATCAGTGGTAAAAGTTGCTCATGCCCACAAACTTCTGTAGGCCCTTGACTGTACTGGGCCTAGCAAACTGGCACATTGACAATAACCATACCAGCAGTGCGAGTAAGACTAGACTGTAGCTCTGGACTGCTTTATATACAAGGTCACCGGGATGACCCTGGTGATCTAGTGGTGTAATTACATATCCCCACACACATGGCCTCAACTTTCGCCAGCAAGGGAACTACTCCATGCTGGTCGATGCAGTACCCAAGGAAATCAATGGCTGACAGCCTGAACTGGCACTTTGCAGGGTTGATGGCCAGGCCGTATTCACTCAGGCAGCGCAGAGTTGAAGCAGGTGCATCAAATGCTCATGGTGCGAGTGGCTGGCAATCAGGATATCATGTAAGTAGATGAAGATGAAATCCCAGTGAATCCATGAGCAGCTGGAACGCCTGTGCCACATTCTTGAGTCCAAAAAGCATCTGCAGGAACTTGAATAAGCCTAACAGGGTGACGGACATTGCAGGGTTGTTCGGGAATCTGGTGATACCCACAGACTAGGTCGATCTTGGAGAAGATGCATGCCCCATGCAAATTGGCTGTAAAGTCCTGAATGTGAGGCACTGGGTAGCAGTCGGCTGTGGTGGCATCATTGAGCCTTCTGTAATCGCTGCATGGTCTCCATCCTCCAGCCAACTTGGGTACCATATCTAGGGGAGAGGCCCATGGACTGTCTGAGCGCTGGACGATCCCCATCTTCTCCATTTTCCTGAACTTCTCCTTGGCAAATTGGAGTTTGTTGGGCAGGAGCCTGGATGGCTGGGTGTGTGACAGTGGTCCATGAATGGGAATGTGGTGCTGTACACTATGCTTAGGGCATCTGTGGCATAATAATGGTCAGGAACTCCACAAGTACTCTGGCAAATTCATTGCCTGACAAAGCCACAGAGTCCAGATTGGGGCCGATAACTTGGCTTCGCCGAGTAAAAAGGTCTGGGCATTCACAGGGTGCTGTCCCTTGAGGTCCACAAGAACCTGTGTGCCTGGTTAAAATCTGCACCCAATAAAAGGCTGCAACACTGCTGCCAGGGTAAATGACCAGGTGAAACGGCTGGAACCAAACTCTAGTAGGATGGCTTGCATGCCATATATGTGAATACTGCTGTTGTTAGCAGCGGTAAGCACCGGTCCTGATTTCCTGGCATGGGTGTTGTGGCTCGAAGGGGGTAAAGAGGCTAACCTCCGCCCCCGTGTCTACAGGAACTTTTGCCCGGAGTGTCAATCCCATAAGCAAAGGAGGCTATCATGGTGAGCCACCGCAGCCATTAGTGATGGGTGGTTCTGGCGTTTCCCAGAAAAGAACAGGGTGGGCTCCTGGACCCCACTTTTGCTGTTTAAAAACACTAATGGACCGAATTGGGGTTACTCCCTGCTGCGTGTGCCACCAGTATAGTTGGTGGCAATGTGCGTGGTGCAGCAACTTGGTCGATAGAGGCTACTTGGTGTGCCAAACCATATCTGCGTGGGCCGCTACTTTGCGTGGGTCACTGAAATAGTCGTCAGCGAAAAGGAGGTGGATAACTTCAGGCATCTGCTTGTAAAAGACTTGTTCGAACAGTAAACATGGCTTATGGCTGTCTGCTAATGCCAGCATCTCATTCATTAAGGCTGTTGGCATGCAGTCACATAGGCCATCCTACACTGCGCTACACGTTCATGGCAGGGTAGGCAAAAAGTACGGATCAGAAGTGTCTTGATTGTATCATACTTGTCTACCACTGATAGCTAGTGTTAGAAATTGATGACACAGCCTGCTGTTTCCTGATCAAGTGAACTGACCACTTAGTAATACTTTGTGGCATCTGAGACGATTTGCCTGTTCAAACCAGACCTGCAGCTGTGAGGTCCAGAAAGTCGGCAGTTTCAGTGAAACTGCATTCTGTGTGCTTTGGTCGTCATCGGGGTCACCAATATAGTTGTACTAGGCATGTAGCAAGTGAAAGAACCACACAAAGTAGAAAGTAAGTTGAACCAACTGACATTAACAGAACACTCTCACGTCTAAATCCCTCGGAACCTGATGATGCCTGTGCCTTTATGAGATCAGCCACTTGCCCTGCACCCAGAGCTCTCACAATCAGATCTGCCATGGACTTGCCCGCATCTCTGTGAGCCGGTTCGCCTGTTGCATGGGCGAGCCGCCACACTGTCAACTTAAATTAGTGTTTCTAAAATAATTTGTTGAATGAAAAGACAGGAAAAATATTTTATTTTGTATTTTAAGTACACTGATAGAAATTCATTTCAATTGTGCTGAAAGAAAATAACTTGTATTGAAGAAGCACTAGCGACCCAGGTTTGAATCCACTGCTGTTATGTAAGGAATTTATGCATTCTATCTGCATCTGCATGTCTCCTCCGCATGCTTCGGTTTCCTTCCATGTTCCAAAGACGTATCGGTTAATAGGTTAATTGGACATGGTAGCAAGAGCCTGTATTTCTGAATTAAAAATTAAATTTAAATTAGTTGGTCCACAGGTTACAAACATCAGGATTATGAACAACTCATATTTTCAAATGGGCTGTTCTATGCATGGTTTTTTAAAGTACAGGTCTTTTAAAATTATTTTTTTATTTTCCTCACTGTGAACCATATCAATCAAAATACATGCAAACATTTCCCTCTTAAATATACACAGTGGCATTTTCTCCCCCTTTCCCCCCCCCCCCCGGCCTTCCCACCCCCCCCTCCAAACCCATTAAACGTTCAACATATACAATACAATAAAACCATTAAACAATGTCATCACACAATGAAAATAAACAAGAAAATATTTTTATTATCATTGTTTCTATAATCACATATTCAAAGCTGCTTCCTTCTGGTAATCTCACTTTGTTTCCCAATTTATCCTTTAAGTAGGCTTTCAGTTGATGGCATGCAAATATTATACCATGAGTTATTCCATATTTGTACTTCATTTGTTCAAATGTTAATAAATTTTTTCCCAAAAAACAATTTTCTATTCTTTTAATTCCTTTTCTCTCCCATTCTCTAAAGGAAAGGTTATCTATTGTAAAAGGGATTAGTTGATTTTGCATCAATAATAATTTTGGTATTTGGTAATTTGTTTTTTTTTTCCTTTCCAAGTGAATCTTCTTCCATATATTGATGCAATACTGGTGAGCTTTTATATTGTATCAGCTTTTCGTCCCTCTTATGAAGTATATGTTCCGGTACCTTCTCCCCTATTTTATCTTAGTCCAATCTGGTTTTTCCCTTATCTGATAAAAATCTGATAAATACCTTAATTGTGCGGCTCTATAATAATTTTTAAAGTTTGGTAACTGCAAACCACCTTGGTTGTACCTCTCTGTTAATTTACCTAATGCTATCCTCGGTTTTCCCCCTTTCCATAAAAATTTCCTTATTATTTTCTTTAGTTCATTAAAGAATTTCTCTGTTAAGGGAATTGTTAATGATTGAAATAAGTATTGTATCCTTGGGAAGACATTCATTTTAATGCAATTTACCCTCCCTATCAATGTTAGTGGTAATTCTTTCCAATGTTCTAAGTCTTCCTGCAATTTCTTTATTAGTGGCTGATAATTTAATTTGGACAGGTGGCTTAAATTATTATCTAATCTAATACCTAGGTATCAGATTGCTTGTGTTTGCCATTTAAATGGTGATTCTTTATTAAATTCTGTATAATCTGCATTACTCATTGGCATCGCTTCACTTTTATTTGCATTGATCTTGTACCCTGATATTTCTCCATATTCCTTCAATTTCTTATGTAGTTCTTTTATTGATATTTTTTGTTCTGTTAAGTATACTATGATGTCATCTGCAAATAAAATGATTTTATACTCCTCCTCTATTTTTATCCCTTTTATTTTATTTTCTGTTCTTATCAGTTCTGCCAATAGTTCTATTTCTAAAGCGAACAGTGAGGGAGATATTGGACATCCCTGCCTAGTTGACCTACTTAATTTAAATTGGTTCGATACATATCCATTTACTGTTACCTTCGCCAATGGTCGATTATATAATGCTTTAATCCAATTAATATATTTTTCTGGTAGATTGAACCTCTGTCGTACTTTGAATAAATAATTCCATTCTACCCTGTCAAAGGCTTTTTCTGCATCTAAAGCTATAGCCACTGTTGGCTTCTTACTTCCTTGAACTGCATGAATTAGATTAATAAATTTACAGACATTATCCTCTGTTCGTCTTAATAAATCCAGTTTGATCTTGTTTTACTATTTTTGGTACACGGTCGGCCAATCTGTTTGCTAATAATTTTGCTATTATCTTATAATTTGAATTAAGTAGAGATATTGGTCGATATGATGCTGGTGATAGTGGATCCTTCCCTGTCTTTGGTATTACTGTAATTATTGCTGTCTTACATGAATCTGGCAGGTTTTGTGTTTCTTCTCTCTGGTTCAATACTTCCAGGAGAGGAGGAATTAATAACTCTTTAAATATTTTATAGAATTCTATTGGGAATCCATCCTCTCCAGGCGTTTTATTGTTCGGCAGTTTAAAAAAAAATCCTGTACTTCCTCTATTTCAAATGGTTTTATCAGTTTGTTTTGCTCTTCTTCTTGTAATTTTGGCAGTTCAATTTTAGCTAAAAACTCTTCTATTTTGTCTTCTTTCCCCTTGTTCTCAGTTTGGTATAATTGTTCATAAAATTCATTAAAGTTCTCATTAATCTCCATGGGATTATATGTAATTTGTTTGTCCTTTTTCCTTGATGCCAATACAGTTCTTTTAGTGTTCTGTTTTAAGTTGCCAGGCTAATATTTTGTGTGCTTTTTCTCCTAGCTCATAATATTTTTGCTTTATTTTCATTATGTTCTTCTCCACCTTATATGTTTGTAATGTTTCGTATTTTATTTTTTTGTCCGCCTATTCTCTTCTTTTTGTCATAAGGTCCCTTGTTGTTAGTTCTTTTTCTGTTTTCTCTATCTCCCTTTCCAACTGTTCTATTTCCCAATTATAGTCCTTTTTCATCTTAGTTACATAACTTATTATCTGTCCTCTAATGAAGGCTTTCATTACATCCCATAATATAAATTTGTCTTTCAATGATTCTGTGTTTATTTCAAAATATATTTTAATTTGGCATTCAATAAATTCTCTAAATTCCTGTCTTTTAAGTAGCATGGAGTTTAACCTCCATCTATATGTTCTTGGTGGGATGTCCTCTAGTTCTATTGCTAATAACGGGTGAATGATCAGATAGCAATCTAGCTTTATATTCAGTTTTCCTAACTCTCTCTTGAGTATGGGCCGACAACAAAAACATATCAATCCTTGAATATGTTTTATGCCTACTCGAATAATATGAGTATTCCTAAGAGAAGCACAGGTTGACACCGAAGAAAACTCCATGCACCCCCCCCACCCGTATAGCTGTAGCCAAGGTGAGGAGAACCCTAAGCAAGATGAACCCACACAAGGCGGCGGGATCAGACAACATACCTGGCTGGGTACTGAAGGACTGAGCAGACTAATTGACGGAGGTCTTCTCGGACATCTTCAATACCTTACTGCAGTAGTCCATCGTTCCTGCAGGGTTCAAGACAGTCAGCATTGTCACGATACCCAAGAGGGCAACAATAACAGGCATCAGTGACTACCACCCAGTGGCACTGACCTCAATCAGTATGAAATGCTTCGAGCGTCTGGTGATGTAATGCAACAAAACAGATCATCAAAAGACACTGGATCCATTTCACTTTTTCTGTAGAAGAAACCATTCCACAGAGGATGCCTTAGCCTTGTTGCTTCCCTCTGTCCTGGCCCACCTGGAGAAAGACAAGCTGCTGTTCATTGATTTCAGCTTGGTGTTTCATATGATCATTTTTCAGAGGCTGGAGGAGAAGCTGTCCATGCTGGGACTCAACATCCCTCTCTGTAATTGGATCCTGAACTTCCTAACAAAAAGATCCCGGTCGGTAGTAGAATGTCAAGCACTGTCACGCTGAGCACTGGCGTACCTACAGGCTGTGTGCTAAGCCCACTCCTGTTCATGCTACTGCCCCATGACTGCATCACCAGATCCAGCTCCAACAGTGTCATCAAGTTTGCAGTTGATACAAAATTAGTTTGCCTCATCAGGAACATTGATAAGTCATATTGCAGAGAAGAGGTAGAAAATCTTGTGAAATGGTGCAAGAGTAATAGCCTGAGTCTCAACCTCCACAAAACATCAGCAACTCTGTAGTGGAGGGAGTGGAGAACACCAAATTCCTTGGAGTTCACTTAACTAGTGACCTATTCTGGACACTCAATATCTCCTCACTTGTCAGGAAGGTGCAACAGTGACTGCATTTCCTGAGAAGACTGAAGTGGGCAAGCCTACCAGCCACTATTATGTCAACATAATGTCTATGAAGAGAATCCTGACTGGCTTCATCACAATGTGGTATGGCTGCTGCAGAGAAATGGATCGGAGAACAATCCTCAGGACCATAAGAGTGCCAGAGAGGATCACTGGAGTCTCTTTCCCACCCACCCCCTATATTCCCCCCCCCCCCCCCCCCAACCATCGACGTGATCTACCAAGGTCGTTGTCTGAAGAGGACACACAAAATCATTGAGCACCCCTACTACCCTGCACACATCATCTTTTAGCTGCTCCCATTGGGGAAGAAATACGGGAGTATCAGAGCCAGCTCCACCAGCTTCTTCCCATGGGTAATGTTGAACAACCAAAGGAAGTGCTCACACTAACCATCCAATATTCTCAATTGTGACAAACTATTTATTTATTTTAAAGATAAAATATTTGTTCTGTATGTGTATTATGTCTGGTTGTGTGTCTGCATGTTTTGCACCAAGGATGGAAGAATGCTGTTTTGGCAGGTTGTACTTGTACAATCAGATGACAATAAGCTTGACTTGTCAACCTGAGCTCCAGATCCAAACATCTGACATGATCAAGAAGACCTCAGCACCTCTTGCATCCCAGTTGTGATACCTAGTACCCCTTCAGCCAATCTTGAGCTTGTCTCCAGCAATCCACAGCCTGCGTGGGTTCCTCGCCTTGAGACACCAACAGCCTACCTCTTGTTGGATTAGGGCCATGCTGACCAAGTTGGACCCTTTCTAACTGCAGTGAGAGTGGGGCACTAACCATGCAATTTTCCCAGTTAACCCCATTTTGCATGGCAGTTTGAAAGGGCTTATTGACTTTACTGCTTTCCACTAAACCTGCTCTCCTTTTCCCCTGCCCATTCCTATCTTTCCAGTTCTTCCACCCAGCCATCCCTCCTCCCTCTCATTGCTGCTGTCCCCCCTCCTTTCTCCACCTATCATCTCCTGCCTTTGCCATCCCCCTTCCTCCCTACTCTTTTGTACACTCTGCCTGATGGATCTACCCAAGTTATTTTAGTCTAAAGGGTTTAGTTGTAAACAGATTAAAAAGTTCCTTTGTTTGCCTTAGGGTTCTAAGTCAAACCAGTTACTTGCCAACAAGCACCCTGGGAAGCTTACTGCTACGTTCAGTCCTCTTTAATGTTATTTGGCTTTTGTAGATATCTTGATGCATTTACTGCATTCTTTTGATATCAAATGAATTGTTTCAAGAAAAAGATTTGGACTTATTGAACTAATGAAAAGCTTTGTAGGTAAAATATATCTATAACTGTGAAGACATTTAAATAAGTCTACATGGGAAAGCCCAAAGACAATTTCCCCTTGTAGGCTAGACTTCCACAGGCTAAAAGGCTTCACAGCTTTGATTCATTCATAGTTACCGAAAGGTATGTCAGCTACAATTAACTTACAGGACCTTTGATAGATGACTGAGATGTTGGTAGAACTAACAGCATTGTCATTTTTTCCTGGGGTAAAGTTGCTGATATTAATTGTTGCTGGATAATTTAGAGGGCTTGATTAATAATTGAGTGAAAGTAGCTTGAATCACACAGTAGCAGTTTCTGATTTTGAACACTCCTTAAAAACAAAGTATGTTGTGATTGCAAAGATGGTGTCAGCAAAAATGACCATGTAAAAAATTATTATAAAAAAATAAACAGGTTTACTCACATTTTTTAATGGAATAAAACCTCAGTTAGTGTAGTAACCAATTTGTTTGGTCTGAATTGTGTTAAAACCCTGTTTTTTTTAAACTCTGTGCATTGAAAGCTGTCAGTAAATTTAATATTTTACTAACCATGCAAATGATGAATTAGAATTTCTGATAAATAGTCCTGACTACCTGAAGGGATATCTCCAAGTCATTTTAGTTCAAAGGATTTAAATTGACAGAAGGGTGCACAAATGTACAATAATAGATCAGCTTGTCAATAAGGATCCTGAGAATTTTACCATATATTATTGAAGTGTGATCATCTTATCTGAGTGTCATTGCAACCTAACATCAAGCAATTTATTGTTTTATTTTTAACTTAAATGTTTATAAATCTATGATCTGAGCAGAAGCAATTCTTTTTATTATTGCAACGTTCCCCTGTCTATCAGCCAGATAATCCTTGAGCCACTAAGTTACATTTAATCTTTTCAGGAGTACAGTATTTTGACTGAGGGACTTCTGCCTCTCACATGAGAAGGTATTTAGAAAAAAACTATTGCTGCAGAACACAAACAACTAGAAATACTCAGCAAGTTGAATGGCACTTGAAGGGAGGGAGAAGGGAGGGAGAGGGAAGTGATACAGTGTCTTGATACAGTGACTTGACCCATAAAGTCAACCATTTATTTCTTCCCATAAATGCTGCATGACCTGCTGAGTTCCTCCAGCTGTTAGTTTTCTTTTGCTCCAGATTCTAGTATCTGCAGTTTCTTGTGACTCCCTAACTATTGCTGATTTGTTTCTCTACAGTGTCACAGCACATGGCCATGCACAGCCCCCTGGGAAGACCATCAGGTGTTGGGGTCCTCTGCCATAAATGTGAAAAACCCTGCAAAGGAGAAGCCCTGCGAGTGCAAAACCAGTTCTTTCACATCAGTTGTTTCACCTGCAAAGGTAATTTTGTCTTTTTTTTCCGTCAATGCATTGTCACATAGAAAGAATCCTTCTGACATTACTTTGTAAGTTTTGTCACATTTAATATTTCTTCTGTTTGAAATTCAAGGTATCTTCCTGTCTTATTTCCCCCCCCCCCCCCCCCCCCCCCAGGGTAGTTTTAAGGTTAAATGTATTGCAGAAAGTATATTATCGGATTTTGGAGCTTTCCAGATTTTGGACATCTGGATAAAGGATTGTGTACCTGTATTTCTTTGGAGTCTCAACCCCAATTTTACCTGATATCGTTGATGGATAACCTGAATTAACTACTTTCTGATTTCATCATGAGGGTGCAATAGCAAGGACATGACATCTTTACATCTGCCATCTTGGTTGCCTCTTTGCTATTCATAACTCAATGATTGGACTGAAATCCTCTAACTTACAGGTCAAGCATTACAATTGGCAGCAATGTAGATCTCAGACTCTCAGAAAACCAATGGCCCCAGTGCATAACAGGCGATGGAGGCAGAGCAGGGACATTTATTCTCTATTTTCTCCTGTCTTTTTGTTTTGTATTTTTTCCATGGATCTTGATTTTAAGCAGAGAAGGTAGGTAGGCCCTCACTTTTACTGCATCGATGCAGGAGTGGCTATTTAGATTCTGAAGTATGGAGGGAGGTCAAATTTTCTGATAGCAGGTTGGTAAGTCACTCCAACATCTGAGGGTTCCTTGAGAGTCAATTAAGATTTTTCATACAGAAATCCTGCAATATTTCCGTAATGAAGGCCTGCCAATATGCCAGCTTTGGTCGCTTACACTGAAACAAGCAAATACTGCAATTTTCTGGGTCATTGTGGATTTTTACACAGCAAGCCGGAAGAGGTGGGGTGTGTAACTCCATTGCATTGATGTCTGCTATGATGTATAACATAATGCGTCGCACATATCCTTCAAAACAAAACAAAATGGCAGTTGATCTTGATGTGCTTATGGTACTAACCATGAACATGTATAGCTCTTTGAGCACAGGCTAATTTCCTGCGCATCATACATGACTTCATGATGCGCAGATGGACGCAGAATCTGTGCAAGCAATGAACTCGTGCGATCAGAAATACATTGGAGGAGAATTTGAAGAGAAGCAGGGAGCAGTTTGAGGTAGAAATCCCCACAGACTTTAGATGCCATAGACAGATATATTTCCTTCTTGTGAGTCAATTTGCGCTGCTGTCGGACAGAAAAATGTGGAGGAGAGAGAGACCATATGGTCCAATGTCCTAAACAATTTTGATGAAGGTGAGTGGAGGGGTAATTTCTGTATGTCTCGGGATACTTTTGATTTTTTTAATTGTAACTCATTGAGCTACACCTGAGGCACAAGACCACAAACTGGCAACAGTCTCTGGAACCTCAGCTTGGGCTCACTGTCGCTTTGTGATGGTAAACTACCCCATGTGAATATTGATCCACAAGTTGTATTTTTGGTGTCGGTGTGGCAACAGTGTGTGTGTTGGTACACCAAGTTACTGGAGCATTGAAGAGAGCCCTATTTAAATGTTTTGATCGCCTGCTGAGTGGTGCACGACTCTAGGAGATAATGAATGGATTTGAAGAATGTAGGTATCTAATGTGTGCTGGTACCATTGATGGCACACATATTCCTATCAGAGCCCCCCATGAGGACCCACTAGCCTACTACAATTGGAAAGACTGGCACTCCATTGCTCTTCAGGCTGTTTTAGACCACAACTACTGGTAGGGATCATGCCCTGAATTACAATTATTGCTCTTTATCAATTAATATGTTTCACATGTCTATCTAAACAGGCTTTTTGTTGTTCCAGCTTCATAGATGTATATGTGGGTTGGCCTGGTCGCATCCATGATGCTTGTGTTTTAGCCAACTCACCCATCTACAGAAAAGCCGAGAATTAATGGGGGTACATCTTCCCACGTGAATTAAGTTAATATACCCCAGTGTACAGTGATTTATGCGTCATTCTCAGAGGTTGCATAAGGCACTAATACATCTACAATGCTCTGGCTACAGAAATCCAAAACTGTTAATGGAGTGGAGTTCCTGTGTATCTAATCAGAGACCCAGCTTACCCACTCAGGAAGTGGTTGATGAAGAAGTTCGCTAACCACCACACACTTGATCATGGCAGTGAAGCTTTAACTTCCATATAGCTTGTCAAGGATGGTGGTAAAACAATGCTTTCGGATGTCTTAAAGGTCGTTGCAGGTGCCTGGCCAAGCGACTTGATATTTGTACTACTTTTATATCAAATGTTGTTGTTGCCTGTTGTGTTCCACACAATATATGTGAGATCAACAAGGAACACTTCTTGCCTGAGTGGAACACGATCTCACTTATTGGGTTGTTTATCAGAGTGCACAAGCACACAGTCAACAGGTGATCCATGAGCTAGTAAGTCACAACTTTAATAAATGGATATAGTGCACTTGTCAAAGAATAGTAGTGAACAGGAGACATGTAAACGAAAATAAAACTTTTAATTTAACTGCATTTAACTATTTACAACTGTGCAATAAAACCAAACATCAAAAACCATTTGCAAAAGTCACATGAGTGTAGCAGCTGGAGGAAGGAAGGAGGATGAGGGTGATGTGACAGATTATATATATGTTTTTGGGAGATAAATTGGGGCAAGTTTTTAAGTGTAGGTCACATACACACATTTTAAAACAGATCTTATTTAAAATTCTGGGGCTCTGCTCAAGCTTGATAGGCCGGCTCCAAGAGCCTTTGCAAAAGCTTTGAAGAGTGCCCAAGAGACATCACTAATGGATTGCTGTTTTGAAAATCAACAGATGAAAGAACTTGGAGGAGTAGGGTCGGTGCCACAGGCTGTCTGAGAGTGCTGTTTGCTGTTCTAAGAGGGTCATGTGGCAGCTAGGACTGGAACAGGACAAGCTGGAAAACTTGTGGAAAAAACCCATTTTGGAAGATGGGTTGTGAGTGCTTAGTTCAGCCTGGTCAAAGTCCTTGTGGTTCATACAAGAGGAGAGGACTCGCTTGAAATAAGAGAAACAAGAAGGAAATCTGTGGTGACCTGAAAGAAAGGTTATCATCTGGAAAACCCTGATAGGGCAAGTTTCTTCAGCAAGACACTGAAGTGACTGATTAAAAGGAACCAGTTGTGGGTGTCCAGCGAACAACATATCTTTCTCATGAGCTAATCACCTCATTTCCGAAATCAATTGGGTAAACTTCTTCTACACCTTCTCCAAGACCAGTATATCCTTTCTCAGGTAAGGTGACAAGAACTGCACGCTGTACTCTTGGTGCGTCCACACCAATATCTTGTGCAGTTGAAGCAGAAGCTTACTACTTTTAAATTCAATCCCTCTCGTACCATCCCATTTGCCTTATTAGTTACATTTTACGATTCATGTGCAAGTACTCCTAATTTTCAAGCTGCAATTTTTCACTCTTTAAATAATAGAGTAACATACTATTTTTCCTTCCAAACTTGATGACCTCTCATTGACCAACTCAGTGGGTTGAGCAGTATATTGAGATGGGAGTATAGGGGTAAGGACTTGTGAATGTTTTGCATTTGATACCCTTCCTTCAGACTTTTGTTTTGATGCTGCAGAATATATCATCCAGAAATTGGAACCAGGCTTTCAATGAGAAATGTTAGGAAATAAATGTGAGCAACTTTATTTTGATGAGCATGGTATTATAAAAATAAAATTTAATACCTTGATGATATTATCAAAGTAAGGCATAATTGTATGGAAAAAGTTCAAAATTCTGATGTTCAAAGTTCAATCTTCAGTCATTACGCATCCCCACATTTCCGAGTTATCCTCTGCTGTGAGTATCTAAAGATGATATGTGGGTTGCCTTCGGGAGAGTGAACCCAAGGAAAGCTTCTGGTCCAGATAGAGTACCTGGCCAAGTATTGAAAACCTGAGCTGACCGACTTGCCAATATATTCACGGATATCTTCAATCTCTCCAACAGGTTGTGGTACCCACCTGTTTCAGTCTTTAGTTTTACCATTTCCCAAGAAGAGTGTGCTAACCTGCCTAAATGACTATTGACCAGCCATATCCACAGTGATGAAGTGTTTTGAGAGACTGATGTTGAAGTATATCAGGTCCTGTCTGAGTGGTTGCATGGATCTGTTCCAATTTGCCTACCATAGCAACAGGTCTACAGCAGATGCCATCTTACTGACTCTGCACTAAACCTTGATAGCAAAGATGCATAGTCAGGATGGTTTTTATTACATACCGGCATTCAACACCATCATCCCTTTCTAACTAATCAGCAAACTCCAAGACCTGGGCTGCAGTATTGCATTGTACGATTAGACCCTGGATTTCCTCACCTCTAGACCCCAATCAGTGTGGATTGGCAAGAACATCTCCTCCACATTCTCCATCAGCACCAGAGCACCACACGGCTGCATACTTAGTTCCCTGCTCTACTTGTTGTGTTGCTCGGTACTACAACACCACATACAATTTTTTTCAGATGATATCATAGTGCACTCTATAAAAGTGGGCAATGACTCAGCATACAGGAGAGAAATTGTTGTTTGTCACCATTCAGCCAAGTTATCAATCTCTCACTCTTAAGCCCCTTTCACACTGACAACCCACTAAATAGGCGACT
Organism: Narcine bancroftii; assembly: GCF_036971445.1. NCBI lineage: Eukaryota > Metazoa > Chordata > Chondrichthyes > Torpediniformes > Narcinidae > Narcine > Narcine bancroftii. The sequence goes on along the minus strand of NC_091471.1, from coordinate 212,163,607 downwards.
AAATGACTTGTGTTGCAGTTCCACGTGAGCCATTCACACGGGACCATGAATTTCCTGGTTCATGTAGATATCGTAGGTCTAAGTGGGGGCCAAACCTCCAGGGCAGTGAAATCATCGCAGGAATAAAGCACATATATGCACAATGTATTAAAAATCCATGGGGGAAAAACACGCACAATTTAATAAGACATTCATGCTCAATGTCTAAAAGACCGTGGGGATAAAATGCGCACAATATAAAGACATACATGCTCAATGTATAAATGACTGTGGAAAGAAGAACACACAATTTAATAAGACATATGCACGCAATGTATAAAAGTCCATGGGAAAATCTACTGCAGTGTGCTTAAGACTGTTGAAACTTAGGACAAACCCAGAGACCAGCTTGTCATTATTCCCTAAACATTAAAGAATAACAAATATTAACATAGCATTTACATTGTATTAGGTATTATAAGTAATCTTGAGATGATTTAAAGCACAGGTATGCGCCGACAGCCCTGCCGGCCACCCTGTGACAGTTTCACTGGCCATGTGCTGATAGCCCTGCTGGCTGCCCTGTGACAGCTCCACTGGCTGCCCTGTGAAATATAACTGCACTGATATTAAAACTACCAGACTGATGCACACATGCAGGCACTAACGTCACTAATGATACCCCATTGAGCGGGTTGGCCGTTCACACTGCAGCCGAGTCAACTCGGCCAGGCTCTTATACAACCTCTATCAAGTATCAGAGCCCGGTTTATTTTTATCCCCCTCACCCGCCTGCGGGAGGGTTCACGCTGCCAGTTGACCTGGTAAATACCCACTAAATTGCCCAGTTCAACTCACGTTATTTGGCAGTGTGAAAGGGGCTAATACCAAAACCAAAGTGCTGATTGTAGACTTTAGGAAAGGAAAACCAGAGGTATACGATCCATTGGGGGATCAGAGGTGGAGATGGTCAGTCACTTTACATTCCTGGGTGCCACTATCTCAGAGGGTCCGTCCTCGACCCATCATATTAATGCCATTGTGAAGAAAGCACATCAGCACCTCTATTTCCTCAGGAGTTTGCAGAGGTTTGTAATGTCATTGGAAACCTTGGCAGACTTCTGCAGATGTTTGGTGAAAAGTGTGCTGACTGGCTGCATCACAGTCTGGAATGGGGGGGGGGCTAATACCTCTCAATGGAATACTCTGCAGAAGTTAGTGGACTCAGCCTGGTATATTACAGGCAAAACTCTCCCCACCATCAAGAATATAATCATGGAACATTGCCATTGGAGAGAAGCAGCAATTATTAAGGATTCACACCACCCGGGACATGCTACTGATGCCATCAGGAAAGAGGTATAGGTGACTCAGGACTCGTACCTCCAGGTTCAGGAATAGTGCCTTCCCCTCAATTATCAGACTTCTGAACGACAGATTCATTCATAGACTCATTGAAGGACTCACACTTTGCTCATTATTTATGACTGTGTCAGAAATAGTGGGGTTTCCAGTAAAACTGTTTTATTTGAATTTTGCATGCGCCCCTTTAAGGCCAACAGGAATTTTGCCCCGCGCAGCGGTGTCGTCATTACGGGTGTGAGCTGTGGCCTAAGCCACGAGGTGATGAGCAAGCCCTAACGGTGCCATCTTCTGCAGCTGCCCCACCAGTATGGCGGTTCGGTTCACTTACAGAGATGTGTGCCGCCACACAACCACCCTCACCCTCAGAACTGGCTTACACATCCCACTGCTTGGGTGGCCAGCCCCTCCGTCTAGGTAGGGCCATCTGCATGGGCTGGTTTAAGTCCACGTGTGCCGGCTTTAGTTGGTCGACTGTAAAAAGGTTCCTCTCGGCCCCCAATGTCCAGAGTGAAAGTCTTTCCCGATCAATGGAGAACCTTGTACGGGCCCTCATATGGATGCTGCAGGGGGACCGGGTGCAGGCCATATCGGACGAACACGATCTCTGCTGAGACCAGCATTTTGGGGGCATTCACCGGGTGCTTGCTGTGGTGGGCTGGCGGTGGGGTTGTTAACAAAGCAAACTTCTTGTGGAGGTCAGTGAGAAGGGTCGGGGTTTCACCTCCGGGTTCAGCGCCTGTTTCGAAGAATTCCCCTGGTAACGACAGCAGTGCACTGTAGAAAAGTTCCGCGGATGAAGCCTGGAGGTGTTCTTTCGGAGCCGTTTGAATGCCAAGCAAGATGGGGCCTCGTGCTCTCATGTGGGACTCAAGGGCAGTCTTTGGCAGCACGCTCAACTCTGCTCCGGTGTCCACCAGGAAATGCCAACCATTGGTCTTATCAACCACATGTAAGAGACTGTTCCTGTGGCCAGCCATCAGCAGTGGCTGGCCTGGTTGTTTCCCTGGTACAAGCAGGGTTGACGGCATTTGTGGACTTGGGCTCCCCAGCATTGGTGATAGCAGCACCAGGTGGATTGGTGCTCCTCTGACTTCTATCTGGGGGCGGGCTGTGGTCAGCTTGGTCCAGGGCGGGCGACCTGGTTCATGGCAGCCTCATTCTCTCATTTAGTTCGCCACAACAAGTTGGAGCAGGCTGTGACCTTCCTGGGGTCCAAAAAGTCCTCGTCTGCTAGTAGGAGCTGGATGTCTTCCAGCACTTGTTCGAGAAAGATTTGCTTAAACATTAGACAAGGTTTATGACCTTCTACCAGTGTGAGCATTTCATCCATTAAGGTGGATGGGGCTCTGCCCCCAGGCCATTGAGGTGCATCAGCCAGGCCACGCGCTGCCGCCAGGAGAGACCGAAGATGCCGAGGAGGAGGGTTTTGAGGGCGATATACTTGCCCTCCTCAGGAGGATCGAGGACGCTCACCAGATGGTAGTACCTGGTGGAGTTCGAGGTGATCTGTCTCAGATGAAACTGCGCCTCCACCTGTCCGAACGACATGCAGGACCGATGGATCCAAAAGGGGGGTGGGGGGGAGTTTCACCAAGACAGCACTGATTGCCAATGAATCCATATTGGGAGACCAGATAACGTCTGGGCTCTGCGGGGGTCACCAATGTAGCGGCTGTTACAACACAGAAACACACCACTGAGTTCAGTGGGGTTTCCAATAGAACTGTTTATTTGAATTTCATGCATGCCCCTTTAAGGCCAACGGGAGTTCCGCCCTACACAACAGTGATGTCATCACGTGGCCCGGTGCGCGAGCTGTGGCCTAAGCCGCGAGACAATGAGCAAGTCCTGATGGCGCCATTTTCTGCAGTTGCCCCGCCAGCGCAGCAGTACAAACGGAGCTGGTTCACTTACAAAGATGTGCACTACCACAACTGTATATTTATACTTTTATATTTGCACAGTCAGTTTTTTATAGTTCTTTCTTTTCATTGAGTACAGTCATTAGAAATTCTGCATGGCTGCAGAATAAAATTCTCGGGGTTATATGTGATGTCATGTACGTTATCTGACAATAAATTTGAACTTCGAAATTTGATCTATTTTCAGGACAAGGCCTTCTTTTTATCCTGGTTTATCTGTTTGTTTTCTGTGAGATCTGATCTTTCTTTGACCTCTTTTCAGATCTTTGCTGCAGGAGGTAAGTCACTGACACTATCAGCTTCTTTTCATGAGATATATAAAATATTTAGGATGGACCATTTCATTAATAATGCACACTTAATGAATGCTACCTACTGAAAATTAAATGTGAAGCTAGTCTGTTTTTAAATTTTTAATTAACAACTGAAAACAAAAAAACATTCTTTTATTCATTTAAATTACAAAAACGATGTTAACTGTGTGGCAAATGCCAACATGGATTTTGGTGTTTTTCCCTCATTGATTGGAAAATAGAACATTTGTGATATATTTGCTGTATCTTTGTTTTGCGTGGGAAATTTGGAGAAAATGGTAGCACTGCCAGAGCTGCTGTAATGGCAGTGCTGCTGCTGGTACAGACCTGTGGAGACACAGCGCTCCCACCTCCCAGTTTGACTGCTTTCAGCTCCATATGGACATTAAATGGCCTGTTAAAGGAGCCAACGGTGGTTTTATTTAAAATCGTGCAACTGTAGAGTCTACACCCAAGAAAGCAGCAGCCACAAGAGATTGCAGACTCCGGGAAAGCAGAGGATTGGCATAGGACACCAGAAAACAGGAAGACCACCCTCCCCCCAACCCCATTTGAGAAGGAGAGGCAGAGGTAGCAATGCCCTGGATGGTGACCACGGCAGCGAAACCAGTGAGAGGTTCTATGGCTGAGGAATACACTGTTGATGACTCAAGGAGAGGAACACATGCAGGCTGAATGCTGCTGGAGATTGCGATTAAAAACACTCTGAAATGCTGGAGGAACTCATCTGTTCTTTCAGTATCCATAGGAGACAAAAGACCTTTTCCCACTAGCATCCCAGTTAATTGTCTGTGCAGTGTCCTGGTTAAAGAAGCCATTTTTGATGTTTTCGCCAGGCCCCTTTTAACCAGGATACAAACTGCTTTCCCACTGACCACGTCATCCCCGGTGTTGGGAGAGTCTACTTTCAACAATAGTTCAGGGATGCAGCTTGTCCTTTTTTCCTCTGGTTTAATCGGCACTCTAGCATCAGCTGACATTGAGGATGTGAGAAGGGGTTGAGGCCATCAGTCCCTGATGTGATTTTACATCATTTGACGCCAGCGTGCTGATTGTTTCCATTTTCCACTGGACCCTTAACTGGTAAAATTGGCCATCAATTCCTGGGACAGTGGAAAATGGGCTAAAGATATTTGCTGACATTTCGGGCCTGGGCCCTTTTTCAAGGAATAAGCAGAATGAGCCAGAAGCAGGAAATCTCAGAATACAGGACAAAGGTGGCTGGGGGTGGAATTCAGACCAACAGAAGATGTTCATTGGATATAATAAGGGAAGAGGTGAGAATTGATTATGTCTGTGTGAAAGAAGACAGGGCAAAGGGAGAGAGACAACTGAAAAGTCTGCAGACTTCCATGCTATGGATACTGAAAGATTGGTTGAGTTCCTCCAGGATTTTGGTGTATTTTTCCTACAATTACAGTGACTGCAGATTTTGTGTTCCGCTATGGATGCTGAAAGACCGGCTGAGTTCCTCCAACATATTGGTGTGTTTTTATTACAATCACAGCATCTGCAGACTTTTGTGTTTCACTCCTCTGGAGAATGCGGTCAAGAGACTTATACCAGGCGGTGGACTGCTGGAGATTGGCTCAGGACTGGCAGAAGGTGTACCAGGTAACTGAACCAGGATGTGAGAGGGTGCCAAGACCGCTGAAGGGTTTTTAATTGTGTGGAGGTTTGGATCTGGAGCTCGGTTTGCCGACGGTTTGGACTGGACTCTGTGAGGCTGCAGGGACTGTGGGAGCGCTGGAGGCGAATTCACAGACACTTGACTTTACAGGGAGATTCTCTTTTGCTTCACTTTCTCTGACTGCAAGAGGCACTTCAACCAATTTCTGCCGATAGTGAATCTTTCTGCCTTACAGCAGACAAAAGCCAATTTTGTGTAAGGTGACATTGTTTTTATAATACAACACTAAATTGAATCTTGAAATTGTTTTAATGTTATGGTTGAAGAAAATGTAATCATTAGCTATTTCATTTCTTCCTTGTTTTATTTTATTTCCATTAAAACCAAGTGAAATTCCGATTTCTGTAACTTATTGGGACCAATATCCTGGTCACTGCACAATTTGTAAAAACTGTTCTAATTGGTCTGAAATATAAAAGTAAATTTGGGTTAGAAGTAGTTTCAACAAATTAATTCTGTTTTAACTCAAGTAAATTTGCCTAAATTAAGAATGGAAGAACAGAAAATATTAGGAACCTCTTTTACAGTTGGAGAGGTTACAAGAGTTCTAGTTTCTTTACAAAATAATAAATCCCCTGCTGAAGGTAGATTTACATCAGAATTTTATAAAGAATTTAAAGATGTGCTGATACCTGTATTTATGAAAGTTTTAATACACTTGGAAGAAACTGGAAATTTACCTGATTCATTTAAGCCAGCAATTATAATGATAATTCCAACAAAAATAAAGATCCATTAATGGCATTGTCTTATAGACCAATATTGTTATTGAATGTGGATTATAAGATAGTGGCTACATTATTGGGAAATAGGCTGGAATTTTTTTACTGAAACTAATTAACAAAGAGCAAACAGGATTTATTTTAAAAATTGGCAGTTAATGTAAGTAGGTTGATTAGTTTAATTCAGCCAACCCAAAAGAAAGAAAATTTAAGTGTAGCAGTGGCTTTAGATGCAGAAAAGACATTTGATAGAGTAGAATGGAACTTTCTTTTTAAGACTTAGGACAAACATTTATAAATTGGATAACAGCATTATATATTGATCCAAGAAACAAGAGTGGTGACAAATGGCCTTATGTCATTATATTAAATTAGCAAAATCAACAAGACACAGTTGTCCATTATTGTCTGCTCCTTTTGTATTTGTAATTGAACCATTAGCTGAATTAATTAGAACGGATTTAGATAGTTAGGGTATTAAAATAGGGGCTAATGATGATGTAATTGTCAATTTGACATCCAGAAAATTTGTTAGGTAAATTACATATACAGTTAGAACAATATGGAGCAGTTTCAGGATATAAAATTAATTGGGATGAAAGTGAAATTATGCCATTGACTTTTGATGGCTCTACCCAATGTGGACAAAATACCAAATTTACATTGAATAATAGAAATTTTATTAACTAGTCAAAAAGAGGAATAAAATTTATTAAAGCCTTGTCAAGGCAGATATTTAATGACATTTGACCAATTGAAAGCTAACTATGGAATACAAAATAATATAATATTTGGATATTATCACTTAAAGGCTTATCTATGAGAAAGATTAACTACATCTTATTTACTGTAATAAGATGATGAAATAGAAATAATAATATCAAATCCAAATTCAAAAACGTTCATGTCAGTTATGCATTTATTACTTTTGAGGGAAGTAAAGAAGATTTTCATAAAGGTGGGAAAAGGACCTGAGTATAGATATAAATGATAAAAATTGGACACAAATATGTTATGATAGTATGAAAAATACAATAAATGTTAGATATAGAATGGATCAGTACAATTTCATACATCAGTTATATATTATGCTACAAAAGCTTAATAGATTGAAGTCAGATATTTCGGATAAGTGTTTTCAATATAAACAGGACACAGGCACCTTTTTACATTCTACATGGACATGCCCCAAATTGAATTATTTTTGGACTAACTTAATACATTTTTTTTAGCAGGTAATAGGTGTTAAACTCCTGATAAACCCCATTTTGTTTCTTTTGGGGAATATATCAAGGATTAGTTCAGATTTAAAATTGGATTGGTTTCATAAAGAATTTTTAAATATCGTGTTGGCAGTTGCCAGGAAATGTATAGCTGTATAAAATAAAATAAAATAAAATAAAATCATGGAAATTGAATATGGATTTGGTATTAAATAGATAGCATAGTGAAATGCGAAGTTGTACAACTTTGGAAAAGATTACATATAATTTAAAGAACAAATACGATCATTTTTTGAAATTTGGTTTCCATATGTGCAAAAAATAGGTGTTATAACTTTATAAGTAATGACATTATGTCAATTGGTAGAATATGGTGTTAACTTTGTCACTCCCTGGCCTCATCTTAATGTATCACATTTTATCATGTTATTAGATGTAGTATGTGTGTTTTTTAATATATATACTTAGATTTTGATCAAATGTTATGTATTATACGGTAGTGTTTTATTTCACTATGTACTTTATATTTAAAATATACAGTGTAAGTGTTAGAATAATTAGGCCATAATTTATCCGTAAGGTAATATAGAGCACACATGTCAAACTCTGGCCCGTGGGCCAAATTTGGCCCGCGATATAATTATATTTGGCCCGCAAGATCATTTCAAAAATGTATTAGAGGTGGCCCGCCCTGCAGCGAGAGCTGATGCTGTTTTTTGGTAATGTCACCCCCACCATCCTCCCCCTTCATTGCACATCCTTCCCCATTGTAACACGAGAAATTGTAACACGAGAAGTCTGTCGATGTCATCAGCCTGCAAGCCAGTTGGAAGGCTCCCCGCACAACCAGTCACTTCTCCCACCTGTCGAGCGGTGCAGCGGATGGGCGAGTGCCTGTGATTTCCTGTCGGCGCGACGGGCATGGCAGGCTGCGCATGGCCCCCGGGCAGCGCGAGCCCCGCGCGACTGGCACCGGACGGCCCTTCCACAGCGCAAGCGCACTTCTCCCGGTCGCCACGGCCTTCAGCGCTTGCACCTGCGCGGACCCCAGGGACGGCTGGTTCAGCCCTGCACATGAAGAGAGAGATGGTGGCTGTCCGCAAAGGTTGATCGGCAGCGCGCTGGACCTGAGTGGGCAGAGGGTGTAGGTGAGGAGTAATGGGCAGGGGAAGTTATGGTGGTGCGAGGGGCAGTTAGAGGGAGGGATGAGTAGAAGGAGGGGTGGATAGGGAAGAGGTAAAAGGGGAGGGGCAGGGTGAGTAGGGGAGGGGTGATGGGAGGGGTGATTAGAGGGTGAGAGACGGGTAGAGGGAGGAACAGGTTGAGGGGAGAGGCAGTAGAGGGGCGTGTATAGGATGGGGTGGGTAGAGGCAGAGCGAGTGGAGTGAGGGGTGAGTAGAGGTTGGGTAAAGGACTGGTCAGGTAGAGGGATGGTGAATCGAGGGTGAATAGAGGCCTAGAGCCTGAGGAGTGAGCAGGAAATGCTGAGTCCTGATGCAGGCCAAAATGGACACAGCCTGTGAATGCTGACTACATCTCCACAGGGACCAAATATGTTTCTCTCAGGTCAAGCAAAGGGTGAACTTGAGCTACCTACTCCTGACCTGTAACATTATCCTCCTAAAGTTATATCCTAAAGTTTAACATTACATATGTTGAAAGAAGAGAAAACATGCAGATGTTGTTGAAAATTTTCAATAAATATTTAGTCCGGCCCTCGACTTAGTCCAAGTTTTTAATTTTGGCCCTCGGTGAATTTGAGTTTGACACCCCTGATATAGAGTATTGTTTTAAAAATTAGTCTATTCTTTTTTCCTTTCTTTGTTCTTTTCTTCTTTTTCCTTTTGCTTTCTTTGGGTTTTTTTTGTGTGGGAGGGAGCAGGTGTGGGGTGGGGGGAGAAAATGATTTAAAAAAAAAGCATGTATTGACTTTGACATCTAGAATTTTTGGTTTTGTATGCAATTTTGTTACATGTGCCAATAAAATAAAATTTGAAAAAAAAATCTGCCCTGAAAGCAGCCATGAGCATTTATATGGTATGTAGTATTGTTTATTGAAAACCATAAATTGAATTTATAATAGCCATTCTTTAAACAACTTTTCATGTTTTCATTCACCTCACATATTGTTAAACTACAGGTAGAGCAAGAACATCAGGAATTATTTTCTTTCAAATTTTGTTCTGCATGCCACCCATCTCTTCTGCTGTACATTGATTTTGTTGCTTTGTTAGATATTTTGTCAGTAGAAAGTAAAAAGTAAAATGAAAGTAAATGAATATAAGCATCAAGCTAGGATTTAAGTTAATTTTGTGTTTTTTTTTCTTTTCAGAATGTGGATCTGATTTGGCTGCAGGGGGATTTTTTGTAAAACAAGGAGAATGCATCTGCACTTCTGATTATCAAAGACTATATGGAACACGGTGCTTCAGCTGTAATGAATTTATAGAGGGTGAGGTGGTTTCAGCTCTGGGAAAAACTTATCATCCAAAGTGTTTTGTCTGTGCTGTGTGCAGGTAAGGAAATTAACTCTTATAGAATGATATAAATAGGTCCCACAAGGTGAAAGGTTAAGTTAATAAGTACTAAGCAGAGAAAATCACAAATTAGAGCATTCATGCCAATGAGCCTGCTTCATCAATTCAAAAAGATTCCGTGGAAGGGATTCAATTCCTCTATTAATAAAGCCCATTACCCCATAGGCCTTCTTAACTATTTTTCTGCCTAGTCCCACCCAGTCCATAGCCCTCCATGCCCCTTTCATCCATGTACCTTCCCAAATCATTTTTAAATGTTAAAATTGAGCCGATGTTCACCACTTCAGCAGGAAGCTCATTCTACACACCCACTACTCTCTGAAGAAGTTCCCCTAAATCTTTCAGCTTTCACCCTTAACCCATGTCCTCTGATTTGTATTTCACCTACCCTCAGTGGAAAAACCTACCTACACTTACTCTGTCTATATCCCTCACAATTTTAAATGCATCTATCAAATCTCTTCTAATCTTCTATGCTCAAGGAAATAAAGTCCTAACCTGTTTAATCTTTCCCTGTAACTTAGTTACCAAAGTCCAGACAACATCATAGAAATTTTTATCTGCAATATTTCAATCTTATTGATATCTTTCCTGTAGTTAGGTGATGAAAATTCCACACAGTTTTCCAAATTTGGCCTCACCAATGTCTTATACAACTTTACCATAACATTACAACTCTTACACTCAATACTTTCATTTATGAAGCCCAACGGAGCAACATGAGCTATCCTCCAATCCTCCGGCACCACACCCGTGGCTAAGGACATTTTAAATATTTCTGCCATTTCTACATTAGCCTCACTCAAGGTCCAAGGGAATAACTCGTCAGCCTTGGGGATTTATTCACAATTCAATTTATTGTTATTATTATAAAAGTTTCATATTACATGAAATTGCTTTTGCCTGCTGTAAGGCAAACAGATTCGCCATCAGTAGAAAGTGCCTGAAACCTCTCTTAGAGTCAGAGAAAGAGAAGCAAAAGATGGTCTCCCCAGAGTCTCTGCGTGTCCGTAGATTCACCTCCAGTGCTTCCACAGCCACACAGAGTCTAGTTCAAACCATTGGCAAACTGATTTCCAGATTTGAACCTCCGACATATGGTCAGGAACCCTTCAGAACCTTCGGTACCCCCTCGCATGCTAGTTCCAATAGCTGGTATGCTTTTCAGTCAGTTTCGAGCCAACCTCCGTATGCTGCCTGGCGCGAGTCCCCCGATCACAGTCTCCAGCAGCAGCACAGCCTCCATAGGTTTCTCGCCTCAAGTCGCCAGCAGCCTGCTGCATGCATTAGTCTTTCAGCCGCAGAGCACCCTCACTGATACGCCGCCACGGACACCATTCCATGGGTTGTATCCTCTGCTTCTCCTTCTCAGATGAGGAATGATCTCCCTGGTTTCTGGTGACCTGCTCCAGTCCTCCGCTTCCCTGGAGTATGCAAATCCTTGTGGCTGCTGTCGATCAGAGCCACCGCCATCTTGGGTGCAGATCCGTAGTTGTGGGATTTTAAATAAAACTATAATCGACTCCTTTAACTGGCTGTTCAAAGCCTGTGCAAAGCTGACAGCAGTTGACTGGGCACTTGGACCTCGCAGGAGTGCTGAATCTCTGCTCCACATTCCCTGCGGGTCCGCACCAGTGGCAGTGCCGCCATTACCACTTTTATCCATCCTTATTTGCTTTAAGACAGCATGCATCTCCTTCTCTTTAATCTGTATAGGTTAAATGACTTCACTGCTTGTTTTCCTAACTTCGCTTGACTCTGCACCAGTTTCCTGAGTACCGTATTTTCACTCATATAACACTCACACACATATGATGCACACACACCTATAATGCACAGAAAATCTTAAACTATGTAAAAAATGTTCTCGTATGGTGCACACATGCATATACCGCGTGGGTGTAATATTCTTCATCCCAACTCACGAGAGCAATTTGCATTTACTTAGGACAGGAGACAAAACACATGTCATTGTCCCATTATCTGTCACAGCTAATCTCCTGCGATTTATAACCCATTCAACTCCCCCCCAGCGGTGTCAATCACATATTATATAGATGATATCCTCCTGCAACATATTAATAAGTTTTAGAGAGGATGGGGAGGAAAGAGATGCAGTGATTCTCAGAATCAGAATTTATTGTCATGAAATTCGGTGTTTTGCAGTTGCATCATAGTGCAAACATGCATCTTATAACCACCTTACAACATTCCCATAAAAAATAAAATAATAATAACAATAATAGTGCAAAGAAAGTAAGACAGTGCCTTGTGTTCATTGATTTTCAGGGATCTGATGGCAGTAGGGAAGAAGCGGCCATTGTGTCGCTAAGTGCTTGTCTTTAGACTTACGTACCATTCCCTGATGATAAAGTTAAGAGGGCATGGCCTGTGTGGTGGGCGGTCTTTGAGGATAGAGGCTAGGTTTTTAAGACACCTCCTTGTGTAGATGTCCTCGATGGAGTGAAGTCTGGTGCCTGTGATGTTGCAGACTGAGTTAATAACCCTCTGGAGTTTATTCTTATCCTGAGAGTTGGCGCCTCCATACCAGGCAGTGATACAACCAGGCAGGATGCTCTCTATGGTACATCTATGGAAGTTTACAAGAGTCTTTGGTGACACACCAAACCTCTTCAGACACTTCACAAAGTATAGCCACTCGTGAGCCTTCTTTGTGATGGTATCAATGTGGAGGCTACAGGACAGATCCTCGGAGATATTGACACCCAGGAATATGAAGTTCTTGACTCTCACCACTACTGAGTCCTCAATGAGGATTGGTTCGTTTTCCCCTGACTTCCTCCTGAAGTCATTTGCAAGGATAGAAGGAATCAATTAAATAGATCAAAGAAAGGCTTCAGGGTTGAGCAGGATTTTAATTCTATCAAGATTTAAAAAGCCTTTCTTTAAAAGAAACCTCATATTGTTTAAAATAGGCCCCCTTTAGTACTGATTTGTTAATTTATTTTATTCCAAATATTAATTATATGTTTTAATAAGAGGGCTTCTTTTACACCGAAAATTAGTTTTCAATTCCATTTATATATAAAATCTTCTGCTATCCTCTCTCCATCCTTAGGCAACTCTATCTTTGCCCAAGAAGGCTGGTCTCCTCCGTCAAAGAGGCAGGTGACCAACTTCATTTGGGTTGCCCAATAATATTTATTGAAGTCTGGGAGCTTCAAACCTTCAAAGATCCCATCTCATAATCCCATGATAATTTATCAACAGAGACTCTGTTACTTACCCTTCCAGAGGAATTTTCTGACGTTTTTGTTTACATCTTGAAAACTATTCTGAGGTAATGGAATCAGTAGTGTTTGGAAGAGGAATTAGGCTCTTGGCAACACATTCATTTTTATACAATTGACCTTGACAATAAGAGTTATTGGGAGAGTCAACCATTTACCAAAGTCTTCCCAATTCTCTTAAGCAAGGGAAGATAGTTAACTTACACAAGTTCGTTAAGTTACTATCTACCTTTATCCCTAAATATTTTATACCATGTAGAAGCCACCTAAATTGTGAATTTCTCTGAATTTGATTATAATTCCCTCCTGTAAGTGGCAGATTGCTCAGTATAATTCATCTGGCACAAACAAGAGATGATGTGAGTGTTGCTGTGGCCCTTGGTAAGGAAAAAGCCTTCGACAGACTGGAATGGGATTTTCTTTTTAAGGTGTTGGAAAATTTGAGTTATTGGATTAAAGCTCTATAATTTGTGCCTAAAGCCAAAGTGATTACTAATGGGAAAATATTATCAGCATTCCCATTATCCAGATCCAGTAGACAGGGTTGTCCAATAGCTCCAGCATTCTTTATCCTTGCTATAGAGCTGTTAGCAGAATCTATTGGACAAGATCCAGACATAAAATGATTTAGGGCCAATCAGGAGGAACATAAGAATAATTTAATTGCTGACGACGTACTTATATATCTAACAGAGCCAGCAACCTCATTACAAAAACTGCAATCTAAACGGGAGGATTATGGGTAGTTTCGGGCTATAAGGTCAATTGGGAGCACTGTTCATCCTTGAATGAGTTGTATTCACATGCATACCACTGATTCTAGCCACATGAAACTAGCAAAGGGAAGCAGGCATAAATTCAGGTTTTGTTGCTTTCTTTATGAGGATTTGATATGGTGAGGGAGAGAACCAAAGATTCATAGTAATCATTTTTCTAAAAATAAACCTATTCACCAGAAATTATTAAAATAGTCTTCTCACATCCTTCGTGTAATCTTTCCCTAATCACCACTGTGGATCCTTATGGTTACTACCCCCTCCGCTGTCTGAAGGCCTTCCCCTCCATTCTCAGCCTCGCAAAACCCATGTATTGGCTGTGGCAAACCTCATCGCATCCCTCCTGCAGCCTGGAATGTGCCATTTGGCAGCATCGCCTCACAACATCCTGTTGTGCTGGAAGACCAACAGGCTTCGGGCAGACCAAAGGGCATCAATCACCGAGTTGATGTTCTTCCATAACTCTGGATGTCTATCCTGCATGCATTCCCTGCAATAGGCCATGGAGCAGAGAGTCCTCTGTCACGATACTGCTGGGAATGATCAGTGACGAGGATCCTTGCATCCTTCTCCAGACAAATTTAGCAAATCCACAGTCTGCAGAGAGTTGGGCGACTGTCTCCACTCCACCACAGTCATCTCGGGCACAAGGTGTTCTGAGTGATATTTCTATTATACAGAAATTATATGACCCAGAGGGCTTGAGACGTTGTCCTTCAGTGTCTGCAGGATGTTCTATCCTCACCACTGTTCAATGGACTTGCAGTCATAAATGTTTGGAAAACCTTTTCCACGAAGTATATATAGTATGGCAATATCCAGCTGACTGGGGCATTGAATAGCAATAGAGCTAGGTCCATCCTTCACAACAGGTAGAGCCGCAACACGCTGTGGCACTTAATACTCTCATACTTTGGTTCCGCCCACAACCTGAGGCAGGCACACAAGATGGTAGTCATCAGCATGAAGGCCACATTGGGTAAGCCCTTGCCTCTGTTGTCTGGTGACTTTTACATGGTGACCCTTAGATCCCTTTCCACTTTAGAATCCAACATGAACCAGACCAGATCCCCAACACCTTCAGGTAATCAAATCTGACGGTGAAGGGAATGGCAGACTATTCAAATCAGTTACCAAAGAGCATTGCCTCACTCGTTTTCCAGCTTACTTGGATGCCTGATGCTGACTCATTCTGGTTGCTGATGCTGATGAGTCTGCGGTCCAGTTGTGTATCTGAATAGAAGATGGCAATGTCGCCCATGTTTCCCACCAATTGATTTGAGCTCCACTATGGATGTCCATGTCGAGCAGTTTAATCCAATTTTGGATTCCCTCCCCAAAGCACATTTTGAAGGGAACAAGTATGTGTGCATTGTGCATTCAAAAGCCTTCTCCTGGTCCAAGCAGGCCAGGCAGGTCCAGCCTCCTGTTTTGCATCTAGGCGATGGTAGCTTTGAGTAGCACGAGGCTGTCCAAGATTTTGCAGCCCAGAACAGCTTAGATTTGGTCTGGGTGGATCACCTTTCCCTGCGCAGATTTCATACAGTTGACAATCGCCTTGGATAAGATCTTGTAGTTAACATTTAACAATGATGATATTGGTCTCCAATTCCAGATATCCTCCTTCTCCCCTTCTGTTTATAGATGAGGGTGATAATGCCCTTCCTCATGAAGTCTGACATACTGGCTGCCAGGAGCATAGCATTGTACACTTTTGGCAGGTCCAGACCTATGCAGTCCCATAGTGATGTGTAAAATTCAGCTGGTAAGCCATCATTTCCGGAGGTTTTATTCAACCCAAAGGAATGAGTTCCCTCAGGGTCATTAGCTTGTTGTTGCCTGAGACCTCCATAATAGAGGACAGGAAGTTCTGGGAACAAAAGCTAGAGTAACAGCAATTTTAATAAATAAGAACCTTCCAGTTAAAATACAAAATGTAGTTACTGATTCCTGCAGGGAGAGATGTTATGGTGCATTGTCAAATCTTTTCGGAATATTGAACACTTATGAATATATATGCACCAAATGTAGACGATGAAAAATTTATACGAGAAACATTTATAAATTTAGCAAATGCACATGAAACTATATTAAGAGGGGCAGATTTTAATTTTTGTTTACACCTCATTTTAAATAGATCTACAAGATCAATAACAAGGACAGAAGCAGTTAAAGCTATATTGTTGTTAATGAATGATTTCAATTTAATATAATAGATGCATGAAGAAGAATTCATCGAAGAGAGAGATTATTCTTTTCATTCAAATAGGCATGATTCTTACTCGAGGATTAACTTCTTTTTAATATCTGCGCAACTTAAGGTAGAATTCAACAAGCAGAGTGTAAGGCGAGAATTTTATCCGATCATTCTTTTTTGTTATTGACAATAGCAATGTTGGATAGAGAAGAATCAGTTTATAGGTGGAGGTTCAATTCTATGCTATTAAAAAGAAAATATTTTTGTGAATTAATGAGAAGACAAATAAGGTACTTTTTTGAGACTAATTCCAATTTGGTTAATAAATTTATTTTATGGAGCACAATGAAAGTATATTTAGGAGGTCAAATAATAAGCTATACTTCTAAAATTAAGAAGGATTATATGAAAGAAGTAGAACAATTAGAGATGGAGATAATGACTTTAGAAAAGGGCTTACAGCGACAAGTAAATGAGGATAAATGAAGACAGTTTATTAATAAAAAGCTTCAGTACAATACTTTACAAAAATGTAGAATAGGAAAAGTGATAATGAGAATTAAACAGAGTTTAATTGAATTGGGTGAAAGGACACATAAGGCTCTTGTATGGCAGTTAAAAACAACAAGTATTGAGAATGATTATTGAAACTAAAAATTATTCTAATTTAATTACTTATAAACCTCAAGAAAGTAATTAAAATTTTAAACAATTTTACAAAAAATTGTATCAATCAGAATATTTAAATGATGATAATAAAATAGATAATTTTTTTGTCATAAATGAACTTAACAAAATTAAATTTAGAAGAGCAGTGAAGGTAAGGGAAGCATTGAACTCATTACTAAGTTATAAGTCACCGGGTGCATTATAGGTGTGTGTGCATCATATGTGTATGAGTGTTATATGAGTGAATTCCCACCTGAGTTTTATAAAGAGTTTAAGAATTTATTAATTCCTCAATTTAAGGAAGTGTTAGGATAGGCAGCTGAAACGCATACCTTAACAGAATCTTTTACTATGGCAATAACAACAGTAATAACAAAAAAATGGAGACCCTTTAAAACCAGCATCGTATTTCATGGTTAAATGCAGATTATAAAATAGTAGCAAAATTATTAGTGAATAGGTTGTCAATATTTTCTGAAATTAATAAACATGGACCAGACTGGTTTTGTTAAAAAGGGAAAACCAGTAGAAATGTGGCTATATAAGTATAATACCTTTGGCACAAATCGAGGAGATTTAAGTGTAGCAGTGGGCCAAGATGCTGAAAAAGCATTTGAGAGATTAGAATGTTTTTTTTTTAAATTTAAAGTATTTGATAAATTTGGATTGGGACCAATATTTGCAAATTGGATTAAAATTTTATATAATGGACCAAAAGCTAAAGTGGTAACAAATGGACATATGCCCATGTTTTTTTATTTAACTCGATCTATTAGAAAAGGATGTCCATTATCTCTAGCTTTATTTATTTTAGCAATAGAACTGTTAGCAGAATTGATTTGGTCGGATTTTAAAATTAAAGATTTTAGAGTTGGAAGAGAGGAATATAAGATTAATTTGTTTGCAGATGATGTAATAATTTATTTGATGGAACTGAAAATTCATTGCACAAATTATATTTGAGGTTAAAAGAATATGGAATGGTATCTGGATAAAAGGGAGATTATGCACCCTACTGGAGGTGATAAATACTCCTTGTAAAAGAGATTCTCAATTTAAATGGCCGTTGAATGGAATAAAATATTTAGGGATATGAGTAGATAATCATTTAAATAACATATAGGTAAGTTGAATTGTAACCCTTTACTTAAGAAAATTGATGAAGATTTTTAAAAAAGGGTGGAATTATAAATAATATTATTGGGAAGAGTTAATTGTATAAAAATGAACCTATTTCCAAGAGTTTTTTCTGCAATTTATTTTTTCAGAAATTAAATAAATATGTAAGAAAATTCCATTGGAAGGGCAAAATGTTGAGAGTTTTGTTGAAAACATTAGAATGGAAATATAAATTAGGAGGTCTGCAACTTCCAAACTTGCTTCTTTCTTTGACGAGGGAGAAAAATCAACATGGATTAAGATAGAGATGGACAGATAGAACAGAAGATTTCATATAAATGGGAACCTAGAATGGTATCTGGAGACAGGGATACACCACTTTTGAAGCATCTGATTAATAGATGAAATAAAGTAAACAATGAATAGAAATAAGGAATTTTAGGTTAATAAAAATGCCTTTGATTCAAAATTGACTTATACCATTTACTATGAATAATCAACTTTTAAAATATTTGGTTTTCTAAAGGGATTAGAAATATAGTAGAGTATTATGAAGCGTGAAATTTAATGTCATTTGATCAATTAAAAAATAAATATGTGATACAAAATAATACACCATTTTATTACCAAATAAAAGCATAAATTAGGTCCAACAATGTTATTGCCTGAAATAAGTGAAACAGAAACTTTGATTTGCCATAGCTCTATTAAGAAATTTATATCTGTTATGTATATAATATTGCAAAACGGAACTTTGAAGCAGGGAATTCGTAGATCTAGACAGAGATGGGAAACGGATTTAAATATAAGAATTGTGGAGAAAAATTGTCAGGAATTATGTTATGATAGCATAACAAATATAATAAATGTTATATATAGATTGGTTCAATATAATTTTTTATATCAATTGTATTTTACTCCACAAAATTTAAATATATAATCAGATTTATCAGATAAATATTTTAGGTCTAGTCAAGAGATCGGTACCTTTTTGCATTCAATGCGGTCATGTTCAAATTTGAGATTATTTTGGATAGAATTAGGAAAATTTCTAGAACAAGTTATGAGAGTTAAATTTCCACAAGACCCAATGCTCTTCTTATTGGGTAATATTTTGGCAATAAGACCAAAATTATAAATTGAATCTTTACTAAAGGAATTTATGAAAATTGCATTAGCATTTGCAAGAAAATGTATAGCAGTGACATGGAAATCAGATTCCCATTTAGGAATGGAAAAATGGCATACGGAATATATAGTTGTATATCCCTTGAGAAAATTACATATAATTTAAGGAGTAAATATGATACTCTGTAGGTATTAATTTATAAAGTTTTCCCTGAATCTCATGAAACCTTGCTAACTCCTTAGAATAACTAAATAATGATATAGAGAAGGCAAAGTTGTGTGAATAGTGGTGATATTATGGTAACCAGGTTTGTTGTACAACTGATTTGAAATATATGATCGTTATTTCTGTATTTGGATATTAATACATGTACAGACATTTAAATAAAATACTTAAAAAAGTAAGTCTGGGAGGCCGTGCTCTCTGTGACCTTGGTATCACACAGACCAGTGGAAAAGGATTTTTAAGGCTGCAGATCACAAAGTTCCCCCCGTGAACTTTTTGGGGAAAAACAAACATGAACACGTCTTATCCTGCTCCACTGTGCAGACTCTAGATGGGATGAGCCATTCCCATTTGCCTACCACAACAACAGGTCTGCAGCAGATGCCATCTCACTGGCTCTACACAAAGCGCTGAACACCTGGACCGCAAAGATGCATATATCAGGATGCTCTTTATCGATTACAGTTCGGCATTTAACACCATCATCCCCTCAAAACTGATCATCAAACTCCCAAGATCTGTGCAATTGGATCCTGGATTTCCTCCCCTCCACACCACATCTGTGAGGATTGGTAAGAATAATTCCTCCACAATCTACATTGGTTCCTGGAGAACCAGAGGCTGCGTTCTTAGCACTCTGCTATACTCACTATACACCTATGTCTGTGTGGCTCTGTATTACAATAACAATATCTACAAATTTGCCAATGATACCATGGTAGTGGGTTATATAAAAAATGGAGATAAGTCAACATAGGGGAGGGAGATTGAAAACTTGGTTGAATGGTGTACTAATAACAACCTCACACTCAACGTCACCAAAAACAAGGAGCCGATGGTGGATTGGAAATCCTCAGTTGTATGATCCAGTGATTATTGGGGGAATCAGAGATGCAGAGGGTGTGAAAATTTAAATTCCTGGGAGAGCCTTTCCTCGACCCAACACACGAATGTCAGTGAAGAAAGCATGTCAGCACCTTTATATTCTCAGGAGTTATGTCATTGAAAATGTTGGCAAACTTCAACAGATGTGTAGTGGAAAATGTGCTGACCAGCTGTATCATGGCCTGTGTTGGAGGCACCAGTACCTCCGGCTGGAATTTCTTGCAAAAGGTAGTGGACACCGCCCAGTTTAAAAAGAACTCTCCCCACCATCAAGAAAATGTACATGGAATGCTGCTGTTGGTGAGTACAGCAATCAGCTCTGTTCTCACTGTTGCCATCGGGAAAGGGGTATAGGTGCGACAAGACTCACACCACCAGGTTCAAGAACAGTTGCTAACCCTCCATTAGACTCTGAAATAACAAACTCAATTAGAGACTTATTTTAGGACTCTCACTTTGTATATTATTTATTACTGAATTGTAGCAGGCTGCGCTGATCCACAAGGGAACTGGGTCATGGAGGTGCAGGCTTGCACAGGGCTAAGAGCCCCGAGACACTGGGAGTCTTTCCAGCCCTCCAGGCTGATGTCACAATGGTCCCGGGGTAGCAAAGAATCATGGGGGTTGTCCTTATAACTCCAGTAAAATCAGTTAAACTGACTCACATCGACTACTGTGTCTTCGTTCGCTACAGAATATTTATTTTCTGTATCGCAGTCAGTTTGTTAACATTTCTTTATTTGTTTACATGTGTACATTGATTCAACAGTCTCTGCACAGTTCCTGGTCTGCCATAGAGCAGGGGTTGATGGCCTCTGAGCAGTTCCTAGTCTGCTGGAATGTGCAGTCACTGGGTGCGTTACAGTAATATTTGGATTTGTAGCGGTGTTTTTAAGGCAGTAATTGATGGGTATTTGAATGATTAGGGTGTTCAAGGTTATGGGGAAAAGGCAAAGAAGTGGGGCTGAGTGGTAGAATGGATCAGTTCATGATGAAGTAGAAGCCGACTTCTGCTCCTATATGGACTCATGGTCTTCCCTTGATTGGATTTTCCTGTAACCCGTTGTCCTCCTTTCTTTCACATCCATCGTAGTGCTTCCTCTGGCTTTGTCAGATGCTTGTGCTGGTTTCATCTTCAGACGACAAGTGGTTGCTGGATTCTATTTGGCCTTGACCTTTTTCTTACTACTGTTTGCACTATCAGTCATCAGTTTGTTTCGTGGAGTTCTTTGGGGGTTTCCTTAGCTTCTTAACAATACACCATTTTCCTCTGCAGCTCTCTCCTCCATTGGCTCTGCCTCTCTGGGAAGGGCCTCTGGCTTCATGGCTGGATTTTGGGCTTTGGAGGTGGAAGTGTGTGGGGTCACATCACTATTTTTCATCGCTGTCTTTACCAGGGTCTCTACTGTGGTTCAGGTTTCCCCTTTTATTGCTTGTACATTGGTGGCATTGCATTTTGGGCAGGCTGTGTAGAGATGGCCTGTTTCACACAACTTGCTCTCTGCACAGATCTTTGTTTAGTGGCCTTCTTGCTTGTAGTTCTTGCAGATGACAGCACTGCATTATGCAGCCATGTGCCTTGGCTTGTTGCAGTTCTGACAGACTCTGGCTGCCCAACGTATACCAATACCAGTTCAATCCAATGTCGAACACTGGGGGTGGGTGGATGATGGCTCCTTTGCTATCCATTCTCAGCTTCACCTTCTCTTGCCTCTTGCTGGTCCAGATTCCAAATGTGTATTTGACATCCCTATCTCCTTGATATAATGACCCAGGAAGGTGAATACATCATTAGTGGCAAATGTGGGTTGAAAACATGGACTGTTGGAATTCAGGCCAGTTACAATATGGTGTAGATGCAACTATTAGGAGCTCCTGTCTTTTTCCACTTTTTACCTTTCCATTTTTCAACCAAAGTTTTGTATATTTTGTATCTTTCTTTTTTTTTCTCTCTTGTTTGCCTCAAAATGACTACAAAAAGTGGGAAATCCGTAAAAATAATAAGCGACTGCTAGCCTAACAATAGAGGCTATTTCTACCCTACTGGATCAACATACTGCTGACTTCCTTGCTTCTTTTTGCTTGTTGGGAGTCAAAACTGATCAAATCCGGTTTTTAGTGGAGAAGCATGGTCAACATTTGTCATCTCTGGAACACGCTTCTGAATATCTAAGCCAATGTGTTACTGAATTAGAAGATGTCTGCTCTAGCTTATGTGAAAGTAACTTAAAGTTAATGACTAAAGTTGTTGATCAGTAGAGCCGGAGCAGACAATAGAATTTGCTTATCTTTGGCTTAGCAGAACCTACCGAAGAAGGGCAAGTTACAAAATTCTTCTCTGATTTGTTACGTGAGCTTTTCAGGAAGAAGATGCTCCCATCCCTTCTGGAGATCCTTCACTGCTCTTTAGTGTCAAAACCGGCTCTGGGACAGAGACACACTCAATCATCATTTGTTTCCATCATTTTTAGATAAAGAACCCTCTGATCCGAGAGGCCTGGCTGAGAGGGAAACTGGAAAATTGTAATCAACAGATTCGAGTGGTGGAACATTATACTCCTGAAGTTATGAATCAGCAAGCTGAGTACAGGGAAGTAATGGCGGAATTATACAACCAAGGATTTAAGACCTCCCTGCTGAATCCTGCATGACTCCATATCACACTCTCCAGCAGACACAAGAAGTGGTTGCATTCAGTTGTTGAGACCTAGAAATGTATAGACAGTCTTCCTTCCACATTGTGTCCATCGTAAATATCTGCTCGGTGACTGAAGTTACTTGACATTATTTTGAAGCTGTATAGCTTTTGTCATACACCATTTAGTGGTGAGGACCATCTGGTCCTCTCTGTTTGGGTAACATTTTATGGGGTAATATACACATTTGGGCTGCTGTTCTGTGAGTTTTTTTTGCTGTAAATTCTGGGATTTATTCAGTCTTTGTGGGAAGAACATTGGGGAAAGTTTACACTTTTTTTGTAGCAGTTTATATTTCTACTTCAAAATTCAAAAAGTAGTTTTTTAAAAATTTCATGGTTTTATTCCTTTCCAAGTTGAACGTTGTTTTTGGAGTATAGAATTTTGTGTTAATATCAATATTGGAGCCAAGATGATGTTATTTAGGCCAGGAAGGATTTTTTTTGGAGGTGAGAAATATTTAATTTGATTAGCTTGCTGCTGGACTCATCAGCAGCTGTCTGGTTTTTGGATGGGGGAGGGTGGGAGTGGGATTTTTAAGGTTGTTATTGTGTTAAGAGATAACATAAGCTTTGTCCTTCTGTGTTTTTATTTTAATATCTGGTGTATGGTCTGTTCTTCCTTCAAGGACAACACTTGGAGTTTTGTTAACGTGAGTTTTTCAACTCACTTCTCTAACCATCAACAATGGATAACTTTTCAAATTTTGTTAGTTGGAATGTTAAAGGTTTGAACCATCCTGTTTAGAGAATGAAAATTATTTCTCATCTTAAATAACTTCAAACAACCATTTTGTTTTACAAGAAACACATAATTGTGGCTCTTATAGTTCGAATCTCACGGCACAGTGGAGAGGGCAGCATTTTCACTCCACTTTTTAGGCAAAAGCTGGTGGGGGGGGGGGTGCTCAATTCTTATCAACCAAAATATTCCTTTTGTTCATTACAATGCAATATCATTATATTATTGTTTCAGGGAAATGTATAATAAATTGGTGGTTCTTGCTCATGTTTATGCCCCTAATGCGGATGATATGGGGGATTTTGAACATTTGTTTTCTTCCTTAACTGATCTGGACTCGTACTCAATGTGCTTGGTGGAGATTTCAATTGTTGGTTTGATCCTGTGTTGGATCGATCTTCTCCCAACCTACAATAGTGAGTGAATCTGCCTCATTTATTCAATCCTTCCTATCAGATTATGGTATTTCTGACTTATGGCATTTTCCTTATCCATATAGGAAAGAGTATTCTTTCTTTTCATGTGTTCATCATATTTTTTCAAGGATTGATTATTTTCTTATTGATAATCAATTAATCCCATTAATCCCATTGACTCACTCTTGTGATTACAAGGGAAAACTCATGTCTGATCATGCCCCTATTGAACTATTTATGACCCCCGCCTGACCTTCCTAAAATAATAAACACTGGCGTTTCAATTGGACTTTACTGTCTGATGATGATTTGTGAAATTTATGGTGGAGCAGATTACCTTTTTCTTTAGTACAAATACTTTTTCAAAAACCTCCAGTCTGATTGTCTAGGATGCTTTGAAAGCTACCTTAGGGGGCAAATTATCTCCTATATCGTGAATATGAAAAGAAGGGCTAATAAAGAATGTTTGGAATTATTTAATCAAATTAAAGAAATAGATCATCAATACACTCAAGTTAGAAATTCAGAACTATATAAAAAGCGAGTAGAACTTCATACTGTTACAAGGCCAAAGGACCCCAAAACCCAGCAGCAATAAATATTCACCAAGACAAATGGTTACTTAAACAAAAGTTGCTTTTAATTTTCTTTAAACATGAAAATAGAATCACAATTTAACTTAACTCTATTTACTTACTTAACCTAACTTAACCTCCTTCTAATTCTAAGTGCACATGTGTGTAATGTGTGTGTAAGTTCAGAAAATTTATTTGGTTCACAGTCCAATCTCACTTCTCATTCTTCCAAGTTCACTGGTTGCAGGCAATTCTTATACTGTGCACTGAATTTAACATGTTTAAAGTTCACCAGGCTATGGTGTCCGCACAGGAAGGTTCTTGTTGGTTTTCAGAGAGAGATGTGTTGTTCCAGGACATCCACAACTGATGTACTTCCATCAGTCACCTCAGAGTCTTGGTGATGAAACTTGCCCCGTCAGGGTTCTCCAGATGATAACCTCTTTCTTTCATGTCACCACAGAATTCCTTTCCGTTTCACTTATTCCAAGTGAAACATTAGACAGCGAGTTTTCTGCTCTTGCATAAACCACAAGGGCTGTGACGAGGCCATCTTCCACCCTGAAGCTACTTGCCAGCTTTTCCTGTTTCAGTTCCAGCTGCTCTTGCTGGCTGAAACAGTCAGAGAGATATCTGCTTCTCTCTGTCTCTCACACACACACACACACACACACACACACACACACACACACACACACACACACACACACACACACACACACACACACACACACACACACACACACACTCTCTCTCTCTCTCAGTCTGCTTTATATCTCCGGCGATAAATCTGGTAAATTGTTAGCTAATCATTTGAGAGGATTTGAAACAAGACAGTAAATTACAAAAATTAGACTGGAGGATGGTAATGTTATTTTAGATCACTCCAAGATTAATGACACACTCAGGAATTTTTATTCCCCACTTTGCAGTTCTGGATTTTAGAGCGGTAATAATTCAGTAGAGAATTTTTAAAATCATTTAAATATTCCCAAACTTTCTCCAGACAACAAAATGAGATTAGAAGAACCTATATCACAATTAGAGATAACTGCGGCTATCTCTTCTCTGCAATCTGGAAAACCATTTTCTTCTTTACCCTCACTTTATTTAATTCTGTGTTTGTCTGATTCGTTTAAGGAAGGTAAGCTTCCAGCATCATTCAGTGAAGCTGGTATGACACTGATGGCAAAGAGAGGTCAAGATCCTATAGAGTGCTCCTCCTACAGGCCAGTTTCTTTTTAAAATGTTGATGGTTGAAATTTTGGCTAAAGTTTTGGCCCGGAGATTGGAGAATCAAACCGGCTTCATTAAAAATCGGTACTCTTATTTCAATAAATGTCGTTCATTTGACATTTTATACTCACCCTCGGGTGAGGTTCCTGAATGTGTCCTTTCTTTAGATGCAAAGAATTTAGAATAGATCAATTTTGGTCCAACTTTTATTGCGTGGATCAGATTACTGTACTTGTGCCCTACTACTTCAATTCTCACTAACTTTACACATTCACAACCTTTTAATATCCAGCAGAGATCGCATTAGGGTGTCCTTTCATTCCATTACTTTTGGTTATCAAGCCATTAGCAATTACATTTCGAAGCTGAAAGGACATTTTAGGGAGTGCAACATAAAATTTCCCGTTGTGCAGGTGATCTTTTGCTTTTCATATCAAACCCTGAAACCTCCCTACCTTCTATGTTGTTGTTATTTACTCAATTTAGTCTGTTGTCAGGGTAAATTTGCATAAAATAGAACTGTTTCCTGTGAATACAATAGCATCATTGTATACTAACTTTCCTTTTAATGTTATGAAAGATCAATTTATTTATTTAGGTATTACGGTTACAAGAAAACGTGAAAAAGAAAATTTCCTTACCTTGTTAAAACATGTGAAATAACACTTATCCACATCTTTGGTGGGTTGAATTAACTCTTATCAAAATGAATATTTTGCCTAAATTTTCATATCTTTTTCAGACTATACCAACTTTTATTCCTAAAACTTTTTCTTCGACTCATTAGACCACACATGTCAAACTCTGGCCCGCGGGCCAAATTTGGCCCGCGATATAATTATATTTGGCCGGCAAGATCATTTCAAAAATTATTAGAGGTGGCCCGCTGGCCGCCGTGCCAGTATAGCGCATGCACAGCTAATACTATAAATCCCAGGATGCATTGGCGTCAGCCCGCTAATCGCCCTCACCTCCTCTGTTTACGTTGCAGGGTCTCACCGTGGACTCTGGTTTTAGGGCCTGGCCGGTGTCAGGGGAAGCCAAGGCCGCTTCCCAGCGCCAGGAACCGGAGGCCTCAGGCCTGACCTCGCCAGGACCGTTGCCCACTCCACCTCCCTGCTGCAGGCCGACCCGTGATTCACGGTGACGGGGCCACTGATCCGCCGAGATGCCGCCCTGCAGCGAGAGCCGATGGCCCCGCACTGTCGTTGTCCAACCCGATCGCCCGCAAACCCCGCCCTCCCGCACACAGGCCTAAGTAAGGATTATGAACTTTAATCTCAGGATAAAATGATCTTCCAATAGTTTCATGTCACAGTGATCAATATATTCCTGGTTAAAAATGGTCCTGCACCTGGATACAAGCTCATTAGGCATAAAACTTGAAAAGTGTGTAAATCAAAGGATATCTGTACCAATGGAAAAATGGCATGGCAAATAACCCTGCTAGAGTTGATGCCCACAATCAGTCACCCATTTGATTGTTTCAGGAATCATGTTATTCTCCCACATTCTCAATAGCCCTCAGATTTTACTATTCGACAGCACACTAGCAACATTTGACAAATCCTCTATAGAGAAATATTATTTATTGAATATTTTATTTCTAATTTGTTAATGCTTCTGGAAAGAGTTTATCCAAAACTATTATTAAACATTTATTTTAATAAGAAAAAGTTTAACATTACATATGTTGAAAGAAGCAAAAACATGCAGATGTTGTTGAAAATTTTCAATAAATATTTAGTTCGGCCCTCGACTTAGTCCAAGTTTTTAATTTTGGCCCTCCGTGAATTTGAGTTTGACACCCCTGCATTAGACTATTATATCATCTTATATATCGAAGAGTAAGCGACCTCGATTAAATAAAGTTCGCCTTTAGAAATCCAAAGGAAATGGAGGTATATAGTGCTGCCCAATTTCTGATTTTATTACTGGGCGGCTAATGTACGCAACCAGACAACATTCCTGGGAGAGTGCTCAGGGGATGTGTGGTGCAGCTGGCAGACGTTCTCACTGACATCTTTAACATCTCCCTGACAAGCGCTTCAACATGTTTCAAAACTGCCCCCATTATCCCCGTGCAGAAGAAGTCATCTGCGTCCTGCCTCAGTGACTACCCCACTCCCATCCATCGTCATGAAGTGCTTCAAGAGGCTTGTCATGGGGCACTTCAAACTTCTGCTGCCCCCATCACTGGATCCCTTGCAGTTTGCATTCAGGTCCAACTACTCTATGGATGATACCATCTCCACCACCCTCCATCTAGCCCTCACCCTCCTGGAAAATAAATACTTGTATCTTCGACTGCCATTTATCGACCACCGGCATTCATTGCAATCAATACCTGATAAAGAAGTTGAGCCTGCTGGGTCTAAACACCTCCCTCTGCAATTGGATTCTTGACTTTCCTGTTGGAAAGACCTTAAGCCGTCCAGATCCATAACAGCACTTTCAAGACCATCACACTGAGCACGGCCCCCCTCCCCCCAGGACTGTGTACTTAGTCCACTGCCGTTCACTCTGCTGACCCATGACTGTGCATCAAAATGCAGCTTGAACCACATCATCAAGTTTGCTGACGACATGACCATGGTGAGCCTAATTAGTAATAATAAGCAGTCAGCATACAGAGAGCAGGTGCAGTGGCTAATGGACTGGTGCAGCGCCAACAAACTGAATCTGATCTTTAATAAAACAAAAGAGATGGTTGTCGACTTCAGGAGGGCCTGTGGGGGTCAATGGGCTGCTGACCATTGACGGCTCGACTGTTAAGATCGTCAAGAGTATCAAGTTCCTTAACATCAGCTCCATAGCCATGAAAGCCCAGCAGCGTCTCTCCTTCTTGAAAAGGCTGAGGAAAGTTCCTGTCCACCCTCCATCCTTGCTACAGTCTACAGAGGATGTATTGAGATTGTCCTGTGCAACTGTATGACAGCCTGGTTTGGAAGTTTTACTTCCTCAGACTGCAAGACCCTGCAGAGGATTCTGAAGTCAGCGGAAAAGATCAATGGGGGGGGGGGGGGGGGCTCTCTTCCTAACATGAATGATATCAACAACTCTTGATATAGGCGAAAGGCAACAAACGTTGTGAAGGACTCCACACACCCCTTCTGCCGTCTTCTGTTCTTCCTTCTGGCAACTGGTAGGAGATACCGTAGCACTCGGGTAGTTATGTCCTGATTGGGAAACAGTTTTTCCCCAAACCGTCAGGCTCCTGAATTCCCAGAATATATTGTGGACAGTGTACCGTGGACTTTTACTGGATGTGTCTTAATAGTTTAATGTGCTTAACTTCTATTCTAACTTATATTTATGTAAATATGCTCTGTGGTTCTGGAGAAATACTATCTCACATGCGAGCATATGAACAATAAATAAAGGTGACGACTTATGTTTTGGATACACTTTCATGATCAACTTGACTGTCCATTGTATGTAGCAGTGGACTTGTGTACAATTAAAAAACTCTCCATTCCAGTTTTTATTGGATCCTCACTTCCTTTTTCTTGAGATAAATCTATTGACAATCCAGTTGTTAAGCACACCAGTTCAGAAAACATTTTGAATTTTGTTTTTCTCTTTCAAGCCCTATTCTATCCAATCATTTCTTCCAACCTTGCATAATTCTGTGTTTCAAGAATGGTATAGACTGGGTGTTACATGTTTTAAAGATCTTTTCATTGATAATTGTTTTGCATCATTTGAAAATTTCAATATACCTAATACCCATTTTTTTTAGATACTTACAAATCAGACTTTTTTTTCCACTCTCAGATACCTAACCTGATACGAACATTGTTGATGTGCTTTTTTAAATTTACAACCCACTCTTAAAGGTTTCATATCCATTACTTATGTTAAGATGGTAGGTTTAAGATCTGCCCATCTTGATAAAATTCAATCTGCATGGGTACAGGATTTAAGCCTTTCATTGTTGGATGAGGTTTGGGATTTAATCTGTAAATTAGTTAATTCCACATCCTTTTGCTCCCATCATTGTTGCAATTTCAAGTTGTCCAAAGCTAAATTATCTCCCTCCTATTTATGCAGATGTAAATTCTTGTTGTGATAAATGTAAGAAAAATTAGGGCTCCCTTATTCGCATGTTTTGGACATACTCTAGCCTTGTAAAATACTGGAGGGATGTTTTCCAAACCCTATCCTTAATCCTTAATTTAAACCTCAAACCTAACCCTCTGGTTTCCCTCTTTGACCCCAATTAAATCTCGGATTCTGTCTTTTGCTTCTCTTTTGGCCAGCTATGCAATATTACTAAGATGGTAGGATGCTGGCCTACCCACCTTTGCTCAGTGGTTGAGGGATTTTAGGTCCTGTTTAGATCTAGAAAAGATTCATTATTCAGTTAGTAACTTAGACATAGGGTTTCAAAAGCGATAAGGATCTTTCCTGAGCTACTTTTAGAAATTCTAGTTTTATCATAAAACCTGTCTTCCAACAATTTATTATATTACTCCAGGCTTATACTTCAATTATAGAACTTTGACTTGGTTATGGGCTCAAGAGATGGAGGAAAAATGTATTCAGGATAAAATTGTAAGATGTTTTGTTATTTTATAGAAGTACTTTATAAATGAGATAATTCTGTTGATTTTTAATATTTGACATACTTATTGTGTATTTTACAAATTTACTGTATATATCTTTATTTATGTAAAATTAAAAATAGTTAGAAAGAAAAAAATGTGCACCGTTATCACCTGCCTTGGAAGTGTGAAAAGTGGCTGTGCTTTGAATTACAAGAGTGGAGCTACGTTCCCTTTCTCTTGGAAGTCACAGAGCATCCTCTGCCATTCTACTGAGGCCTTTAAGGTCACATCGGTGACTGTTATTTGCAACATATTAGAGGCAGTTGATGTCCTTCACCTCAAATTTGCAGCAATCCATCATCCCCTTTTTGATGAAGAGGTCCCGAGAGAAAGGATTCCCTTTGTTTGTGTCTTTCACTGTCACCCTGACAGTGTTCCGAGTTCTTTGTCCTTCGGGGAGTTCGTTGTTGTGGCTATCCTTATGGCACTGCTTTAGGTTGACTTACTGGTGAAAAAGATGTTTGATTGGTCCCTAATCAGCATGCATCCACCTGTGTTAGCAGGCCAGCTGACACTAGACAATCTCTTCTACTCGAATAGTCCTCCCAGGTAACTTCCTATTCATTTCTTTTACTTCTTGATGCTACAGCTTCTCATGGATCCAGTTGATGAGCTCACAGAAGATGAACGACACTGGATCTTACCCAAAAAGCCAGAAAATTGGGGCAGCAATATAGTACAAAATTCATCTGCCAAAATCTTCCCTTTCTTGCAATTATCCGACCTATTTCAGGTAGAATGTAAAGACCGTGATTCTGATTTAACTGTCAATTAGGTTTTGTAGTAGGAATAGGGTTGCAACTTTTATTTTGCACATGGATATGTTGATATGTTGAACTTGCTCTTAGTCATAAAGACGGAGCACTGACTCATCTATTAGACCTCATTTGAATGTTGAAATTTGATTGGCTGAGAGGTTTAAATTAAATGTGTCACAATCCCAGTGTGATGACATGTTATCTCTGACTGAGGATAGTAAGAAAGGGGAGTCTGCTACATTAACCAACACTGTTTTTGCAATCGTCATGGTAATAGACAGTCTGTTATTCAGATCTACTGTATTTAAAAGTTATGATGAGTGATCTATTCCTGAGAAAAAAAGGTAAGGAAACACTGGATGAAAGATCTGCAGTCATCGAATCTTCAACTTTCCTTCTTAACACATACTCTTTCCAAAAAACAAATGGATGTCCCAGAGAGCAGCAAGATGGATAATCAAAGAATTAAGATATTCAAAAAAAAAGGGCGGGATCTGGCGAGTGTGAGACGACAGCAAAATGAGATTGCTGTTGAACTAAGAAAAATCAAGAGAGATGAACACTACTTAAAACGAAGGAATGTTACATTAGTCAATGAAGAATCTGATCCAGATGGTGATGCCAGAGTTCAAAATGTATCAATAGAAGAAATAATAAAAAATGCAACAAGTGACAACCAGGAAATTCAACTCAGTGGAATACAAGCTGTCAGAGAGTTGATTGCCAGTGAACATGCTCCTCCAATAGGTGACTTAATCACTTCTGGCATTTTTCCGATTCTTATGCATTGCCTGGAACAGGATCAAAGTCATCCACTGCTGTTGGAAGCTGTGTGGGCTTTGGCAAATATTGCTTATGGTTCATCAGAATACACAGAACTACTTATTAAATCGAATGCTGTCCCCCTCTTGTTAAACCTCCTCAGCTGTCCACATTACGATGTATGTGAGCAAGCACTTTTGGCTTTAGGCAATATTATAGCTGATGGGCCCAAATATAGAGATTATGTTATTAGTTTAGGAGTCCTAAAACCCTTACTTTCTCTTGTCAATTGTTCAGTTCCCCTTACCCTCCTTCATACAATCTCATGGGTCATTGTGAATCTCTGCCGTCAGAAAGATCCTTCTCTACCAAAGGAAACTGTTCAAGAGATTCTTCCAGCTTTGTGTGTGCTTATTCAACACAGCGATGTTCATACTTTAATCGATGCTATCTTGGCTTTGTCCTACATAACAGATGCTGAAGATGACCAGATTCAGTTGGTTATAGATTCAGGAATAGTTCCTTATTTGGTGTCTCTTTTTGGCCACCAGGAAGTTAATATTCAGATTGCATTATTGCGAGCTGTAGGAAATATAGTTACAGGTACCGATGAGCAAGCACAAGTAGTCTTGAATTGTGGAGCTCTTTCCTATTTTCCAGAAATGTTAACTCATTCTAATACAAAACTCATTAAAGATGCTATGTGGTTTCTCTCCAATGTCACTGCTGGGAACCAGCAGCAGGAACAGGCAGTGATTAATGGTAACCTCATTCCTTTGGTTGTCAAACTAATGGAAAATGGTGACTATGCAATTCAGAAAGAAGCTGCCTGGGTCATAGCCAATCTAGCTAATAGTGGGAGAAAAGAACAGATTGATTATCTAATTGAACAAAATGCAGTCATTCCATTTTGCAAGCTGCTTACGCTGATGAACCCTGAAACAATCATAGTGGTACTGGATGGGTTAAGTAATATCATAAACACAGCAAATGATAAGACAGAGCTGATAGTCAATCAGATTGAAGAATGTGGAGCTTTACAAATAATTGAACAATTACAGCTGCACGAAAATGTGGAGATATATAAACTGGCATATGGTATTCTTGATCAGTTGACAGAGGAAGAAGAGGATAACACTTTTCTTGTCTAAACAAAAATGGAAGATTCAAAACTTGGCTTTAGTTCTTCAGGTGATCCAGAGAAAGAGTTTCAGAGATAAAACTGCATACTTTCTGGAACTGTTGAAGAGTTCAGTAATCTTGATTGGATCCAATGCTTCATTTATTTGGAGAGCAGTTCTACAGATTAAGTTTGACTTACTGAAAATCCTAAACAGAACAAAATTCTTCCATTCAAATCACAATTGCTATTCACTTCTCAGCAAAAGAAACTTCTGATTTGTGTTATCTCAATGCAAACAGTTTAACATAAATGTTCGCAGACTTAGCTTTCTTCTGAAACTCAATCAATAAAGCTGAGTAAACAACGATGTAAGTTTATCTTTCTTGGGCTGGATCATTTGATTCATCATTTATTGGTCTTTTTAGAAGCATGTTCTATCTCAATACCCACCATTTCCACATCATTCATCCTTGAAACTACTGGTGGAGACAGCAGTCCTCATCATTGATGCAAGTTCAGACATCAACTTGCATAGAATCCCATAAAAACAAGTTTAACGTAGCCATTAGCGAAATGCTATTACACACCAGCTAATCTGTAAGGAGTTTGTACATTATTCCATTGACAATGTGGGTTTCCTCTGGGTGCTCTGGTTTCCTCCCATGTTCCAAAGATGTATGGGGTGAGTAAATTAATTGGCCATGGGCTGGAAAGGCCGAATAAAAGTTCCTTTTATTGTCACATAATAATAAAAAAAATACATACATGATATACTTCAACTTTTATCTGCATAAGGCAAATAGAGCCACCACGATCATTGCACAGTACATCTAAGAAGAGAGAAACAATAGAGAATGACTTCAGGGGCAGTGAGTGTGTGTGGATTCACCTCAGACATTCCCACAGGCCTCTGCAGCCTGTTGGACTCCTGTTCGTATCATTGACAGCCTGACTACAGATCCAAACGTATACGATCAGGAAGCCGTCAGTGTCCGAGGCCCTTCAGGAGCTCATCTTGCCCTTAGCACCCTTTAGAATCCCAGTTCTGGTATCTCGTTCCCATGAGCGGGCCTCCAGCAGCCGCAGCCTGTGTTGGTCTTTTGACCACAAGTTATCCGCAGCTTATATGCGTCCTTCAGTCGCTGAGCCCTTTGCTGGTTCGCTGCTGTGGTCACCTTCCCCCCCCCCCCCCACCCATGTCTCCTTTCCTCTAGTTCTCTCTCTTTCCTTTGTCTCCTTTCCTCCAGCTCTCATTCACAAGAGCCCTGATTAATTCTCACCTTTTCTGTCGTCCCGTCTATACCCAATTCTAACTTTTTGCCTGTTTACGTGCTCATACCCCTGCCCTTTCTTCACTCCTCCCTCCACCTACCCCCCAACCCCCCCCCCCCCCCAGCCATTTTATACAGGCCCTTGACTGATTTTTGCTTTTTCCTGTTGACGGGCTCAAGCCCAAAACATTGTTGCAAGACCTGCTGAATTTCCTCCAGTACTTCTGTGTTTTCACTCAATATAAATGGTTGATAAGTTACATTAGACCAAGAAGCAAATTAATGATCAATAGGTGGGACTGATGGGGGCGGGGTGGGGGAAAGAGGTGGGTTTAGTCTTTACTTCAGGGTCATGATGATAATAATGATATTGAGTTTATTGTCATACACATTATACAATGTACATATTCACTGAAATTCTTAATTGCTGCAGCCAAACAGCTACTTGTAAAGAAAATTTATAAGAATAAACTTATTTAATTAGATTGAAAGAGACAATAAATACACAAGGTAGAATATATTCACTTTTATCCTTGTGCAATAGTGCAAACAGTCTATTGTTGGTGGTGTTGGAACAGTTTATCAAGGAGAAATTCAAGAGTTTTATAGCTGTTGAAATAATTTTTTTTAAACCTAGAGGTACTGGTTTTCAGCCTTCTGTACCTTCCTGAAGGTAGCAGTGAGAAGAGGTTATGAGCAGGGTGATGGGGGGCCTTTATGATGTTCTATGCCTTCTTGAGACAATGTTGTAGAATGTTGAGTTGTAGTCAATGAACAACACTAGGTATTTATGTGGAGTCTAGGTCAGCCATTCTCAATGGGAGCCACAGCACATTTAAGGTGAGCCACTGACTGAAATCATAATTTTTTTTCATGTTTATTGTGTTGTTGGTAGGAGAGAAGTTCAGAAGAAGCCAACTAAACTTAACTGCTTCATGGGAAAGGGGGCCCATAAACTTTGAACAGAGCCCTCAGAGGGCCAAAGCCAAAAAGAGGTTGAGAATGGCTGAAATGTGTTTAGGTCTTTCCAAAGATTGGAATTGATTTGCTCCATAACCAACTTCTCAAAAGCACTTCATTCACAGTGGAGATCAGTGTTACTAGCCAATAGTCATTGGGGCACATCACCTTGCTCTTTTTGGGCAGCAGAATGATGGATACCCTTTTGAAGTAGGTAGAATTTCTGACAGCTGAAACAAAAGGTTGAAAATGACCATCAAAACTCCAACTAGTTGGTTTGACCAAATTTTATGGACGTGGCCAGGTCCACCGTCTGCGCTAGATGCTTTCCAAGGTTTGATCCTTCAGAAGTCACCGGGGGCTGTGGGAACTTGTGAGGGTTCTTGATTGTTTGCTATTTCAAAGGCATTGAGTTCATCTGGAAGGGTGGATGGAATTTCAGGTAAAATGCTTGTATAGTCATGGCTTGGTAGGACATATACTTCTGTACCAGTAGCATAAGACTTGTGCCTCTTGTATTTTTAATGCATCATGTCTCATTAGTCCTGCGTTGTGACTTCAGTTATGTTCATGAGAGTTAAACTTAGAACATGACAGCAAAGTCACACACCAGAAATTATCAAAGAATGTCTTTAAAATGAATTTTCTGTGCTTGAAAATAATTTTTTAATGATGTATGCAATTTAAAAGACAGACCCAACTCACAGACAGTGCTGCTGGGTAAAAGATTGGAAACAAAAGCATTCACATGCTGACCCATGAGAAATGTGCAGTTAACTTTGAAGTGATCTGACCATGGGAACCTTAACAATGCTTTTCTTTATTCTAATTTTTCTTTAAATGTTGAGTTTTTAAAATGAATAAATCCTCCATTTTTTGATGACAGAAAATATAATCATTGAATATTTGGAAAGGGAAAGAATGGAAGAACAGAGAAGGAAGAAAATGATTGCACCAAATCAATAGCTTAGAAATTAGTGATACCTAATTCATTTAAACTTTTTTATGCATAAAAATGGCAAAACATGCAGTTTGGAAAATATTTCTCAATGATTGCATACTTTTCCTGCAGAAGGCTAACCCACCAAGAAACTGGACTGATTCACCTGAATCCCAGTGTTGTTTTGCCTCTGTCCTCACTATAGGAATGAGGAGGATAAAGGCATCAAGCACTCCCAAAGCACAACTCCTGTCCTTTGAGCCCAATGGAACCAGTCATGCTCTGTGGCTGCAAGTAGACTGAGGCCACCATAATCAGCAATTGCACTATCTCATATCTGTGAAGCACAATCGTCAACAATCAAAAAGCCAACTTCTGCAGGAACACAGTGGGTCAGGTAAAATCTGTGGAGGGAAATGAATGGTTGGCATTGAAGGTTGAGATCCCTCATCAGGAATGTAACCACAATTATCAGTTCACAATAACCTTATCTGTCCCAAAGTTTTCAGCACATAAAGCAATATTCCAGGTGGTAGTTTAAATACTGCTGGTCTTCCTTTTTGAACTAACGTTAATAATGCAGATGCAAGCTTGTGAGCTTTTCATTTGCAGTGTTAAGTAAATTCTATGCATTGTGCACATTGGGTATCTTAAACCCTTTATATTCTAGGTAAGTATATACACTGCAAATGCATATTTTACAGAATCTTCCTAATGGCTAACATTCACTCATTCAGTAGAAGTGAGAGTTTAGAACTGCAGACCACCTGCCGCTTGATAAAAGAAATGGCCAACAATGGAAACGGGACGTGTACACTGATTTAATGCCCTTCATGCACCTGATAAAATTTTCAGGTGGGCATGTATCCTGCAAATCAAGCAACATCTATTTTTGAATGGAGTATGTTTAAATATACATTTCTAGGTCTTGCATAAGTTGGAAATTTCAGACAGATAAAGGCCAAGTTTGAGTTTATTATCATCTGACGACATATTCAACCAGACAAAACAGCATTTCTCCAGACTATGGGACACATACATAAAAATATAAAATATATTTCTCTCACAGCACATAATATTCACATGTATACATAAAAATACAATATAAAATAAAAATGTATAAATATTTTTAGAATAATTTACACATTTCATAAAAAAAATCCAAGGGAAGAAGATATTTCCCCGCCCAGCAGTCCTGATTTTGATGCTATTATAACTCCTTTATGATGGCAATAGGTCAAAGATTCTGTGCGATAACTTTACTATTTTATATGAGGCTAAACTTTTGAATGTTGGAATATCTCTTCAGACCAGTCATGAAAAGTAAAAGTTTTTACATTTTACTTTTGAAAGGTTAGAAGGAACTGCAGTGAAACCAGGAAGAGTTTTGTGGTCAAAAGTCAGTAACCTGAATGCCCACAATTATTTGCAGTCAAACAAAGCTGAAAATGTGAAACTGAATATTATATGGGCCTCTTTGCCAGGTTTATGGTTTCCTTAACAGGCAAACAAAAATATAAATTTAAGCTGCATTTTGAACATTAAAAGTTGCAGTTACTAAACAAATATATCCAAAAGAGTTCTTTAAAAAGCATTTGAGTAGTTTGTTGCAGTGCAGCATGTGGTAGTTAACTATAATCATGGCAATGAATATGTAAAGATGGTTCTTGTATTGTAAAAATTTTAAATGCAGAATTCCACTGTGAATGGTTTCTGTTTAAAATACTTGGTGATTGTAGGTTTCATGGAAATAAGTGGAAGAATATGGCTAATGGAATATTCTTTCTTTTTCAATCTTTTTATTAAACATATTATTAGCAAATAATTCACAAGGAGAATAGAATACAGAATTGAATAGTAAAAACAGAAACATATGTATAACATATTGAAAAATATTGTCATTTTTTCCTGAATTTGGAATATTCAAAAAAGAGCCAAAAAAATTATTGTTAAAACTCCATCTAACCTATCAAAATAAACAAAAAAAAGGCTGGACAGCCTAAACTGAGAGTTCACTAAAACAGATCAGTACAAACTATTTATCTGGCCCTTGCCAATAAAAAACAACAGAAATCCAGAACAGTCTGAAAGGTAAAGTCAAAATACAAATTAACTCCCATGAAAATAGTTTATACAATCCATCGTGCAGAGGTGGGAACTTGACCTACCTCTGGAATTATTATTCCAAAAGTAGCAGTTTGTAATCTAATACCCAGTATAATTGACAAAGTCTTGAAAATATCTGTTTAATACTTCTCCAATACAGAGCAAGACAAAAACATATGTGTTTGTGTGGCCACTTGTGATTTACATCTATCACACATAGGATTAACATTAGTAAAGATACAGGCCAATTTATCTTTCAACATATGAACCCGATGTACCACTTTAAACTGAATCAATGCAAGTCGTGCACATAATGAAGAGGTATTAATCATTCCAAAAATATTTACCCAAAGTTCCTCTGGGAGAAGTGACTGAAGTTCCAATTCCCAAGCTCCTCTAATTTTATTATTAGAGATTGATTGCAATTTTACTAAATCATTGTAAATATTACCTATTAAACCCTTATGGAAAGGATTCAAATGAAAAAGAGTCTCAACCAAATCAGGTTGATATGACATAGGAAAGTTAGGTAATATCTTCAAAAAACTTCTAATTTGAAAATATCTAAAAAAAATGTGACTTATGATATTATATTTGTTCAAAAGATATATCATATATCAAATATCAGATATAATATCTGATATAATATATGATATAATATCTGAAAATTCACCTTCCAATGTGTAATCGTTCACCGAGAGCGGAGGGAGAGGCGTTGGGGACCGGAGGGGGTTACAGAGACAGGAAGGGGTATCGGACCAGAGGGGGTTACAGAAACAGGGAGGGATGTCGGGAACTGGAGGGGTTACATAGACGGGGAGGGGTGTTGGGGACTGGAGGGGTGGGGGTTAGAGATACGGGGAAGGGTGTCGGGGACTGGAGGGGGTTTCAGAGATAATGAGGGGTGATCAGATATGATATTATATCAAAAGACATTAAATATTCATCTATAAACAGATCTGAAAAATAGACAATTCATTTGTTTTTCCAAAAAGAAAAGGCTTGGTCTATTATAGACGATAAGAAAAAATAGTTGAGATAACTAAAAAATTTTAAATCAAAAAATTTGTAAAATTGAAACCAAATCCATAATGTATGTTTAAGTATTGGGTTAAAGGTATGTCTGCTAATTTAAGGAAATTGTAAAAGGAAGAGCAGCTCCCAATAAGGAAGCAAATGAATACCTCTGTACAGATTTCAGTTCCAAATCTGTCCAATGAGGGCATTCAGGTTTGTCAGAATAATATACCCAGAAAATAATATATTGAATATTAACTGCTCAATTTCTGCAAATAAAATTTACTCAACC
Source organism: Narcine bancroftii (assembly GCF_036971445.1). Lineage (NCBI taxonomy): Eukaryota > Metazoa > Chordata > Chondrichthyes > Torpediniformes > Narcinidae > Narcine > Narcine bancroftii. The sequence goes on along the minus strand of NC_091471.1, from coordinate 212,124,101 downwards.
TAGCATTCTTATTATTCCATATATAAGAGGAAATTTTAGAGTCAATATTTTTCAAAAAATAATATAGGATTAAAAACAGAAACTACTTGAAATATATACAAAAATTTGGGTAATTTTTAAAAATCTTGATAGCATTTATATGACTTATTTAAGTTATGGCCAATGGAGACCATCCAGAAAGTGTTTGTTTTACATAGTCAATCAAAGGGATAAAATTAAGTTTGTATAAATCTTTAAGGGCTAATGGAATATTCTGAGACCTAGAATAATCATATTGTTCCCCATATGAGAAAAAAATGACAAGTAAATATTAACAGTGACATTGCAGGTGCTCTGATATCTGGTGACCTCTGGTGCCTCTGTACAAATGAATTGGCAATTGGAGTTGGAGCTAATTGTACAATGAGAGGATTATTTTCAGAGTTCAGTTCCATCAGGACCAAGTGATATCTAAATGTTTATATCTTTTCCTGGTTGGAAAATATCATCTTGGATGAGATTTTTAATTGACTTTTCCAATGGAGCCATTTAATAAACAGAGTTACTAAACAAAATTTATCTTGGTAAAGCTGATTTTTTTTAAAACTCTTTAGACAGCCTTTTCCTCCTGGAGACCGGGTGACTTTTAATGGAAAGGAATGCATTTGCCAAAAGTGTTCACAGTCTCTGAACGCCAATCTTAAACAAGAATCAACACAATCTCCAATAAGTAAGTATGTCTAAATGTTGATAGAATATTTTTGAAGGTCACTTTTATGTCAAATCATTTATTTATTTTTTGAGGATGAATTAACGCTCTTGAAACATCAAAGACCCATCCTTGGGGATATACTCCTTTAGAATATTTTTTAAAATAGTGCTCTATCCTGGTTTAGAATCATAGAATTATTACAACACCAAAGGAGCATATTCCTCCGTTGTGCACGTCATTACCAACTTTTTACATTACAACTGACTTGTTCCCATTCCCTGATCCTTCTCCCAAGCCTTGCAATTTTATTGTCATATATATTCATCCAATGTCTAATTAAAGGCCACAGTGAAACCCTCTTATGTCACAAGCACAGGCAGTAAAAATGTTTTTCCTCAGGTCACTGTTAACTCTCTTCACTTTTATTTAATACCTGTGACCTTTGTATCTGTTCCCGAGATAAAGGTCTTCCAGTCCAGATCATCTGAAGTGTCTTCCCTTCTACTGCCATCAACTCGGCCCTTACCAACTTCTCCATTTCCCACTCATCTGCTCTGATCCCCTCTGCCCCCAGACATAACAAATACAGGATTCCCTTTGTCCTCACCTGTCACCCAACCAGTTTTCACATCCAACACATTATCCACCGTAATTTATGCCACATCCAACAACTATACATATCTTCCCTGCTCATCCCCTCTTTGCCTTCCATAGGGACTGCTCCCTCCATGACTCTCTCATCTTTTCCCATTAATCGCCTCCTTGGCACCTTTCACCTACCATTTTGTTTGGGCACCTGCCCATATTTTGTCCATACCTTGATGAAAGGCTCAACCCTGAAACATTGGTTATGTATCTTTATCTTTGGTATATAAAGTACACTGTTTGATCTGCTGTGTTTCTCCAGCATTGTGTTTTTACTTCAACCATGGTGTCTGCAAACTTTCATGTTTTACTTCTTACCTCTAATCGTCTATTGCTTTACCATTAAGGAAGAGCCTCTCGTAAACCCTCCTATACTTTTATCAGATCTTTAAAGCAAAGAACAGTCCTAGCTTCTGTGACAGATTATGTTATATTTTATATTGTATATAGATATGTTTTAAAGGAGATAAATTGTGGCAGGTATTTTTAATGTAGGTAACATACAAACACTTCAAAACAGATCTCATTTAAAATGCCAGAGCTCTGCTCAAGCCAGACAGTCCAGGCTCTGTGTGCCTTTTCAAAAACTTTGAAGAATGCCTATAAGGACTTCACAAGTAGGTGTTATTTGGACATGCTGTGGAGTAACGGGTTATTGTTTTGGAAAGCAACAGATGAACGAACTGGGAAGATTAGGTCCAGAGCCACAGTCTGTCTGAGAGCAGTTTGCTGTTCTAAGAGGGACATGTGGTTTTCTCTGTGAGAGAGAGAGAGAGAGAGTGAGCGAGAGAATTAAGTTCTACAGTTCAGCAGCAGCAGCTGGGACTGGAACAGGACAAGCTGGAAAGCCCCATTTTGAAGATCGGTTGTGAGTTCATACTTCAGTCTGATCAAAGCCCTTATGGTTCATACAAGAGGAGAGGACTGGCTGTATAATGTTTCACTTGAAATAAGGGAAACAAAAAGGAACTCTGTCGTGACCTGAAAGAAAGAGGTTATCATCTAGAAAACCCTGATGGGGCAAGTTTCTTTGGCAAGACACTGAATTGGCTGTTCAGAAGGAATCAGTTGTGGGTGTCCAGCGAAAAACAAATCTTTCTCTGAAAACCGACAAGAACCTTCCTGAGCGGTAACCATTTACCTTTCAAGCACCAAAGCCTGGTGAATTTCATAAATGTTAAATTCTGTGCACAGTATAAGAATTGCCAGCAAGCAGTGAACTTGGAGGAATGAGAAGTGAGATTGGATAGTGAATTAAAGAATTTTTTCCTGAACTTTCATACACATTACCTACACGTGCACTTAGAATTAGAAGGGGGTTAAGTTAGATTAAGTTAATAGTAATAAGTTAAAGTTTGATCCTGTTTTCATGTTTAAAGATAATTAAAAGCAACGTATTTAAGTAACCATTTGTCTTGGTGAATTTGTATTTGCTGCTGGGTTTTGGGGTCTTCTGGGCCCGTAACATTTCTCCATTTTAACCTTCTAGCTGACACTCTCTATTCCATGACCCATTCTTGTAAATCTTTATCAAGTTTCTATATTTTCCAACAACGTTAAAAAGGGGACAGGTGGATTTATCAATTCAGTGCAATGTCAGATGTCTTAGATGTCATGGTACATGTAAGGGTGTAATGGAAGATTCTAACTGTGTTTTTTTTTAACTTTTGCAGCCTTTGCTTCTGCAAGGCTGAGAACCTGCTTGTGTTTTAGAATCAGCGGACATAAGCTAAATTCCACCGAGGGGCCAGAGATGCAGTTATCTGACAAAAGGACATCTGTGTACCAAGAACATTTAATCTTCCTGCTTGTTTTGGTCAGACTGTCAGAGGCCTAGCCTTGATGCAAAATAAACCATTGTATTCGAAGTGATAAGCTGAAAATTATGTTATACGATAGAAGCCTAGCTTGCTAGCTTATCTTTCTTGATGTGCTGGGAATAGGTGCTTGGGTAAGCAGTTTTTGGGTAATATAAGTCATGGTCCCGCTGCTGAAGTTTGAGACGCTCCGAGAGGTGGCAACATCTCTCAGCAAGAAGAAAACTTCTAGAGTCCAGCCAATGTCCCGGTCGGGGGAGGTGGAGAAGCTGCTACCGGCGCCCTGACAACCTACTACAAGTGTACAGTCGTTGCCTCGCTTCGGCAGTTGGGACCAGTCCAAGCGTTGATAAGTATAGTTGGGAAGGGCTTGCATATTGTAGTTTGAAATCAGCTTTTGAATTTGTAATAAACATTTGTATAATCTGAACTGTTCTCGGTGTGCGAGTCTATTTTCTTTCGGTAGCTCAAACACTGTGACCAATCTAAAATAAACAAAATGAGAGGTATAAGTTTACCCAAGACAATTGGCGCTGCGAGCAGGATTGGTCTCAAGATGTTTCGCCGAAAGAAAGAGGTGAGCCCTGAGCAGTTCTTGATTCCGGGATGGACTTCTAAAGACGATAGGTTTGGCATGTTGGCCAATGCCCTGTCTTTGTTGGGACCACCCATTAGTTGGGATGAGAAGTTAGATTTATCAAGTGCACCTCTGGGAGAGCGGGTTGCCACTCTCCCAGAAAGTAAATTTCCTGGTAAAAAGGGGACGCTGATGGACGGTTTTTGGCTGCTGGCCACAGCCTTACGCCACTCCATTCAGTGTGAAGCAGAATTAGTTCAAAGAGATGTAGAATCTCAGCACAAGAGAGAGCAATTAGAGGAGGAGCTAGAAGCCATGCGACAACACTGTTCCATGATGAGCGATATTGTTTGCACCAGTCAGCACAGAGCCAAAGAATGGGAAGATAAGCATGTCCAAACGATCTGCCATAATATTAAACTCCGGCAGCATCTCTGTGCAGATAAGGAAAGCCATGGAGTAGAACCCGATCCACATCGTATTTGTGCCATGATAAGGAATGGCAACGATCCTGAGGTAATTGATGAATGGGATGGGAATATCTGGAATGATGACCATGGTAACAATGCAGATACTCCTCAGCATGTGCCTAACATACTGCCCTCTCCACCTGCTGTTCACGCCAGCCCCATAAGGCAGCAGACTTCCCAAACAGATGGAAGGGGGGATGATGTAAGGGTAGAGATTGAAGGGACAAATACCCCGGTCTCCCAAGTGGACCCAGGGGAAAATACCCAAACCCCTGCTTATGGTCTATGGCCTACCCCCTCTATGGGATGGTATCGGCCTCCTCCCCTAGACTGAGTGGAGGGCCCTGTGGGCCAAAGTGGGAACAGGGGTCGGAAGCAATCAATGATACTTGACTTCTCCATAAAAGAGCTGGCTGCCATTGGAGATCGATTTAGGCAAAAGGCAGGAGAAACTCTGGCGGCCTGGCTCCTACGTGTCTGGGAACAAGGAGGGGGTAATGTATTTTTAACCCCTGAGGAATTGTTGGGATTAGGAACATTGACTACTGATATCTGGGTCACTGCTGAGTGCGGGGTAGAGGGAGAGAGGTGGATTACTTATTTACTACTCTAGGGGATGCCCTGATACGAGTATACCCATCACCAGTAGATTGGGATTTACATTTGCAGAATAATTGGGGAAGCCCTCAGAGGTCTGGAAGGCTGGCGGCAAAACTCTGCATGCCAAACTACATGAGTTTTTCAAGCTCTGCTGGGACCAAGGAAAGCTGCCTCAGGACCTTCATGATGCCATCAACATCACCCTGTACAAAAACAAAGGCGAGAAATCAGACTGCTTAAACTACAGGGGAATCACGCTGCTCTCCATTGCAAGCAAAATCTTCGCTAGGATTCTTCTAAATAGAATAATACCTAGTCTCGCCGAAAATGTTCTCCCAGAATCACAGTGAGGCTTTCGCGCAAACAGAGGAACTGCTGACATGGTCTTTGCCCTCAGACAGCTCCAAGAAAAGTGCAGAGAACAAATCAAAGGACTCTACATCACCTTTGTTGACCTCACCAAAACCTTCGACACCGTGAGTAGGAAAAGGCTTTGGCAAATACTAGAGTGTCTTGGATGCCCCCCAAAGTTCCTCAACATGGTTATTCAACTGCACGAAAATCAACAAAGTCGGGTCAGATACAGCAATGAGCTCTCTGAACCCTTCTCCATTAACAATGGTGTGAAGCAAGGCTGTGTTCTCGCACCAACCCTCTTTTCAATCTTCTTCAGCATGATGCTGAAACAAGCCATGAAAGACCTCAACAATGAAGACGCTGTTTACATCCGGTACCGCACGGATGGCAGTCTCTTCAATTTGAGGCGCCTGCAAGCTCACACCAAGACACAAGAGCAACTTGTCTGTGAACTACTCTTTGCAGACGATGCCGCTTTAGTTGCCCATTCAGAGCCAGCTCTTCAGCGTTTGACGTCCTGTTTTGTGGAAACTGCCAAAATGTTTGGCCTGAAGTCAGCCTGAAGAAAACAGGTCCTCCATCAGCCAGCTCCCCACCATGACTACCAGCCCCCCCACATCTCCATCGGACACACAAAACTCAAAACGGTCAACCAGTTTACCTATCTTGGCTGCACCATTTCATCGAATGCAAGGATCGACAATGAGATATACAACAGACTCGCCAAGGCAAAGAGCGTCTTTGGAAGACTACACAAAAGAGTCTGGAAAAACAACCAACTGAAAAACCTCACAAAGATAAGTGTATACAGAGCCGTTGTCATACCCACACTCCTGTTCGGCTCCGAATCATGGGTCCTCTACCGGCATCACCTACGGCTCCTAGAACGCTTCCACCAGCGTTGTCTCCGCTCCATCCTCAACATTCATTGTAGCGACTTCATCTCCAACATCGAAGTACTCGAGATGGCAGAGGCCGACAGCATCGAATCCACACTGCTAAAGATCCAACTGCGCTGGGTAGGTCACGTCTCCAGAATGAAGGACCATCGCCTTCCCAAGATCGTGTTATATGGCGAGCTCTCCACTGGCCACCGAGGCAGAGGTGCGCCAAAGAAGAGGTACAAAGACTGCCTTAAGAAAGCTCTTGGTGCCTGCCACATTGACCATCGCCAATGGGCTGATATCGCCTCAAACCGTGCATCTTGGCGCCTCACAGTTCGGCGGGCAGCAACCACCTTTGAAGAAGACCTCAGAGCCCACCTCACTGTCAAAAGGCAAAGGAGGAAAAACCCAACACCCAACCCCAACAAACCAATTTTCCCTTGCAACCGCTGCAACCGTGTCTGCCTGTCCCGCATCGGACTTGTCAGCCACAAACGAGCCTGCAGCTGACGTGGACATTACCCCTCCATAAATCTTCATCCGCGAAGCCAAACCAAAGAGAAGAGAAAGAGGGGAACCCCAGAGGAGGGTATAGCAATAATTTGTCAACAGGCCCTGGCCTCTGCCTTGTATGCAGGCCGTTTGAGACTGTGGGTACATGGGGGGAGCCCTGAAGAAGAGATATTCACACCCGGAATGCATACCCGATTGGTTTGTTCCGGGCAACCTACTGTACGGGGACTGCTTCTGTCCGTAACTAGTCCGCAAATTGGCCACCCTGTGTCTGAGGTCTTATCTGGGCTTCGAGAATTGGAGTTGGGAGGTAAAATCCACTCATGTACAGCCCAGGTTAAATCAGACGAGCAGGATGAAAAGAGAGGGACTGCTGCTAATAGAGGACCAACAAGAAAGGACTTTTTTCTAACTTTGTTAAAGTTAGGCGTACCTTAAAGTGATATTGATGGTAAACCTACTGCAGTCCTTTCTGCCCTTTATAAGAGAAAAGCAGGGGAACATCATTCCCAGCTGCTGAGTCCTCCTGGCCCAGCTGTGACTTCTGCTCCCACTGCTGCTTCTATGGAGCCGGCTTCTCCTGCTGGAGCAGGAGTTACCTGTGATGAGATACAACAAATGGTTAACAAGGCTCTTATGGATAATAGTAACATGTGGTCCTGAAAGCCCCAGAACCCTACTAAAGCATGAAGGTGTGGGCAGGGCTCCCGTGTCTACTCCATTGAGATACGGCGGATACACGGGGACCCATGGCCCTACATACCGTTAACAGTCCATTGGGGTGGGGGTAATGACCGCCAATATTTGGCCTTAGTTGATACCGGTGCGGAGCACTCGGTGATTCCGCGTAACCCCGACCTCTGGACTGGACCAACATTTCAAATAAAGGGGTTGGGAGGAGCAGTCGCCTTAGCAAAGGAAATAAAAGTCTGTGCCACGGTGGGTGATGGCCCTTCCCCTATATGGTTACATGCCCTGGTGGCTGCCACTGACGAGTGTATCCTGGATATTAATATGTTGGCCGGTACGGCCCTTAATACTAGCCAAGGGGGATTTGCATTTGGAATTCGAACTATTACAAAAAGACTAGTAGTGGGTCAGGCTAAGTGGGATCCTTTGATGGTGCCACCCCCCATGGAATCAGTGTGCATTCCACAATATCAACTCCCTGCAGGGCAAGAAGAGATTAGTGCCATCACCGATGGTTTGCAAGAAGGGGTAGTGAGGCCCGCAATGTCACCCTTTAATAGCCCTGTTTGGCCGGTCCAGAAGCCGGATGGTTCCTGGAGAATGATAGTTGACTATCGCTTTTTGAACAAACATGCCACACCACTTGCTTCGGCAGTTCCGGACATTGTTACCCTTATTGAAAACATTGCTACTGGGAACTCAGGAACATGGTATGCTGTCATTGATCGCGCTAACATCTTCTTCAGTATTCTTATAGCTGAAGACTCACAGGATCAGTTCGCCTTTACCTGGAAGGGGCGCCAGTATACCTTCACCTGCCTCCCTCAGGGCTATGTACACTCTCCCACTATTTGCCACAGCCTAATTGCCCGTGATTTGGAGGTGGTGCCAGTATTGCCTTCCCTCTCAATTCACCATTATATTGATGATGTGATGATCCAAGGGACCACGGAAGAGATGGTACAGGAAGCAGAACAAGAGGACACCTGGTTTACTGATGATAGCAGCTGGTAGGTGCAAGGAAAGCAGAAGTGGAAGGCGGTGGCTTACCATCCCAGGTCAGGACCTCACTTATCGGAGGAGGGGGATGGTGGCTTCAGTCAGTTTGCTGAGTTGAAGGTGGTCACTTTACCACTAGACCCCCATGATCACCCTCTTCGCCTGTTTACTGATTCCTGGGCTGTGGCTAATGGACTTGTGGTATGGATGCCTGATTGGCAAAAGAACGACTGGCTGATACATGACCGCCCAGTATGGGGAAAACAGTTGTGGCAGCTGCTGTGGGATGCTTCCCACCACTGTGAGATAACGGTATACCACTGTGAGATAACGGTATGATGCCCATACCAATATGACGACTAACATGGCACTACATAATGCAGTGGCAGATCAGCTTGCCTCTATCAGCCGCACCTATACCGTCCCCCTGTCTCGATGGGCACATGAACAGAGTGGCCATTTGGGGGAGAAGGGATCAGCTATGTGGGCCCGAAAACATACTTTACCCGTCCATCAGGATGATGTCCGCATGGTTGTGCATACATGCCCAGCATGTCAGCTTGTGAAGTCCCATACCTTTCCTCCTGGTCAGCATGGCCGAATAAGACGGGGTGCTCACTCAGCTGCGGTTTGACAAGTTGATTACATAGGCCCCATGTATGGGTAAACGTTACGTCCTAGTAATGGTTTACACCTTTTTTGGCCTGGTTTTTGCTTTTCCCACCAAGACGGCTGACCAAGCTAGTACTATCCAAGGACTAAACCATTTAATTTCTCGTTATGATGTTCCAGAGGAGATTCCGTCTGATAATGGCTCGCACTTCTCTGGGAAGGCAATCTGTGATTGGGCAAATGACAACGGTATCTTATGGGTTCACCACATTCCTTATTACCCGCAGGCTGCTGGATTAGTTGAACAAATGAACGGCTTACTGAAGGAACAAATTTGTTTGTTAACACCACTGGGGACCCTGAAGGGGTGATGCCATGTGCTGCAGCAGGCAGTCGACAATTTGAATCATTGCCCTTTAAAAGGAGGTACACCTTTCCACCGACTTCTTCACGCTTCTGAACTACAGCCTATTCCAGAGGAAAAACAGTCATTGCCCCCCATTCCCGAGCCAGAGAATGCCGGACAAAAGGTATGGGTGGCACCATCAGGTAGTGGCCCTCCTGTAAAAGGAGAAATAGTGACACCTGACCAGGGTAACACTCGGTGGGTAGCTATTGAGGGACAGGATGGTTTAGTTTGTTTAAATACTGAACGCTCACGGCATCGTGAGTGACATATGTCAGGCTTCTCTGTTCCAGGTCCTCCGTCTTATGCTCCTGGTGATCTGGCTTAACAGCTGCTTTGGTGCCAACAATTGGATTTATAATGATGAGGACATTCCAAGGGAGTTGCCCATGGGAGACACGGTCCGATGCATTACACCAACGAAGTCCTCGGTCACCCACCTCAAGTGCAGCTTATATAAATATGTTATCATTCAGCATGTTTCGAATTCTGTTTGTGAGCTCCAGCATCTGGGTATTGTGACCCACGAGGATAGTTTGAACCTTGGTTGGAATCCTTTTTCATGGTTAGCTGGTACATTTGGGGGGTTGGGCCACACTATTCTCCGTTGGTTGCTCGCTTTATTGCTTGTTTTTGTGATTATTGTAGTTTTGATTTCTCTTTTACGCTCTTTTTGTACTCTTATGCTTGTTAGGTCTCGTGTCTGACAGCCTGTGACCAATATGTTTCTATATTTTCCAACAATGTTAAAAAGGGGACAGGTGGATTTATCAATTCAGTGCAATGTCAGATGCCTTAGATGTCATGGTACATGTAAGGGTCAATAAATCCCCAGGGATGTGTTGCAATCTATCCCACATTTCTAAGGGAAGCAAAATATGGGATCATTAGGTAGTTATTTTTTGAACTGCCAATAAGTTATAATTCTGCCTCAGTCACAGGAAAAACAATCACAGGGTTGCATGTGATGTTATGTATGTACTCTGATAATAAATCTGAATCTGAGAAACTTCCTAGAGATTTTTGGATAAGCTTAGTAGCTACAAACTGATGAGTCTTTCATGAGTTGTCGAGTTATTGAAGAAAATCCGAATTTATGAACAGCTGGAAGGGTAGAGCTAATCAGGAAGATTCAGCATAATTTGTTGTGGGTGAATTCCTGCTTCATTAATTTGATCGTTTTTTTGTGGAGGTAGTAATTAAGAAGATTGAAGGTAGAGCATTTGGCAAGGCCTGCAATATAGGCTGTTGAAGGGGTTTAAGGGATTCAAAGCGAGCAGGTCAATTGGATCCAAAATTTCCTTGGTGATAGGAAGCAGTAAGTAGTGGTGGAAGGGTGCTTTTCTGATTGGAAGTTTGTGACTAATCGTGTACTTCAAGGATTGGTGCTGGGACCCTTGTAGTTTGTAATATATATTAACAATTTGGATATGATTAGAGGAGGAATGATTAGTATGTTTGCAAATGGAATGAATGTTGGTGATGTTCTGGGTAGCGAGGAAGGTTGTTGAAGGGTACAGCAGGATATAGATCAGGTGGAATATTAGGGTGAACAATGGCAGATGGGATTTAAGTTTGAGAAGTGTATAGCAGTGCAATTTAGGAAGACAAACAGGGGTGGAACATATGCAGTAAATGGTGGAAACCAATAAATGTTGAGATATTGAAGGACATTGAGATTCAAGTCAATAGTTGTCTAAAAAGAAGATAGGGTGAGGAAGGCATATGTCATTTTTGCATTAATAGGTTGCCTTATCAAATATAACACTAGGATTTAATGTTGCAATTTTGCAACAAACCAACTAAACTGCACTTGAAGTATTATGTGCTCACACTATAAGAAGGATGTGACTTGCAGGAAAGAATGCAAAGGAGATTCATCAGGGTATTATCTGGATTGGAGGACTTTAGTTATGAAAAAGGGTTAGACAGACTGGGTTTGTTTTCTCTGAAAAGAAAGCTGAGGGATGAACTGATAATGGATATAGGTCATCAGAATGTTCCCTGTTGTACTGGTACTAAAAACAAATTGATTAGACTAATTAGACAAAAAGATCAGGTTGGATAAGGTATGCCATAACTCTATGCCTTTATAACCAGTCAGTCTACCCTCTCTACGAGAAGAGAGAGAGAGAGTGAGAGAGAGAGAGAGTAAGAGAGAGAGAGAGAGAATGAGAATCAATCAATCAATCAATCAATGACCCAGTGCCAGGCGTATGATGCTGCTTCTATCAATATCTCACATCATTGGAACTCCTGGTGACACAGGTTCCCACTCCAGATTGTGCATCCTCCTTCATTAAAAGCCTTTTTCAGACACTGAACCATAATTCTGACGATACATAAACTCACTGATTAAGGCTGACATATATTGTAAAACTATAATCTCAGCTATGACATTTCCCATATTTCCTTTTTTCTGTTTGACATGTTAATCTACAGTCTTAATTTTAACAGCAGGTTGGCTTACATAATCACTCAACACTATTCTGATTTTAATTTGTTAAATATTTTTAATTATGTTGAGTGTTCATGCTTTTCCACATTTTAAAATAAGTTATTAAAGATTAGCTTGGCCACTGTTGTACTGATGTAGAAAACCGGTATCAATTAATCAAAAACAAAGGGAGATAGCCACTGGAAGTAACTTGTCAACCACAAAATAGTACAGCAAAAATAGATGAACATTGTAGTAAGATGTTGTCATTGATCTGGATATTCAACAGACAATTTGTGGGACAAGGTCTTTTGTCCACAGTATTTTGATGTATCTTTCTCTTCTCTTCCCCCAGCAAAATTACATTTCAAAATCTTTCAAGTTGTAAGCATACAACTGTTGGAGAAACTCAGAGGCTCAGACAGTATCTACAGACAGAAATCGTCAGGCAATATTTTGGGTCAGGACCCTTCTTTCTTTGGCTTGGCTTCGCGGACGAAGATTTATGGAGGGGGTAAAAAAGTCCACGTCAGCTGCAGGCTCGTTTGTGGCTGACCAGTCCGATGCGGGACAGGCAGACACGATTGCAGCGGTTGCAAGGGAAAATTGGTTGGTTGGGGTTGGTTGTTGGGTTTTTCCTCCTTTGCCTTTTGTCAGTGAGGTGGGCTCTGCGGTCTTCTTCAAAGGAGGCTGCTGCCCGCCAAACTGTGAGGCGCCAAGATGCACGGTTTGAGGCGTTATCAGCCCACTGGCGGTGGTCAATGTGGCAGGCACCAAGAGATTTCTTTAGGCAGTCCTTGTACCTTTTCTTTGGTGCACCTCTGTCACGGTGGCCAGTGGAGAGCTCGCCATATAATACGATCTTGGGAAGGCGATGGTCCTCCATTCTGGAGACGTGACCCATCCAGCGCAGCTGGATCTTCAGCAGCGTGGACTCGATGCTGTCGACCTCTGCCATCTCGAGTACCTCGACGTTAGGGGTGTTAGGGGTGTTAAGGGTCAGGACCCTTAATGATGGGGAAAAAACAGGAATAGAAATTATTTTCTATCCAACATATTTTTTGAATATTTAATTTAAATTTTATATGTTAAACATGGAATCAACAAGAACAGAAAAAATTGATACAGTGTAAAATAATAATTTTTGATACATGATGGCTATAATCCCCATCTACCCCCTCCACCCATCTACCCATGAAGTAATTAAAAAGAAAAGAAATAAACCCCATAAAAAAATGAAGAAGAGAAAGAAAAAAAGAATCAAAGAAAGAAAAGTGATTAAAGTAAGAAAAGAAATAAACCCCAAAGAAAGAAATGATGAAGAGAAAGAAAAGAATAGAAAAGAAAGAAAAAGGGATTGTTGGGAGTCCGTCATCTTGTGGTGTGCTATCAGACAGAAGCAAACACACAAAACATTAAGTCTGTACAACAGGCTTTATTCGACATAAACTTCCACAGAGCCAGCTATGAGGAGAGCTGCTGTAAACTCTGAGGGTGTCTTCAAAGGGCTGGCTCAGGGTTATATCCCGGAGGGTGATTGATCCATTCAGGTCGGCTGATTGACATCCAGCCAGGTGTTGTCTTGTCCCCATGCTCTTCTGCAGGTACAAAGGATGACTCCTGCAGTAGGCTAGTGGTGTACCACCACACATCTACCCCACAATTCCACATTTTCAAAATTGACTTAGATCTTAAGGGGGTATTAGCATGGGTCTCATAGGTGAGATGGGATGCAATTAAATATTTGCTTCTACATTTTGTAGATATGGCTGCTATATTTACAAGAACATGTCATATTTATTTCTTAGGTTACAGATAATCTTCTCCAGGGAAACTGAACTATGCATTTCTGCATTTCAATAGGCTATACCTAGATTATAGATGTAAGGAAGTTGTTGTATACCTACAATAACTTCATTACAGAAATTGTACTCATAATTGGAAGAATATGGAAAAGTCTCTGGTAATAAAATAAAATGGGATAAAAGTGAAATTATGCTGCTTACGGGTAGGGACTATAGTCAGTGTCAAACAAATACTCAATTTAAATGGCCACCAAATAGGATAAAATATTTAGGGATTGAAACAAATAATAATTAATTGAATTTATATATTAAATTATCTCCCCTTGCTTAAAAAGGTTGAAGCTGACTTGAACAGGTAGATGCTCTGCCATAATTAATATATTTCCAAGAGTACAATATCTCTTTTAGACATTGCCTATATCAGTACCTCAGTTTTTTTTCCAGGAACTAAATAAACATGTCTTAAAATGTCTGTGGAAGGGTACGATGGCTTGAGTCTCCATAGAAAAATTAACATGGAAATATGAGTTGGGAGCTTTACAGCTCCCAAATTTTCAAAATTATTATTGGACTTCCCAAACTAAATTCCTTACCTCCCTATTTGAGCGGGGAGATAAGTCTTTATGGGTAAAAATAGAACTGTATAAAGTGGGAGAGAATATAACAGAAGATTTTATGTATAAATGAGATTCAAAATTAATTTCTGGTGAGAAAGAAACCCCCTTGTTAAAAACATTTAATTACTATCTGGAGGAAAATAAGTTATCAGTTGGGGACTCAGTGGGGAATATCTCCAAAAACATCCCGATTCAGAATAGACTTATACCCTTAACAATGGATAATAAGATTTCAGATATCTGGCCCCATAAAGGGATCATATTAATTGAAGATTGTTATGAGCAGGGGAAACATCATTTGAACAATTAAAAAAACAAGTTTTGTATTACTAATAATACAATATTCTGCTATTTTCAGTTAAGAGCATATTAAAGGGATAAACTGGGCCCAGCAAAGTATAATGATGTGGAGACTGATTTGAAAGGGAAAAGTAAAGAAATTGACTACTACAAATGGGAACAAAACAGGGGCTACGCAAGTCTAGACAGAGATGGGAATCAGACTTAAATATAAGTATTGGTGATCAAAACTGGTACAATTTATGCCGGGACTGTATAACAAATACAGTAAATATAAGATATAGATTGGTGCAATACAACTTTTTGCACAAGCTATATCTCACACTGCGAAAGCTAAATATATTTAAATCAGATATTTTGAATCAATGCTTTCCGTGCAATGAGGAGATAGGAACTTTTCTACATTCAACTTGGGCATGTTCCAAGGTAAGACCCTTTTGGATAGATCTGGGGAAATTTTTAGAGAAAATTACAGGAATCCAACCCAGAATTATTCTTATTGGGGAATATTGCTGTCATAATTCCTCAAATGAGATTATCCCATTACATAATATTCGTTAAGATTGCATTGGCAGTGGCCAGGAAATGCATAGCGGTCACATGAAAGTCTGATTCACATCTAGGTATAGCTTATCCAACATAGAGAATTAAAATATTGCTTTTAAGGGATGTCTTTCAATTCAGAGTATGCTTCACAGCTTTTCATAAACATCTATTTTATGTGTAGTTTTGATTACAATGTAGCCACATATTGTAGTTAAAGTTGTCAGAAAGGTGACAAATCAAACTTTCCCTTCCTATCCCACCCCAACCACTCCATAGTCTTGTGTCCTACCTGTCACTCCAACTCTCCCACCTTCTTCTGTCCAGTACACTGTTGCCTTTTGGACTCTCCCTTTCCCTCACTTCCTTTTTTATGCTTGTTATCTCCCCTTCCCACTTTAGTCTCAATAAAGGATCCCAACCCAAAATGTTGAGTGACCATTTCTGTCTGTGGATGATGTCTGACCTGCTCAGTCCCTCCAGCTTCTCTTTGTTCACTCAAGATTCCAGCATCTGCATTTTATGTAAGTAAAACACCTAAGCCTGCAGGCACTGTGGTTGAAGTAAAGACACAACGCTGGAGAAGCTCAGCAGGTCAAACAGGGTACTTTATGTAGCAGAGATAAAGAGAGCTAGCCAACTTTCCAGGCTTGAGCCTGAAGTCTTACCTTGATGAAGGGCTCAAGCCTGAAATGTTAGTTATGTATCTTTATCTTTGCTAAATAAAGTACACTGTTTGATCTGCTGAGTTTCTGCAGTTTACGTTTCTCTGTTCTCCACAAGGTGATTGTCCATTTGCCTCACTGAAAGCATGACCATCTACGTTCGAATAAAGATAGCACAACAGACTGGGGTTAGATGACTGACCGATACAGGATGATGTATTGGGTTGGCAAAGGATTTAAAGATTTTAGGTCAGAAGGAATGAATGGGTGTAACTTGTGAAAGGTCAACTTGAAGTCAAACTGCCTCTCCAACAAGATGAAGCGTAGAGAGAATGAAATTTGGAGAAATGAGGAGGTGAAAAGATTGTGGATAATTTTGTATATACAAGAAATTAGAAGCTCAGGAAGGGGTATCCAGTGGGAATAATGTGGAATGTGGCAAATCTAATCATTGAGAAACAGTTGATGAAAATTAGTCAAGGATCAAATATACTGGTGAAATTGTGTTGATACTATTTGTTGGACATGAAAGTGTCCATCGTTTTTGTTATTTTTTTTCTATTTTGCATTCATTGATTATTATATTTCCTTTTCAATTACCCAGATTTCTTCAATCACAACGTTCATCCTTTGAAAAGTATGACTATCCACTGTGATAGCAAAATTGAGGAAATAGAATCTCAAAGTACTTTTGGCCATATATTATCAATTCTAATACAAGCTCAAAAACATTTTTGATCAAATCTTAATATTACATATTTGTAAATTCAGCAAAAATTCTGCATCATGCAAATTGCACCAATCCTGTGAGAATGTTGACTTAATTTTCAAGATCATTTCCAGTCTCAGTTGGTTTGAGATTTCTGTGTATAATGTGGAATGCTCACATACCTAATGAGTCTTGTCATTTATTTTACACCAGCTGTTGTTGTAAATTTCCCATCATCCCCAAAGGGACTCTGTACACATCACAGCAGCATATGGATTGTCACAATGATCTATCTATTATTAATTTGATTCCAATCTATCACATCAGCAATTGCAATCTTGGGGCACCTTGAAAAAGAGGAAATTCTTCCTTGATGGTATTTTGCATTAAATTTAAGATACCATTTTAATCTTATTGCTGATCTATATGACACAATAAGGAGATTCTGTAGTGAGGAGACCAGACAGAATTCTGTGAGCCTGATAATGACACCCGGATGGTGTGTTGCCTCTCTGGTGCCAACATATGGGGTGTCTCCAATCGAGTCCAGAACATTCTGAAGGGAAAGGGCGAATAGCCAGAAGTATTGGTACATGTTGTTACCCATGACAGGGGTAAGATAAGTGAGGAGGTCCTGAAGAAAGAATTTGGAGTGAAACTGAAACCAGGACTCTCAGGATTACTGCCTGTTCCACATGGTAGTGGGGCAAGAATAGTGAGATGAAGCAGATAAATGCATGGCTGAGAAATTGGTGCAGGGTTGGAGAATATGATGTTGTGGCCATTTCTGAGTTGTGGATAAAGGATGGACGTCGATTGGAGCTGAACGTTCAAGGTACACAGTGATTCAGAAGGAGAGGGCAGGCGGGTGGCATTGGTCTCCTACAATATTAAATCATTGTAAAGAAGTGACATAGGATCAGAAGAGGTGGATTCTTTATGGGTTAGGTTAAGGAATGGTAAAAGTAAAAGGAGTTATATACAGAACCTCCCCCAACCCCCATACAGAAGCCAAGATCTGGACTACAAAATACAACTGGAAACAGAAAAAGCAGTCAGAAGGACAATGTCATGATAATCATGGGGGGATTTTAATATGAAAGTGGATTGGGAAAGTCAGGACAGTGCAGGATCCCAGGAGAGAGAGTTTGTGGAATGCTTTTTTGAAGCAGCTTGTTGATGAGCTCACCAGGGGATCGGCTGTTTTGGGTTGGGTGTTGTGTAATGAACCAGAGGTGGTTAGAGGGCTTAAAGGAACCCTGAAGAGGCAGTGATCACCATATGATTGAGTTCACTTTGAAATTTGAAAAGGAGCAGCTAGAGTCTGATGTGTCGGTATTTCAGTAGAATAAAGGAAATTACAGCTGCATGAGAGAGGAACTGGCCAAAATTGAATGGAAAACCACATTAATGGGGGAGAACAGTAGGTCAACAAAGGATCGGCGAGAAATGAGGAAAGTGCAGAACAGGCTCATACCAAAATGAAATAAATTTATGAATGGAAAAATTAGATGATTGTGGCTGACAAGTGAAGTTAAATCCAAAGTAAAAAGCAAAAGAGAGGGCAAACGAGGAAGCAAAAGTAAGTGGGAAGATAAAGGACTGGAAACTTTTAAAAACTTGAAGAAGACAACTAAGGAAAGAGAATCTGAATTATGGGAGGTTAGCAAGTAATATCAAAGAGGATACTAAAAGCTTTTTAAAATATATAAAGAATAAAAGACGGACCAAAGTAGACATAGGAGCAATAGAAAATGACGCTGGAGAAATTGTAATGGGAGATAAGGAGATGGCGGAACTGAATGAATATGATCAGCCTTCACTGTGGAGGACAATAATAGCATATAGACTCTCAAGGGTCTTTGGAAAGAGATGTGAGTGCTGTCAAGATCATGAGAGAGAATGTACTTAGGAAGATAAATGATCTAATGGATAAGTCTCCAGGGCCAGTAGGTAGTTGTAGAAATTGTAGAGGCAATGGTAATCTTCCAGAAATCAATAGATTCTGGCATAGTTCTGGTGGATTGGAGGATCATGAATGTCACTCCAGTATTTGCCTGATGTCAGTGGTTGGACAGCTGTTGAAGTTCATTTTCAAGGATGAGGTCATGGAGTACCTAGAGGTGCATGATAAAATAGGCCCAGGTCAGCATAAAGGAAAGTCATTGCCTGATAAACCAATTGCAATTTTTTGAAGTGATCACAAGTAGAATAGACAGAAGAGATGCAGCATATTTGGACATTCAACTATGCTGTTAACACTCCTGACAGAAGAAATAAAACTCAGGTTTGTCAAATAAATATGTTAAAACCTTATTATGAGGATAAGGGTAGTGGAGAATGATCTGTATCAGAAGTGTTGGCTGTTGACAGAGTGGAGGAAGTGGTGGATTATGGAAACAGAATCTTGTGAGGGTAACCTTAAAGAAACCATGGTTCCTGTGCGCCTGTCTAACTCAACAATTTTGGAAAATTTGGAAGAAAAGTTAGGCCATCTTAAGTCACAAGAGCAGATGTAGTTGAAAGAATTACTTTTGAAATACACAAATTGGTTCCCTGATGTTCCAAAAAGGACATCAGTGAATTACCATGATGTAGATGTTGGAGAAGCAAATCCCATAAAATAGCACGTATTTAGAATAAACATTCAGAAGAGTAAAATCATGGATCAGGAGGTGGAATATATGTTGAGGAATGAAATTATTAGACCTTCGAACTCAGAGTGGAGTTATCCTTGTATTCTGGTACCAAAACCGATGGAACTGTTAGGTTCCGTACAGATTATAGGAAGGTTAATTCAGTAACTAAAACAGATGCTTATCCTATTCCAAGAATAGATGACTGTATTGATAAAATTGGCAAAGCTAAATTTCTTACTAAGTTGGACTTGTTGAAGGGTTACTAGTATTTGCCTTTAACTTAGAGAGGAAGGAATATTTCTGCTTTTGTAACTCCATCCGGTTTATACAAGTATAATGTGTTACCTTTTGGCATGAAAAATGCTCCTGCAACATTTCAGAGGATGATTAATTCTGTAATCCAAGAGTTAACACATACAGATACTTATATTGATGACTTGGTCACAAAAAGTGACACATGGGAAGAACATCTAAGGACAAATTGTTTGCAAGATTATCCAAAGGAAACTTAACTGTTAATTTAGCAAAGAGTCAATTTGCAAATGCCATGGTAACATACTTGGGTTATGTAGTTGACCATTGCAAAGTTGCACCTATTCAAGCTAAGGTGAATGCAATTTCTGAGTTTACTACTCCCAGTGGCAAGAAAGCAGTGAGAAGGTTTTTAGGAATGGCAGGAATTACAGGAAATTTTGCAGAAATTTTGCTGAGGTTGCTCTTCCTTTAACCAATCTTTTGAAGAAAGGGGAGAAATTTCTGTGGACTAAAGATTGTCAGGTAGCTTTAGAAAATTTAGAGTTGCTCTGCCATTGCCCTGTGTTAAAATCTCCTGATTCTGATAGACCATTTTCTGTAGCAGTGGATGCCAGTGAGGGAGCAGCAGGTGCAGGTTTATTGCAAAAACAATGAAATTGACCATCCAGTTACCTACTTTTCAAAAAAAATTCAATGTTCATCAAAGGAACTATTCCACTATTGAAAAAGAACTGTTGTCTTTCATATTTGCTCTGCAGAATTTTGACGTATATCTTGGTAACTTTCATGAACCAATTGTTATATTCACTGACCACAATCCTCTGGTGTTTTTGAATAAAATAAAGAATTAAAACAGAAGATTGTTAAACTGGAGTTTGATATTACAAGAATATAATCTGCAAATTAACCATATCAGAGGTGTAAATAATGTTATTGCTGATTGTTTGTCAAGATGTTAAAATTGATCATTTATAAAAATACTTTCAAAATTGAATTACTGTACTATATATAACATGTGTATTGTTATCTCTTTAGTGATTTTAAGACAGTTTAGTTATAACTGAATTTTAACTCAATTTTAACCTTCCCCCTTTAAAGTGGGAAGGTGTGACAGAGTATTTTGAGGTGGTTTGGGAGGAATTGTTAGAGCAGCTTGCACATATACATTTTAAAACACACAATTTTTGCAGGACTTTTGCAGAGTGCTTTTTGCAGAGGAGCTCCAAAGTATCAACATACAGCTTGCTTAGGAGAGCATGTGATTTTTGCAGGAAGGCACAGAATGGTTTTGCTTTCAGAGAGGGAGGGTGTGAAACAGATGGAGAGAAGGAGTCACAGAAATCAGTTCCAGTGGGACAAGCTGGGAAACTTTGGAAGGCCGCCTGGTCAAAGGAGAAGACTGGCGGTCTGAAAGGTGACCTGAAAGAAAGAGGATCACCTGGAGAACCCTGAAGGGGGAAAGTTTCGTCAGCAAGACTGATTGAGAAGGAATCAGTTGCGGATGTCCTGGAAAAGGAACCTCTCTCTGAAAACCAGCAAGAAGCCTCCTGAGTGGTAACCATTTGCCTGTTAAACACCAAAGACTGGTGAACTTTGTTAATGCTAACTTCTGTGCACAGGACAAGAACTGCCTGCAACCAGTGAGATTGGACTGTGATCCAAATAACTTTTCTAATCTTAAATATACATTACACACACCTATGCTTAGTATTAGAGGGGGATTAAGTAGTTAGATGGGTTAAGTAATAAGTTAAAGTTTAATTCTGTTTTCTTGTTCAAATATAATTAAAAACTACTTTTGTTTAAGTCACCCTGTGTTGTAGTGCATATCTATTACTGCTGGTTTTTGGGGTCCTCTGGACTCCATTACAATATTAAAATACATTGGGTGGTGCTGAGGATACGGAAAAACTGTAGAGACATGAGTAGATTAGGAGAGTTGGCAAGGAGGTACCTAATGAAATACAATGTTGGAGCATGTACTTTGGTAGAAAAAAATAGACGGGCATACTATTATTTAGAAGGGGAGAAAATTCAGAATTTGGATGTTCAAAGGGACTTGCGAGTTCTAATACAGGATATCCTGGAGGTTAACCTCCAAGTTAAGGTGGTGACGAAGAAGGTGAATGCAATGTTGCCGTTCATTTCTAGAGGAATAGCATATAAGAACAGGGATTAATGTTGAGACTATAAGGCACTCGTGAGTCCTCACTTGGAGTACTGTGTACAGTTTTGGGAAACTAATTTGAGAAAAGATAACTGGTATTGGAGAGGATTCAATTTACTAGAATGATACAAATGGGGGTGGGGGGAGGAGTTACCTAAAGTTAGAAAATATCGATATTCATGCCATTGAGTATAAGATCTTGAGGAAGAAGTTTGCATGTGGCCTTACCCTAGCAATGATGAGGTCAAGAATAAACATATGTGTGGAAATGGTGAAAGAAATTGTAATAGTTGGCTCCTTGAACCATAGACAGTGCAGAATTCATGGTTCTTTTAGTCACATAAGAAAATATTGGATTCAGGAGATCTATCAGATATTTTTTCAAGCAGTAAGCTAAGAAATATTATTTATTTTCTGATTTTGAATGGCCACCCTTTCAAGCAGAATCACTTTGTGCATCTTCTGTGACTGAGAATATTCGGCATCTAATCAAACCTTGAAAGTTGATGTCAACATTTAATGGAATAATTGGTTTATTGCCTTGTGAAGGATTATAGGAGAGTGTCTCAGATATGCGTGAGAATGTCAGCTGACTTACAAACCAGCTCGGTTGAGTGATGAAGCTGAACTTGCATGTGGTACTGGGTCTTCTTTGGCTTGGCTTCGCGGACGAAGATTTATGGAGGGGGTAAAAAGTATTGAAAAGCTATTAAACAAAGGCTGCACTTTCCTCGTAAAGGTGGAAAATTACCCTCCATTCTGGAATATTTGAAATTGCTTCATCAGCCAAGGAAGTTCTTCAGCTTTCTCAGCATATTTCCTTTTAAATTCTTTTTTATGCAATGTAAAAATGTCATCCCTCAATTTTAACATACCCTCGGGGAGCAATAAAAACACAGCAATCAAAGGATCTGATATGGAAATTCGTTTCTTAAGTATTATGAAAATAAACAATGCTTCAGTAAGTTTAATGGAAGCTACAGAGAACATGATATGACTGTTATTTCACAAAATTGGCACCCTAACGTTTTACTATGTAAATGTTTTTAATTTTTATGTAAGAAATATTTTTAATATGATTATATGCAGAACTACGTGAAAAGATTCTGAAAAAACTGTAGCTAGACATTGAATCTCATCTTAGCCTGGTGATTTGTTTTGCAGAATGTGCAGGCTGTGGTTTGGAAATTAAAAGTGAACAATCTTTGGTAGCTCTTGAGAAGCAGTGGCATCTGGGCTGCTTTAAGTGTCATACCTGTGGGAAAGCCCTATCTGCTGAATACATCTGCAAGTAAGTTCAGTTTGTTTGAACAATACAGGTATTGTAGAATAAATATGGGATTTGGAGTTCCTAAACTAGTAGTGTTGGATCTTTCTCCTAATTTTATGTCTTCCCAATTTTGCTTTCATTGCTCATAATGATAATACGTTTATTATCTTAGGCATAAGTGCATGTACAGACACACTGAAATTTTTACATGCTGCAGTCAAACAGCTACTTCTGTATTTAAAAAAACCCACAATGCTAATTACCCCAATATGGAAGAAATGATAAATATAAATGGTAGATAATATTTTTTCTAAAATAAATATTCACAGTTAGTGTAAGAGATAAAATAGGCAGTATTTCAATGGTGCAGACTGGTTTTTTTTATGGTGCTGGAATAGTTTATGATTGAGGTAGTAAGGGGAGATTCAAGACCCTGATAGCCATAGGGAAAAAACTGCACTTGAATCTATACAAGCTAGATTTCAGGGTCCTGTCCCTTCTTCCCAAAGTTAGCAGTGAAGAGCAGTTGTGCCCAAGGTGATGGGGTTTCTTTATGACGTAGGCTGCCTCACATAGATATGTTAGATGGATGGCAGGTCAGGGCCTGGGATAGACTTGGTTATGTTCTTAACTTTCTGTAGCCCTCTGCATTCTTGACTGCTCGAATTACCAAACCAGGCCATGATGCAACCAGTGAGTATATTTTGCATGGTACACTGGAAATGGATTTCATCAAAAAGAAAAATAGTCCAAGCAGTTGAAAGGATCAGCCAAAGTCTAATATCCCAAGTAATTACAAAAGCACTTTAATTTTAAATCACCAAGTCTGAATTTTAACTTTAATGGAAAGGAAGTCCACATGGATCTCCCATTGAAGTTTTCCTTAGAAGCTCTTATGTAGATGCGATGCCTAAGGAGATGTTGAGGCACTTGTAATTTATATCCTGGCGTTTTACCCAAGAAGAAACTTGAAGAAATTATGGGTAACAGTAAATACAACAAAATTAAATTGGCAGTGCTCTTCAAGTTATTCCACAATACAAAGATGAAGAGGAGAATTTCTGAGGACAAAAAAAATTAATGATGCAATTATGAATTGTAGGCCTTAGCCCATTCTGGATACAGAATGAGTTTAATTTAGTCGAACTACTACAGACAATACCTTATTTTGCTCTGACACTGATGTAGAATATGTTATTTTGAAGATACAGGCAATGAAACCATGAAAAAGTAGAAACTCCTGCTATTAATCCCAGTATAGATGAACATTTAAGAAAATCTTTTGAAATAATCCTGGCTAGGCATAGATGTCTGGTTATTTTTGTATTTATAAACACAAAGAATACTTTTTTCGTAAAAGATGGTTTTCAATAATAAGTTGGAAAACCTGGATGTTTTGCTTAATTGTTTCAACTTCACAACATACTTTCTTAGCTGAGGAGCCAAAAACTGTTCACAATACTTCGTGAGGTCTCACCAGTGCCTTATAGAGCCACAAAATCACATCCTTTCTCTTATATTCTATTTCTCTTGAAATGAATGCCAGCATTGCATTTGCTTTCTTCACCACTGTCTCAACTTCCAAGTTTTACCTTCAGGCTATCCTGCATGAGGATTCCCAGGTCCATTTGCATATGGATATTTTCAATTTTCTCCCTATTTTGAAAATAGTCTGCATGACCATACACTTCCTGCATAAGCAGGAACTGTCCAGTAACAGGTCAGACAAAGTTAATATTTTGAATATAAACCCCTCAGTAGAATATTGTCAAATATTCTGGTAAATTTGACATGAACAATAGATTAATAAAGTGAAGAGGATCAGTGTAATGGGTGACTGGTGTGAGTGATGAATGGTACAACTTTAATCACATTCAGGTACATGATAAATTGCACTGGCACATTTCAAGCATATTCAGGGTAATTTTATCACGATATGGGTGGTACACAAGAGAAGTAAAGAGCTCACTTTAACCCAAAACCAACTGACTTCAACTTACAATTTTTTTAGTTGATCTGCAGTACTTGATTATGACAGCTGAAACTGAAAATTACCTTCATCATTTACAATTATATTCATATAACATAAAAATAATTCTCTAAGGACAATTCATTTATTCTGTCACATTTTTCCCCTCAGTATGTCAAGTATCATGATTGTTGGAGAATTTTTAATGTAAAACAGTAGCAGAATAAAATTGTGCGTTACTGCATTACTCTTTAAATCTTTAAACGTTCCTGTTTAGTAATTAAGGTGGGTTTTATTGCTAGCTGCATGTTCAGTGCCACCACAGGCCTGGTTTTCAAGTATATGGTGTATAATAATTGTGTATAAATATTCACCAGATTATTGCAGCTAGTGCCGAGGTCTGCCTGATTTTCCAAAGCTTCCTCACGGACAATGTGATTTTAAAAGAAGTCTCATAAAAGTAATGTTGATTGAGTGAAATAGCCATTCTGAAATTCAACTCCAAAATTGTATTCCAGTTTTCATCTAGAAATAGCATAATTTAGAGCTGCAACATTTACCATGTCAAAACAAAGTTAGCTAAAATTAAAGATGGCAGTGACTTGTTTAATCTAGATTATGTTCTGGTGGATCCATTTCTAGAAGTAGATAATGGCAGTGACCTGATTTAAATCATTAGATGAACAAATAAGGGACAATAATTTTTTTTGAATTTTGATGTACCTGCTGAAAATTAAATAACTGAGTTTATGTAAAAATATTATGCCATTTATGTTCTTTAAAATTTTCATTTAATAAACAAAAAATGTCTATGAAATAGTGGAATTTCAATTGGTGGAATGATTGCTAATTTCCTGATTGTTGTTGCACATTTTATCTTGTACACAAGTAAACATTTGCTTTCCTCATCTTTTAGAGTTAAACTTATTCCAACATACACTTTAATGAAAATGATGGTCTTCAATATCATCTGCAAAATTAAAATTCTCAGTTAATAGATTTGATGTCACACAGATGTGCATTTTGTGCAAAATATACAATTTTCTGCAGTGGTATGATAATTTTCCATGTTTAAAAAAAAATGTGAATTGTTGCTTTTGAGTAGCTATCTTTGATAATAAATCAGTTGCTCTTAAAAATCAAGTGTCTCCTTCAATTGTAAGTTTTAAGTTTTTTAAAAAAAAACCATGTTCAACCAGAATCACCAAAAATTTTTGAGCATATTTAAATATCACAAAGGAGATTTGTGATGTTGGATTTAATTACATGTCTGAATTACTTTCATATCATGTGCATAAAAAATATGCAACTCATAATCACAGCTGAAACATATAACAGAATACTTCCTTTGCAGAGATGGGAATCCCTACTGTGAGGCTGATTATCATTCTCAGTTTGGAATTAAATGTGAACGCTGCACAAAATTTATTACTGGCAGAGTATTGGAGGTAAGAATATATATAGTCTGTTTTTATATTTTTTCACTTTATTTTACCTCCTTTTTCTGTTTTGCTCTTTCGTTCTCTTCCGAATAATGGGCCTAGACTATTTTTCGGATATACAAAATGGAATTGGGAAATGTTGAACTGTTGATTATTGTTCATTTTTCCACTTGAGGTTATGTTTGTGGAAGTAGATCCCACTCAGGGACTGCAGTTGAATACAATTATATTTCATACAGGATGTCCCTCTTGGAAACGTAAAAAAAAAGGAACATATTTTAGTTGACAGAAATGGCCTGAGTACTAACCAGCCATATCATTTCAAATAAACTGTTTACTTGCATATTGTCCTTAATAATGTTAAATCATTTGGTCATATCCATTCTAAGTCTAAATCTCACCAACAAATACAAATATGTCTCTCTTTCTCATCTATTCATCGCTTGGTCAGATTAGAAGAAATTCCTGTAACTGAAAGAATTTATTGAAATTAAAAAAAACATTTCTTAATTTCTGCTATGACTTCTCTTCCACAGTGATTGCTCAATAATTTAATTTCTGGCAACTCCACAACATTTCTGGATGGTAGTTGTTTCTAATGTCATAAAGGTAGTCCTTTTATTGCTGCTCTGACGTGAAACTAACTGGTTAATTTTGATGCTATTTTCCTTTTTTTGGATTAGCATCTCAAATGAGAGCCCACATTTTTAAATAAGTTTTGTGTTTTGCTTAATCCAAATAAATTTATTTTGTTGGTTTAGTGGGTGGCACAGTAGTGCAGAGTATAGCTGCTACATCTCTGAGCCAGAAGCCAGTTCAGTCCTGACCTTGTGGAGTTTGCACTTTCTCCCTGTGACTTCATGGGTTTCCTCTAGATCCTCTACATTCCTCTCACCCTCCAATGGTCAAGGTAGTGGTTAATGCGATGGTATTACAGTGCCAGCAATCCGGGTTTGAATCCGGTGCTGTCTGCAAGGAGCTCTACGTTCTCCCCATGATCTGTGTGAGTTTCCTACGCCCCTCCAATATGCACAGGGTTGGTATGCTAATTCATCCAATTAAGTGCAATTGCTTTTGTGGGCCTGAAGGGTTTTCTACTGTGCTGCATGATAAAATTAAGATATAAAAAAAATTGCCCCTAATGTGGCTGGTAGAAACTGGGCAATTTGATGAGAAAGTTGGAGAGAAAAAAATGAAATGAAGTATGATTAGTGTTGTGACAGATTATGTTGGATTTTTTTAAAAGGAGATAAATTGTGGCAGGTTGTTTTAGTGTAGGTCACATACAAACACTTCAAAACAAATCTCAATTAAAATGTCAGAGCTCTGCTCAAGCCAGACTGTTCAGGCTCCGGGTGCCTTTGCAAAAACTTTGAAGAATGCCTATAAGGACTTCACAAGTAGGTATTAATTGGACATGCTGTGGAGTAATGAATTATTGTTTTGGAAAGCAGCAGATGAACGAAATCAGAAGATTGGGTCCAGTGATGCAGTCTGAATTCTGAATGCAGTTGGCTGTTCTCAGAGGAGCATGTGGTTTTCTCTGAGAGACAGCGTTCTACAGTTCAGCAGCAGCAGCTGGGACTGGAACAGGACAAGCTGGCAAACTTGTGGAAAACCCCATTTTGAAAATGGGTTGTGAGTTCTTAGTTCAGCCTGGTCAAAGCCCTTGTGGTCCATACAAGAGGAGATGGATGACTGCATAATGTTTTACTTGAAATAAGGGAAACAAAAAGGAACTCTGTGGTGACCTGAAAGAAAGAGGTTATCATCTGGAAAACCCTAATGAGGCAAGTTTCTTCGGCAAGACGCTGATGTGGCTGTTTGGAAGGAATTAACTGTGTGTGGGTGTCCAACGAGCAACAAATCTCTAAAAATTGTCTAAAAATAGACAAGAACCTTCCTGAGGGTAACCATTTACCTTTCAAGTACCAAAGCCTGGTGAACTTCATAAATGTTAAATTCTGTGCACAGTATAAGAATTGCCAGCAAGTGAACTTAGAAGTGAGATTGGATTGTGAATTAAAGAATTTTTCTGAACTTATACACACATTACATACATGTGCACTTAGAATTAGAGGGGGGTTAAGTTAGTAGTAATAAGTTAAAGATTGATTCTGTTTTCATGTATAAAGATAATTAAAAGCAACTTTTGTTTAAGTAACCTTTTGTCTTGATGAATTCCTATTGCTGCTGGGTTTTGGGGTCCTCTGGGCCCATGTCTTGGGTAAACATACCTCATTTTGTTCATTTTAGATTGGTCACATTGTTTGAGCTACCAAAAGAAAATAGACACACACACACCGAGAGCAATTCAGTTTATACAAGGCTTTATTACTAAATCTAAAGCTGAATTCACACTACAATATGCAAGCCTTTCCCAATTATACTTATCTACGCCTGGACTGGTCCCAACTGCCAAAGCGAGGTGATGACTGCACACTTGTAGTAGGTTGTCAGGCCGCCGGTAGCAGCTTCTCTACCTCCCTCGACCGGGACGTTAGCTGGACTCTTGAAATTCTTCTTCTTTCTGAGAGATGTTGCCAACTCTGGAGAGTCTCAAACTTCAGCAGTGGGACCATGGCTTATATTACCCAAAAGTTGTTTACTTCAGATCTTATCTCTTTGAACAAATGATTTAATTATCTTCAAGGTCTCCTGACAGTCTGCGACCAATAAAAGAAAACTACATCTCTGGGCCTCTTGGTGGAAGTTGGATAATGTGTACTGATTCATATGCATCCCTGGGCCCCATAGTGTAAATTAGATAATATATTCTGATTCAACTGCATCCTGGGCCCCTATGGTGGAATTTAGGTGTGTCTATTAAATATGCATCCTGGGCCTCATGGTGTAAATTAGATTATGTCTGTTGATTCTAAAACACAAACAGGTTCTCAGCCTTGTAGCTGCAGAAGTAAAAAAACACAGTTTAAATCTTCCATTACAGCCCATAACAATGTAAATGGTTGAATTGACATTTGAGTGGATTCGATCAGCCAAAGAATCTGTTTCAGTGCCATTTACATAATGGTGTAAATGTTTCTATTTAACACATTTATGGAGATCATAGAAAATTTTACATATCTACAATTAAAGCAGTAAACAATTAAATTCTGTATTCCAAGCATAGCTTCACCAACAAGATGATCCCTAAGACCAGCCATTCGCTGGTGGTAGTGGTAGGGGATGGGTAGAAAGGGTGGTACCCCTGGAGGCCACAGCACATTTAAGAGGGGCCATGGACTGAAATCATAAAATATTTTTTATATTGTTGGAGAAAACCACTGAACTTGACTGCTTCACAGGAAACGGGGCCCAAAGACATTGAGCAGAGTCCTAAGGGGGCAGAGCTCAAAAAAAGTTGAGAATGACTGCGTTAAGGGGGGACATCACATGATGTAGGGTTAGGATGTGGAACCTAACCCTCCAGGGAAAATATTTATAAAATATTTATAAAAAGTTAAGCTAAGCAATGTTTTCATCAATTAAAAATTATTGAAATACATGTACTACATTGACAGCACTTTTAAACATGTCTCCAAAATAAGAAAAAAAGCTGTTGTAGCCTTACCTGGAGCCTGACATGATGAGAAGACAAGAAGAGACTTGAGACCTACCATTGGTGAGAAGCAGAGAGCTAGTGCTTGAGCTGCTCCCCGGGTGAGTGATACACTTGGAAGGGCCTTTTTTTGATGTTGCTCTCCCGTAGCAATGGAAAGGTGGCGTCCAAAAAGAACTTGGAAGTGACATACGCATACGCAAACAATGGGAGCCCTCAGCGACAGCATCGGAGAAAGAAGACTCAGGATCACAGGCATCTAGCTGTGAAGAGGTCGAAAATCAAGAAGGAGAGCAGCAGCAGGAAGAAGAAAAGTTAAAATTGTAAAAAGCAGAATTAAAAGTAAGGTCAAAGACATATCTAATACTGAATTACTGTCAGATGTATAGGGAGAAATAAAGTTTTGGAAGTTGTTTACAAATTGAAGAAAAAACTATAAATTAGAAGTTACTTTTAATTATCTATATACATGAAAACAAAATCAAACTTTAACTTATTACTATTAACTTAACCCCCCCCTCTAATTCTAAGTGCACATGTAATGTGTATAAGTTCAAAAAAATTCTTTAATTCACAGCCCAATCTCAGTTCTCACTCCTCCAAGTTCACTGCTTGCTGGCAATTCTTGTACTGTGCACAGAATTTAACATTTATGAAGTTCACCAGTCTTTGGTACTTGAAAGGTAAATGGTTACCCTCAGGAAGGTTCTTGTCTATTTTTAGAGATGAAAAGAATGCAAGAAGATATGCAACATGTAGAAGAGAGTAACTACTGTAGAAGATATTACCACTCTTTGAACAATGGAGAATAAGAAGTTACAGCAAAAGGTGGATATACTGGAGAATTTCAGTAGGAGAAACAACATTAAGATACTGGTTCTTAAAGAAGGTGTAGAAAAACAAAACCTAATGGGCTTTTTTTGCAATGGTTTTCTGAACATTTTGACCATCCTATAGAGATTGAAAGAGCACATAGAGCTCTTAGAGCAAAATTGCTTCCAACTCAAAATCCATGATCTGTATTAATTATATTTCTTCGGTTCCAAGATAAAGAGAAGATTCTATCTTCGGTAGCAGAAAAGTCAAGATCAACAGGAGGCCCACTTGAGCATGAAGGGGCCAAAGTTTTATCTAATGTAAGTGCAGATTTATTAAAAAGAAGAGAATTCAATTCGGTTAAGAAGATTTTATGGGAGAAGGGATATCCGTTTGTACTTCGCCATCCAGCAACTCTGAAGATCTTCATACTTAGTGGAGAAAATAATTTCTTTTTGAGCTTTTTGGAAGCTGAAGATTTTGCACAAAATCTCCCAATAGTTCAGAAGGAGTGATGAATAAGAAGATTTGTTGATGTTTTCGTTTCTTTGATGGACTGTATTCCTTTGGTAGTTTTTTTTAAAGGAGGAGTAAATCAAGATATTGCATACTAATTATTTTTCTTTTCTTTTTATTCTCTTTGTTTTGTCTATGGGTTTTCTTTTCTCAACTTTTAAGTAAGATTTAAAGAACTAAAGGTAAATGTATCAGTGGGGTTGGGGAGGGTAGGAGGTTCTGACCATGTGTGTAGTTGTGGCCATAAAATAGAGGGACGTAGTGTTGGACTTTATTACTGCAACACCTATTGGGGAGGGTTCATTTTGTTTATATATAGGTACGTTTGGACATAAGTATACTTTCATTGTATTTTCCTTTTTATCTGGATTGCTGGAGGAGGTATGTCCAAGCATACAGACTTTGGAGTTGGGTGGAGGAAGGTTCACAGGCAGAGGTGGAAGAAATAACAAACTAATAAGATGAGTAATACAGTGAAATTCATAAATTATAATGTTAATGGTTAAAAGGGCCCATGAAAAGGAAAAGAGTATTAACATATATTAAGAAGACGGGAGCAGATTTAGCCTTCTTGCAAGAAATTCATTTAACTGGAAAAAAAAACATTTCATGTTAAAGAGAGATTGGGTTGGACATGTAGTTGCTTCTTCTTTTACTTCTAAGGCAAGAGGTGTTACAATCTTAGTGAAAAAGAATATCCCAATTAAAATTCAAAATATGCTGGAAGATATGTGATGGTACATTGTCAAATATTTTTGGAATTATGGACACTTCTTAACCTATATGCACCAAATATAGATGATGAAAGATTTATTCAAGAAACTTTTTTGAATTTGGCAGATCCCCATGACAATATTTTGATAGGAGACTTTAATTTTTGTTTAGATCCAATTCTAGATAGAACTACAAGAGGAGCAATAAGAATTAAAGCAGCAAAAGCTACTTCTGCATTGATAAGAGATTTGAATTTAATAGATGAGTGGAGGAGAATTCATCCTAGAGAAAGAGACTATATCTTTTATTCGAATAGATATGATTCATTCTAGAATTGATTTATTTTTAATATCTGCACAAATACAAGGCAGGATATTAGGTGCTGAGTATAAAACAAGATTTTTATTTGACCATTTGCCTTTATTAATGTCTATTATGATACAAGATAAAGAGAAAATGAATATAGATGGAGGTTGAATTCAATATTATTAAAAAGAAAAGACCTTTGTGACTTTATTAGAGGACAAATTCATTTATTTTGTGACTTCTTCGATGCGGCGGCACTGCGCTCGATGTTGAGAATGGAAGCATAGATGAGGTGAATGATTACAGTCTTTTCACAGGGTGGGTGGGGGAGAGCTCAGTGGACAGGAGTTGTGCATTGGAAGTGCTTGATGGCTTTATCCTCCTCATTCCTCTACTGATGACATATGCAAAATAACATGCGAGCTCTGTTTGGCATCTTCCCAGCCAGAAGTAAAGATTTTTTTTGAACGACAGAGCTCTGTTGTTACCAAACAGGCACCAACAGAGTGTCAGGTGGTGAATTTTTATCAACTTGTGACCCCATGTCGGCGCTTAAAAAAAATTGGTTTTTGTATCTTTTTGGTTTTCAGGATATGGGGTACTCGACGTATTGTAACTACGTGATAATGACAGTGTCCTTCCCAATAATAGAAACTAATTCCTCATGGGGTGGGTGTTTCAGTCCTGATTCCTCCTGGCGATCATTACAGAGAACCAACAAAGGCATATGTGGCACCCGTTTAAAGGCAACATGACCAGGGAGGGCATCCTGGTGTCAGACAACAGCCCAGAAAACTGGGGCACTTCCACAAGAATACGGGTACACCCTGGATGCACGCCTGCCAACCTGTCTCCTGACTCACCATGGGATACATGGCGATGAACATCTGGGCTCTGTGGCGAGGGACCGCCCAAATGTGAAGCCAAGGCGTGGGATGCTTTGGCACCTTATGGATGACCTTGCACTACCTGCTTGCAGACATTGATGGTAAAGGTGCACACATGCCAACTAAGCCGGAGAAACCAAGCATGTGAGTCAGTGAACAGACAATTTTTTCTCTCTTCCCTCCCCTCTCACACTGGGGAGCAGTTCTCGCAGCACCATGTTCCGTCGGGAACATGGCCCTGTGTGGTCGGGGTTGGGGGGGTGGGGTGATGGTGGGGAGAGAGTGGGTGAGGTTTCATTGAGTTTGATAATGTGCCCTGCCCACCATACAGAAGGCACTTGTATATATATCGATCCACTTGATTTGCATAGTTTTAAACACCTTTTTACAGTTATAACATGTTGCTTATATTTTACAGTGTAGAAACAAGCTATTCGTTGTGTTTGTAGCGATTGGTGAGTGATGTGACTTCCAAGGGATGGAAAGTTATATGTGGATTATGGAGGAATATGTGGCCTCCCTGTGTGAAACTTATTTGGAAGTCACATTACCTGCCAATCAAGGTTAGATTCTGGCCACCCATTAGTGCACACCTTACAGTTTGCTTATTGAAGTGATTCAGTGTCATCATTGGCTAGACCAGTGGTTCCCAACCTTTTTCTTTCCACTCACATCCCTCCTTAAGCAATCCCTATGCCATCAGTGCTCTGTGATTAGTAAGGGATTGCTTAAGGTGGGATGTGAGTTGTAAGGTAAAAACATCATGAGTTGGGACCGGAGAAGGAGTCACCCAGTACTAAGGAGTAACAGGATGCAGGTGTGACCTTGTACGCTCAAGATAAGTGAGGCAATAACAAGATGATGTGCAGCAGACTAACAGAGAAGGGTAGCAACAGCTTATTCATTGGACAATGTAATGGTATGATAATTTACTAAGTGCGTGTCCTGAGGTATAAAAAAACACCACTTGCTGATATCGGGAGAATGCGCCTTCTCCAACTAACACTGTTAGTTGCAAGTGTTACAATCCGGTAATAAAGAACCTTGATTTCAACTCAGTCTGGTGTCTGACTCACTCATTCTCGAACAAAGCAGACCTAACAGAGTGGGAAGGGAAGGTTGAGAATCACTGCTCCAGACCCAGTTGTTACTGAAATATTTTGCTCAAGACAAATTGTCATTGGCCCATTTCCTTTGGAGTTATGAAACTGAGCACATAACGAGTCAATTAAAAGAGTGGTTTTCAACCTTTTTCTTTCCACCCACATACCACCTTAAGCAATCCCTTACTAATCACGGAGCACCTATGGCATAGGGAATACTTAAAGTGGTATGTGAATGGAAAGAAAAAGGTTGGAAGCCACTGGGCTAGATGCTCAGCTCAGAACAATATAAAACATCAATGCATTACACATTTCTTGTTCTCTGCCTTTTGGCCCAAGCCTCGGACTTTATACCAGGTCGCTACTGTGGACATTGCTGGAGGAGTCGTGGGTAAAGTGTACAGTACACTGAGTTGAGCCGTGGTACTGTAATAGATCAGTGCTTGCAGAGAACCACACCCCCCATTGGTACAGGGAATCGGGAGTATGTTTGAAAGTCCCTGTTTGTGAAAGTATGTACACAGGCTGGAGCGTGTGGCAGGGTAAGCATTCACTGGTATCAGAGTCCCTTGTTCCCAGTGCCTGTTTGCACTGTTATAGATTTTGTCTTGTGCTGTGTAGAAGATAAGTGGCCACTGATATCGGACTCCAAACTGGGTCCGATGTGAATGTCTCTATAGTTATTTAGTAGTAGAGTAATTAAGTATCATTTGACATCTTCCCCATTAGTCTCCCGTGTGTTCAATAAAGTTACCTTTGATTGTAATGTGTGTCTAGACTTGTCTCTCTGTGAGCACACCACTGATACTCTTCCAAACACAGCAACACCATATACAGCTCAGTATGATCAGAAACCTCTGCTGAATCCAGCAGCAGTGTGGGTGGTTAGACATGCCACCTTCTGGTCTACGATGTATTGTGCACTACAGTGTACTGATATGAAAGTCTAAAACACTTGTAAGCATGTTGCAGCAAGCTGGTTCTTCCTTATAAAGTTGGCATCTGAAGAAAAACAGTGGAATGCAATCCAGTAAGTATGTAAATCATTTTGAAATGTTCTGTTAATTCTTTTATCATTGCACAAACCAGTTAACTGGATATAATCAGTTGTTCCAAGATCCAAATTCTTCAGAGTTCATAGACATTAGGGAGAGTTTCTAACTGAGCTTTCTTGACCTTAGCAACAAACTTTATGGATTTAAATTAATAGCAAGAGATCATAATAATTTGAACCACCCTTCTATGAACTCAGTTCAAGCATCATGGTAGATTCATCATTAGATTTGAGAATATGTTCAAAGTCAGTTAATAGATTATAGCTAATGATTTCTGGTGGAAAATTAGTTTTTACTGTCAGAATATTGTTCTTAGATTTTTTTTTAGTGATGGAGATCACTTCATGGCTATTTTAAAATTAGTTATTTATCTGAATTGGCAGATCAAGTGCTGAGGCCTTTCAATCCTTCTTTAGAAACACACAAGCAGTGTGAATGAGCAAATATAAAAACTATTTTTTTTTATGCATTTTCTTACTGTTAAATTTATAAATCTTCTGCACTGATAAACCATACCCAGTAAGCGACATCGTTTTAGAATGCACTTTCCATTAAGGTAATGCTGTTTCCATACATTTAGCTCCAGTCACCAGCCTTGTTTAAGAGACCATTAAATGAAGATGAGCAACCAGAGGGGAAGCCACTGCAAACACTCAGTGAATTTCCGATTATTACAATAACAGGGCCTCCAAATCACTAGAAAGATTTCAAAGGTTGGAGGAAGTGAATAAAATAAACAAAGTAGTAAAATGATTTTCAGAAGATATTTTAAAGTATCAACAGGTGTTTTACTAAAATCTATACATTTTTAGAGATCACACAATTCAAATTGAGTAGTCTCCATTTTTCTCCTCGTCTTGCAATTGAAACGGTAAATTCTTATGTACCAAAACCGCAACTCCTTTTTTGCCTTTGAATTAAATGAAGAATAGAAGACTTGTCCAACCCAGTCCCGCTTAAGTTTCAAATGTTCTTTATCTGTCAAATGAGTTTCCTGTAAAAAGGCCACATCTACTTTAATTTTTTTAAAATAAGCAAGTACTTTCTTACACTTTATAGGATTATTCAAACCCTGAATATTAAGAGAAGCAAATTTAAATTTTGACATGTCTTACAACAGTTAGAAAAAAAACCCCAACTCTTACCCCCTTACCCTCTCTTAATACGATCAAAAAAAAGAAAGAAAAAAAAGGGAAAATTTTTTAAAAAAAAATTATTATTTAAACAAAAAAAAACCTTCACTCTTTAATCTAATAATACAAAAAAAAAGAAAAAAAACGGGCAGGAGGTTAAAAATACCCCTTCCCGTCTAAACCGTGCAATGCGGTAACTCCCCAAAAAAAATGGGTGTGAGATAACTCACACGTAGCAGATGACTTTCAGAAAATAGTGCCTATCCAGTTCTCTCCCCCAACTCTCACTTCATCTTAAACTAACATCATCATTATTTAATATCCCCTTTTTTTAAAAAAAAGCATTAGAAGAAAAAGGACAACTCTTCTTTTAATCAGCTCCAACTGCCGAGTCACCATTACGACCATTCCTTCTTGGAGCACGGCTCTTTTCTTCCATCTCTTGTCTCCTTGGAGATCGCGGCGGACTATGTCTCTGTTGAAACTGAGTAATTGGCAGCTCTTGAGCAAATGCTATAGCTTCCTTTGGAGAATCAAAGAACTTTAGTTGGTAGCCATCTTGAAAAACCTTCAAAACAGCTGGATATCTAAAGGTTGCCTTATAACCTTTCTTCCACAACAACTCTTTAGCAGGGTTGAATTCCCGTCGTTGGAACATAACCTCTTGACTCAAATCCGCATAGAAGAAAACTCGATTATTTTGAATCATCAAGGGTGATTTTCTCTGTTGTGCATTTCTAATAGCCACTCGTAAAATTATTTCTCTGTCATAATAATTCAAGCAACGAACCAAAACAGGTCTTGGACTTTGACCTGAAATAGGTCTTCTACGCAAAGCTCTGTGAGCACGTTCCAGTATTATACCTTCCGGGAAATGTTCTTGACCCAGCACCTGCGGAATCCATTCCATAAAAAATTTTCTTGGGTCTGGTCCCTCCATACCTTCCGGCAAACCTATAATCTTTATATTGTTCCGTCTGGATTGGTTTTCCAAATAATCAATCTTTTTCACCAAATTTTTATTTTGAGTTTGTAAGTCTTCAACCATTTTGATCACATCAAAAACTTGATCCCGTATTTCGTCTATATCTTCTTCACACGAATTAAATTTATCTCTCACTTCAAGCTTAAAAGCTCCAAACTCAGCCATCTGTTGAGAATGTATTTTCACCAGAGTATTAAACCTAGTACCAAGTTCAGTCATAATCTTGGATAATCCCTGCATTGTATAAGATAATTTATATTCAAGATTCACAAGAATCTTTTCAATTGGAAGAGATTTTGGCTCAACAGATTCCTGCTTCTTCTGCATAACCAAAGGATCTTCTGTTCCTTCCTTCATTCTGGTTGCCTTCCTTGTAGTATGACTGCGTGTGGAAACCCCAGCCACAGCCTCTCCAGCAATGACTGGAGGACGCTGGCCGAGGTTTTCCCCAGTCCATAATGTATTAAGTTCTCCCAGTACATCAAGTTGTATAGGTTCTTCTATCTCAAGAGGTGCAGTTTGCAGCGCCACCACTGCAGTTGACAAATGCCTTTCCCCAGCCGGTGTTTCAGCTGGTAATACTTCAGCTGATGATACTACAAGCGGTTCATTCATAACATTGCCGTCAGATGCTACTGCGCATGTGCGAACCTGAGTAACTCTTTGTTCTAAAGGCTGTTTGGCGCCCTCTTTAGGGCTCTCTACCGATGTAACATAGAGCTCTGCATCCGAACACTGTACCTCTCTCCCGGGATCCATTTCACGCTGAGTCCCGGTGCCTTTACTATAGGTAGGCTCCAAAACTTGAACTTTTGGAAAATGTAGTTTTTTGATGATCTGTTGTCGTGTTTTTTTTTGCTCTTTTTCATCAATTGTACCATCAGAAGTTAAATTAACAGCACTGAAGTTATCTAAACTTTTAAAGAATTTTAATGGGCATTTCTAGACAAAACAATAAGATAGAGTCAGGAGAGGACTGGAAGGCACGTCTGATCCTTACGCCATCTTCCCACACCCCCTATCTTACATTTTGAAGAGGCTTGATACTTCTACTTTCGATTCTTGCACCTTGACACTTCTCTGTAGACTGCTAGAATTTGTGTGGTGATTGACAGGGGTGGCATTGTTAAGTTCAGGGCAAACAAGATAAAAACTCAGAAGATTGAATATAAGGGAGTAAGTATGAAATATATTGAATTAGTTACCACATTTAATAAGGAAGCTACAATTGCTGAAATTAGGATGAAAATTACCTGCTGAAAATATATTTTCTGAATATTAATATATGACAATTGAATTAGTCTGAAGAATGTCAATATTCTAATGAAATAAATCATTTCACCACATTTTTTTTTCTAGGCCGGAGAAAAACATTATCATCCAGACTGTGCACGATGTGTCAGGTGTGAGGAGATGTTTGCCGAAGGGGAAGAAATGTATCTGCAAGGTATAAAAATTAATGAATAATTGCTCTTGATAATCTTCAGTACATCTTACTTATTTTGTTCATGCTTTAATTGGTCTACTCAAAGCAACCTTAAGTTTTGCATCTTGCTCATTATAAAAGGTATACTGCATATGCAGAGCTCTGGGTCACTTGTTGCAGATATATGTGATCCACCTCAATGAAATCATATTAATAATGATCAGAATTCACATTGCTAAAACATTAATAAAACAACAATACTTATGATCAAAATGTTTAGATGAAAATATTCAACAAAGGATTATTTAATTGAAAAGGCTAAAAGTGGTATTAAAAATGAAAACGATTCTGATCTGTTGTGAGAAATTAAAATGCTTTATTTTGAAGTGTTTTACAGTAGCTTGTGCAGGTGGGTCAAGGAATTGAGAGACATTTAAGTAGAGGGCATGAGTAGTTTTCAAATAGTCCTTTGAGTGGGGTTTGCTTTTTTGGAGGTGGTTTTGCAAAATCTCAACAGTCTTTAAACAGCTAGTAAAAAATACAAGAGTCCTGGAGGAACTCAGCAGGTCTCGCAGAATTCATAGGGGTAAAGATACATAGATAACGTTTCGGGTCTGAGCCCTGCGTCAAGATATGCATCCAGAGGAGGTAAAGACCTTGGATATTTAGCAACTTTGGATGCAGCAAGACTTGCTGAGTTCCTCTAACATTCTTGTTTTTACTACAATCACAGCATCTGCAGACATCTGTGTTTCAGTCTTTAAACAGCTGATAAATTACAACATGTAGACTTCAGAAACTTTAAAGTGCCAAATGTTTTCAGAATCATATTTATACATAATTAAATAGTAACCAGTAAAATGTAGTCAGAAACAAGCCTGCAGGAAGCACTGGGAAGGAGTATAGAGTTGGGAGAGCTCTTACTGCTGAATACACATTCAGCTCTCTAAATTTCTAGATCTTCAAAATTGCATTTCAAATGATATTTTCCCATTGCATGCTGATTATTGTTTGTGACCTCCTTTTTGTGTGTTTCTAGAAAGTATGAGCTTCATACTCCTTGCCAAAATGCTGACATCATTAATTCTGCAAGTTAAAAAACTGGATTTTGGAGATAGGGTCAGGATGAAGGAGACAGGGAAAGGAGATTAAGTTTAGTGCTGGATCTTAGGACAATGCATGGTAATTGAGGAGGTGATGGTAAATATTTTTTATTTTGTTTAGTTGATGCTTAAAGTTGCTTTCTCTTGAGTAACCTTGGGGTAAAGTGCTGTTCTGAAATACATTCATTAAGTACCTCAATTGCATGATGCAAAAGGAGTATCTCTTGCATTGGGCAGGAGGAAAGGATGGCTCTTGTTGGTCTTGTCTAAAAATAGCATGTGCTATACTTCTGGTCAGATAGGAACGGAAGACAATTTATAAATTTGAATTTGCTCTGTCATTTGTAGATGCAAATTTTAGATTTATTATCAGAAGAGCTTACATAACATCACATACAGCCCTGAGATTCCTTTTTTCCTGTGGGTGCAGCAGAATTACCACTAATTGGTAGTGCAAAAAAAAACTGCACAGCATAAACATGTAAACAAACAGACTGTAAACAGTTAATGTAAACAAACTGCAATACATAGAGAACAAAAAGAAAATAAAGTACACAGGTAAGAGTTCTTAAATGAGTCTAAATGAGATTATCATTGTGGAGTCTGATGGTGCAGCTGTTCCTGAACCTGGTGATGCATGTCTTGTGGTATCTACACCTCTTTCCTCATGGCAGCAGTGAGAACAGAGCGTGTGCTGGATGGTGTTTGATGACTGTTGCTGCTCACCGACGGCAGTGCTCCCTGTAGATGTACTCATTAGTGGGGAGGGTTTTGCCTGTGATGTCTTGGGCTGTGTCCACTACCTTTTGGAGGGCTTTATGCTCAGGGGTATTGGTGTTCCCATACAAGACCGTGATACAGCCAGTCAACACACTTTCTGCTACACCCCTGTAGAAATTTACCAGGGTTTCTGGTGTCATTCCAAACCTCCGCAAACTCCTGAGGAAGTAGAGGCGCTGACATGCTTTCTTCACGATGATGTTAGTGTGTTGGGTCCAAGAAAGATCCTCCGAGATAGTGACTCCCAAGAACTTAAATTTGCTCACCCTCTCCACCTCTGATTCCATGACTTTTTCGACCCTAATTCTGTTTACTTGTCTTTGGCCCATGTCGTTTATTAACTATAAAAAAATCTATTGACCTCAGACTTAAATATAGCATTTAACATTGATAAATATTTGTGGAAGAGAGTTCAAAATCTAGTGCCGTTTGTCTGCTTGTTTATTAACCACTCTCATTTTTAGACCATTCTTTCTGGGTGTAGACTCCACAGACACGGGAAATAGTTTTTCTCTATTACTCAACTAGTTACTCTTGGTCTTGTTTAATCAAATGAGTCTTGAGGAATGCAGTTCCAATTTGTGTAATCTCCATTTATAATTTCAACATTGAACTCCAGATATTATACTGTGCTCTTGCAAGGAACATAAAATCCTTGTTTTGAACTGCTCACAGTTCTTGACCTGTATCTAACCATTATCTTTGAGTTATTATTGCATAATTTGTTCTGGAGGTCAGCATTGATTATTTTCTGAATTTTCCATGACTTTTTAATTAATTGATATACATGGACCACTAAAAATATTTTCTCTGCCTCTGGTTTAGCTTATTTCAAAATTACTCAGTTCCATTCTTTGTCATGTCATATATGCCTGCTTGGAAATAAATTTGCCACATTTCTACCTATTGTCACTTCACAATTTACTTTCCATCCACATTGTTTGTGATCTCTTGTGTCATGATTACTAATCACAAAAATAGTTGTGAACCCAATACAGATCTTCAGAGAACACCAGGATCACCAGCCACAGGATCACCTTCCCATTAGCTCTCAAATCTCTCAACTAATTTTTTAAATCAGATCAATAATTTGCATTCTGATCTTGAAACTTCACATTTAACTAACTATCTCTTGTGAAAGAATTTATTAAATGCCTTCATGGAGTCCATTGTGAATGACACCTGCTGGCATTCCCTTTTTCACTATGTAACTCACCTCTTCAAACAATTCAGTCTAATTTGCCTTTAATTCTGATAGGAACATACAAACTCCGTACCATCAGAATTTCAGTTTTTAAGGTCTCTCGTTTACCAAGCACACCTTTGCCAGAAAACAACCTTCCCCAATCCAGACTTGCTAGATCCTTTCTGATTCCATCAAAATTAGCCATTCTCCAATTTAAAATCTCAACCCATGAACCAGACCTGTCCCTTTCCATCAGGAGTGCAGTGCTGCTCTGACACTTCATGCAACCACTCCAGGCACCTTATGGGGTGGTTCTGGCACCTCCTTGTAGCTGTTTTTGGTGAGCTCTGGCCCCTAAAATATTAGCACTGCACCCCTGCTTTTCATATCACAAGTACACCATCCTTTATCGGAAATCCTTGGGTGACAGTGTGTTCTGATTTCAGAATTCGGAAAGCCAGATTTAAGACCACCCTGAATTGTGCTGCCGTATCCACCCCACCCCCTTCCAGTCACGCTGCTATCTCCCCCCTCCCTTGCCCACCCGATTAGCGCTGCCGTTCTCCTACCCCTCGCCCACCCAACTTGCACTGCCTGTCTCCCCTCACCTCACCCACCCGACTTGCTCTGCCGTCTCTCCCCTTCGCCTGCCCAACTCGTGCTGCCATCTCTCTCCCCACTTGCCGGATTTTGGAGCTTTCTGGATTTTAGATGTCCGGATAAAGGATTGTGTCCCTGTATTAAAAAAGTATGTGTCGCACATTTTTTAGCTTTCGAGACTGGTGTCATTGCAACATTGTAGTCATTGAGATCAGACTTTCTAGAATGAATGGCATATGAGCTGCCTCTCCCAATGCCGTTCCACCATTTGATACTTCTACTTGGAAAATGTGCAGTGTGTGTCAGTGGCAGCAGGACCTCTAAACTGGTAATCCCATTGAGGGTTTACCATCAATTGCAGCCTTGATGAGCTGCCATTTCTGTGGCTTCTCTTTGTATACAATATATCTGTGACTGCTTCTCACATCAAAAATTTGGAAAGAAGCCTAATATTTCAATTAGTCTTAGGACCTTGGCTTAAATTTAAATGGTTCCATGCATTTGGTGGTGATGGATTCTATGTTGGGAAGTACCAACTATTTTTCATTATTCATTAGCATGGCATTAGCATTTAGAAACATAGAAGATAGGAGCAGGAGTAGGTCATTCGACCCTTCGAGCCTGCTCCGCCATTCAACGAGATCATGGCTGATCTTAAAGTTCAGTACCCCGTCCCCGCCTTCTCTCCGTAACCTTTAATTTCAGAGGAAACTGAGAATATCAATTATGTCAGTTTTACTGGCTACCACATGTGAATTTATTTCTGTAAATAAATCGATAGAGCTTATTCACTGCAATTGTCTTCATTAAAGTCTGAAGTGCTGTTTAATGAGAGATTCAGTGTTCACCCCAGATTTGGATCTGTCTGAAGTGTAAAATTAAAAACAGCAGGCACAATGCACCCTG
This sequence comes from Narcine bancroftii, assembly GCF_036971445.1. NCBI lineage: Eukaryota > Metazoa > Chordata > Chondrichthyes > Torpediniformes > Narcinidae > Narcine > Narcine bancroftii. Next base: position 212,080,944 of record NC_091471.1, on the reverse strand, counting down.
GCTAATGTGAACATATCTCAACAGCCATCCAATGGGCAATTATGTTGATTAAACTAAAAATAGAGTCAATGTGATTTTGAGTCCACTGACAAAGCCTAATCAATGGGAATGGTAAATCATATGTTCAAGTAATGAACAACATTAATGTTTGAAACTCAGGAATGTTTTTTAGTAGATTCTACTGGTATGATCCACTTTTGGAGAATGGAAAAATATTGCAAATAGACTTATAAAGTGCCCACCATAATGTTTGCAACAAAGATATATTTTTCCTTCTATGCTCTTCTCACTGCAAATCCTGAAAAAGTGAAAAGCTCAGTTTTAAAAAGTGCTTTTGATCTGGGAAAATCTCGTAGGGCTGCTCTCCTGGATTATCACCGACTCTGAGAGTTCTGGTGAATCATATTTTCAACATAGTGCAACCATTCATATTATAATCATCTTACAACATTACCAAAAAAAAATAATAGTGCACAAAAATAGTGGATAATGGACTCCGCGAAGGCACTTTTCCCTGTGCTGCACTGTTTTAAATTTGTAATCAAACAATTCTCATGTGATTAAAGTGCACATTGCAGATTTTATTCAAAGTTATTTGTATACATTTTGGTTTGACCATGTAGAAATTACAGCACTTTTTATGCATAGTTCCCTCATTTAGGTCATAGCAATAGTATATATATTATAGTAGTCACGTTTAGCACTTTGTAGCATATCCCTTGCATGCAATGACTGCTTGAAGTCCGTGATTCATAGACATCCCCAGGTGCTGAATATCTTTTCTGGTGATGTTCTGCCAGGCATCTACCGCAGCTACCTTTGGGCTATTTCAGGGGCTTGTCCCGTGAAGTTTTCTTTTTCTCTTCAGCATATGGAAGGCATGCTCAATTGGATTTAGATCAGGTGAATGAGATTTCAGATTTATTATCAGAATACATACATGACATCATATACAACCGTCATTAACTTGTGGACTGCTAATAAGTTCTCAAAGGCCATTTTAGCGGCTTCAAATACTTCCACTATTGAGGTGTCCCCTCCCTATCTCCACACTGAGGAACTTACTTCCCTATTTTATAACACCTGTTCTTCTATCCTGAATGCTGTAGCACTACTTAAAGTGAAAAACCCTAAGCTTAAGACAGTGCCTTAGCCTAATAATACTAACAAAGCCCCGAGGAGGGAGTGCAGGATAGCTGAACAAAAGTGGAAGTGAGATAAATGACAAATTTCTCTTGAAATTTTGAAAATCAACCTGCACATATTCCAGGAAGCAGTAAAAGCCGAAAGAACAAAATATTTTGCTAACCTAATTTCCAATAACTTCCATAATCCCAAGGTCTTTTTCAGTCCCATCAACTTAGTCATTGGTCCTTCACCCAATGCCAACTCTGATGCATTTCTGACCAAATGTGAAGAATTTAAAAAAATCTTCATAAACAAAGTTGAGAGCATCAGGAAAAACATTCCCCCACCCCAAACCCATAACATAACTATACCACAGTTCTGTTCGTCTAATCTGGACCGTTTTCACCCCATCACGCTACCCACTCTTAGAAAGATTGTGTCATCCATGAAACCTATAAATTGACCCCTACTCCCCTCCTGAAGGATGTTTTTGACATAGTCGGTTCTAGCATCCTCTCTATTATTAACAGTTCCCTGGCCACTGGTACTGTTCCAATTTGTTTCAAGCGTGCTGTGGTTCAGCCCCTCCTGAAAAAACCCAACTTAGATTCTCACCACACCCAAAAATTACAGATCTGTTTCTAAACTTCCATTCCTTTCAAAGGTCCTTGAAAAAAGTTGTTCTTAGCCAATTGTTGTCCTACAGACATCAAAACAACGTATCAGAAAGATTTCAGTCAGGTTATAAGGTCCACCATAACACAGATTCAGCCTTAATAAAAGTGTATAATAACCTTCTCCTTTCTATTGACTCAGGTGGCTTCGCCATTCTAATTCTCCAGGACCTTAGCACAGTGTTTGATACTGTGGATGATGCTGTTTTAATAGACCGTTTCCAGTATAGCTTTGGTGTCAATGGCATGGCCTTGAACTTGTTTAAATTTTATCTTAATGATAGGACTTTCTCAGTTAATATGGACAAATTTTCATCTTCCTCAGCTACCCTTTCCTGTAGGATCCTGCAAGGGTCTATTCTAAGCTCATTCTCTTTTTTTTAATACTGCTCCCCTTGGTCACATCATTCAAAATCACAGCATCTCTTTCCACTGCTATGCCGATGATACTCAGCTCTATCTCCCCTTGAAACCTAACAACCAATCAAAGATGGCCAGTCTCATTAACTGTCTCGAGGACATAAAGTGTTGGATGGCTCAAAACCTCTTACAGCTAAATGCAGGCAAATTTGAGGTTATCCTATTTGGTCCCCCTAATTCTACCAAAATTATCTCCAATAATCTTGGTAACTTATCCATCCTCATTAAACCCATGTCAAATCCCTTGTGTGATATTTGATTCCACCTTCAAGTTCGACAAACAAGTTAATACAGTAGTAAAAGCTAGCTTTTTCCAGCTTTACACTATTGCCAAAATCAAATGATTCCTTTCATTTAAAGATCTGAGAAAGTTATCCATACCCTTATATTCTCCCATTTAGACTCTTCTAACTCTCTATATACTGGAATTAGTCAGTCTTCATTATCCCGTCTGGAACTGGTTCCAAGAAGAGGGACCATATCACTCCTATTCTGGCCTCCCTCCATTGGCTTCCAGTATGGCTCAGAATTTATTTTAATGTTCTCCTGTTTGTCCATAAAGCCCTTAATGGACTAGCTCCCTCTTATATCACGGATATCCTAACTCCTTATTCCACTTCAAGACCCCTCAGGTTGGCTAACTTGGGGCGTTTGGCTGTTCCGCGTTCAAATCATAAACTCAGAGGAGATCGCACCTTCGCTATTGCAGCCCCCAAACTACGGAACAATATTCCTCCTTCTATCAAATTGGGCCCTTCCATCAACTCTCTTCTATCCAGATTGAAGATGTACTTTTATTCACTAGCATTTTGAGTTCTCCTCATGCACCTGATTCTTACCTTGTGTTCTAACCTCTTGTATTCATTTTATCTGTACTTTAAATAGTTGCCAAGTTGTGATGTCCTTTTGATCCGTACAGCACTTTGGTCAATGTGAGTTGTTTTAAGTGTTCTATTTAAATAAATAAACTAAACTAAACCCTGAGATTCATTTTTTTCTGCGGGCGAGGCAGAATTACCACTTATTGGGAGTGCAAAAAAAATGACACAGCGTACACATGAAAATAAATAAAGAACTGTAAACAGCTAACAAATATAAACAAGCTGACTATGCAATACAGAGAGAATAAAAAAACAATAAAGTACAATGTAAGAGTCCTTAAATGAGTCCCTTATTGAATTTGTTGTTGGGGAGCCTAATGATGGAGGAGTAGCAGTTGTTCCTGAACCTGGTGGTGTGAGTTTTAATGCACTTATACCTCTTTCCTGATGGCAGCAGTGAGAATAGAGTGGGTGCTGGGTGGTGTGGATCATTGATGATTCTTGCTGCTCTCCAATGGAAGCATTCCTTGTAGGTGTTCTCAATAGTGGAGAGGGTTTTGCCTGTGATGTCCTGAGCTACGTCTTTACCTTTTGGAGGGCTTTACGCTCAGGGGTATTGGTGTCCCCATATCAGACTGTGATGCAGCCGGTCACCCCACTTTCCACCACACATCTGTAGAAATTTTCCAGGGTTTCTGGTGTCATACCAAACCGCTGAAAACTCCTGACGAAGTAGAGGTATTGACGTGCGTTCTTTATCATGCCATTAGTGTGTTGGGTCCAGGAAAGGTACTCCAAGATAGTGACTCCCAAGAACTTAAATTTTCTCATCCTCTCCACCTCTGATCCCCTAATGTATATCTCTAGTTTTCCCTTCCTGAAGTCAACAATCAACTCCTTTGTTTTGGTGACACTGAATACAAGGTTGTTGTTGGTGCAACATTCAGCCAAGTTTTCAATCTCCCTCCTGAATGCTGATTCATCATCTTTCTTTATACAATCATCTACTGTGGAATCATCGGGAAATTTATAGTATTATTGTCATACCGAGCAACACAGTCGTAGGTATAAACTAAGTAGAGCAGGGGACAAAAAGCATAGCCCTGTGGTGCTCCAGTACTGATGGAGATTGTGGAGATGTTCTTGCCAATCTTCACTGATTGTGGTTTGCAGGTGAGGAAATCCAGGATCCAATTACTCAATGGGGTGTTAAGTCCAAGGTCTTGGAGTTTGCTGAATCAGGTTTGAGGGGATGATGGTGTTAAATGCTGAACTGTAGTCGATAAAGAGCATCCTAATGAAGACATCTTTACTATCTAGTTGTTCCGGGGATTTGTGTGGAGTCAGTGAGATGGCATCCGCTATAGACTTGTTGCTATGATAGGCAAACTGGAACAAATCCATGTCATTGCTCAGACAGAAGCTGATATGCTTCAACACCAACATTTCAAAATCACTGTTCATATAAGTGCTACTGGTCAGTAGTCATTAAGGCAGGTTACAGCATTCTTCTTGGGCACCTGTTTGATTGACACCTGTTTTAAGCCAGTGGGCACCACACCTTGCTGGAGTGAGATATTGAAGATATCTGTGAATAATAATGTTAAGTTGCTCAGCACAGATTTTTAATACTCAGCCAGATAAATCACTCTCCCAAAGGCTTGGCCATTCAAGAATTTTTCAGTTTTTAGCTTTGAAAAGCTCTTTTGTTGCTTTGGCATATTGTTTAAGATCACTGACTTGCTGTAGGATGAAGTACTATCCAATGAGTTTGGAGGCATTTGCTCAAACCTGAACAGATATGTTGTTTCTATACACCTCAGAATTAATTTTGCTACTGTCATCAGCAGTTGCATAATCAATTGTGAAAGAGTATATAGATATGTTTTTGGGAGATAAATTGGGAAAGGTTTGTTAGAGTAGGTCACATACAAACACTTTAAAACAGATCTTATTTGAAATGCTGGAGCTCTGCCCCATGCTAGACATATTGGGGCCAACAGCTTTTGCAAAAGCTTTGAAGAGTGCTAAAGAGACTTCACTAATGGATTGTTGTTTACAAAAGGCAACAGATGAAAGATCTTGTTGGGGCCGCAGATTGTCTGGAAGAGAACTTGTTCTAAGAGGGTCATGTGGTTTTTCAAGCAGAGAGAGTCAAACAGGCTTCCTCTCAGAGAGAGAGAGACACACACACACACACAGATCACTTGGACAGTGTTACAGGCAGTAACAGGAGCTGGGACTGGAACAAGACAAGCTGGCAAGCTTGTTGAAAGCCTGAGATGACCTGCAAGAAAGAGGTTATCATCTGGAGAATCATGAAGGGGCAAGTTTCTTCAGCAAGACACTGAAGTGGCTGATGGAAGTAAATGTGCAACAAATCTCTCTGAAAACCGACAAGAACCTTCCTGAGCGGTAACCATTTACTTTTTAAGCACCAAAGCCTGGTGAACTTTATAAATGTTAAATTCCGTGCACAGTATAAGCATTGCCAGCAACCAGTGAACTTGGAGGAATGAGAAATGAGATTGGACTATGAACCAAATAATTTTTCTGAACTTACATACACATTACATACACGTGTACTTAGAATCAGAAGGGGGTTAAGTTAGGTTAAGTAAGTCAATAGAGATAAGTTAAAGTTTGATTCTATTTTCATGTTTAAAGATAATTAAAAGCAACTTTTGTTTAAGTAACCATTTGTCTTGGTGAATATCTATTGCTGCTGGGTTTATGGGTCCTGTGGGCTCGTAACATTTTATGGGGAATCGTCCGTTTTGTGATTTATTAGTTAATTGGTTTTTTCAAGCTAATTTAAAGCTTGTGTGTGGAAAAACAGCAGCAATGGATGTTGATACATTTTTGTCACAACCATCACCTGCAGAGCTGCAGAGTAAGAGAAAAGAGGAACTGATGGTTATTTTTAAGGCATTAAAACTGACTGAAGTCAAGCATTGGATGAGGAAAATACAAATACAGAGGATTATAGTCAAATATATAGGTGAGGGAAAATTTGTTGAGAAAGATATGTGTTAGTACCTTTGGCAGCTATGCATGCCCATGCCATAATTCCCCTACCCCCATGTTTCACAGATGAAGTGATATGCTTTTGATCTTTGGCAGTTCCTTTATGCCTTCACACTTTGCTCTTGTCACCACTCTGATCCAGGTTAATTTTGGTCTCATCTATCCACAAGACCTTTTTCCAGAATTCTTCAGGATTTAAATATTTCTTGGACAGGTATTTGTGGATTTGTCTTCATTATATGCTGTGTTATCAGCAGAGAAAGTTTTCCTTGGCCTACCATTTCCTTTGTGATTACTCAGCTCACCAGTACACTCTTCTTAATGATATGATATTCCCCCTGACCTTGAGGGATACTAATGTAGAAATTGCAGTGGATCTGGCAGATATATTCAAAATGTCCTTAGCCACAGGTGAGGTGCCCTCATATTGTCCTGTTGTTTAAAAAAGGCTCCAAAAATAAACCAGGTAATTATGGGCCAGTAAGTGACATCAATAATAGATGAATTATTGGACGGAGTTCTGAAAGATAGGGTATATATAGGTATTTGGACAGCCATGGGCTATTAGGACATCCAGCATGGCTTTGTGTGTGATAAATCGTGTTTAACAAATCTTTTAGCATTTTTCAAGGAGGTTAAAGTCTTTGACAAGGTCCCACATGGGAGGTTAGTTCAGAAGGTTAAGACACTAGGTAGGTATCCATGGAGAGGTTGTAAACTGGATTTGAAATTGGCTGTGCGGGAGAAAACAGAGAGTGGTAGTGGATGGTTGCTTCTCAGACTGGAGGACTGCAACTAGTGGTGTGCATCAGGGATCTGTGTTGGGACCATTGTTGTTTGTTGTCTATATCAGTGATCTGGATGATAATGTGGTAAATTGGATCAGCAAGTTTGCTGATGACACAAAGATAAAAGGTGTTGTGAACTTCAAAGAAGATTTTCAAAGCTTGCAGAAGGATCTAGACCAACCAGGAGAATGGGCCAAAAAATGGCAGATGGAGTTTAATGCAGACAAGTGTGAGATGTTCCATTTGGAAGGGCAAATGAAGATAGGACATACAGAGTAAATGGTAGGGCACTCAGGAATACGGAGGATCAAAGGGATCTGGGAATACAGATACATTGTTCTCTGAAGGTGGTGTTGCAGGTGGACAGTGTTGTAAAGAAAGCTTTTGGCATCTTAGCCTTTAAAAATCAAAGTATTGAGTGCAGGAGTTGGAATGTTATGCTGAAGTTGTTTAAGGCATTAGTGAGGCCAAATTTGGAATATTGTGTGCAGTTCTGGTCACCTAACTACAGGAAAGATTTGAATAAGATTGAAAGAGAAGATATACTATGATGTTGCTGGGTCTTCAGGAGTTGAGTTACAGGGAAAGAGTAAGCAGGTTAGGACTTTATTCCTTGGAGCGAAGAAGAATGAGGGGAGATTTGATAGAGGTTTACAAAATGATGAGAGGTAGAAACAGAGTGAATGTGAGTAGACTTTTTCCACAGATAAATATGAGAGGTCATAGTCTTAAGCTGAAAGGGGAAAGTTTTGGGGGAACATTAGGGGAAGGTTCTTCATTCAGAACGTGGTGAGAGTGTGGAATGAGCTGCCACCTGGTGTGGTGATGTGGGCTCATTCTTAAACTTTAAGAATAAATTTGATAGACACAATACATGGATGGGAGAGATCTGGAAAGTTATGGAATGGGAGCAGGTCATTGGGACTAGTGGAATAATGGTTGGCCCAGACTAGAAGGGGCAAATGGCCTGTTTTCTGTGCTGTAGCATTCTATGGTTCTATGTTCCAAACTGTTGATTTGGTAATCCTAAGTGCAGCAACTACTATTCATACAAATGCCACTCAGTGGGGGTCTTTCCTTTGATACGTTTGAGAAATTCACAATGAAGTCCAGATGAGTTTTAAAACAGTTTATTACTAATAATTTTTTTGAATATTTTATTTAAGTTCTAAGAATATGCAGAATGTAGGACTCAATTCATATAATAACAATAATACATTGAATATAAAATCTTAGAAAAACATTCATAAGGTCTGAAAAAAGAGTTCCTCTTCTCCCAGCACCCCCTCCCCAGATTTGAAAGACAGCAGGGAATAGGGGGAGATAAAAAGAAAGAAAATAGAAACAGGAGCAAGCTTTGTCATCTCAGAGTCACATCACTTTAAAAGCATTAAATTTCTAATAAGGAGTATACTAATGGACAAATATTAAAATAATTATACAGTCTGGGCATTTAATAAATCTCCATGAGGTTGCCAAGTTTCGACGAACATGCTGTATCTATTCCTCAGATTATAAATAATCTTCTCAAGGGGAATACAACTTTGTACTTCATGTTCCAACAATCAATGTGAAGTAGGAAATCAGGTTTCCATGTTACAGCTGTACATTTCCTGGCTCTTGGCAAAACAATTTTAATAAATTTAGATTTACTTCTGGAGAAATTACCTTTTATAACTGCCAAATTCCCCAGAAGAGACAATTGCAGGTCTAGAGGAAAGTTCACCCCAACAATTTTTGTCAACACTTCCCCAATTCTATCCAAAAGGACTTTAATTTCGTGCATAAGCAGGTAGAATGTAAAAAGGTACCAACATCTGTATCACACCTAAAACACATACCAGAAAATTCTAGTTTATTTTATGTATCTTTTGAGGTGTGAGATATAATTAGTGCAGAAAATTATAATGAATCAATCTATATCTAGAATTAATTAAGGTAGTCATAATATCTACACATAGATCTGACCAGCATTGTGGATAACATTTTATTAATTAACACAAAAGGACTTGTAACAGCCGTGGTAATGTTCTTAAACTTGATAACATTACGATCAATGTCTAACGTATTAAGAACAGTCTCTTTGGTAATGTAATGTTCGATTGCCTCGGCAGCGTAATGTTCAATCCCTTCGGTAATGGTCAACAGAAAATATCGGAGCCTCACTCATCACTGTCTATTTCGCCATTACAGTCAACACGGGCTAACTAACTGCCAACTGCCCGAACATCTGTGCATGTGCCAACCCCCCACCCAACAGCGCATGCACACCAGAACAAACAGAACTCACACAGCCTCCGTCCCCGGGTTGCTGCCAAAGGCTGCAGCCAAACTGACCACGGTAAAAAATGAGCCTTTGGCTCTTACACCAGCCTCTAATTATTGTGTGTCAAATAATAATTATACAATTATAAATAACAATCAAATACAATAAATTCCAATATTATGTAGATCTTCATTCTTCTTAGGCCAAAGATTTCCAGCACATAGCCTTGAAAAGAGATCTTTACCAACACTCTGGACCAGTAAAGTCTGGTCTGTGTAGTGGCCAAGGGGCAAGTTCCAAAAAAACAACAAAATAAAGTCAAGCAGTTTTGGGGTTTCTTCCACTGTCACAGCATTATAAGGAAATTTGAATTCCACTGACAGAGCTGTGGCCCTTTAACAATATCATGTTATTTTTAATAACATAGCAGCCTTGTCAAGAAACTGTTTCAAGAATACTGTCTCCATATGCATTCCTAATGCATTTTGGAATATTCATCTTGCTTCTGCAGGTTGAGGAGCCAGACACACATTGAATCCATTTGATCCATCAATTACGTCATAAATCAGCTTTGATTTCACAGTGCTATTCTTACCCATTGTTTCATCAGCCCCCAGAATTTTTGATCCATTACAAGACCAATCCTATAATGTAAATATTGTAGGTAGCTGGAGTGTTGTACAGAGAAATGCAACTCCTTTGTACTTTATAGCCAAAAATTACTGGACATTCTGTCAGTGCATATCCCAGAAGATCCTCTCTGATTATTACCACAGTCACCCCAGCACATCCAATATTTTTCTGAGCATCAGTAAAAATCAAACTCAAGTAAGTTACATTCACTAACTTTGAAATAAAACTTGAGGACATGTCACAGACCAGCACGGTTCCCTTTATGTCTAGGATAAAGGGGAATTCCACATCAGGAACTGTCTCATTGGCACAATAGTAAACATAGAGGCATTCGGGTTCAAATTCCAATTTCTTGGATTAGGAATAGTTCTTTTAGCATCAAACTTGGGACGCACAATATTCACTTTTCCATATTTCTCTGCTTCTTTGGCTGCATTGGCAATTCAGGATCCATTAACGTATATTCTGCACTCCTCCCTTCTTTTAATCCAATAAGGTACAGCACTGAACTATCCAGTTGACCTCCAGGGAGAAAGATCACTCTAGTTTTCAGGAATTTTTAGTAGTTCTCGCAGGTCATTTTCTGCAGTGCTGACAATTTTGATGAAGTCTTCTGATCTGTGGCTCATTTCCAGAATACTAATTCCAAGCCTAATGTAATCGTTCAACTCTTTCTGTGCTTCTGAATCCTGGTACATAACCATAACTTCTTTCAAAGCATATATAACAGGAAGGGTCTTTCTGTCTCATATCACTCTACCAAGCTCAATAACTGACTGCATTTGGGCGACTGCTGTCTCAATACGTTTATCAATAACAGATTTCCTTACTTGTGGGAGCATAAGATAGTGGAATGGTTTGGGTATCCTTATTTTTGACCATGGTTATTATGCAGTAACAGGTAACCAACAGTTCCATAACTATCCTCATAGATTAACACACTTTTATTAACTATAAAATGGAACAGACATCAACCTCATTGACTGATCGAGGAAAAGTAGAATGGGGAGCATGCAAGAACCTATGGTCTTGGGAGACGTGTCCAAGTGGCAGCAGCCAATTGTAGCATAACAGAGATCCTACTGCAGCTGTACAGGGCCTTGGTGAGACCACACCTGGAGTACTGCGTGCAGTTTTGGTCTCCTTATCTGAGGAAGGACATGGAGGGGATGCAGAGAAGGTTCACTAGACTGATAGCAGGGATGGAAGGACTTGCATTTGAAGAAATGTTGGATAGACTAGGCTTGTATTCTCTGAAATTTACAAGATTGAGGGGGAATCTTACAGAAACATATAAAATTCTTAAGGGTTTAGACTAAATAGACACTGGAAGGTTGTTTCCAATGCTGGGAAAAACTAGAACCAGCATTGGAAACAACCTTCCAGTGTCTATTCTGTCTTAACTGTTAAAGGATAAAGGGCAAGTTTTTTTAGGATTGAGATGAAAAATTTCTTCTCTCAGAGAGTGGTGGATCTGTGGAATTCTTTGCCACAGGAAGGAGTTGAGGCTGGTTCCTTGTCAATAGTTAAGAGTAGGTTAGATTTGGTCCTTGTGGCTAAGGGGATCAAGGGGTATGGGGAGAAGGCAGGAACTGGGTACTGACCAGCCATTGAATGGTGGTGTAGGCTTGTAGGGCCAAAATGGCCTACTCCTGCACCTATTTTCTATGTTTCTATGTTAACAGTGGTTTACCACATTCATCCCTCCTTTTTAAGAAGAGTCCTGCGGGCTGAGAAAAATAAGATTAAACAAATATACATATGTACAGATTAAGTCTGTCAGGGTGTCTCCTAAGCCACAGTGAATGACTTGGTAATGGATTGGGTGCTGCTGACATGTCCTGAGCAGCTTGTGAGGAAGGCTTGTCATCACCGGTTACGGTTTGTCGAGGGGCGGGGCAGGTGAGGGAGTAAGGGAGTGTGGTGCTGGAGCAACATTGGCTACAACAGTGGGCAGGGGTGAAGAGTGGTCAATGTAGGCTCAAGGACCCCTAAGGTAGAAATGGAGGGAAGTGTCCATTGGTGGTCAGTCGTGGTTGGGGAGGTGCCCAATGATGCTAGATCTTGTCCTTTTGGCCGTCAGGGAAGACGACATAGGCATACCGGGGGTAAGCATGGAGGAGGTGAACCATCCTGACCAGTGGGTCAGACTTAGATGCCTGGCGTGCTTTCAAAGTAGGATCGGACCTGGGGAGATAAGCCAGGCAGGGCAGCATAATCCCTGATGCAGACTTCCTTGGGAAAGCAAACATCCAATCATGAGGTGTGTTGGTGGATATACATAAGTGACTGGTCAGAGTGGAGTGCGTCTGGGAGGACCTCTTGCCATTGGAAGATGGGGAGGCCCCATGATCTCAGTGCCAGAAGGATAGTTTTCAGACAGTGGCATTCTCCCTTTCCACTTGCCCATTTTCTTCTAGAGTTGTAGCTGCTAGTCCTGTTCATGGCGATGCCCCTGGCCAGCAGGTACTGTTGCAGATCATCACTCATGAATGAGGTCCTCCATCGCTGTGGATGAAGCCGGGGTACCCAAAGAGCATGAAGATACTGTGGAGGGCCTTGGTATCTGTGACCATGGTGATGATGTCCAGGCATGGGATGGTGAAACGGAAACGGGAATATTCGTCGATGATTGTAAGGAAGTAAGCATTTCAGTGGAGGAGGGGAGGGCCCCTTGAAATCAATGTTTACGCGCTTGAAGTGGTGAGTAGCTTTGATCAGGTGCTCCTTGTCCGGTCGGTAGAATTGAGGCTTGCATTTGGCACAGATCTGGCTGTTTTTAGTCATTGTCCGGACTTCCTTGGATAGACTAGGCTTGTATTCTCTGAAATTTACAAGAGGGTAAATTACAATAGTAGATTCAGAGCTTTGATAAAATGAAAAAACCTAGTTACTTCAGGGTGACAAAGGTTATTATGGAGAATTTGCAGTCTGTCCATTTGAACACTGACACAGATCCCACGGAATAGAGTATCCGGGAGCTCGATAAGTTTGCCAGGTCTTTAGAGGATGTCATATTTGTAAGTGGACAGTTCATTTCTCCACCTGAGGATCTTTTCATTCTTGATTTTGCCCCTTTGCTTATTGTTAAACATGAATGTGACCGCTCGCTGATCTGTGAGGAGAGTGAATTGTTTTTTGGCGAGGTAGTGTCTCCAGTGGCATGCTGCCTCCATGATGCCCTAGGCCTCCTTCACAATGGAGGAGTAGGATGAGTGAGAACAAGGCAACGGGTCTGGCCACTTGATTGAGTGTGGTAGCCAGAGCAAAGTCAGATGCACCGCTCTCCAATTGGAAAGGTGTGGACTCATCTATGGCTTGCATGGCTGCTTTGGCAATGTTGTCTTCGATATGGTCAAATGTAGTGTAGGCCTCTGCGGTAGGGGAAACATGGTGGCTTTTACCAATGGGCAAATCTTGTCTGCATGGATGGGGACCCATTGAGTGTAATATGAGATGAACCCGAGGCATCTTCTCAGTGCTTTGAGGGTACATGGGAGAGGTAGCTCTAGCAACAGATGCATAAGGTCAGGGTCAGGGCCAATGATGCCGTTCTCGACCATGCAGCCGAGGATGGCTAGTTGTGCTGTCCAGAACATTCATTGGTCCTCGTTCTAAGTAAGGTTCAGGCATTTTGCTGCCCAGAGGAACTTACAGAGATTTGCATTGTGATCTTGCAAGTCGTGGTCACAGATCATTACATTATCAATGAATGGGAAGGTGGCCTGCAGATTATAGTGCTCCACCTTGCGGTCCATCTCACGCTAGAAAATGGAGACCCTTTTTTTGACGCTGAAAGGGACCTGGAAGAAGTGGTAGAGGTGACAATCCGCCTCGAATGCAGTGTACTGGTTGTTCTCTGGGCAGATTGGGAGCTGGTGATATGCCAACGTCAGGTCAATCATGTGGAATATCTGATCTTGTGCGATCTGGTTGACCATATCGGATTTGCGGGGAAGGGGGTACACGTCAAGCTGTGTGTAGCAGTTGATAGTCTGGCTGTAGTCTATGACCATCCTATTCTTTTCCCCGTTCTTGACCACAGTTGTCTGGGCCCTCCAAGGATTATTGCTACCCTTGATGCCCTCACCCAATAAGCGCTGAACCTCCAACTTAATAAACACCTTGTCTGCCACACAGAACTGTCTACTCCTGGTCGCCACTGGCTTGCAGTTGGGGGTGAGATTGATGAACAGTGGGGAGGAGGTTGACCTTGAGGGTCGAGAAGCCACAAATCACACGTGGAGGGCCGTCTATGAATTGTTTGTTGCAAACAGTAAAGGGGGATGGGCCCCATCGAATTGCAATGTCAATTTCTGTAGTTGGCACTGGAAGTCCAGTACCAGTAGCAAGGGGGCACAGATTTCTGGCATGACAAGTAGTCTGAAATGTTTGTAGACTATGCCTCCAACGGTCATGGTCACTACGCAGCACACATTGTTGGCTGCCATGTGATTTGGACATGAATTATAGCTTGTGTTTGGTGGGCCGTACCTTAAGGGATAGGTGCCTAGCATTATCGGGGTGGATATAAAATTTTCTGTGCTCCCACTATCGAATAAGCAGTCGGTAATACACATGTTTACCTAGACATCCATTGTGGACCAGGTGAATTCATGTGGTGCCTCTTGGTTCAGGGTGATGGAGGCCAGTATAGACTCGCTGTCTGAGTCCAATGAGTGCTCATGATCCTGAAATGGCTGCCCTCAACCCTAAGATGACCACCCTCACTGTTCCCTTGTAGTGTCGTATGCCTGGGAAAATGGCATTTGTTGCGTGGTCCAAAATGGTGGCCCCCTGACTTGCACATGGTGTCGCTGGTTTGTAGAGGAGATGGTGCCAATCATGCTGTCCATGGCGCTGACTGTCCACATGCGGTGCTGCTAGGTTTTACAGCCAGTATGGACGGGGAAACTTTGGCATAATGTCCCTTTATCCCGCACCTTGCGCATACCGCATCCTTGGCAGGCAGCATTTCCTTGGGTGCTTACCCTGTCACAGAAGAAGCAATTGGGGAGATCATCCACAATGGTGGCCGAGGTCAGGTCACTAGGGGAGTGGGACAGTGTGGGTGACCAGTTGCTCATGGCGCAGGATGGTCCCCCATCCAGGATAGCAGCACCTGTCACAACCAAGGGGTGGCCGAGTAACCATCTGAATTTTGGAGGCCCACCTCCTGTATCTCTGTCAGCTCAACCACCCTCTGTAGGTCAAGTACCTTTTTTTCCAGGGTCTTACGTACCTTGGTGTCACTGATCATCAAGAATACTTGGGGCCCGACTTGCGAGAAGAGTAATCTCAGTCAGTTAGCATCTGTGGAAATAATGTCCGGAGCCATTGACAGAAAGTCTTCAAAACAACGTAGTCAGAGTTCAAACGTGTTCAGGGTGAAAAGTGATCAAGGGTTGATGTTGAGCTTCTCAGGTTTCAGGTACTGTTCCATGCTTCTTTTTGAAAAATATAGTTAATAAAATTGATGCACCATCGATAATCACAAAGGACTGGAGATGTGAAACTATCAGGCTTTTATTAACTATAGACTAGAACAGCCATCAACCTCATTGACTGATTGAGGCAGAGTGGAATGGGGAGCATGCAAGGGGCTGTGGGTAGGATCGGTCTTGGGAGGCGTGTCCAGCCAGCAGCAGCCAATCATAGCCTAACAATGGTTTATCAGACTTTCCTTTAAAGGTAAATCATTGCAATACTAGCCATCGACCAGCTTGGCAGATATTGAGACTAAATCCAAGAACTGCTTGTCCTCTCTTGAAGGTTCTTGGTCGTCACTGAGGCCCCCAGGAAAGTCAGTCCTAAACTGCTCCTGAACATTATAATTTTTTTCCTCCTAATGGTCCATTAATCGTCCAACCAAGCATGGTTTTGACAGTCACTCTCGATTACTTCTCGTGGTTCCAGATCTGAGCCAATCAGCAACTCTATCTCAGAGCTAATTTCAGGTCGATGAACATTCCTCATATGAGACCACCCATCAATGGCATTTTGATGTGGGATCTTTCCTTTGTGCACAGGTATAATCTTCTGCGTGTATTTGCCTGGAAGATCACAAAAATAGCTACTGTCCAGTCCAGCGACCTCTAGGCCTGAAACAATGCTGGTTTTAAGGACCTTTCTTAGACCCATAGTTCTCAACAGAATCCCTGACCTTCTTCCCTGAAGATTAACCTCATTCATTCGCCTCACTGTGCAAAATGATCCTACCTGGGTCAAGAAATGCATAAGTTTGCACTGTTGCAATCCGCTTCCTGTCTTTGACTTGTACAGGCACTATGGAGAGTTTGCACCTATCCTCACCGGCCCCAATAAGATCACTTGTCAGAACAATGGCTACAACACTGGTTTCAGCAGCTTCCTTTCTTTCTGCTTGCTCTTTTTCAATTTCCTTCTTCCTTTGGTGGATAAGCAGCATCTGGGATGCTTTAAACCACTGACATTCCAGCTGAATTGCTTCCTGCAGTTTTTGCTGATGTGTCATTTACACAGATGGCCAAAGCATACACCATTTTCTTTTAGGAAACCAATTTTCTCCCTATGTACCCTCTTTTCCAACTGGGAATGCATCTCCAAAGCATGTCCACCTCTACTGAACAAACAGTTCTTCACAGCAGGCAAACTCTTCTTTTCCTTAGTTCCTCCATTGTTTTCCTGATCTGCATCTGTCACAGTGGTGGCAATGGTGCTTCCTATTTTTCTTGGATGAGGCTGTGACTTGGACCTCCCCACATCTCTGCTCACTGTTGGAGGGTCTTTGATATCTCCAAATACTGACTCTGTTGCAATCCTCATTTGCCTTTCAAAGAAATCCACCATATCCTTAAAGGTAGCTCTTTGATTGTGTTTTTCCTGGAACTTACAGGTCACAGTTCTCCATATATCCTTCAACCAGTAAGGCAACTTCCTTATGATGACTAGCATATTAGCAGGCATGTCAAGCTCATGCATGTAGTTGATACTTTCCATGGCATTACAACATCCTCTTAGAAAGAGGGTGTATGGTTGTAGAGCTTTTGTGTCATCTGGTTTTAATGACGACCATATAAGCTGTTGCAATTTTATGCTCTTTGCCAAAATGCTCCTGCAGTAAAGACTTAGCATTCTTGAATCCTCTTTCTGAGGCCATATGTAGGCAGCTCCTTACAAGTTCCCTTGGCTGTTCCTCTGCACACTGTTCCAGATAAAAGAGACAATCTCTGGGGTTTTTGTTCTTACTTTCAATACTGTGCTCAAAGGATTTAATGAACGCTTGGTACTGAAG
The DNA here is from genome assembly GCF_036971445.1 of Narcine bancroftii. Classification (NCBI taxonomy): domain Eukaryota; kingdom Metazoa; phylum Chordata; class Chondrichthyes; order Torpediniformes; family Narcinidae; genus Narcine; species Narcine bancroftii. The sequence goes on along the minus strand of NC_091471.1, from coordinate 212,063,914 downwards.
TGGGTCACCATCAACAACTTTAATCTCCTTCTTGGGCTTTGAAGAGAGATACTGCAACTGGACCAATAATGTAGTGATTTAATTTTGCCTTTCTATGTCTGTGAATACATTACTCTGTTCGCCACTGTTTGTCACAGGTCATGTAGCTGGAGATGCCATGTGTGCATGTTCACCCGAATTTCTGATGCTTGACTGGAGTGCCAAGGGAGCTGTGGGGAGAGATTGGAATTGAGCTACAGCTCTATCTGTGTTTGTTATTATTGGTGTTTGTGGATTGGTAACACCACGCTTTGGGAGGATTTGTCCATGTGTATGCATGTCTTATAATTGTGGCACAAAAGGATCTGCCTTAGCTTTAAATGTTTTCTTATCATGTTGTCCTTTCTCAACATATGACTCCATACCATCAATCACTTCATATGTTTTACCTCAAACACCAGATCCCTTTGCGGCTCCTAGTATCCTCACCTTGGCCACATTAGCAGCAATGTTTGCATCCAGCTCCAGCTGCTCTTTTTCCCTCCTTAGCTGCTCCTTTTGCCCTCCTTGGCTCCCTCCTTTGCTGCTCCTCATGGTCTTCCTCTTGTTCTTCTAAGGCTTATTTATCCTTAAGCAATTATTGTTGTGACACAAGAGCAGCCATTTTAATCTGTGCCTTTAAACATACGGATGCTCTACTGGAAACTCTGGAATTTAATCCAGAAGAACTTTGTTTGCTTCTCCTGCTTCCAACATTTGACACACTGTCACCTGGTTGTATTTCATCCAGCATGTCAAATGTTGCCTTGATACTTGACTCTTCTCCAGTTGGAATTGCATATCCTTTGCATTTTCATCCTCTTCACCACCATTTTGTGTCACAACTTCAGCCATTTCCAAGTTGCTGACTTTAAATTCAGTTGATGTCATCTGCAGTGATTTTAATTGCCCCTCAGCGGCGATGTTAGCAGCAGGTGGCCATTTTACACGTCTCCATCCAACTGTTCGCCGTGCTGGAGCACCAAGCATACACAACATGAGCACAAAATCATCAGTCCCTAATGGACATGTGGCAGCACTTCCAAACTAAATAAATACAAAGGTGGGATCCAGAAAAGTAATCCTTCCGCTTCTTTGGCTGTGATGCGCTGCTGTCAACGAGCGAGTTTCCATCACACCAGAGTAAATTATATTGCTGTGATTTTCAACAAATGATTCAGTCAGAGGTTCATAGGATGTTCTGCTCTAGGATTCAAAGCCCTGGACCCCTCTGTGACCGATGCTCAAGCTGATGGAGGTGAATTACAGTCAGTGACCTGCCCTCAGCATTTCCAACAAGACTGCCAAACAGAAGAGGGATGATATGATTCTTTCCCCTCCAAATGTTCCAGCAATGTTCAGTTCAATCGAACATCTATTTTCTGTTGACTCTGTAGTGACTGCTATCCATAAAAAAGCCCCTCAGGAGCTAAGTGGGCTCTTTGCTTTGACACATTCGAGGAATTCACGAGAAAGTCCAGATGAGTTTTTAAATGGTTTATTATTTAACACAAGAGGACTCATAACATCCATGATAATGTTTTTAAACTTGGTAGCGGTAACGATCAATGTCTAACGAATAATGACCAATCTCTTTGATAACATACCTTTCAATCCACTCGGAAAAGTAACGTTCAATCCCCTTGGTAACAGTCAACAGAAAATATCAGAGCCTCACCCACCCACCGTCTATTCCACCATTACATTCAATGTGGGTTAACTAACTGCAAACCGCCTGAAACCCTTGCGCATGTGGCACCCCCCTGTGAATAGTGCGTGCGCATGAGAACAAACAGAACTCACGCAGCCTATGGACCCTGGGACGCTGCTGACACCTGCAGCCAAACCAACAGTGATAAACAATGAGCCTTTGGACGATGTCTTTTCCTGTTTTATTCTTATTTTTCAGCCTCATAATAGCTTTTTTGACTTGCATTGCACATCTCTGGTCCTCGTTGAAAAACTGAAACTGCAGACTCCAAAGGTAATCAAAAGTTTAGAAGCAAGCCAAGCTCTCTTATACCTGTATCAATGAAACAATTAAACATACCTGAACAATCATAAATACCTGTGAAGCCAAATGCCTCAAACATTTTGCTGGCTAAACCAAAATGTATACAAATGTATACAAATAACCTTGAATAAAATTTGGAACATGCACTTCAATCCCATGAATTGTCTGATTATAAATTTAAAACTGGAGCACAGGGGTCAATAAAGGAAAAAAAGTGTCTTTTTCCCAAATATTATGGAGGGCATTGCATATCGCAAAAACAGGTCTTTTGGCGCACTGCATCCATGTTGAGCAACTATCTAGCTATTCCATCCTATTTTCCAACACAAGGTCCCTAACCTGTGTTTTGTGATTAGAATAATCATCCAGAGATTTCTTAAATTAATTTTTTTTAGACATACAGCACAGTAACAGTAACAGACCCTTCTGGCTATGAAACCATGCTGCCCAAATTAACCTACAAACTCGGTACATTTGAAAGATGGGAGGAAACCGGAGAGCCTGAGGAAACTCATGCAGACATGGGGAGAAACTCCTTACAGACAGCATCAGATTTGAAGCTGGGTTGCTGGTACTGTAGTAGCGTTGTGCGAAATCCTACACTAACCATGCCACCCTTGTGAGAATAGTTAGAGCATCAGCACGTTTGAAATTGATACAAGTGTATCAAACTTTCAAAATTCTTTTCTGAAGAATTCAGCTGTTGTTTTATAAGATGCACACAAGAATTGCAATAAAGCAAAGGACAGATGAATGGAATTCACAAGAAACTCAAGTGAAAGTGAACAATTTTCAGATATCCACAAACAACCCATGCTTTAAATTATAATTCTGACCTAATGAAAACATAGGATGCATTATTGAAGCACATAGTTTACAGCCAATAGATTACTTTTGTTATTTATTTTTGGTTACCCGTGTTGGGAGCTCCAGCCGGCTTGTTGAAACGGCTGTTTTTATTGTTGCTCATGCTGAGGGTTAGCTGACTTATTGACTGATTCGCATGTAATCTTAATACTGCTTGTAATCAGTGGAAGTTGGTAGCTTTTGGTCAGCGGTCAGAATTTTACCCCACACAGGCTCTCTGAAGGTTAATGTACTTTTTTTTCCATCTCTATAGCTACTAGTTCAAAGATCTCTTGAATGAGATCAGCCAGCATTTGGATGAGTGGGTCAGAATGTCTGACCTATAATTTGCTGACATTTTACCTTACACTTCGGGTCACATTGCTGGCTGTTCCACAAAACCATCAGTTTATTGCACTGGGAAATCCTGCACAGTGTTGGTTCATTGTTGCTGCATGGGTCATAGAAACATAGAAAAATAGGTGCAGGAGTAGGCCATTTGGCACATTCCATAGCCACACTTAAGCCATTTCAACAGGTACATGAACAGGCAGAGAAAAGAATATTATAGACCTTGTGCATGGAGATAAGAAAAGTTTAAATTGGCATCATGGTCAACACAAATATGTGGGTGGAAGAGGCTGTTTCTGTGCTGTAGTGTTTTATGTTCTAATCTCTGCAAGTATATTGCAATTTTAAAGCTACACAATACAGGACAGACATGGGAATTGCAATAAAACAGAATTCACAAGAAATTTAAGTGAAAGTGGACCATAAATCCCCCACTCTCGATTGATAAACCAGGCTGCTGCCAAAAACTGTATCCGTATTATTGCTTCTGGGTTGACTGTCCTCCAACTCATTGTTTCACCGATAAACAGTACCTCCATATGATAAACCATATCTCAGGGCAACACGGTTGCCTTAGCAGTTAGCACAACGCTTTACCACGCCAGCAATCGGGACCAGACCTGGGTTTGAATCCCATGCTATCTGTATGAAGTTTATACGCTCTCCCCGTGTCTGCATGGGTTTTCTCTGGGGGCTCCGGTTTCCTCTCACCCTTCAAAAACGTACCAAGGTGAAGGTTAATGGGGTGTAAATAGGGCACCACGGACTCATAGGGGCAAATTGTTCCATTCCAGTGCTGTATGCCTAAATTAAATTTTAAAATTTAAAATTTGAATGTCCTCAAAAAAGGAAATACATTTGGAAAGATACTGATTCACATCTTGGTGTAAAACATTTATTTTGATTTTAAAACCATGATTTTACAGTCAAAAAACAAACTGAACAAAGGTAGGGAACAGTTAAGACATAATATTTTGGGTTTACAATTTTCCATTTATCCCGAAGGAGAAACAGGAAAGCTGCAGATACTGGAATCTTCAGCAGACAAAGAATTGCTGGAGGAACCCAGCAGACCAGACAGCATCCATGAGTAGAAATGGCCAGTCAACATTTCAAGTCAAAACCTTTTATCAAAATTAAGATGTAAAAGGAAAATTAAAGGAGGAAAGAAGCTGGGAAGAGGCCCAGAGGTCAGAGAGAGAAATCTGTAATCTACAGATAATCCTAAACAAACCATATATTTCAGCAAAAACCACAAAATGCCGGAGAAATTAAGTGAGTCGAGCAGCATCTGTGAAGGAAAGGAATTGTGTTTTTTTTTTAATTTATTTTACTGCAGGAAAGGAATTGTTGATTTTTTTTGGGTGAACAATGCAGGCCCTCAAATCACTTGTTTGTTTTCTTACATCAAATTCCAACATCTCTTATGTCTTGAAACAAATCGATTCAATAAAGTTAATTACGGAGTTAGTGGGCAGCATGGTTAACATGGTGCCATGGCAGAGCTAGTGTCCTGGATTTGAATCTCGTGCTCTGTAAGGAGTTTGTACATTCTCCCCGTGACCAGTGTGGATTATTACTGGGTGCCCTGGTTTCCTTCCACCCTCCAAAACATACAGGGTTTGTAGGTTAATTGGGTGGCATAAGTTTCAATGGCTGGAATGGGCCTGTATCATTGAAACCATTAAATTTTGGTGGAACTAACTTTTGTTTAAATTAGAAGGAAAACGATCGTGGTTATAAAGCATCTGCTCTTAAGAATATTTTATTATTCTGATATTCAGGCAACACTTCTGTCCAGCAAGAAATACTATATTCCCACCACTCAAGCTGAGCCAGAAACCCTGGTCATTACTCAGTCTCATTCAGAGGGTCATCATGCAGCACCAAAGCAGGTAATTTGGCTCATCTCGTTCAGTCAACTGGGCAGCGCAGTGGCACAGCTGGTAGAGATGCTGCCTCATTGCTCTAGTAACTTAGGTTCAATCCTAACCTTGGGTGTTGTCTGTGTCGAGTTTACACTTCCTCCCTGAGACTCTGGGTGCTCCCCTTTCCTCCCACACCCCAAAAATGTGTCATTTGCTCGGATAATTGACTATTGTAAATTGATCCTAGTGTGTAAAATGTGTAAAAATTTAGTTTTGTCTGCTGTAAAGTTCAGCATCAGCAGAAATTTTCCGGTGGCCCTTGCAGTCAGAGAAAGCGAAGCACAAAAGAGTCCCTCCAGGGTCACTGAGCGTCCATGGATTCGCCCTCAGCGTTTCCCAGCCTCCGCACCCAGACATAACATTGGCAACTGGAGCTCCAGATTCAAACCTCTGAGATGATCAGGAAGGGAATATGGGAAGAATTTTTTTAATTGTATTTGTTGGATTGATCAAAGTGGGGGTTTGAAAATCAGTGCAGACTTGATGGGTCAAGGGGTCCATTACCATGCTGTATCACTTTCTGACTCAATCAGTGGGCATCCTTCATTTGCTAAGAGACACAAGAGACTGCAGATGTTGGAAGCAGGAGCAAGAGTCAAACTGATGGAGGAACTCAGTGTTTTGAGACCCTGCGTCCTCCACCGAAAATAATTCCTTTTCCCCTCAGAAACTGGTCAAATTCCACCAGTACTTTGGTTTTGCTAAACTGTATGGTTCTTTTAAGACTGATCTCATCTCCCAGCACTCGATCCCATGTTTCTATGACTAAACATTACAAGTGCTCATGTTAAAACTAAAATGCTGTTTTTAATCCATCTTCAAGCACTCCCTCAGGCAGTGCATTCTGGGTATTTACCACTCTCTGGGTGAAGAAGGTTCTTTGGATATCTCCACCAAATTCCTTCTCCCTTGCCATAAATCTATGTACTCTAGATTTATCTACCTCTGATACGGAGAAAAGTTTATTGCAAACCACCCTAGCTGTACCCCTTGTAATTTTATGTTCTCTCTTCCTGTGCTTCAGGAAGAACAGAACTAGCTTGTTCAGTCTCTCCTCACAATTAAACAGCTCTGTTCTAAACGGCATCTTTGTGAATCACTTCTCCATCCTGCTAAGAACTTTCTCATCCTTCCCAAAGCATGGTGATAAGAGCTGCACATAGTAATCCAGCTGAAGTCTGAGCAAGGTTTTATAGAATTGGAGCATAATCTCCCTACTCTTACATTTGCTGCCCTGACTAATGAAGAGCAGTATTCCACCTTCAAATATCCAAGGACTTGTTCTCTGAGGCCCTGCCATTCCTTGATACTCTCAAGACCCTACATTTATGGTGCATATCCTAGCCCCATCAGAACTCCCAAAACGCATCATATCATATTTTTTTCTGGACATTTTCCATTTGATTCATCCTTCTTCACCAACATATATCTTTGCATCCCAGAACTACCTTCCAGACTATCAATAATCATGCCAGCCTTCATATTTTTCAGATAATCCCTCCCACATCCACATCCAAGTTATTAATTAGCAATGGGCCTTTCCATATTCACCATACTTGGTGATTTTGTACTGTGGTTGCTTCAAAGTGTGACTCCACCAAGTGCTGTTCTTGCATTTTTAAGATCAAGAAAATTGAAGTTCCAAATGTATCAAATCTCTGCTCTACCTTAACCTGTTGTTCTTTAATAGCCCCTCATACACCAAGGTTTCCAGAAACTCAAAGGTAGGGCAGAAATCAGTGTATTTTGGCATTACTCTAACTAGGATGCCAAGGCTTCTGTGGGCAAGGATTTTTATTTAATATAAGTTATTTTATTGTGATCTGTGAGGTTGTTTCAACAAATCTATTGGTAAAACTACCCATGCTGACGGAGAATACCATGGATGGCAGTTTAGGCAGCATCTGGGGAGAGGAGATACTGAATTAAACTAGAAATAGAGATGAATTAGTTTTGAGATGCAAAAGAAGAAAGAGAGGTAAGTAAGCGTAGAAAGGAAGATTGAACAAATAAAAATATCAGAAGGTGGGAGGTTAAATGACAACGGGTGGAGGAGGGAAGTTTTGGGAAAAGATAATCAGAGAAATACAGAGTGACTGTACAAAATATAAATAGAGCTTAACGTTCAAAATTTAAAGTTCATATTTATTATCAGAGGACAACATACACAACATCACATACAACCCTGAGGTTCTTTTTTCCTGTGGACCAGGCAGAATTTCAACTTATCGGTAACTATATCTCTAGTCATATTGAGGTCATTCGTAAACAGTACTTAAGAAAAAGATATACAGGTATACCCCGCTTTACGAATACTCAAATTATGAAAATTCACTTTTACAAAAGGATTTGAATGGGTTTTCGCTTTTACGAAATAGCCTCCAATTGTAGTGAATGGGTCTTCACTTTATGCCATTTCGACTTATGAAAGATTTCATCGGAATGCTCTAGTTTCGTAAAGTTGGGTATATCCATATACACAAAAGAGAGAAATGTAAACAAAGAAAGAAATGTAAATTAACTGTGCAATTGTTATGGACCTTGAATATTTTGTTTTTTGACTGAGGACCAGACTGAATTTTCTGCTGGGGATTTGACAGCTGTCAAAGGACTGAACTTGCTGCAAGGGATTTGACAGCTGCTAGGAGCTATAGTAGAACTAAGCTGCCAGTAGGAAATTTTGACAGCTGTCAAAGCACGGAACCATGCGCTAGAAGTCCATGGGTTCGCAGGAGAGCAAGCCTGCAGCTGTTAACCTCTCTCCACCAATGGGGAGAGCTGGAGGTAGCACTGGGCAGTTTAAAAAGCCCGGTGCACTAGTTTTAAGAGAGGTTAGTTGGTGGAGTGTGTGGGATTGACCAGTGCCTCTCCTGTCCTCTTCCAAGGAAGAGGACTCATGTGCCAGAAGGGCACTTGGAAGAAGACTTGTGTGCCAGACAGGCACTTGTGAACCCAAAGGAGGGCTCTGGAGGATTACCAAATCACTCAAGACAAGGTGTCCAAAGAAGAGGATTCGCGTGCCAGAAGGGCACTTGTGAACACTAAAGTAGGCTTTGGAGGCGTGAACCTCATATAGTGACCAGGAGGTCATTGTGGAAATTCCTGGATAAAGGAAGTGAAGGGTGGTGGTAGCCCTATTCGAACCCCAAGGCAGTCTTGTGTTCCCCTGACAGATTTGACATGACTGGGGTGGGGGGGGTGGAGGGGAAGGTTGGTTTTTTTTTTGTTTTTGGGAATTTTGGTGATTTTTGGGGCATTTCAGCCTGGACTACTGGTCTAGGTTTTTTTTTCCCCACATACACTGTATAAGTCTATTGTTAATATAGAGTTGTCATTAAGGCTGATGTTCAGGTGTTAAGTTTATTGAGTTAATTCTATTATTGTTAGTTTGGCTAATAAATTTTGTGTTAAACTTAACTCATTTGTTTGTGTGCCTCCTAATTGCTCCTGGGGAGTGTATCATAAAACATAAAAATATAAATATTCAGCAATAAGTAATGTGCAAAGTAAGTCTTTAAATGAATCTCTCATTGAGCCTGTTGTTTCGGAGTCTGATGGTGGAGGAGTACCAACTGTTCCTGAACCTAGTGGTACAAGCCTTTCCTGATGGCAGCAATGAGAACAAAGGGTTCCCTGGTGTTGCGACTGGTGCGGTTTCTTGGTGAAATATGCAAAAAGTGGTTTATCCAAAGTTGTTAAAGTCAGTGAAGAGATGCTATTCTTTGACACTATAGTGAGTTTTGTTGAAACAGCACAGATGGCTGAGGATCAAGAGGTCAGACTGGGAATGAGGCACAGAATTATAGTGACAGGCCATTGGATTTTCATAGCCCACTTACACAAGATTGGCAATTAAAAGGAGTCACCCAGAATTTCTACTATGAATCGCTCTCTGGTCTGGCAATTCAAAATATAAATATGTTATTATAAATATGGTAATATTTAGGTTTATCATCCAAACAAGACTCATTCCCCATAATGCCCAGAGACATAATCAAAGTTCGAGGAAAACCTGTTGCCTTCAAGGTTTGAAGAGACTGTTACCTTATGTATTTTTTTTTGGACACAGTGGTAAAACAAGCGACATTTCTGCTGAAAAATTCACTGGTCTTCATACACAAAATATATTTTGGAAAGCAGGCCAATCACACCACTCTTCTTCAAAATTACTTTTATCATCTTGTTGCGTCAAAAGATATTATCAGGATAAAGGATAAAAGAAAAATGTGGAAATTTTATTTAAATTCATTAGCACATTTTCATTGTTTTTTCTAGTTTGTTTCTTCTTTGCATTTACTTGCTGCAGGTACTTTAATATGGCATCCAGTCTGTAAACAAGCTGCCAGGACAGAAGAAAAGCAAAAGGTAAACTGAATAGAATATTGTCATATTTGAAATTAAATAATTGAGTTTAAAAACGAATTGTCTCTTTTTAAAAGAAAAACTCTTACGTAATCATTAAATGACATACAGCCTCTTATTCCTGATTCTTATTGCTGATTTATGTTCACAATATTGGAAAATGATTTATAATTTTTCTAAATTTTATATGGCTAGGTTATAAACATTCCTTTTTGTGCCAGTTTGTGATTTGTATTTGATGGCAGGGAATAACTCCTTGAGGTTACTTGATTTGTTGATCCTCTACCAGAACTTGTGTGAATCAATTTTAACTTTAACACTTCTTTTGCCTTTGTTGGCTGAGACCACACAGTTTATCAAGCCCTGAGTGAAGGTAACATCTAACAGGATGAACTATTCCCTTTGTTCACAAAATCAGTTAACTCTGATTTTAAATAATCACTTGAAAAGTGAAGGGAGATATCAGTCATAATCTCTCCATATACAAAGTTATCTTGCCTCATGATGTGGTTCTTAAGATGTATAATATAACTCATGGAGAAAGAGGAGCAGTGAAAGATAGGCAGTGGAATCAGTTCCATTTTGCATTGAAAGCTGGGATGACAAATGTTCAACTCTGCAAATTCCTGAATTCTCAAATGTAAATAAATGTTACAAAGCCATATCATGTGCTGCAAGTAAGTGGGAAGGAAAGGTATTTGGCTGCATGTACTTGCTTCTCCAGTAAAAACATTCAACTGTGATGATGCCTTCTGCCTATGAAAATCAAATATGACTGCGAAATATGGAAAGGACTATTTCCATCACTTTAAAAATAGGAGGAAGGAAAAGCAGGGGAGACAACTCCATGGGACGGTGACCACAGTGGCGGACCAGTGAGGAGCTCTGCAGCTGAAAGCACACAGGCTGTGGGCTGCTGGTGACTCCGGTCAAAGGATTCACACCAGGCTGTGGTCTGCTGAAGACTGGCTTGAGATTAGCTGAAGGGGTACCAGGTATTGGAACCAGAATATGAGAGGGGACTGAAGGCTTCCTGATTGTGTCAGTGGTTTGGATCTGGAGCTCAGGTTACCGATGTTCTGTAAGTTTGTGGCAGCAGATCTATGGAGACTTTGTGACTCTGCGGAGACTCTCTTTTGCTTCTCTTTCTCTGACTGGGCAATTTTCGATGATGGTTATAGACTAAAGTCAATTCTGTGTAATATTACACCTGTTTTATTACATGACAATTGAACTTGGGATGGTAAGCATGGAGAAAAAAAATTAAAATTGCACATATTGGACCTCAGAAATAAAACAGAAAATGGTGGAAAAGCTCAGCAGGTCAGGCAGCATCTTAGGAAAGAAAATCAATTCACACTTCAGGTCCAGGATCCTTCATCAGAATTGAAACAGTGAGAAGCAAGTTAGACAAGGAATCAGAGAAGGTAGGGGAAATCACTCTGATAGGGAGAAGACATAGGGCAGCTAATGGTTGATTAAGTACATTGACTGTGTAATGAATTCCTAATATTTTATATGGTCTGTACTGTGAATGAAGGGGGGCTGGGAGAAAAAGACATGACCAGGTGTATAATGTGATGAGGGAGTTGGTGATCAGAAGTTGAGGATAGTGAATGACTTGAATTCAGAGTCAAGGGGATACTGAGAGCAATGAGTTGGAAATGTTTGCTAATCATTATACAACTTTGGGTCTGGGTACAAAGATGTTTGGAGTTTTTTTAAGCATCATGTTAAAATACTGTTGTTCTTGGACTGACTACTGATTTTCAGTTAATTGGCACACCCAGAACAAGAGTCAATTGCCTACATAATATTCCAACAGCAGTATTGAAGGACATTGGTCTAACAATTGATGAGAGGATGAAATATCTCTAGAAGCTCTGAGCCAAATTTCCTGCATTAACCAAAACAAAAAAAAACATTGGAGCTGCTATTATGTCCCTTACTGGTCCATAATGGTTCCCATTGTTCTGATAGGAGTATGATATAAGAGTATGATAGGAGCAAAACTATCTTCATGTATGCCAAGGTATGAGCATATTTTCTAATTTTGATTGTGTGGCCTTTAGGTTACTCGTACATCTTCTGAGAGCATCTCATCTGTACCTGCCTCAAGTACTTCAGGATCCCCTAGTCGCATAATATATGTAAGTTTATTCAGTGCTTTCCATATTTAGAACATCTCAACATGTGTGGTGTGAAAAATTGAATAAATATTGTTCAGTGCATAGATAAAATACAAGAACACCATATGCAGAGTTTAGCAGAGACATCTGAGTTTGAATCAAATTATTGGATTACAGACAAGTGAATAGAGGAAAAGGAGGATGGCAGGGCCCGGAACACAGGCTAACAGATAAAAAGTCAAAGGTGCATACAGATGGAAGGGTAGAAGAGAAAATGCTAATAAGTGATAGGGGGAGAGTGTAGCTCTTTGATACAAGAAGGAAGGGGGTGGGGAGCTGGATGTAAGAAAACAGAGGGCGAGGGAAAGTGAGAGATTCAAGTGAGAGCATTAACATCAACTTCTCCAATATCCATTCAGTGACCTGCTGAGTTCTCCAGCACAATGCACTCTATCCCAGCAATTGCAGAATTGATTGTTGAACCACATAAAAATTGCTTTTCGTCTCTTTTTGAATTATTGTTTAAATATTGGTTGAGTTATGTACCCATTCTTGTGAGCACACTTCCTGGAACATAATACAATAGAATCCCCAATGGGGATTGATATATGCCAGATAAGAGAATTTGCTAGTTGCTTGAGATTATATGTTGCGTAGATTGGTCAATTGATCACTGGGGTGCCAATTTTAAACTTACATATTTTTTACCTATTTATTTTCCAAGATCTCTTTTTGCCGGTTGCTTGAATTCCAGATAATGGGGATTTTACTGCACACAGGACAATTCAGCACAAGAACAGGCCTTTCTGCCTTTGATTACAGTGCCAAACACAATGCCAAATTAAAATAAATACTCTAATCACCCACTCCATCCTGTATGACTCATCTTCCTCCACCTAGCCCCTTTGTTCTCCTTGCCTATCTCTCTAGCTGCTTTCAGGTGCATCCATCGCCTTGAGGGCGGCTGCAGGAGTAGATCCCAAACTGAAGACTCATCTTTCAGATGGCAGCCCTGAAAGGCTGTTACAGTGTTGCCCGGTCCACCTGAAAGGACCTATTGATATCTAGGGGCGCCTCGGAGCACCTCCAGATCTGATGGAGGCAGAGTGACCGATGCCGCAGCGCCACCCATCATAAATATACAGCATAGTAATGACCGTCTTTCCTACCTATAATCCCTCACACAGGTGGAACCGCTCTGTGTTTCACACACAGTTCCAGCTGCGTGGGGGGTTTATAGGTAGGGAAGATCTCCATTACTATGCTGCATTTTGAGCCACAGAGAGCAGCCCCGGTGCAGGAGCGGACAGCCGGGCTGTGATAGCCTGCTCCGGCCACCCCTGCCCCGACATCCTCTGCCCTGACGTTCCTCCGCCAGCCACCCGTGCCCCGACGTCTCACGCCGGCCTCCCCTGCCCCGATGTCCCCCGACCCGCTGCCGGACAGCTGCCCCATTGCCTGATAGCTCCCTTCCCCGCTGCATGACAGACCCTGTTCTACTCGGGAGGGGAGGTCAGCAGTATGTCAGGGCAGGGGTGGCTGGCGGGGGACGTCGGGGACAGGAGCAGCAGGAGGGGGACATCGGGCAGCAGGGAGAGGGCTGTCAGGCAGTGGGGAGGGGAGCTGTTGGGTAACAGGGAGGGGGGCTGTCAGGTAGCGGGGATGGGCTGTTGGGGAGGGGGGCTGTCGGGTAGGGGGGCTGTCAGGTCATGTGGCGGGGGGCTGTCAGGCAACGAGGAGTTGGGTCACCAGCTGATGGTCATCACCCCACCCCCAGGCAGCCGCATACAGCAGCTGCACATTCAGGTGCCTCAGAAGAGCCTGAAAATGCACCGATTATCCCTCCCAGAGGAGGGTTGGTTTCGGCACCTCGGAGGTGCGTTCGGTGCATTCAGGTGGGTACCTTATCAGCCGCATAGGGTTAGAATATGGAGCTTTACTTTCAAAAACATTGAAACCCAGGTACATTGAGTTGCCAGTACTACAGTATTGTTTTTGCATTAAGGCATTGTAATGGTCACACCATCTATCCATGTACTAATCTAGACTCTATGTTCATCTGTCTTACCTTTATTGCTCCTTACATTGAAACAAACACACTCCAAACCATCACTTTTGCTCTGTTCATTTACTCTGTACCCTTTCAGACTTACTTCCATTACATGTACCACCCCCTTCTTGTTGCCCTGCTGCTCTAGGTCCACCATCACACCCTTCCACCACACCCCTCCAGTTTAAACTTTCCAAGTAGCACTGGCAAAACTTATTGCTCCCATCCACTTCAGATACTACCTGTCCCTCTTGTACCAATCCTATCTGCCATGGAAAAGAACCTGATGAATCATATATCTGAAACCCTCCATCCTGCAACAGCTCTTTAGCCACATATCCAACTGTATGATTTTCCTACTTCTTGTTTCACCAGCACATGGCACATGTTGCAATCATGAGATTACAACCCTGGTAGCCCTACTTTTTTTTAAACTCAATGCCTACCTCCTTCAAATCTATCCTCAAGAGAATAGCCAAAGAATAGCATTGACTGTGCTTTTGGAGAAATTTGTAAGTGGGCCATTTTCTGCAATCTATCTAATGGAAGCCTGGTGTGGTATTTTGGTGGTGGTAGAGGAGGGAAATTGTGAAAATAGTGTAGAGTAAAGCATTATCATACTTCACATTTGAATTGCTTAATCCCTGCTCTTTATAAATATTATGCAGTAATGCTAAGTATACAATTTAATACTCACCACTTTCATTATGGAAAACAGACGTTAAGCTTGTTAACTGAAGTCACAAATTGTAATTTCAAGGCTTCTAAATTTTCAAATCAAAATTTGCTGACATTTTGTTCTAATAAATTTAAGTGATCTGCAGAAGCAGACTTAAAATTATCTTGACTGTATCCAGATGTTATTGAACAAAGAACAACTAATAAATACATGGTGGTCCAGAATGAACTTATTAGGCTATCTTGATTTAGATTATCAGTTTAATTACACATGACATAATCAGACATGCCTTTCTATTCTACCCTATTCAAGTATTTTGTGAGTTTCAAGGGAGAATGCCCTTCTAACCACTGAAAACTAAATAATTAAATGAGTGAGAAGATACATGCGCAGATTTAGTCCTGTCAGTAGCATGGTCCAGAGTAGTTTCATTGTGTTGTACTTTAGCCTCCATAATTCATTCTGTTGAAATCAGTCAAGGTAATGCTCAAAACTGATTATATTTATGGATATCAACAAGGATGACTTTCTTACCAACCAGTAAAGATCAATTTTTATTATAAATAATGGTGTTCTACCTTGGAAGCGGGGAGAAAAGTTGGCAATTCTCCCTTGAGTATCAGGTCCAACTAAAAAGGGCATTATCATTTGCTCTTCTAAATGCATTGACTAGAATTTGTATCTGTTTTGCAGTGTCAGGCAGTTAGACTGCATTATGAGCAGTCGCTGCATTATGAGCAGCGAATAGAAATGAAGGAGGAAGAAAGTAGTCCTTGTTGGCATTGGATTTAGTGAAATTGTAGAGATGTAGAAAGACTGAAGAACTCATACCTTACACAGATCTAGATGGTTATGGTTGTTGGAGATGATCATTCTATAGCAGAACATCATTGGAAGCGTTCCTCAAGGTTATGCACAGGCCTAATTATTGAGTCAATGTAGAAATAGGCTCTTTGACCCATTAGATGCATGTCAGTCTTTAAGTTCACATCTACTTTAATCCCATTTCGCCCAGATGTGGGCCATAAGCTTTCCATGGATCACCAATTTCAGTGTTCATCTAGATATTTCTTAAGTGTGAGAGTACCTGTCTCCACTTCAGTCTTCTTCAATGGAGTCATCAACGAACTCGAAGTGGAATATTTGGTAATGATTGCGCAATGTTCAAAAAGTTAGCGAAGAGCAGCATGCCTGCATGCTGTGAGAACTCGAGAACATTGAGGCATGGTCTGGGAAGTGGAAGGTAACATTTCCAGCACAAAACTGACAGAAAATGAATGTCTCCAACAATAGAAATTGTAACTACCTAGCCCTGGCATTTAGTGGAATGTACTATCGCCATGGTTGCCAATCACTGAAAATTAACACTGATCAGAAACTTAACTGATTTATCCACATAAATGTCATGGGTCAGAGGCTCAGTATTCTGGGACTCCAATGCCTTTCTACCATTTGCCAATGTATGGGGTAGGAGGTTGATGGAATACCCAACTGTTGCCTGAATGAGTGCCCACCTCTCCAAAAGCTCAACCCTCTACCACCATAAGCATTAATTTCTCTTCTATCAGTAAACAGTAGATGAAGCGTGTATTATCAATAAAATGCACAGTGTTTTCTTACCTGAGTACTCTGATAGCACTGCCCAAATCCACAACCTCTACCATCAAGAATGCTAAAGGCAGTAAATGTCACAGTCGATTGCCTACAGATTGCCCATCAAGTCACACGCTTTGATTTGAAAATACATTGCCAAACCTTCATTATCACTGCATCTCTATCCTGGAACACTCATCCATAATACCAAAAGTACCTCAGCAGAAGGTTATCAGTGGTTTAAAAAGTTGGTTCACCAACTTCTCTGGGTAATGAGGCAAAGACAATAACTCTGGCATTCTTAGTGATACCCACATCCTGAAAAATAAATTCAAACATAACATAACATAACAATTACAGCACGGAAACAGGCCATTAGGCCCTTCTAGTCCGCACGGACAAAGAAATGAAATCAGGAATTGCAGTGAACTGGGATTCACTGGGTGGGTGTTGTGCTGATGGTTGGCCTGGCCTCCGGCTTCGCCCCCATCTGCCCACATATAACCCTGGTTTCCTGCCTAAACCCAGAACCCTTCTGAAGACTACTGTTGAGCCCTACCCTTAGTTATAAGCTAATAAAAGCGTTTGTTCTCCCTCCAGTCATGAGGGCTTTTATTCATGCTGCAGGAATGTTTTAGGATTCTAAGCAGAGAAGATATAGTGAGGTTTGTGGGTGTTAGGAATGATGGGTAATGGTAAGACAAGTAAACAGAAACCACAACTCCTTTAACATGGCATAAGAATGACTTACTTTATTAGCTGATGAGACAAGGGAAAACTGGGGTGAATTTAAAATGATTGTTATATCTGATATTTACAACTTCAGTAGAATCATTAATGTAATATTTACCAAACGATTTTTAACAATTTCACATCGTGCAGAGTTTGTGGTCAGGAGAACTAAGCTTAAAATGTGAGCTTAAAAGCATTCAATTTTTGAAAACTGATTTTACATATATATGTTGAAAGTACACTCTGTGGTATAAAGTTCAGCTTTATAGATCTTTCTTCGTTTGGTTTTCTTTATTCTATTTAAGAAATCCTTTTGAACGATTGAATCATTGTCTTACCAAAGTGAAGGAATTTATGATAAATTCATGAAGCAGTCATTCACATTCCTGCATTCTCCCCAAACTAAGTAATGGACAGAGGCTGATAATTAAGTGACCCTCCTGGAAGTGGCACAAAGAACCATTATTCTCGATGGGGATCAAGGCGCCCCCTAGAGAAATTCTATTCCAGTATAACTACATTCCGGTAAATACGGTCTTAATTTTTTTTGACAGCATGATGTCATCACTTTGTAGCATCCACACCATTTTTAGATCTATCATAATTTTAGAACCTGAAAGTTTCAGTATTGCCTTAAAAAGGAGCACAAAAATAAAATGCTGCTGTATTTTCACTTTGATGACACTACCTGTGTTTCTCCTTTAAAAAAAAGGGTTTAGTAATAATATTGCAATCTATATTTATCTGAAAGTATATTAATAAAAACCACCCTCAATCCATTCCTTCATTTACAAGTCAAAGCTTCCACTGCTCTTGGGGAAAAAAAATAAAGCTGCAGGGCACAAACAGTTCTGGGGTATAAGATTTGTATATGCAAAGGTATGTGAAATGATTAAATGATTTGGTTAATGGTTTAAATTGTTTATTTTGAAATATGAACTAATTTTCTTGAAGGGGACATGAGTACTCAAGTATTTGAAACAGTTGTACTGTTACTTTTGTTCCTCTGTTTTCTTTGCTTCCTGCTCATTGTCTCTTGCATCCTTCTTTTGTTCTTCCTCTCTTAGGCCAAACTAGATGATGAGATTCTTGACTACAAGGATTTGGCAGCTCTTCCCAAAGTTAAGGCCATTTACAATATTGATCGCCCTGATATGATCTCCTATGCGCCATATATCAATTACTCTACTATTGACAGGCATAGAATGGGGGAGGTACTGAACAATTGACAGCTCAAGAAATTCAATATTAAAAAAAAATAGGCCTGGATTTTTCTACTGGACAGCCTTCAATTAGGATATGTGATTTTTATGTTGGTAACACCACCTTATAAAAAGCTAAATAAAATGATTGAATCAGAAGAGATTTTCAGAAAGTATTAATATATAAATGGGCATAAGGATCAAGATTTATGACTTTTCTTAAAGGAATAGTTCCTCTTCACAATCTTACAATGGAATTTTGTGGGCCTGAACGATGATTCTATTTGTGGCGAACGAGCTGTCACAAAGCATTTAGTTAGATTTCTACTCAAATAGGAACTAATATTTAATTGAGCATGTGGACATCACATTTGGGAGCTGAATTTTCTTTACACGATATGTCCAGAGGAAAAGTCCAGACCATCAAATCTCTTTCTTCAATTCAAGCATTAATCATGTGAGATTAATAGTATAAGATTTGCCTTTTTAAGTATTACTCTTTGGGTCCATCGGTTTGCCTGGTACAGATTATGCTAAACATACATTGAAATGTTGCTGTTTGATGTTTGAATAAATATTGGATTGGTTTGTGCTGGCTGCCACACTGCAGTTCCAGTGAGATCCAACAAAGATTAACCAGAATGTGCATGGGAAGACAGTCCTGAAAATATGTACTGAGGTCAGAAACACACTCAGATCACCCTGCTCTTTGCTCAGTAAGTTACCCCCTCAACTCCCCCACCAATCAGAAACCCTTGCACCATTACTCCATACACCCAAATGAGTGAGATTGTTGTTACTTGCTTAGCAAGCAGTAATGTAATGCATAAGTTGGGTTGTGTGCATAAATGATTACAACACTTGCTTAGAGTAAGGGTGGTGTGATTTGGATTTTCATTGGTACTGAGCCTTAGCACATTTTTCAAAATGTGACCCAAAAATAATGGCAATTCATATCTCGGCATAGGCACCTATGAAAACAACATTTTCCATTCTTCTCTCAAAATGCATGTAAATATTTTAGAGATATGATCAGCTGAACAGTGAATACCTTCTTTCTATCATGCAACTATTTCCCGAATGGACTTTATTCAAATGAGAAATTCTTTAGCTGCAGTCAAAGGCCTGTGTATTCTGAATAAGGAATAATCCGTGGTGATTATTAAAAAATTAATGGAAAGTTAAGCTTAGACACGTGACCTATTCTTACATGTACCATTCTTGGTATGCTTATTAATTCAAAGCTGTTCATGCAAAAAAAATATGCGTAAGGAAATTAAAATTATGTTAAAACAATGCAAATAAGATCTGCAGATGTTTTGGACAATGATCACAGTGACAGCCAACCACTGAAGGTGAAATACATGTAATCAATACAGAATCAAAGTTGGTTTGCCAGGGGTCAGAATATACTGCAACTAAATAATGATGGGAGCACCAGACCAGGCAGCTAAGTATTTTTATTGCATGGCTTGTAAGCCAACAAAATCACAACTGCTCTTCCCAGGCATAAGCAAATTCTTTGCCTGACTGGCTGCCCATTCCTTCCCACAGTGAACTAAATTCCAGACGGTGTATCCTTCCTCCTTATTGTCAGTGAAAGTCCTCTCCTTTTCCTCATGGCGGGGAACCTCCCCAATATTTTCTTCCCTCTGCTCTTGTATGCCAAGGATATCAATTAAATTGGCTGCTAGATGGGAAACAGAATAAAGCAATAAAATGCAGATATTCCATTGAAATGAACAGTATCCCTGTATTCCAATCTTTCCAGATCTTTGCTCCCCCATCCCTTTCAATAAAATGCTAATTTAAGCCCAAAGTTTCTTCAGAAAGATATATGGAGGTGAAGGCATCCTGGTTATTCTTGACGGTGCCTCAAAGTCCAGCTGTAAATTTTAAAATCCCTGATTTTGAATTCTCCACTTGATGCCTGGGGTCTGTCTTTCTTTGTCTTGACTATTCCTTTTCATTCTATTTTTATTTGGGATGTTCATAGCAGAACATTTCTTTGACTTATACAACCTATTCCTGTAGTCCATTGATGATTTGGCAAGGACCAGAATGCTCAATTATTTCAATTGTATGCCTTGGCACCTCTGCGGACAATATGTCTGTTTATTCTATGTTCAGTAATAACTTCAAAGAGTTAAACACGTGTATTTTTTCTTTTCCTAGCCACCACAACTGCTTTATCCAACACAAGCCAAGGTAATTTGCCATTTATGTTCTTTTGGAGTTTATATAAGAGATGTCAGCAAGAGGAAATGAAGCATATACATTTCAGATAGTCATTAAAGTATCTCTGCTGCCATTCTCATTTCAGAACTGTTGCTTCAGTCTTGTAAAAAAAAAAGGCTTATTCAATAATATATCTAGTTCAGACCCAGTTGAAACATATACAGGCTGGTGGAGAAATTGTCCTCGCTGGTACTCAACACCCCTCTCTGTAACTGGATTCTGGACTTCCTAACAGAAAGACCACAGTCTCTCTGGATCAGTGTTAGAACATCAAGCATCATCACACTGAGCACTGGTGCACCTTAGGGCTGTGTGCTCAGCCCACCCTTGTTCACGGTACTGACCCACGACTGCATCGCCAGATCCAGCTCCAACAATGCCATCAAGTTTGCAGATGACACAACAGTCGTTGGCCTCATCACCAACAACGACGTGTCGCACTACAGAGAAGAGGTGGAAAATCTCGTGAAGTGGTGTGAGAATAACAAACTGAATCTCGATGTGGACGAGACGAAGGAGAAGATCGTGGACTTCAGGAGAATCATGAACGACCACCCTCCATTGCACATCAATAACTCTATAGTGGAGAGAGTGGAGAGCACCAAGTTCCTTGGAGTTCACTTAACTAGTGACCTATCGTGGTCACACAATATCTCCTTCCCTGTCAGGAAGGCTCAACAGAAGCTGCAATTCCTGAGAAGATTGAAGCAGGCAAGACTATTAGTCACCATTATCTATCGAGAAATGGATCAGAGGTCAATCCACAGGACCATAAGAGTGGCAGAGAGGATCACTGGAGTCTCCCTACCCCACAAAATCATTGAAGACCCTTCCCATCCTATAATGGGAAAGACACACAGGGGTATCAGAGCCTGCACCACCAGGCTGAGAAACAGCTTAAATTGTCACACTAACAAACTGAAACTCTCATAGATAAGAAGTAATATTTATTTATTTAATTGAAAATATGGATACTTGTGCTGCCTATGTATTGTTTGTCTGTATGTGTGTTATGACTGGTTGTGTGTCTGTGTGTTTTGCACCGAGGACCGGAGAATACTGTTTTGTTGGGTTGTACTTGTGCAATCAGATGAAAATAAACTTGAGTTGACTACAATTCTGCAGTTGCATTTGGAAAAGGAGGATAATTAATGCCACTTGATTTTTCCACTATTGCATTTTTACACGTGGGGCCTGACAATAAATTTCTTTGTTCCAGACAACAGAGTTTGCTCTCTGATTAGCACAGATTTCTCCCTTTTTAAAAATGATCATAAGGATGTCAACTCTGAGATTCCCTGGTGCAAACTCCTCTTTACTGCAGAAGATTTATGACTGTCTGCTCATGAGGTCTTGTTTTTGGTTAAAATAGGGCCTTTTTGACTATTTTGTCAGCAGCGAATAGTACTAATGCTGGACCAAATATCTTGCTGGAGAATGGAGTGAAGGGTACTCATCTCAATTAAGAGCTGGTCATGGAGGACTTAAAAGTGTTCCTATTCATTGCCACTTTGTCCATGCTGAGTTCAATGCCATTCTTGACTCAGAGCTGTAGATTCTTGAAGATTTGTACTGCAAATGGCCTTGACTTTGCCAAAGAATCAACAAAAGTCATGGCCGTCAGATGATTGTGAAACTTCTTGTGCTTTTTTCTTAAAGAGAAACCAAAACACATATACGTAAATGTTCACATACATCCTCCCCCTCACCACATTCTGACCACCTTGGTACCTTTGCCGGCAGTAGCTTCTGGAAATGACCGATAGTACGAGTGCAACCATCTCAGAGTTACATATGTATTCCGTAAGCACTCATAATACAGCGAAAAATGCATAAAGGGTTTCCATTTATGTAAAAAAGATTCGTGGAGCCTTTTTATGTAAATTTGATTTTCTCCAGTTGATGAACCATCAACAACTCGAAAAGACTAGAAATTATGTAAAACTGATGGGCTTTTATTAGCAATAGGATGGAGGCTGTTGAATATCCTGAACTGGGGAGGGGGCTCTGGAGCAAGTCACCTTTATTCAGGACTCTGTGGGAGGAGTCACAGGTACAGTCAGCCTAAAGGGTGCGACCAGACAGCTAAATATACATACAGTGGTTGAATAAAGAAACTGATGCCCTTAATCCATTGTGTATTTGAAGGGCATCTATCAGACTTCCAGTACAACAAGATTAGACATTTGATTAATAAGGATGCAAACGCTATTACCTCTTTCTGCAGAGAATTTAAGGAGTTGTCAGAGATTCCAAATAAAGCAGTCAATTGGCAGGGTTTCAAATTAACTTTAAATATTTTGGATAGTGTGCTAAAGACTCCACTCCAGAACCCTAGTACTTAGTTGGCAAGGGGAGCTATTACATTTGTCCTCTATTTCAGGATAAATGGCTGTCTGTTTGGATTTAGATAAGTGAACCCTTTGTAGCACCTTAAATCAAATAAGTTTCAATTGAGCACAGGAGGTGGTAGAATGAATTCTATCAATAGCTTCTTCCCACAATTTCTCCTCAGTTGTTATTGCTCCCATTCTGACTTTATTTTGGAAAGTGATTGTCTTTTGATTGACAGAGAGAAATTGTCTCTCTCCATCCTGGGTTAACTGATTTCTTCCCAGGATTGCTTGGCACATAGCTGAGGGAAATTTGAGAAAGACTATGAAATAAAACGTCGAATCTGAAAATAGTGAAATAAATGTGTTGATGATAAGCGGACTGTGTGTGACTAAGAAGTGAAGCTGCTAAACACTCTGTCAGCATAAAGGCCTTGAAGATATTTGAAACCTTTAGTTTGCCAAACTTTAAAAAAAAATCAGTAACTGATGGTGAGAATGAGCGATTGTTATTTAAGGGACTCTGCCTAATGCAGCTCCCCACTTTGAATGTCATCTCATCTGTTACCAAATCTTTCTTTGGCTTGGCTTCGCGGACTAAGATTTATGGAGGGGTATGTCCACGTCTGCTGCAGGCTCGTTGATGACTGACAAGTCCGATGCGGGACAGGCAGGAACGGTTACAGCGGTTGCAAAGGAAAATTGGTTGGTTGGGGTTGGGTGTTGGGTTTTTCCTCCTTTGTCTTTTGTCAGTGAGGTGGGCTCTGCGGTCTTCTTCAAAGGAGGTTGCAGCCCGCCGAACTGTGAGGCGCCAAGATGCACGGTTGGAGGTGAGATCAGCCCACTGGCGGTGGTCAATGTGGCAGGCACCAAGAGATTTCTTTAAGCAGTCCTTGTACCTCTTCTTTGGTGCACCTCTGTCTCGGTGGCCAGTGGAGAGCTCACCATAGAACACGATCTTGGGAAGGCAATGGTCCTCCATTCTGGAGACACGACCCACCCAGCGCAGTTCAGTCTTCAGCAGCATGGATTCGATGCTTGCGGACTCTGCCAGCTCGAGTACTTCGATGTTGGTGATGAAGTCATTCCAATGAATGTTGAGGATGGAGCGGAGACAGCGCTGATGGAAGCGTTCTAGGAGCCGTAGGTGATGCCGGTAGAGGACCCATGATTCGGAACCGAACAGAAGCATGGGTATGACAACGGCTCTGTACATGCTGATCTTTGTGTGTTTCTTCAGGTGGTTGTTTTTCCAGACTCTTTTGTGTAGTCTTCCAAAGGCACTATTTGCCTTGGCGAGTCTGTTGTCTATCTCTTTGTCGATCCTTGCATCAAATGAAATGGTGTAGCCAAGGTAGGTAAACTGGTTGACCGTTTTGAGTTCTGTGTGCCCGATGGAGATGTGGGGGGCTGGTATTTAACATATTAAGCACCACTGGATTGTTAGTGTGGTTAGAAGGTTTTATGGACAAAGAAAAATATATCACGGAGGCTAACGAAGATGATTTGCAAAATAATTCCTCCAGTTTATACCATGAGAGCTCAGGGGAGTGAACCCATTAGCAAAGATTATATATGTGTGCTGCCCAGTAGTAAAATTGGAAATTGAGAAGAGCGAGTCTTCCACAATAATTCCTTACAACTTTTAGAGATTTCCCATTCCAAATAAAGGAGAAAATTATTTTATCCAGAGAGGTGAAAAATATTTTGGAAAAAATAAGGGAATAGTTTGAAACAGGTAAAGAAATCTTGGCAGTATATTAATTTTAACTACGTTTATTCTGCCCATTAGCGATAAAAGACAATTGCTCCATCTCTGAAACTCTGATTTCACCAGGTCAGTAAGAGAAGTCAATTTTTTATTAGGAGGTTGAAAAATGTTTGTGTGATTTTTCTCCTAGGTGCATGAAACCTGTTCGATTAAACTGAAAGGGCAAATCTGATTAATTAAGTTGCAGAGCTGTTGCGTTGATGTTTATAACCTGAAAGAGAGCCGAACTCCCCCAAAATGGATAGAATAGAAGAGACACTTCTCTGTGGATCTATTACAAACAGCAGAAAATCATCTGCGTTTCATGAAAGTCTCTTTTCCAGTCCATTTTAGATAAACCCTTTAAAGGCAGGGGAAGAATGTCATATAATTGAAAATGGTTAATTTGCAATTGTGAATAGACCTTGTTGGGTACCACATTCAAAGGCAAAGTAATTGGAGTGAATATTGTTGTGTACAGATGCTTGAAGTGCAGTGTAAGACGAATCCAAGAGAAAAGCTTGTTACCAAATCCAAATTTCTTTAATACAGCAAAAGATACTTCCACTCTACCCTATCAAAGGCTTTTTAAAAAAACATTTAGCAAAATCACAACTTCCAGAGACATTGTCAAATGTTTAGAGTAGATAAAAGTGTAGGGATGTTAAAGGACAAATGGTGCTGTTTTATGAAACCATTCTGCTCTTCAATAATGATCTTTGGTAACACTCTCTAGTTGAGGTGCTATGACCTTGGCTGACTCTTTAACACCAACATTGAGTAGAGATAACAGCCTGTAGGAGCCACATGATGTGGGATCCTTCTCCTTCAGGAGGAGAATTATTGATGTTTGAGTTAAAGTAGATGATAAAGCTCCTTGCTCCAGTGCTTCATTAAATACAGGTAATAACAATGGAGATAATTTAACATTATATTTTTGATAAAACTCCATAGAAAAACCATCAGAACCTGGAGCTCTATGAGACTGTATTGTTTTAATCCATTATGCAATCTCATCTAGAGTTAATGAGGCATCCATTTCCTTAACTAAATTGGAGTCAATGATTGGAATTGTTGGATTGTTAAGAAACTGGTTCATTTTGGTGTCCGAAGCATATTTGGATTTGTTGAGTGAGGGGGCGTGGCAAGATGGCGTAAGGATCAGACGTGCCTTCCAGTCCTCTCCTGACTCTATCTTATTGTTTTGTCTAGAAATGCCCGTTAAAATTCTTTAAAAGTTTAGATAATTTCAGTGCTGTTAATTTAACTTATGATGGTACAATTGGTGAAAAAGAGCAAAAAAAACGACAACAGATCATCAAAAAACTACATTTTCCAAAAGTTCAAGTTTTGGAGCCTACCTGCAGGAAAGACACCGGGACTCAGCGTGAAATGGATCCCAGGACAGAGGTACAGTGTTCGGATGTAGAGCTCTATGTTACATCGGTAGAGCCTCCTAAAGAGGGCGCCAAACAGCCTTTAGAACAAAGAGTTACTCAAAGGCTTTTGTCAACTGTAGAGGTGGCGCTGCAAACTGCACCTCTTGAGATAGAAGAACCTATACAACTTGATGTACTGGGAGAACTTAATACATTATGGACTGGGGAAAACCCCGGCCAGCGTCCTCCAGTCACTGCTGGAGAGGCTGTGGCTGGGGTTTCCACACGCAGTCATACTACAAGGAAGGCAACCAGAATGAAGGAAGGAACAGAAGATCCTTTGGTTATGCAGAAGAAGCAGGAATCTGTTGAGCCAAAATCTCTTCCAATTGAAAAGATTTTTGTGAATCTTGAATCTAAATTATTTTATACAATGCAGGGATTATCCAAGATTATGACTGTACTTGGTACTAGGTTTAATACTCTGGTGAAAATACATTCTCAACAGATGGCTGAGTTTGGAGCTTTTAAGCTTGAAGTGAGAGATAAATTTAATTCGTGTGAAGAAGATATAGATGAAATACGGGATCAAGTTTTTGATGTGACCAAAATGGTCGAAGACTTACAAACTCAAAATAAAAATTTGGTGAAAAAGATTGATTATTTGGAAAACCAATCCAGACAGAACAATATAGAGATTATAGGTTTGCCGGAAGGTATGGAGGGACCAGACCCAAGAAAATTTTTTATGGAATGGATTCCGCAGGTGCTGGGTCAAGAACATTTCCCGGAAGGTATAATACTGGAACATGCTCACAGAGCCTTGCGCCGAAGACCTATTTCAGGTCAAAGTCCAAGACCTGTTTTGGTTCGTTGCTTGAATTATTACGACAGAGAAATAATTTTACGAGTGGCTATTAGAAATGCACAAAAGAGAAAATCACCCTTAATGATTCAAAATAATCGAGTTTTCTTCTATGCGGATTTGAGTCAAGAAGTTATGTTCCAATGACGGGAATTCAATCCTGCTAAAGAGTTGTTGTGGAAGAAAGGTTACAAGGCAGCCTTTAGATATCCAGCTGTTTTGAAGGTTTTTCAAGATGGTTACCAACCAAAGTTCTTTGATTCTCCAAAGGAAGCTATAGCATTTGCTCAAGAGCTGCCAATTACTCAGTTTCAACAGAGACATAGTCCGCCGTGATCTCTAAGGAGACAAGAGATGGAAGAAAAGAGCCGTGCTCCAAGAAGGAATGGTTGTAATGGTGACTTGGCAGTTGGAGCTGATTAAAAGAAGTTGTCCTTTTTTTTTCTAATGTAATTTTTTTTAAAAAAGGGATATTAAGTAATGATGATGTTAGTTTAAGATGAAGTGAGAGTTGGGGGAGAGAACTGGATAGGCACTATTTCCTGAAAGTCATCTGCTACGTGTGAGTTATCTCACACCCATTTTTTTTTTGGGAGTTACCGCATTGCGCAGTTTAGACGGGAGGGCGTATTTTTCACCTCCTACCCGTTTTTTTTCCTTTTTTTTGTATTATTAGATTAAAGAGTGAAGGGGTTTTTTTTTGTTTAAATATAAAAAAAAGCATAGGAAAGTATTTGATTGTTTAAAAAACTAAAAATTGATGTGGTTTTTTTGTAAAGTTTATTCAGTAGATAAGGAATATCTGAAATTTAAATGTGAATGGGATGGATAATTTTTTTTTTTTTTTTTCTTTAACTTTAAGGTGAAAGGAGTGGTAATTCTGGTGTATATTATTTTGCTATTTTAGTTATAGAACGAAGGGAATAATGGTGAAAGTTATAAATTGAATTGTACAATTCTTAATGAGGCTTGAATTTTGTTTGTGGTTTATGCTCCATTTGTTGAAGATATAGATTTCGTTGTAGATGTGTTTTTATTATTTGGATATCTGAATTTTAACGTAATGATTGGGGATATTTAAATGTGGTATTGGTCCTTTTATTGGATAACTATTCAAGAGTAAAAGGGAAAAATGGTGGAAGAGTACTAAAATTGAATTGTACAATGCTTAATGAGGTTTGAATTTTGTTTTAAGATGGTGGTTTATGTGACTAATACGATGATAGATGTGAAGTTAGTTGATATTTGGTGAAGGTTTATCTCTATAGAGAAAGTTTTTTTTTTCATCTTTTTTTTCATGCTACAATTTTTTTTAAGAATTGATTATTGTTTAAGAATTTTTGATAGATAATGTTACTAACTTTAATTTTTTATATTACGTTTGAGTTAAATATATGTTTCATCTTAACTCCGTTTGTTAAATATATGCATTTAAGTTTGATTTAAATGTTTTTTAAGTCTGATATCTTAGTATTAATTACTTTTCTTTTTGTTAGTATTTTAATCGGTTATGTTTTTGTTTTTTTTTGTAAGTGGGTTTTTTTCTCACATATATTATTAACTTTATTAATTCTTCACTCTTTATTTTGGGGGAAAGGGGGGTTGGACTAATTTGAGTTGGGTTATTAATGTGTAATATTTATTGGGGAGGGTATAGTTTATTTAGATTACTGATACTGTATTGTAATTTTATTATTTTATTCTTAATTTTTTAAAATCTAATCCTATATGTTATTCATGTTATAAAATCTTAAATAAAGTTTAAAAAAAAAGGACTTGTTGAGTGAGGAGCAAAAAGATTTAAAGGCATCATTTCCATGGGATCTAATATTATGTAATTAGAGGAGTCTCTAATTTGGGGTGTCAGCTTTGATGCACTCTGATGTTTTAATTGGTGGGCCAATAGATGGCTTTCCTTTTCCATAATATGAACCACAAATTTGCATTAGTAAATGCTCTGCCTGTGTAGTTGATGCTTGTAAATCAAGACACTATTTATATGCTTCTTCAGATGGACAACCTGCATGGTGTTAATCTACTTTATTAATAGCAGATCCTGGCAGTATGTTTCTTATTTAATGAAAATGAATATGAAATTATTTGACCCTTCGAATAGCACTTAAGTGACTTCCAAAGTAGGAATAGGAGGTTGATTCATTTTGATAGAAATTCACTGAGAGACTGATATAAGTTCACAAAATTTTTCATCTGCCAGAAGATGAGTGGAATCTCCAGCATGGTGGGTTAATGGAATGACTGGATAGTTGAAGGTCTAATAATAATGGTTCATGTTCAGAGACAACAATACTGGAATAATCTGGAAAAAAAAACAAAGAGAGCAATCCAAAAAGAAATAATATATCCTAGAGTATGAATTATGAACTTTGGAAAAAAGAATGAACATTTTTTAGTTAAGGGATTGCAAAATCTCCATTCTGCAATATCAGAAAGTGACCTAGCCATGGCTGATTGGGAAGTGTTGCAGAGATTAAATCAGTTTAGAGTCGGGTCCATAACATAATTTAAGTCTCCCCACAAAAAATGATTACCAAGTGGGTATCGAACGAGATTAGTAAATGAGACGTCATCGAAGTTGGATGTGGAAACATTGACCAGTAGCATGTATTTCTGCAAAAGCTAACCTGCCACTATGATAGATCTAGCATTTCTGTCCGTTAACATATTACTGTATATGCCATTGCATGGGACAATCCTTAAAATTGAGTTGTCCTATACAAATTTTCTAAAATTCTTACCTTGATGACGAAGTCGCAACACCTCCTTCATCTTCCTGCCAACTCCAACACAATGTAACGCATGCTCTGTTAGTTATATGTGAAATCTCAATGCTTTTCAGCAGGGTCCATCTGCCCAGTCCGACTGTTGTCGGCTCTGTACAGATTTTAAACGGCCTGTTACAGGAGCTGACAGTGGTCAGTGGTAAGTGGTCAGTGGTAAGTGCCAGATTTGGGGGTGTGGTGGGGTCATCTTATACCAAGGGTACCGCTCAAAACCAAAATTTTAGGTGGAATTTCTGGGGTTGTCCTATATATACTACGGCATATACGAACAATGGTTTAAATTGAATACTTTTATTAAAGTAACAACCTCGTATGATTTAGCGTTGAAATAAAAATGAAAGGCCTGACTTAGTCTTTAATGCGAAGGTGAGTCTGCTCTAAGAATACTAAATCAGGTTTTAACCAATTTAGATCTTTTGATCTTTTGACAAGACTTCCCATTCCTCAAATATTCCAACTGAGAAATCTGACAGGGATCTCCACACCGGGAGTGCTCAGATTTATTGAGTTTTACATTTAGATTTTGTGGGCTATAATGTCATAATTGAGTATGAATGCAAAGGTGGTCCTGACCCCCAACTCCCCCCCCCCCAATATACATAAACAAAACTACAGACAGATCCGCATACTTACTACAATGTCTCCATGTTAAAACTAACCATGGGGACAGCACTTTACATCCATGTGGTCCCATCATCCTTACACCTAAATGGCAAGGACTCAGAGAATGAGCTAAAACAGAAAATAAATATTCAAATTCAAACATTAAATTCATAGGCACATAGCAAGGCACTTCAGTTGACTGCGTGGTTCAGCCCAGTAAGTCCGAATACAAATTTAACAGTACTGTTGCCATACTATATAAATCTTCTAATTATGCCTTAACAACCTTGACATGTTTAATAACTGCAAATAAAAATAAGAATGCACAAATAATAGCGCCCCATTGAACTCACACTTCAATCGATTGTTTTTTAACATCTTGACATACTCTCTCAATTACTGGTTCTTCATGCTTTGGTGATGAACTGCCCAGAGAGACAACATCAGGTGAGATTGAGGCTTCAGTCTGGTGTGACTATGTAGTACATCAGTTTTTTGGCTTCTTATTAGGCATTTCAACACTTCAAAATCCACGCCCGTTACGCCAATGCTTTGTCAACTATAATCAAGTGGTAGAACACTATCTCTTCTTTCTTTTCTTTGGCTTGGCTTCGCGGACGAAGATTTATGGAGGGCTATGTCCACGTCTGCTGCAGGCTCATTGGTGACTGACAAGTTCGATGCGGGACAGGCAGGCACGGTTGCAGTGGTTGCAAGGGAAAATTGGTTGGTTGGGGTTGGGTGTTGGGTTTTTCCTCCTTTATCTTTTGTCTGAGGTGGGCTCTGCGGTCTCCTTCAAAGGAGGTTGCAGCCCGCCGAACTGTGAGGCTCCAAGATGCATGGTTGGAGGCGAGATCAGCCCACTGGCAGTGGTCAATGTGGCAGGCACCAAGAGATTACGTTAAGCAGTCCTTCTACCTCTTCTTTGGTGCACCTCTCTCTCGGTGGCCAGTGGAGAACTCGCCATATAATACGATCTTGGGAAGGCAATGGTCCTCCATTCTGGAGACACGACCCACCCAGCGCAGCATGGATTCAATGCTTGCGGACTCTGCCAGCTCGAGTACTTCGATGTTGGTGATGAAGTCATTCCAATGAATGTTGAGGATGGAGTGGAGACAGCACTGATGGAAGTGTTCTAGGAGCCATAGGTGATGCCGGTAGAGGACCCATGATTCGGAGCCGAACAGGAGCGTGGGTATGACAACGGCTCTGTACACGCTGATCTTTGTGTGTTCCTTCGGTGGTTGTTTTTCCAAACTCTTTTGTGTAGTCTTCCAAAGGCGCTATTTGCCTTGGCGAGACTGTTGTCTATCTCTTTGTCGATCCTTGCATCGGATGAAATGGTGCAGCCGAGGTAGGTAAACTGGTTGACCGTTTTGAGCTCCAAGAAAAGTGCAGAGAACAAAACAAAGGATTCTACATCACCTTTGTTGACCTCACCAAAGCCTTTGACACCATGAGCAGGAAAGGGCTTTGGCAAATACTAGAGCACCTCGGATGCCCCCCCATGTTCCTCATCATGGTTATCCAACTGCATGAAAACCAACAAGGTCAGGTCAGATACAGAAATGAGCTCTCCAAACCCTTCTCCATTGACAACGGCGTGAAGCAAGGCTGCATCCTCGCACCAACCCTCTTTACTATCTTCTTCAGCATGATGCTGAAACAAGCCATGAAAGACCTCAACAATGAAGACGGTGTTTACATCCGGTACCGCACGGATGGCAGCCTCTTCAATCTGAGGCGCCTGCAAGCTCACACCAAGACACAAGAGCAACTTGTCCGTGAACTACTCTTTGCAGATGATGCCACTTTAGTTGCCCATTCAGAGCCAGCTCTCCAGCGCATGAGATCCTGTTTTGCGGAAACTGCCAAAATGTTTGGCCTGGAAGTCAGCCTGAAGAAAACTGAGGTCCTCCATCAGCCAGCTCCCCACCATGACCACCAGCCCCCCCACATCTCCATCGGGCACACAGAACTCTATCTAGATTGCCATAACCATACCATATAACCATTTATGGAGCGGAAACAGGCCATGTCAGCCTTTCGAGTCCGCACCGGTTCACTAGAACAACTGCACTAGCTCAAACCTCCCGCTCACCGCCAATAACCCTCCAACCCCCTCACCTCCATGTACACATCCAACCTTCTCTTAAATGACAGAAGGGTCCCTGATTTGCTCAATACATGTTAGAATTCATTTTGCCATGGCCATCAGCAATTACATCATCTTTGCAGAGTTTTTCAGCATTCCATTTTTACTTTTTATTCCAAGTAGGTTCCGTTAAATTATACTTTATTAATACAGTTTGCAGGAGCGTAGTAACTTACATCTTAGTCTATTAAATGCTCTCTAGTGCTCCCCTTTCTCTTCTTACTTTTTTTCCATTCTTTCACCTCATCCACCTTAATTCACCTCTCACCTGCTAATCTGTGCTCCTTCCCATTCCCCTACACCATTTTATTTGGGCATCTGCAAGTTTCTTACTTTTTTAATGAAGAGTTTCAGCCCGAAATTTCGACTACCTATTGTCTTCTGTGGAAGCTGTTTGACTTGTTAAATTCCTCCAGCATATTGTGTGTTTCTCCCTGCAGCCATGTGGATTTTCTCCAAAGACGTATAGATAGTTAGGTTGCCATTGGTACACTGATAAGTGAGGCAATCTGATGGGAGTGAATGGCAATTTAGGAAAATAAAATGATATGAATGAGTATTTCATAGCATGCATTTAATTGGTCCAGTTATTTCTTTGCCTTATAACTCTGACTCCATAACTCTGATTTAAATTTAGACATACAGTATGGTAACAGGGCCTTTTGGCCCACAAGCCTGTGGTGCCAAATTACCCCAGATTAACCTACACTCCAGGTATGTTTTTGAACAATCGGAGGAAACTGGAATCCATGGGGAAATCACAGGGAGAACACAAATTCCTTACAGATAGTGAGGGATTCGAACCACAGTCCAGATTGCTGGTGCTGTAATGGTGTTGTGCTAACTGTGCCATCCTTAGTCTGTCATTTGTAGAATTTTGGATTTCCTAAATTAGTGGTTGATTCTCATAGAACAGTGGAAATGCATTCAGAATTATGAATACAACCCCACTTTCATTTCCATTGAAATAAAACACCTAGTCTGCCTGAATTATCTTCAGGAATGTTATCATTTATGATCCAATAAATAATTTTGATTCATAGTAAAACAATGAACATCTTGAGACAGAAATTATTTATTGAACTGTTTGCCTTTCCAAGAGGCTATTCTCTATTTATTTTATTTAATATTGTAACTAGCTTGAATGCTTTAAAAGTATATTTCATAGCAT
The DNA here is from genome assembly GCF_036971445.1 of Narcine bancroftii. NCBI lineage: Eukaryota > Metazoa > Chordata > Chondrichthyes > Torpediniformes > Narcinidae > Narcine > Narcine bancroftii. The sequence goes on along the minus strand of NC_091471.1, from coordinate 212,030,712 downwards.
AATATTCATAGATTAATGAATATTATATATTCTCCTTCTACCCATCCTAATTAATGTATTCTTTCCTTAGATGCTGAAAAAAACATTTGATAGAGTAGAATGGGAATATCCATTTGCCACTTAAGTAAAATTTAATTTTGGACCAGATTTTATACAATGGATATAACTTTTATATGTTTTATATGTATCAATTCATACTAATTCTCAATAATCAAAGTTTTTAAAATTACAACCAGTCCCCTAAGCCCTCTGCTTTTTGAATTAGTGGTTGAGCTGCTAGCTGTTGTTGTACAACCAAATGAAGATTTTAGAGGCTTGTTTAGAGGACCTATTGAACATAGGTTTTCTCTATTTACAGATGATTTTTTTTACTTTTTGTGTCCATTTCAGAGATATGCATACCAAAGATATTATTGTTTCTTACATTCTTTAGTAAATTCGTAGGATATATACTTAATCTGCATAAGAGCAAACTATTACCACTGAAAGACCCATTTACTCTATATTCTAATTATCCTTTTAAAATAGCAAAAGATCAATTTAAAAGTGTGATATTTGATAGATTTTCAAAGTGAAAGAATGCAGAGTAGGATTCGTTCATCAATAGTCACAAGAATGAATTTTTTCAGCAATATTTTACTGTGGTGCAAGGAGAAGGTAAAGCAGTTTTCAACAACTTTTAAATTAAACATAGAACGTTAACAGTTTAACTTATAGCATATCTATGGTGTTCATTAATACTTACCATATGCTACAAATTTAGAATTCTCATGAAATGATCACTAAATAATTAACCCTTTAAAGTAACTCAAACAGTCGCAACATTTTGTACTTGAATAGTTTCTCAAAATTAGATACAATTTTTTCCTTAGTTCTTTGATTTTGAAAGCATAACTAATGATACACATTTTATATAAAGGGTATCTGTTAAATTCCCTATAGTTTACATGCATGCATTTGTTGTGTTAAGCATGCTATATTTCTTCAATCAGTGAATCTAGTTAGTATACTTTTAATTAAATTTCAGTTCCTCAGAATGAACTTTTCAGAAGTTTATTAAGGCTTCATTAAATACTGTTCTAACTTTTTGGGTCTGTATTTTATTAAGTAGAATTTAGGATGCAGAGTTACAATGCCGAAATAGGCAAATTTGTGGCAAACAGTAGAAATTTCCCAGCCTAATCCCATTTTCTATTGGTAGGTTTGTAATCTTGCAGGTTACAGTTCTTCAAATCCACATTTACATACTTTTATAAATGTGATGAGGGCTTCTACTTTTACTTCTCTATCAGATAGCAAGTTCCAGATTCCAATCACTCTGGGTGGGAAAAAAAAAATCAAAATATACTCAGGGAAGTAGTTCCATTCTGATCTCTCAAAGTAGGTCTTTCATAATTTGCACTCCTCAATTAAGTTTTTCAAAATATACTAATAAAGACTCTTACCAGGCAGGGATGGGGAGACACTTTGGGAGAGTCACCCCAGCGGCGAGCGGCATCGACCAGCTTTTCTGCCGGGACAGTGGCATTTTATTCAAAAAATTACTGCAGGCGAGGCATGACTGGAGTTCTCCACTAGCTGAATGTTTGCTCCTGTCTTCATCAAAACATTTACTTTCACAATTTTAAACTTTTATTTAATTTTTATTCTTATTTTTTTTTATTTCCTCAATTTCTTTTTGCTGGTTGCTTGGGGTGGCCAGTTGCTGGAATTCTGGATATCGTGGATATTAACTAATTATTAACTAATGTCTTCTTTCTTTCTTTGGCTTGGTTTCGCGGACGAAGATTTATGGATGGGGTAAAAAGTCCACGTCAGCTGCAGGCTCGTTTGTGGCTGACAAGTCCGATGCGGGACAGGCAGACACGATTGCAGCGGTTGCAGGGGAAAATTGGTTGGTTGGGGTTGGGTGTTGGGTTTTTCCTCCTTTGCCTTTTGTCAGTGAGGTGGGCTCTGCGGTCTTCTTCAAAGGAGGTTGCTGCCCGCCAAACTGTGAGGCGCCAAGATGCACGGTTTGAGGCATTATCAGCCCACTGGCGGTGGTCAATGTGGCAGGCACCAAGAGATTTCTTTAGGCAATCCTTGTACCTTTTCTTTGGTGCACCTCTGTCACGGTGGCCAGTGGAGAGCTCGCCATATAACACGATCTTGGGAAGGCGATGGTCCTCCATTCTGGAGACGTGACCCATCCAGCGCAGCTGGATCTTCAGCAGCGTGGACTCGATGCTGTCGACCTCTGCCATCTCGAGTACTTCGACGTTAGGGATGTAAGCGCTCCAATGGATGTTGAGGATGGAGCGGAGACAACGCTGGTGGAAGCGTTCTAGGAGCCGTAGGTGGTGCCGGTAGAGGACCCATGATTCGGAGCCGAACAGGAGTGTGGGTATGACAACGGCTCTGTATACGCTTATCTTTGTGAGGTTTTTCAGTTGGTTGTTTTTCCAGACTCTTTTGTGTAGTCTTCCAAAGGCGCTATTTGCCTTGGCGAGTCTGTTGTCTATCTCATTGTCGATCCTTGCATCTGATGAAATGGTGCAGCCGAGATAGGTAAACTGGTTGACCGTTTTGAGTTTTGTGTGCCCGATGGAGATGTGGGGGGGCTGGTAGTCATGGTGGGGAGCTGGCTGATGGAGGACCTCAGTTTTCTTCAGGCTGACTTCCAGGCCAAACATTTTGGCAGTTTCCGCAAAGCAGGACGTCAAGCGCTGAAGAGCTGGCTCTGAATGGGCAACTAAAGCGGCATCGTCTGCAAAGAGTAGTTCACGGACAAGTTTCTCTTGTGTCTTGGTGTGAGCTATTAACTAATTATACCTCAAGGTTACACAAAAGGAAAAAGTACAAGATTTGAATCTGGAAGTTGGCCTTGTATATGTTCTTCTATTGTGAGCAACTTTTTATTGCACAATTCCTGTTGTTGAATTGCTAAATTCAGATTGGTTTGAATAAGATGTGTAGTGTAACAAACCTGATGTCAAATTAATCTGGGAAAGCTGCAGCTTAATTAAGATCAGCATCTGACCATAAAAGTGTGTTTCTGTTGCTCTTTTGGTCATTTTGCTGTCTAATCTATACGCCTTAGTATTTCACTGGAATTTCAGCTTCAGTGATATGCTGAAGTCTTGGAATCAGGACTTGAATCAAAATTCTGATCTACCATCAGATCATCAATCCACACTTAAACATGGAACAATCCAAGTATATTCAATAATAAAACTGAGAGGTTCAATTTTCTCTGAGCCCTGTGTGATAATACAGATTCTATCACCAATGTGTCTTTGTATTGTAGTGTAGCATGATTGTGATTGGCTGAGAGCGTAGCCTCGCCTACTGGCAGGTCTTAAAGGGTTGCTCCCAGCCAGACCAGGTCATTCTGGACTGGTCGACCTACTTGTGATACGCTCCAGTCTTCCAGTTAATAAAAGCCTTGGTTTGGATCAACAAGCCTTTGATTCTTTCAACGTGCTCTACACCCTGCAGAAAGGGAAACTTAATTTTATTCTTTGAAACTGCAGTGCAACTTTGTAATCTGTTTACACTCAGAATAGTCATCATCTGAAACTGGTAATATTTTACTTTTATCTCAATTAACTTTATACCCAGATATTGCTCCAAACACTTTTGTAAATGTTTCAGATTATTCCGTTTGTGTTAAGTATATCAACACATCATCTGCAAATAAATTAATCTTATATTCATCTTCTGCAATTTTTATTCCTTTAATATTATCATTTTGTCTAATTGCTTGAGCTAATGGGTCTATGTCCAATACAAATAAGGCTGGTGACAATGGACAAACTTGACGTGCTGACCTCGATAATTTAAATGACCAAGAAGTTTGACCATTCATCACCACCCTAGCAACTGGATTTTTATATAATGCCTTAACCCAACCAGTAAAAAATGGTCCAAATTTAAATTTTTCTAAAACTTTAAATAAAAAATGCCATTCCACATGGTCAAATGCTTTTTCCGCATCAAGTGCAACAATCATTGGTTGGTTGGGCTGATGACTCAATGCATTGATCAAAGTAATCAATCTAAAAATGTTATCTGAACCATACCTATTCTTAATAAAACCTGCTTGGTCAACATGTACCAATTGTGATAAATATTTACCATGTCTGTTTGCTAATACTTCAGCTACTATTTTATAATCTTCATTTAATAAAGAAATTACTTGATATGAAGCTACTTTCAAAGAGTCTCTGTCTTTCTTTGGAATTACTGTAATATTTAGGGGTAACCATTGACGTAAATTATCAATATATAAATTAAATTATGTATTGTTATTTAAAAAATTATAGTGGATTTGAATAAGTGGAAAGATCTTCCTTTAACATTAATAGGTCGTGCGAATTGTATTAAGATGAATGTCTTTCCATGTATTCAATATCTTTTTCAATCAATTCCATGTCCGCTTCCAAAGGCATTTTTTCAGGAATTGAATACTGCGGTGAGAAGGTTTTTGTGGAAAAGTAAATTAACTAGGGTAGCATTGCAGAAATTGAAATGGAAATATGATTTAGGTGGACTTAAACTGCCTCATTTTCAGAATTATTATGAAGCTGCACAATTAAGGTTTGTCAATAGGATGTTAGATGTCACTCAACCTCCTGGTTGGGCTAAAGTTGAACTGGCTTGTATTTCTGAATTACAAGTTAATCAATTTATATTTAAGCAGAATTGTTGTTTGTTACAGGGATATAATATGCCGGTTTTAAAACATTTATTAGAGATTTTGACTAAAAAGAATGGTGTTATAGGTTCTTGGGGTAAGATTATGGCCCAAACTCCATTATATCCAAATAAAGTTATTCCTTTTTCGATGAATAATCCAACTTTAAAGATTTGGAATTCTAAAGGTATAAAGGTGATGGGTGATTGTTTTGAAGATTGGCAGTTTCTTTCTTTTACTAGATTGAGGGAGAAATTTGGGATACCATCTAATTCTTTATTTGTATATTATCAGGTGTGAGCTTTGGTGATAGATAATTTTGGAAGAGAAATTATGCTACCTAAATTAACTAAGTTTGAGCTTTTGATTTTGGACATGTTAAAAAATGGATTTATTTCAGACATGTATGCCTTGTTACAAGATAAAATGAATAAAGCAGATTTAAGTAAATCCAGAATTAAATGGGATTTTGATTTATCTTTGATATATCTCAGGATGAATGGGAAATTATGTGTCAAGATAGTGTGACTAAATTACTGAATGTAAGATATAGTTTTGTTAACTATAGTTTTTACATCAGTTATACTTGACTCCCAAGAGGTTAAAAAGATATGGTTGTAGTAATTCAGATTTATGTTTTAGGTGTAGACTTCATACTGGAATATTTGTACACGTAGTTTTTGTGACAATGTTCAACCATTCTGGAAAAAAATTAATATCTTTTTGGAAGAATAATTTAAGATTTAATTATCATTGGATCCATTAATTTTTTTGTTGGGTTATACTGTATCTTTAGTTACTGGTTTGGGGTTGGACAAGTTTCAGATGGCGTTTGTTCGTCTAGCCTTAGCGGTAGCACAGAAATGTATTGTGATTACATGGAAAGATAATGTGGAATTAAATATAACTCGTTGGCATAATGAGTTGAGATCCTGTATTTATATGGAGAAAATAACATATAATTTGCATAACAATTATTCTTTTTTCATTCAGATGTGGTCACCCTATTTGAAATTTATGGGTTTAGAAATATCTTAATTTTTTAAATTGTAAGTTTGACACAGCGTATGTAATTAATTGATATATGTTTTTTCCCTCCCCTTAAGGGGTCTGTTGTGGGTGAGGGGTGGGAGGGGAGGGAGGGTGATTTTGTTTATCTTTGTCTTTTTTCATATATATGTGTTTTAAAATTATAAATAAAGTTTTCAAAAAAAAAAGAAATTGCAGTGAAACTTAAATATACAGATTTAAGAAGCCTGCAAAACAGTAAATGTTAAAATGACTGATTGTTCTAAACAATTGATGAATATACTGATACCTGAGCACATGGATTTTTAAAATGCTTTCTAGGATGAACAGGAAGAGCCCAGACAGCGCAGAGCCTCCAGCCCTGGATCCATTGGGTCTCTTGGCTATGGACGTTACACACCAACCTTGTCTCGTTCACCACAACATTTCCACAGACCAGGTAATAATTAGCTTATCAGTTCATTAATTACCATTTCCAAACAATCATATCTCCCATTACATAATACTAAAATGAAAATGTTTCAAGGTATTCTGCTTGAATTATTCAATGGATGATCTCACAGTACACCACCCTGGTGATAATTTTAGAACCACAGCAATTATTTCCCATGAACACAACCAGTTGAAGACTTGCACTATGCCAAGGGGTTATTATAACAGTTAGTTAAAAGTCTGACATAGTGGCCATTCAAAGTGTGCCTTAAACTAACTGAAAGTGATGCAAAGCTTGAGCAATTTAAGTAGTAATTCCAGAATAAAAACAGGAAATGCTGGTATTACACTGTAGATGAGTTCTCATTTATAAGGAAGAAAGAATGAAGTTTATGGTGAACAGATGAAAACATGGAAGATACATAGGTTTTAAGATGAAGGGAAAGGCAGAGAGAAGGAGAAAAGAAAACAGGTGGAAGACAAGTGAGATTAAATAACACAAATGCTCCCAATACAAATTGCTGGGGAGGGAAAGGGACAAGAAGCAAAGACTGTCAAAGGTGCAATTGGCAGAATAGTATTCTGAAATTGTAGATGAAAAAGTTGTATGCTGGACATTTAAAATAAAATGTGAATTACAGTATTTTAATTTTTTTGAACTCAATATTCAGTTCAGATCATTCATTGACTTGGGAAAATTAGATATTATTCCTCATGCTGCTTGGTGTCTCTGTACCGTACACTTCTTGAATATTTCAATTGAAAATAAACCTTTCTTTTTAATGTGTTTATTTAAAATATCTCCCATCTTTTAAGTCTAGTGGACAGATTAAATTTGGAAACCAGGTAAATTTAATTGGATCAAAACTATAGATAAAGAGGATCACAACAAATTAGTTTTCATGGGAGAATTTCTATTCTGCAATTTCTGGCAAAATTATGTCTTTATTCCAGGACTTACAATGCAAATAGGATTCCCAGCAATTCCATTCAGAATCTGTGCCAGATTTGACCTGGACCAGGATCTGAGACTGTATTGACTTCAATGGAGATTTTCGGTCTGTGGATATCAAGCAAAGTGGTTACATGATGTAATGTAAGCTTGGAGAAAATTAGATATGACATTATAGGTAGAAAGTTTCAATTTCAAAAAATGTAGGGCCCATCCATAGATTATTATTGTGATTGGCAGATTTAAGTAATTTGGATGCTCTAGCGATTCTCTGCCTCGATCCATATCTTTATTTTTTTTTTCTACAAGGTAACCTTAATTAGAGGGAAGGGGTAGATTAGATTTAGTTTTTTTCCTTTTTATTCCATTTTTTAGATTAACCCAATATATACGGGTTTAATTATGGTTGTCGTAGATCATATTACCATATTAGACAGATATTACTCTGTGTTATGATCAAGGCTTGGTATAATTTAGCTCATTTGGTTTCTAGCCAGAATTATTTTTAAGAAATAATTTTTAATCAACAAATATAGATGGATTTGAATTATATTTATGTTAATTTGTGATACATATATGATATATGCCTTTTTTTCTCTATTAGTAGACTTTATATGTAGGATTAATTTATTAAACAATAAAAATAATTTAAAAGGAAAAAGTGAAATACTATAAAGGAACTTTAATAAAGTAAAGATATGGATCGAGGCAGAGAATCGCTTTAGCATCCAAATTACTTAAATCTGCCAATCATAATAATAATCTATGGATGGTCCCTACATTTTTTGAAATTGAAACTTTCTACCTATAATGTCATATCTAATTTTCTCCAAGCTTAAATATGATATTACATCATGTAACCACTGTGCATGAGTAGGTGAAGATTCATCTTTCAATTTCATTAAAATTGCTCATCTGGCTATAATGTGCTTAAAAACTCTCAACTTTCTCTTGAGATGCAGACACAAGTACAGGTACACAATCCTGAGGGACAGTGTGTTCCGGATTTTGGATTTTTCTGGATTTCGGAAAGCCAGATTTAAGCCCACCTGAATTGTGCTGTCGAATCCACCCCAACGCCCTTCCAGCCATGCTGCCGTCTTCCCCCCTTTCGCCCGCCAGTCTTGTGCTGCCAGTCTCTCCCTTTTGCCCGCCTGATGTGCACTGCCGGTCTTCCCCCCTTGCCCACTCGACTTGTGCTGCCAGTCTCCCCCCTCGCCCTCCCGACTCATGCTGCCGGTCTCTCGCCCGCCCGACTCGCGCTGCCATCTCTCTCCCCACTTGCCGGATTTTGGAGCTTTCCGGATTTTAGATGTCCGGATAAAGGATTGTGTACTTGTATATCCGGTTCACAAGAAAAACCAAACAAGACAATTAAAGAGCATGGTTCTATTTTGATCTTAAAAATCATTGAAAATTGTTTTCCCAAAATCTTCCTAAATTGGGACACTCCCAAAACATATGGATCCATGATGCTTCAAAAATGTTGCACTTCTCACATCGTGGATCAACATGTGCATAACAATGAGATAATTTAAGTTTTGACTTATGTGTTCTATGTACCACCTTAAACTAAGAGCAGGGTACCAGTCTTCATCTGAAAATGTTATATTGAGATCACGGTCCCAAACATTCTTAATCCCAGTCATTGAGGCTGATCTTAAATCCAATAAATCTTGGTAAATACATGATATTAATCCACCGTGAACAAACTGTAAATTAAAATAATGCATCAAACATATTTGAATTTGTAATTCCAGGAAAATCATGTAATTTTGACTGAAAAAATGCCTACCATAAATATCTAAAGAAATGTTGATTAGAAAGATTAAATTGAGCTGACAATTGTTCAAAAGAAGCAAAGATATTGCAAAACTTTTGATACCTAATCTGTACCATTCCTTAAAGCCTGCATCTAATACAGAAGGTTGAAAAAGATGGTTATCTATAATGGGCCTAGCAAGAGAAAAACTGTTATTACCAAAAGATTTCCTAAATTGAGCCCATGTACTTAACCTAGTTCTCATTATTTGATTATAGGTCAATTTAGAAAAGGGTAAAACGGAACCTAAAATTGCCAACATAAATTATTTTTTTTTTAGAAAAATTCAGTTCCATTTCTGCCCAAGAAGGGTGATTCACTAATTTATCAAACTGTAATAATAAAAGTAAATTATGTATATTAATTGCCCAATAATAAAATTGAAAATTTGTAAGTGGTATTCCCCATTCCTTTAATTTTTTTGAAGATGAGCTTTATTTATACATAGTTGTTTTCCCTGCCATATACATGAGGAAATAACTAAATCTAATGAGTTAAAGAAAGATTTGGGAATGAAAATTAGTAAGGCTTGAAAAGATACAGAAATTTAGGTAAGATGTTAATTTTAATTGAATTGATACTTCCAATCATTGTACAGGTACACGATCCTTTATCCGGAACCCTTGGGGGACAGTGTGATCTGAATTTAGGATTTTTCCAGATTTCGGAATGCCAGATTTAAGCCCACCTAAATTGTGCTGCCGAATCCACCCCCACCCCCTTCCAGTCACGCTGCCATCTCTCCCCCCCCACGTCTGCACGACTCACGCTGCCAGTCTCCCCCTCAACTGCCCGACTCGCGCTGCTGATCTCTCCTCCCCCCTCCACTCACACTGCCGGTCTCTCCCCCCCTCGCCAGCCCAACTCACGCTGCCGGTCTCCACCCCCCCCCCCCCCCCGACTTATGCTGCCGGTCTCTCTCCCCCCTCCCTTGCTCCCCCCCGACTCGCGCTGCTGGTCCCTCACTCGCCTGACTCGCGCTGCTGTTTCTCTCCCCAGTTACCGAATTTTGGAGCTTTCCGGATTTTAGATGTCCGGATAAAAGACCTGTAATAGATAGTGGTGACCATCCCAATAATAATACTTTAATCTGATTAAGTAATACTCAGAAATTTTCTTTCAATAAGTTTTTATAAAACTTTTTGTAATTGTAATACTGAGGTATTGAAATTGTTCTTTCACTACTTTGAATGGAAAATTAGGAGACATTGAAAAAGATCCCTTTATGGATAATAGTTCACTCTTGTATAAACTTAATTTATAACCTGAAAACTGACCAAATTGGGCAAGCAAAGTTAATATATTATTTCTGTTCTGTTTAATGTTTTAAAAATATCTCTGTGAGATTTTAGGAGTACTTTTTATTTATATTTCTGTTTTACTTGCTTACTTGATTTTACCTACATATAAATATATATATATATAATAAATCTTCGTCTGCGAAGCCAAGCCAAGATATATATATATATATATATATATATATACACAACTGTTCAAAGTCCCTCATGGCTTTTGCAGTTGTGAAAGCAGGAGCAGAGTTTTTCAATAAGATTCAACAATGATCTTATTGAACAAAGGAGCTGGATTAAAGGGTTGAGGACCTACCTCTGCTTCTAATTTGTATGTTAAATTTAAATTTTTAGATGTAGACATGCAGCACGGTAACAGGCCATTTCAGCACATGAGCCTGTGCCACCCAATTATACCCAATTAATCTACATTCCCTGGTACATTTTGAATGGTTGGAGGAAATTGGAGCCCCAGAAGAAACCCATGCAAACACAGGGAGAATGTGCAAACTCCTTACAGACAGTGCGGGATTCAGGATTCAAACCCCGGTCCCATCACTGGTGCTGTAATAGTGTTGTGCTAACTGCTTTGCCAACCATGTTGCTGTTGTCAGGGAGCCAAGTTGCCATTAGTGACTGATTGATAAAAGACATTTTGATTGAAAGGAGGATAATGTAGATTGGAAGAATAAGAACAAGTGCTGGATGTGTAAATCACAATGAGTGTTTGGTGAGGAGATTGGGGAGGAGGGATCATACTTGTTTGACAGGAGAGATATGAAGCAAATAGAAATTGCGTATGATATTGATTGAGAGGGATCTTAGGAAAGTATGATTATTCTTTTCATTAGAGAGATCAGGAGATTTGTGATTGGTGTTCAGATGAGGATGATTGAGATAATTATGATTGTTGGTTGAGGGGAAACCAACAGTAAGTCTTCAGAATGAGATTGGGGTAAGTATCTGTTGGTTTTCCACACAGAAATCTTTACATCTGTTTGTTGCTTCCATTTAATTGAAGTTTCAGTGAAAATCTGATGCATGGATTTGATATTTTATTTGCAAATGTAAATGGTATAAATGTTTATTTCCATTTTAAACACAAATTGTCTCTTTTTGGTCATTCTTTTTGAAAATTTTCCCACTATTTAAAGTGATTAAGAAACTTTCCTGGCAATTTAATTTGAATGCTAAACTTAGTTGTGAGCAGGGGAGAACAGTCTCTTCATGGAATTCAATGAAACTAGCCAAGGCTCTCACTCTGAGAGAAACCTGTTCCATGCAATATTAGGAAACATATCAGACAAGTTTTCAACGGAAAAAGTATTGCCATTACCTTCACTGCACTGGAGGCAGACATTCTTTGGAAACAATTATATATCTGTATGCCTGTAGTATAGGCCAATATATGCACATTTTGATACGTTGGGAGTGTAGTTTATAAGTCATAGTTATATTGGAACAAATAAAGGTAATTTGGCCAATTGAATCCATGCAAAGTAGAACAATACAGTTCCTCCTTTTGTTCCCCTTTGTAACCTTATTTGTCTCAAGTATCTATCCAATTTTTAAAACAATCATTGCTCATACCAACCTCACAGACAGCAAATTCCAAAACATTACCAAACACTACAAAAAAAAGTTGTCACATTCTGAGTCTTTTGCCGAAAACCTAAATTTTGTTTGCTCCGATCCTTGTGACATCATCTATTTGGAGCAAGTTTTCTTTCATTAACTTTACCAATTTGTAATAATCCTTTCAATCAATTCTTGATCCAACCCCCTTTGCTTCAAGGTGAATGACCCAAACTTCTTCAACCCAACATACCTAAAATCCATTGTACTGGAACCATTCAGGTAAATTTCCTCTAGACCTCGCATCCTTCAGAAAGTATAGTGACCATTGCATTCCCAATCCCACGTTGTCACTTTCAGGGAATTACAGACTTTTGCTGTTCAACATTAGCCACTGCATCACCATTTATTTGATAAATCTTGTCACTATTTGTCACTACTTCCCCAAAATGCAACACCTGACAATTGTTAGGATTAAATTCCTTCTGGCGAAACTCTGCCCTAACTTTCATTTGGTTTAAAATCTTCCTGTCATCTTAGACACCCTCACTATTCACAGCATCACCCAGCTTTAATGTCTTCTTCCAATTGATTAATCATTCCTGCTACATTCACACCAAAGGGAAGAGATAACTGGGGCAGTAGCTATGATCTTTGAATCCTCTTTGACTGCAGGGAAGGTGCTGGAGGATTGGAGAATGGGAAATGAAGTCCCCTTGTTTAAAAAAGGTAATAGGGAGAATCTTTGGAATTATAGACCGGTGAGTCTTGTGTCAGTGGTGTGCAAACTATTGAAGAGGATTCTTAAGGGTAGGTTGGCTAGTGCTGATCCGGGGGTTTAAACTAGACTGTCAGGGAGGATGGGAACCAGAGTGTTAGAATAGATAGTGAAGTGGAGGAGGATAAAGGTCACGCGAGGACTCCATGTATAGACAGAAATTTAAAAGCTGATCCAATTTCCCACATTATTATCCAAATCATTGATATAGACAACAAACAATGATGATCCCAGCACCAATCCTTGAAGAAAACCATTAGTCACAAGCCTCTAGTCTGAGTCTCTAGCCTCTAGAAATGTTCTCAGATGTATTAATTTCAATGCAAGTAGTATTGTCGGAAAGGCAAATGAGCTTAGGGCATGGATTGGCACGTGGGACTGCGATATTATTGCTATTAGTGAGACTTGGTTGCTGGTGGGGCAGGACTGGCAGCTCACTGTTCCGGGGTTCCATTGTTTCAGACATGATAAAGGGGGAAGGATGAAAGAGGGAGGAGTGGCATTGCTAGTCAGGAAAAATATCACTGCTGTGCTTAGACAGGACAGCTAAGGGGGCTCGTCAATAGAAGCCATATGGGTGGGAATGGGAAAGGTGTGATCTCACTGATAGGGTGATATTATAGACTGCCCAAGAGAATTGGAGGAGCAATTCTGTAGAGAGATATCAGACAGCTTCAGGAAACAAAGTTGTGATAGTAGGAGATTTTAACTTTCACACATTGACTGGGACTCCCATACTGTAGAAGGGTTGGATGGCTTTGACTTTGTCAAATGTGTTCAGGAAAGTTTTCTAAATCAATATATAGAGGTACCAATGATAGAGGATGCAATACTTGATCTCCTATTAGGGAACCAGATAGGTCAGGTGACAGAAGTATGTGTAGGTGAATATTTTGGGTCCAGTGACCAAAATGTCATTAGTTTCAATTATGGATTAGCATAGATATGGTCTTTGAGTTAAGATTCTAAATTAGAGAAAGGCCAATTTTGTGGAAATGTGAAAGGATCTAGAAAGAGTGGATTGGGATGTTTTTTTTTTTCTGGCAAGGATGAGTCCAGTAAGTGGAAGGCCTTCAAAAGGCAAAATTTCAGGAGTGCAGAGTTTGCATGTTCTTCTCAGGATTAAAGGCGAAGTTAACAGGCATAGGGAACCCTGGTTTTTAAGAGATATTGGTGATCTGGTAAAGAGGATGAGAGAGGTGTATAGCAGATATAGGCAACAAGGAGAAAATGATATACTAGAAGAGTATAGAAAATGTAAGAAAATACTTAAGAAGGAAATCAGGAAGGCAAAAAGAAGACATGAGGTTGCTTTGACAAATAATGTGAAGGTAAACCAGAAAGATTTCTACAAGTATGATAAGAGTAAAAGGATAGTAAGAGACAAAATTTGTCCCCTAGAAGATCAGAGTGGTCGTCTATGTGTGCAGCCTAACGAGATGGGGAAGATCTTAAACAGATTTTGTTGCATCAGTATTTACTCAAGAAACTGGCATGGTGTACAAGGGAGGAAGGAATGGAACATATAGATATTAAAGAGGAGCAGGTGCTTGCTTCCTTACAGTGAATAAAGGTAGATAAGTCCCCCGGGCCTGACATAATAGTCCCTTGGACCTTGAGGGAGATTAGTGTAGAAATTGCAGGGGCCCAGGCAGAAATATTTAAAATGTACTAAGCCATGGATGAGGTGCCTGAGGATTGGAGGTAGCTCATGTTGTTCCATTGTTTAAAAAAGGCTCCAAAAATAAACCAGGTAATTAGTGACCAATAAGCCTGACGTCAGTATAAATTATTGGAAGAAGTTTTGAGAGATAGGATATACAGGTATTTGGACAGCCTAAGGCTGATTAAGGATAGTCAACATGGCTTTGTGTGTGGTAGGTCATATTTAACGAATCTATTTTTTGAGTTCATTACCAAGAAACTAGATGAAGTAAAGATGGTAGATGATGTCTACATGGACTTTAGCAAGGCCCTTGACAAGGTTCCACATGGGAGGTTAGTTCAGAAGATTCAGGCTCTAGGTATCCATGGAGAGGTTGTAAAATTGATATGAAATTGGCTGAATGGGAGAAGACAGAGAGTGATAGTGGATGATTGCTTCTCAGACTAGAGGCTTGTGACTAATGGTTTTCTTCAAAGATTGGTGCTGGGATCATCGTTGTTTGTTGTCTATATCAATGATCTAGATAATAATGTGGGAAATTGGATCAGCTTTTAAATTTTATTATTGGGTGATTAACATACGTAATTTATTCTTATTATTACATTTTGATAAGTTAGTGAATAACCCCTATTGGGTAGAAATGGAACTGATGTTTTCCAAAGAAACATCTATGTTTTAGGATTTTTTTTTACCATTTCCCTTTTCTAAATTGACACATAATATGTTAAAGAGTATGGACTCAATTTAGAAAATTCTTTGGGTTTAATAGTTTTTCTCTGGCTAGTTCCATTATAGATAATTATCTTTTTTAGCTGTGTCTGCTGGATGTAGATTTCAAGGAATGGCATAGATTAGATATCTAATGTTATAAGGATCTTTTTATTCGGGATAACTTAACCTCTTTTGAACAATTATCAGCCAAATTTAATCTTTATAACAGACATTTTTTTAGATATTTACAAGTTAGATATTTTGTTCAGTCCAAGCTTTTTGAATTTTCTTGAATCTCAATTATTAATATTCTTGATTCATTTTTTAACTTACATTTTTTTTAACGGTGGATTGATATCATACATTTATAATGATTTCTTGGATTTAAGATCAGCCTCAATGGCTGGGTTGAAGACCGATTAGGAACGAGATTTGAACATAACCTATTCAGATGAAGATTGGTACTCTACTCACAGCTTGATTAAAGATTCTTCATTTTATTACAATTTATGGTGGTACTGGTACATAGAACACATATGTCCATTTATTTTCAGAGTGCCAAAATTTAGATTTTGGACAGACATTTTCTAAACTTTATCAATGATTTTTAAGATCAAAATAGAACCATGTCCGTTAATTGTTTTGTTTGGTTTTTCATGCAAGCCAGATATACCTCTGTTTGCATCTCTGGAGAAAGTTTTAGCCTTTACTGTGCTGATAGCCAGGCGAGCAATTTTATTGAAATGGAATGAAGACTCTTCACCTACCCATACACAGTGGTTGCATGAGGTAATGTCCTATTAAAGCATGGATAAAATTAGATATAATATTTAAGATAGAAAGTTTCAATTTGTAAAGATGTGGGGCCATTCATAGAATATTATCATGATTGGAAGAATTAAGAATTTTGAATGTTCCAGAGATTCTAGAGGTTGCCATCCAAGCCACAATTTCCCTTTTCTTTTACAAAGGTAGCCTTGACTAGGGGGAGGAGGAAGATTAATTTAGTTTTTAGGGTTTTTGTTTCTTTGTTTTTTTTTTCTTTTATCAATTTTTATTTGGATTAATTTGGAAAATGTGGGTTTCAAAATAGTTATCATAGATTAATTCAATAATTTGTTTCTCATGTGGATTAAGAAACTCTCTATTGTAGTTCCATCCTTTTTATTGTACTTGTATGTATATGAGATGACTTGTTATGTGGTTTCCTTAAAATTTTGTTTGCAAGTTTACATGTTAAATTCAATAAAAATATTTAGAAAAGAAAAAGAAATTGGATCAGCAAGTTTGCTGTTGACACTAAGATTGGAGGTGTTGTGGACAGTGAGGAAGGCTTTCAAAGCTTGCAGAGGGATCTGGACCAACTGGAAAAGTGGGACAGAAAATGACAGATGGAATTTAATGCAGACAAACTAGGTTAGGACATACATAGTAAATGATACGGCACTGAGTTGTGCGGAGGAACAAAGGGATCTGGGAATACAGATAAACAATTCCCTGAAAGTGGTGTGACAGGTAGACAGGGTTGTAAAGCGAGCTTTTGGCATCTTGGCCTTTATAAATCAAAGTATTGAATACAAGAGTTGGGATGTTATGGTGAGGTTGTGTAAGACATTGGTGAGGCCAAATTTAGAGTATTGTATGCAGTTCTGGTTGCCAAACTACAGAAAGGATGTCAGTAAGATCGAAAGAGCGCAGGGAAGATTTACTAGGATGTCTCCGTGTCTTCATGAGTTGAGTTACAGGGAAAGATTAAACAGGTTACAAATTTATGAGGGGAATAGACAGAGTAAATGCTAGTAGGCTCTTTTCACTTAGATTGGAAGAGGACATGGCTTTAGGGTGAATGTTGAAAGATTTAGGGGGAACTTCTTCACTCAAAGATTGGTGGGAGTTTGGAATGAGCTACCATCTGATCGTAAATGCAGACTCACTCTTGAGTTTTAAGAATAAATTGGATATATACATGGATGAGAGATGTCTGGAGAGTTATGGAATGGGTGCAGGTCATTGGGACTAGAGGAATGATGTTTCAGCACAGACTAGAAGTGGCCTGTTTTCTGTGCTGTAGTTTTCTATGGTTCTTTGATAGGATCTATGAGTATTTAGAGAAGTACAGTCTACTCAAGGATAGTCAGCATGGCTTTGTGAAGGGAAGGTCGTGCCTCATGAGTTTAATTGAGTTTTTTGAGAAGGTAACAAAATAAATTGATGAGGGTAAGGCAGTAGATATGGTCCACATAGATTTGACAATGCCCCCCATGAAAGACCTGAACAAGTAATGAGGCATGGAATCTATAGAATCTTGGCTACATGGATTTTAAAAAATTGGCTTGCTGGTAGAAAGCAGAGAATAGTAATGGAAGGAAAGTATTCTTCCTGAAGGTCAGTGACTAGTGGAGTGCTGCAAATATCTGTTCTGGGACCCCTGCTCTTTGTGATTTTTATAAATGACCTGGATGAAGAGGCAGAAGGATGGGTCAGTCATTTGTGGATGATACAAAGGTTGGAAGAGTTGTGGATGGAACTGAAGGTTGTCAGAGGTTACAAAAGGATAGAGACAGGATACAGAGTTGGGCAGAAAAGTGGTAGATGGAGTTCAATCCAGATAAGTGTGAGGCGATGCATTTTGGAAGGACAAATCAGAAGGCTGAGTACAGGGTTTATGGTCACTTACTTAAGAGTGTGGATAAACAGAGGGACTTTGGGGTCCATATCCATACATCCTTCAAGGTCGCCGCACAGGGGGCCTATGGGATTCTGGCCTTAATTAATAGGGGGAATAGGTACAAGAATAGAGAGGTCATGCTTAAACTTTACAACTCTCTGTGAGACTGTGTTTAGTTCTGGTTACCTCATTACAGGAAGGATATAGAAGTTTGGAGAGGATGTGGAGGAGATTTACTTGGATGTTATCTAGATTGGAAAATAAATCTTATGAGGCAAAATTAGCAGAGCTGGGACTTTTTTCTTTGGAGTGTAGAAGGATGAGAGGAGACTTAATAGTCAAGATTATGAAAGGCATAGATAGGGTGGACAGCCAGCACCTGTTTCCCAGGGCAGGAACCAGAGAACATATGTACAAAGTGATGGGAGGGAAGTCTTTTTACGCAGAGAGTTGTGGATGCCTAGAATGCCTTGCCAGGGATGATGGTGGAGGCTGAAACATTAGGGACATTTAAGAGACTCTTAGACAGGCATGGATGGAGGAAAAGTGGAGGTTTATGGAGTAGGAAGGATTAGTACTTTTTTTAAGGAATATATGGGTTGGCACAAAATTGAGGGCCAAAGGGCCTGCACTCTGATGTAGTGTTCTCTGTTCTATATGTTCTAACTTTAAGATAGTATCATAAACAACAGGAATGCTAGCACCAGTATCTGCAGAACTTGACTAGTCACAGATTTTCTAGGTTCTCTAATCTTGCTGCCTTTGCATTTGATCCTTACTGGAACATCTTGACTCTAATGCCTTCCTAACTCTCTTTTAAAAGACTCTCAATTATCACACATTGTTTTACATGCAAGCAAGTGTTCCCCACTTATTTTTGACTGACTGTGCTGAGCCTTTGCATTTGATCCTTACTGGAACATCTTGACTCTAATGCCTTCCTAACTCTCTTTTAAAAGACTCTCAATTATCACACATTGTTTTACATGCAAGCAAGTGTTCCCCACTTATTTTTGACTGACTGTGCTGAGCCTTTGCATTTGATCCTTACTGGAACATCTTGACTCTAATGCCTTCCTAACTCTCTTTTAAAAGACTCTCAATTATCACACATTGTTTTACATGCAAGCAAGTGTTCCCCACTTATTTTTGACTGACTGTGCTGAGCCACTTATTAAATTAATTTTCTACGAATACTCATAGTCATTGTAGAAGGGACCAGGATGATTTGGAGAGACTGTTCACTGTGAAAAGTGGATAGGGATGGGGATGGGAAGTTGTGGATAGGATGTTGGTGGAAATGTCAGATAAGGAGGCAGGTGGGATGGGTAAGGGCCAAAGGGGCTCTGTGCTTATGCTGCCTGGGAGGAGATGAAGTACAAGAAATGGAGGAAATATGGGTACGGACTTTGTCAATGACAGTAAGAGGTAATCCACATTTATTAAAGAAATAATACATTTCATATGATCCAGAATGGAAGGCCTCATTCTGGAAACAGATGAAGTGGAAGAGGAGGAATGGGGAGAAGGAGATGGCATCCTGACTTTCAAGAGTCAGGATGGGAAGAGACCCCTGCTGTGGGAATCAATGGGTTTGTAATATAGGTTTATAGATGGAGACAAAGAGTTCAAAGAAGGGGAGAGAGAGTGGTATCATAAACAGTTGAGATAAATTTAAGGGCCAGGTGGAAGTTAATGAAATGATCAAGTTCTGCACCAATGGAGTTGTCGATGTAGTGGAGAAAGAGTTGGGGAGTGGTACCTGAGAAGGATTGAACAGGGAGTGTTTCACATACTTGACAAAAGGCATCTATTCATGGGTGCACCCAGAATCCAGAGGAAATGGAAAAAGTCAAAGGAGAAGTTGTTAAGTGTGAGGACAAGTTCCCCAAGTGGAGGAGAGTGTTAGTCAATGGGGCTGCATTGCTCTTCATTCAAGAAAAAAATGAAGGGCTTGAAGCCTTATTGATAGGAAATGGATGGCTAAAGGGATTGCACATCTATGATGAAGATAAGGCCGTGGGGAAGAATTGGAATTTTTCAAAGAGGTGAAGAGCATGAGTGGTGACCTGGATGTAGCTGGAAGGGACTGGCCGAGGAGGAACAAGATGCTGTTTAGGTAGGACAATGATCTCACCCACATCAAATCCTTCTCAATATAAGGTCCTGATCTGAAACATTGACTGACCATTCTTCCAGCAGCTCATTGTTTGCTCAAGGTTCCAGCATCTGCAGATTTTGTATTTCTCAATGAAGCAGTTCAAAAATTAAAAGTTAACTATACTAACATATAGAATGGGAAGGTTGTGTGGTGAAGAAAGGCTGGAGCAGCTAGGTTTATATCCACTGTAGTTTCAAAGGAAGGTAAATGTATTGAAACAAAAAAATGATCCACAATGAATGTGGAGAAGGTGTTTGTTCTTATTGAAGAATGTAGATATAGTGCTTATGGGGTTAAAAATATGGATCAATCATTTGAGACATAAGGTGACATCGTTCTTTCTCTGAGGTTTATCTTTGGAGCTCTATTCCACAAATGATGTGGAAAACAACATATTTATTTACTTCAAGGCAGATAGACTTGATCAGCAAATAACAGTTACCAAGGGGAGGTGACATTTTTATCAAATGTGGACTATGCTTAAGAGACTTAATGGTCTAATCCTGCACCTAATTTCCATGGTGAATCAAGAGACTGCAGGTGTTGGAATCTAGTCAAATATAAATTGCTGCAAAACTCAGTGGATCAAACAGCAATGTGGTGGCAATAGGATAATCAATGCTTCAGGTTGAGATCCTTCATTAGGAAAATATACATGGAAGAGAGAAATATACAGTGCCCTCCATAATGTTTGGGACAAAGTCACTTTTTTAATTTATTTGCCCCTGTGCTTCATAGTTTTAAATTTGTAATCAAACAATTCCCATGTGATTAAAGTGCACGTTGCAGATTTTATTTAAGGTTAATTGTTTATATTTTTGTTTGACCTTGTAGAAATTACAGCACTTTTTATACATAGTCCTCTTATTTCAGGGCACCACAATATAGCAATATTATGTACATAAAAGTAGTCATGTTCAGTACTTGGTTGCAGATCCCTTGCATGCAATGACTTCATGACATCCGTGATTTGTAGACATCACCAGGTGCTGAGCATCTTCTCTGGTGATGTTCTGCGAGGCCTCTACTGCAGCCATCTTCAACTCCTGCTTGTTTCAGGGGCTTGTCCCCATCAGGTGACTAACTTGGCCATTCAAACATTTTTCTGTTAATAGCTTTGAAAAATTCCTTTGTTGCTTTAGCAGTATGTTTGGGATTGTTGTCTTGCTGTATGATGAAGCACCGTCCAGTGAGGCTTTTTTGCTTAAACTTGAGCCCATAAGATGTTTCTACACACTTCAGAATTCATTTTGCTGCTGCCATGAGCAATTACATCATCAGTGAAGATAAATGACCAATACCCATGACAGCTAAACATACCCATGCCGTAACACTCCCACCACCATGTTTTATAGTAGAGGCGGTATGCTTTGGATCTTGGCAGTTCCTTTACACCTCCACACTTTGCTCTTGCCATCACTCTGATACAGGTTAATATTGGTCTCATCTGTCCACAAGGCCTTTTTCCAGAGTTCTGCAGGCTCTTTTAAATACTTCTTGGCAAACTGTAATCTGACCATCCTATTTCTATGGCTAACGAGTGGTTTGCATTTTGCAGTGTAGCCTCCATATTTCTGTTCATGAAGTCATTTGTGGACAGTAGTCATTGACACATCCACACCTGTCTCCTGAAGAGTGTTTCTGACCTGTCGGAAAGGCATTTGTGGATTTTTCTTCATTATGAAGAGAATTCTTCTGTCATCAGCAGTGGAGGTCTTCCTTGGCCTACCAGTCCCTTTGCGATTGCTGAGCCCACCATATAACCATATAACAATTGCAGCATGGAAACAGGCCAATTTGGCCCTTCCCGTACGCACTGATCCAAATACCCTCCTCTAATCCCACTTACCAGCACTCTGCCCATATCCCTCCATCTCCCTCACATCCATATATTTAACTAACTCTTTCTTATATGACAAAATTGACCCTGCCTCCACCACATTTCCCAGAAGCCCATTCCACACAGTAATCACTCTCTGAGTAAAGAACTTCCCCCTCATGTTACTCCTAAACCTTTACTCATCAACTCTCAACCCATGACCTCTTGTATCCATCTCTCCTACTCTCAATGGGAAAAGCATTTCCACATCAACTCTATCTATCCCTCTCATTATCTTAAACACCTCTATCAAATCCCCTCTCAGCCTTCTATGTTCCAAGGAATAAAGACCTAATTTGCTCAATCTCCCCTTGTATTCCAATGCTGAAACCCAGGCAACATTTTTGTAAATCTTCTCGGTACTCTCTCTAAGTTGTTAATATCCTTCCTATAAATTGGTGACCAGAACTGCATATAGTACTCTAAATTTGGCCTCACTAAAGCCTTGTACAGTTTCAACATTACTTCCCAACTCCTATATTCTATGCACTGATTTATATAGGCAAGCATACTAAAGGCCTTTAGTATACGAGGTCTTTGAAAATCCTCTTCATCATCCACAATTCCCCCTATTTTAGTATCATCTGCATATTTACTAATCCAATTTACCGCCCCATCCTCCAGATCATTAATATATATGTGACAAGCAGCAACGGTCCCAATACTGAACCCTGAGGTATACCACTTGTCACCAGCCTCCATCCTGACAAACAATTATCTACTACTACTCTTCCTTCCACCCACTGTTGAATCCATTTGACTATCCCCAAATTAATACCCAAGGACTTAGCCTTCCCAACTAACCTCTCATGCGGAACCTTATCGAAGGCCTTACTGAAGTCCATATAGACAATTGTGATAGTACAGATCTATCACCAATGTACATAGTGTATATAGTTACTGTATCTAGACTGTGCTTACAGCGATTGGCTGAGAGCTAAGCCACACCTATTGTTTGGGCCTTAAAGGGTTGTGTCCCTAGCCAGGTCGGATCATTCCGGACTGGTCGGCCACCTGTGAAGAGCTCCGGTCTTTTGCTAATAAAAGCCTTGGTTTGGATCAACAAGTCTTTGGTTCTTTCGACGAGCTCTACAATTTTATTAGCAAAAATAATTTTTTTGAAAGGGATGGAGCGTTTAACTCGGCCAGAAAAACTTGATATCGACCCGCAGTCAGCTACAGCCTTCAAAGCCTTTAAGTTCTGGCTGCTGAACTTTGAAAACTTCCTGAGATTCATTCAGGTAGAGGAGGATAACCAGCGTCTAACAGCATTGCTGTCTATGGTGTCCTTGAGAGTCTACGAGAACATCCAGGATGAGACCACTTACACCGCAGCCATAAAGGTACTGAAGGAACTGTATGATCAACCGGTGAACAGAGTTCATGCCCGGCTCGTGCTTGCGTCGAGGAAGCAACAGCCCGGTGAGTCCAGCAGGGCATATTTACAAGTATTAAAGGCATTGGGCAAGGACTGTAACTGTGTGGACAAAACTGCTGCCGAGATCACTAGCGACCTCGTCCGGGATGCCTATGTGGCCGGGCTCCGATCGAACGAAGTGAGGCTGCGTTTGCTCGAACAAGGGGTAGAAAAACTAGAGGACGTGGCCCGGATTGCAATCACAATGGAGGATGCAGCCTTAAAGTCCACCGAGCTCTCTAGGGACTGGACCCCTCGTTCTGATGTGAGTAGAGTGCCCTTCTACCCTACCCCTGACGGCCTGTCGGCTGCTGCTACCCTGCCCCGTGCGAACCCGAAATGTTATTTCTGCGGGAGGGACAAGCACAGCAGATCCCAGTGCCCAGCAAGAAAAGCCAGGTGCCAGAAGTGCCTTAAAAAGGGCCACTTTGCTGCAGTCTGTAGGTCTAAAATGGCCGCCAGCAAACACAGTGCCTCGTGTGAAGCTCAACCGCCACTATCCCATTCAAACTCTTCTTCCCCAGAGCTCTCATCCAATGAGAGCGAGGGCTCCCCTGCACGGCAACGCCTGACGTCACGGAGACGCCGAACCCGGAAGGGGCAACCCACCGTCGCAACCATGGTGATGGCCTGCCTCTCGCCCCCGTGCGGAACACTTGACACTACCGCCGCTGCTGCCGCCGCCACAGCCACCCCCGGGGCCGACGCTACCGCCGCTGCTGCCGCCGCCGCTGCTGCCGCCGCCACAGCCACCCCCGGGGCCGACGCTACCGCCGCTGCTGCCGCCGCCACAGACACCCCCGGGGCCGACGCTACCGCCGCCGCAGCCACCCCCGCGGCCAACCAGGTGCTCACCCTAGCGTCCATCGCTGACGACCGCCAGGGCCCGACCGCCGATCGCGAGCAACTACAAACACCAGAGCAATGGAACTGATTAAAGTGCATGGACACTACACCAATTGCTTATTTGACTCTGGGTCAACTGACAGTTTTATCCAGCCAGATCTGACCCTCCGTTGGGGACTTGACATTATCCCCACTACCCAGAGGATCTCATTAGCGACGAGGTCGCACTCGACTGGGATAAAGGGGTATTGCATCGCCACGCTGGAAGTACAGGGCGTGACGGTCACCCACTTTAAATTATTCGTCCTTCCCCAATTGTGCGCCCCAGTGTTGCTGGGATTAGACTTCCAGTGTCAGTTCCAAACGGTGTCCCTACACTTTGGGGGACCCCACGCCCCCCTCTCGGTCTGCCATCGCCCCACTCCCGAAGCACCCGAGCAACCCGCCCCGTGCCCCGGGGCCAATCCTGCGGCCTTTCCACACTCCGGATTGCCCCGCCAGCACTCTTCGCAAACCTCACCCCTGGCTGGAAGCCTGTGGCCACCAAAAATCGGCAATATAGTTACGAAAACAGGCAATTCATTAGGAGTGAGGTGCGTAGATTGCTGGATGAGGGCATCATCGAACCCAGTTCAAGCCCCTGGAGAGCCCAGGTGGTGGTTGTCAAGAATGGGGAAAAACTACGGATGGTGGTCGACTATAGCCAGACCATTAACCGCTTCACACTCCTGGATGCGTACCCCCTGCCACGCATCACGGATGTGGTGAACCAGATCGCCCAGTACCGCATTTTCTCCACTATTGACCTACGTTCGGCCTACCACCAGCTCCCGATCCGCTGCGAGGACCGACCATTCACGGCCTTTGAAGCGAATGGGCGGCTATATCAATTTCTCAGGGTACCATTCGGGGTCACAAATGGTGTCGCGGTCTTCCAGTGGGAAATGGACAGGATGGTGGACCAGAACGGGCTAACCGCTACCTTCCCGTATCTGGACAATATCACCATCTGCGGCCACGACATGCAGGACCATGACGCCAACCTAGACAAATTTCTTCAAACTGCCCGTCAGCTAAACCTGACTTACAATTTGGACAAGTGTGTTTTCCGGACCACACGACTCGCTATTCTAGGTTGTGTGGTGGAAAACGGGATAGTCATGCCAGATCCTGACCGCATGCGTCCCTTAATGGACTTACCCCCCCCACATACCCAGATAGCTCTCAAACGCTGCCTGGGCCTTTTCTCGTATTACGCCCAATGGGTTCCAAACTACGCCGACAAGGCACGTCCTCTTATCAAGACCACCTCTTTTCCCCTCTCGACCGAAGCCACAGCGGCTTTCGATCGAATCAAATCTGACATCGCTGCTGCGACGCTGCACGCGATCGATGAGTCTGTCCCGTTTCAAGTCGAGAGCGATGCATCCGACTTCGCCCTGGCAGCCACCTTGAACCAGGCCGGTCGGCCTGTAGCCTTCTTCTCCAGAACCCTCCAGGGTCCGGAGAGTAGACACTCCTCGATCGAGAAGGAGGCCCAGGCCATAGTTGAAGCGGTACGTCGTTGGAGACATTACCTCGCTGGGAGGCGCTTTACACTGTTGACTGATCAACGCGCGGTCTCCTTCATGTTCAGCAACACCCAGCGTGGTAAGATAAAAAACGACAAAATCGCCAGATGGAGAATCGAACTCTCCACCTTTAACTATGACATCCTGTACCGGCCTGGTAAGCTCAACGACCCGCCTGACGCGCTCTCCAGGGGGACGTGCGCCAGCATACAGATGGACAGACTACGGAAACTCCATGAGGCGCTCTGTCATCCAGGGGTCACTAGGTTTGCTCACTTTGTCAAGGCGCGCAACTTACCCTACACAGTTGAGGAGATCCGCTCCATGACCCGAGCCTGTTCGGTGTGCGCCGAATGCAAGCCCCACTTCTTCCGTCCGGATAACTCCCACGTCATCAAAGCCACCCGCCCCTTCGAGCGTCTTAGCGTAGACTTTAAGGGACCCCTACCGTCGACCAACCGTAATACCTACATCCTTATGGCCATCGACGAATACTCCCGCTTCCCATTCGCTGTGGCCTGCCCAGACACCACTGCCACCTCAGTGATACAGGCCCTTCACAGTATTTTCACCATCTTCGGGTACCCCAATTCCATCCACAGTGATAGGGGGGTCCTCATTCATGAGTGCAGAGCTGCAACAGTACCTTCTGGAGTGTGGTATTGCTTCAAGCAGGACCACGAGCTATAACCCACGCGGTAATGGCCAGGTCGAGAGGGAGAATGCCACCATATGGAGAGCGGTTACACTGGCTCTCCGGTCTAAAGGTCTCCCCACCTCTCACTGGCAGGAGGTTCTCACTAGTGCCTTACACTCCATCCGCTCCCTCCCATGTACTGCAACAAATGCCACCCCCCACGAAAGGATGTTCCTTTTCCCGAGGAAATCCGAATCGGGAACCACTGTACCGGCATGGCTCACCGTCCCTGGCCCCGTCCTTTTGCGACGCCACGTCCGGCACTCAAAGAACGACCCCTTGGTCGACCGAGTGACTCTACTCCACGCGAACCCACATTACGCATACGTGGAGTTCCCAGACGGGCGGGAGGACACTGTTTCGGTGCGGGACCTAGCTCAGGACGCGGTAGACCCAGCAAACCCCCCAACTCCTTATGCTCCAGGCCCCGTGCCGCAACAGAAGGACCAACAGCACCCCAATGACTCGGGCCACCCTGCCGACAAAACGACTGGGGAATTGAGCGACGGAGCAGTCGCACCCGATGAGCCCGCTGGCGACACCACTCCAGCGACCCCAATCCCGGCACCACGGCGGTCACGCCGGATGGTCAGACCCCCTGACCGCTACAGTCCTTGACCTACCCCTTCCTTTTCATTCTCTCCCTCGTTTTTGTTTTTTTTTTCCCAGGGTCAATTCTCCAAGAAGGGGTGAATGTGATAGTACAGATCTATCACCAATGTACATAGTGTATATAGTTACTGTATCTAGACTGTGCTTACAGCGATTGGCTGAGAGCTAAGCCACACCTATTGTTTGGGCCTTAAAGGGTTGTGTCCCTAGCCAGGTCGGATCATTCCGGACTGGTCGGCCACCTGTGAAGAGCTCCGGTCTTTTGCTAATAAAAGCCTTGGTTTGGATCAACAAGTCTTTGGTTCTTTCGACGAGCTCTACAACAATATCCACTGCTCTACCCTCATCAACATTCCTAGTCACCTCTTCAAAAAATTCAACAAGATTGGTCAAACACGACCTTCCACGTACAAATCCATGTTGAGTATCCCTGATCACACCCTGTCCCTCCATATGCGTATATATACTATTTCTAAGAATGCTTTCCATCAATTTACCTACCACAGACGTCAAACTTACAGGCCGATAATTGCTAGGCTTGCTTGTCAAACCCTTTTTAAACAAAGGAACCACATGTGCAACACGCCAATCCTCCGGCCCTATACCCGTCTCTAATGACATTTGAAAAATCACTGCCAGACCCTCCGCTATTTCCCCACTAACTTCTCTCAAGGTCCTGGGGAAAATCCTGTCAGGACCCAGAGACTTATCAACCTTTATATGTTTCAAAAACTCCAGTACTACCTCTTTCTTAATCACTATAGTCTCCATATATACCCCCTTTGCTTCCTTTACCCTGTACAGTTCAATATCAGTGAATACTGAGGAAAAGAAATTGTTCAAGACCTCCCCCGTCTCTTTTGGCTCCACACACATTTGTCCTTTCTGATTCTCTATTGGACCAATTTTATCTCTCACTTTCCTTTTGCTATTTACATATTTGTAGAAACCCTTTGGATTTATTTTCACTCTGCTTGCTATAGCCACCTCGTACCTTCTTTTAGCTTTTCTAATTTCTTTCTTAAGATTCTTTTTACATTCAATATAGTACCCAAACATCTCCTTTTTCCCCTGTTCTTATATTTATTGTAGTACTCCCTCTTTTTCCGAACCAAGTTTCCAATATCCCTTGAGAACCATGGCTCTCTCAAACTTTTGACCTGACCTTTCAACCTAACAGGTATTTAAAGATTTTGAACTCTTAAAACCTCTCCTTTAAAAGACCCTCCATTTCTCTATGACATCCTTCCCAGAAAACAAATTGTCCCAATTAACCCCTTGTAAATCCTTTTGCATCTCCTCAAACCTAGCTTTTCCCCACTCAAAAGCCTCAACTCTGGGCCCAGACCTATCCTTTTCCATAATTACCTTGAAGCTAATGGCACTATGATCACTGGACCCAAAGTGCTCCCTACACATACCTCTGTCACCTGACCCATCTCATTCCCCAACAGTAAATCCAACACAGCTCTCTCTCTGGTTGGTACCTCCACATATTGATGTAAAAAGCTATCCTGCACACATTTTACAAACTCCAACCCATCCAGCCCTTTCACAAATGGGTGATATTCCAATCAATATTCGGAAAATTAAAATCCCCCACAATCACTTTACCCTATACTTATTATAAATATCTGCTATCTCCCTACTAATTTGTACAGTCTTTCTTCTTAATGATGTTCCGAACTGTTAATTTTGGTAATCTTAAGGTTTGGGCGATATCTCTTACCGTTTTAATCTTGATTTTAGCCTCATAATGACTTATTTGACTTTCATTGACACAACTCTGGTCCTCATATTGAAAATGGCAATTACAGACTCCAAAGGTGATCCAAAGCTCAGAATCAAGCCTAGCTCTCTTGTACATGCACCAATGAAGCAATTAACATACTTGAGTACTCACAAAAACACCTATGAAGCCAAATGTCCCAAACATTATGGTGTCCTGAAATGAGGGGACTATGTACAAAAAGTGCTATAATTTCTACATGGTCAAACAAAAATGTATAAAATAACCTTGAATAAATTATGGAATGTGCACTTTAATCACATGTGAATTGTTTGATTGCAAATATAAAACTGTGGAGCACAATGGCAAATAAAGGGAAAAAACTGTCTTTGCCCCAAATATTATGGAGGGTACTGTATAGCAGAGAGAGATAGGGGTGAGACAAAGGCATATGTGGAAGATGATGAAGTGGGAGGAGGACAATTCAGCCAGGTTATTGGGTGGCAAGAGGCATAGACGGACTGTTGAAACAGTCTGGTAGGTGATAGATGAAGCTTGAGAAAAGAAAAAATGGGCCGATGGTGCCAGGCATGGGAAGGAAGGTGGAAGTGTAGATAGATGGTAGATAGGTTGTCTTCAAGATGAACCTTTCCACTCTTGGACCGGAAATGTCATCCTTATTCAGGAAATGTGGCTTCTCCTCTTCCCCATAGTTGATGGGGGTCTCACACCCCCAGACAATACTGATTCAGAATACCTCTGGTCCTTGCCTTTCACCCAATAGCTTCCACATTCTTACCACTTCAGTCAGGTCCAATGGGATCTAGCCACAAGCCACATTTTCCAGTTTTCCCACGCCCCTTTCAGCTTTCTGCAGAGACAACTCTTTTCAAGACTCCTTGGTGAATTCATCTCTTCCCATTTACCCGTACTCATCTTCTTGCAGTTCCAAACAATCTTAGGAGGTGTAATACCCTAAACACCTTCCTTGCAACCATACAGGAGCCTAAAATACCCTTCCAGGTAAGGCAAAGACTTGCAAACACCTCCTCCAAACTGGTCTACAACATTTAGTGCCTTATTATTTGACCTCCTCTACATTTATGAACCCAACCGTGGACTGAGTATGCAATTTGCAGAGCACCTGCACTCTTTCTATAACCATGTTCCATGTCATTTTAATCACTTCCATTCCCAAAACATCCTCAAGTTCAAGTTTCTTGTCAGATGTATTAAGGTACAGTGATAAAATATGTTTTGTTAACAGTCCAACTAGTTGACAACAGTAAAAGCACAAGAGTACAGAATTATAGGGAGCGATCAGTTAGAACAAGACACTGGCAACTTTATTTTAATTTTTACTATTTAAACCTGTCTAATCTCGACTTAACTGCCGTCATGATGCTCAGAATTGTACACAATACTCTATAAGTGCCATCCAACCAAAATTTTATATAGCTGCATTATGTCTCCTTTACTCTTACACTCAATTCCTGACCAGTGAAGGCAAGCATGCCTTTTGCCTTCACTACCTTCTGGATCAGCCTACCATGAAAGATCTTGTCAAATGCCTTACTAAGGTCTACGTAGTCAGCATCCATTGTCCTACCACCATTAACTACCTCATCACCTCCTCAAAAAACTCAAATGTATAAGATGCGCCTTGCCTTCCATTCTGACTGTCCCTAACCCGGCCATGCTTTTCCATCAGGTACTTCCCTTGTTTCCTTAGATTCACCCTCCCCCTCACTCTGATTCCATATGCTCATCATCCTACCTGGGTGTCTTCTCCCTTGCTTCAACTTTCCTATCCCTCTTCCATTTATCCATCACCCTTCTTTATCTTGTTCTAGCTTCACCGACCATCCTCTGTCTCAACACTCCCACCTTCTCCCCCACCTGGCTATATCTGCCCATCATTCCTCTCCATTTCCCTCTATGCTGACTGTCCTGATGCAATATCTTTACCTGAAATATATCATCCCTTTTAAATTACATTTTTAAATTTAGACCTACAGCATGGTAATAGGCCCTTTCAGCCCATGAGCCTGTGCCGTCCACTTGACCTACAAACTCAGTATGTTTTGAACAGTAAGAGGAAACTGGAGCACCCAGAGGAAGCCCATGCAGACAGCGCTGGATTCAAACCCTGATCATTGGTGCTGTAACAGTGTTTCACTAACCTCAACACTAATTATGCTGTAGATTCCACAAATGCTGCTAGACACATGAATTCTGGGAGTAATTACGATTTACTCATCGTTTGTGTGTTCTTATTTCTGGGTGTTTGTATGTATTGAAACTTGCATCATGGAAGATACATAGTTTGAATGAAACATTAACCTAGATCCTGTAATCTTATTCTGTGGGTTCAGGTGATGTTAATGATCCTTTGACACTTATCAAAGAGAGCAGGGAACTCATTCAATGTACCGTCCAGCCTCTATAGTTACCAAAAATTAACAATCTTTCCATGTGCAGAGTGTGGGCAAAATGGTGATTTATCACTTCTTTGACACCAGTGATTACATCTCAAAGTATTTAATTATGTGGAAAGTAGTGTGGAAGGTTGCTGAACTTCATATGAAGGGTCAATGTAGTACCTGTAGTAGAATTTCTTGACAATTCTCACTGTTGACTAGAATCACTGGTATAAACATCAAATGGAGGTGCTATGGATAATTTTGTTGGATGATTCTGAAGGCAAGAAGAAATACATAGTCTGACATACTGACGTATTTTCTTGGGATTATTATTGATTGGGGCCAGGAAGCAGATAAGTTCATTTATATTCCAGGCAATACCGTATTCAGAGGAAAATCTGAACGTGATGAATATTATGTAAGTAATGTGTGGAGATTAGAGCCAATCTCATTACCTATCACCTTTATTGGCAAATTAAGTTAAACAATCCTTACTTTTTCACTTGCAACCTTTTTGTTCTGCTCAGAGCTCACCTCTGCTGGTATTCATTCCCTACATACTGGTAGTTACAGCTCCTTGTCAACACACTCCAGCCTTCCATCCTCTCTCACACCTAACTATGTTCCTTATTTTAAAGGTAAGTTGCACGTGCTGAATTACACAAGATGTCCTACTTTTACCTATCCACAGAGATAGTCTATGCATGTTTGTGTAACAAACTTGATGTCAGTATATTGTCTCAGGAATTAATGCACAGATATCTGGTATGAAGATTTTTGTATCACTTGAGTAGTGATCTCTTACTGTTTATAATCTGGACATAGTAAGACAATTTTCCACAAAATCAAGCGATGTCTTCTTAAATTTGAGACATTTCTCCAAACCAATGCTATAGTTTTAAAATAATAAAATATTATTCTTTCTGTGTTCATTTCAATTTGAGGCTTCACTCTTTGACACAAGGTCCATCAAATGCATTGAGGAATGCAGAAATCAATTCACCATTTTTGCAGCGCATCTGATTTTTCCAGTGACTAAAACATACCCTTTTATTCATTCTTTCTAAGACAGCTCCAGAAAAGGAGATATTCCTTGTTTTAGTTGTTGCTTCAAATATTTATTACAATACTGGGCATGTATTTATAATAGTGATGCGGAGATGTTAATGCAGCAAGATTTGCTTTTTTTTTACTGCAATGCAGCACAGTAAGTACTTCCTTAAATACAGGTAATATCAATTCCAGCTGTGGTCTATAAATGAAATGAAACTGCGGTAAAGGACTGAAGACATTAAGAGAACACTGCAAACTATTGCATGATTATCAGGAGAACAGATGTAGCAAGAAAAAGACTGAAGAGAGCATTGTACAAAAACTCAAGGATTTGTTACAACTTTTGAAAAGTCCCAAATCCTGATCTATGATTCCACGATTCCAGAAGCGCAGTAGACTCCAAAAGAAATACTGTACCTAGGTTGTTGAATCCTTTTGGTCTGCTCTTGCATATAAGGTCAAGTGAGTAATCAGGCCATTTCATGGACATCAAAACCTACATGCCAATTTTCTCAGGTATTAGGATACTTTAGTACCAGCAGAACAGTATTTCTGGGAACTGGATCCAATTGTGCTAATGGATAGATTAATACAATTCTGCAGTAGCACGTACAATGTACAAAACTGAGAAAGCATACATAATCTATAATAAGAACATACAACAGGAAGTTACTTATGTTGCATCACTTTGTAAATTTAGGAAAGAAGGCTGCAAAAATTATATAAACACATGCCCAATGAGTGTTCAGCTCCACAAAAAATGGTAAATGCAAGACATGGAAGAAAAACTGCACAATATACACATTTCCTATTTAATGAGAATATTTGAAAAATGCTTGAAATAAATGAAAAGTTTAATTAAAGTGCTTGAACTAAATAAAAAGTTTGTATTTAATAAACAGTATTTCAGTTGTCTTTTATTTGATAATATGCAAGCAGATGTTTGGATTCACACAAATGCTTGCATATTAGCAAATAAAGATAAAGCAGATTGAAATCTTGCTTGTTAAAATACAAACCCATTACTATGCAGCAACACTGCAAAGATGCAGGTGTTCTTATTGCTTACAAAATACTATTGATGAAAATATAACTTGTCTTATTTATTAATAGCTGACATCAAGGTAATCTTGGTTATCTTTGTGCTAATAGTGTTGCCCTTGCCATCCCAAAGCTTAGATGATTAATTGGACTGCCTGCCAGCTTAATTGCTACATCATCTGTCTTGTTTTAGTTGTGTCAGATGGCTTTATGTTCATTTGGTGTTTGTAGTTGGATGCTTCAGAAGCTGGATTTAATTGTATGTCAAATCACTGAATGTAAAACTTATAAGGAAAGTATTTAATTCAAATGTACCATAAAGATTATTGAGAAATATTTCAATAATATTGATATTTGACAAAATGTTAAAAAATATATAGGATGTTTTGTGGTGGAGAAACATTTTAAACCATTCGTATGTTTTGGCATTACAGAATTGTGCGGAACTCCATCATGCTTGTGAGGGCCATTTAAAAGAGTTTGTCAGTAGATCTCACATTATTTTTTTCTGGAGTATACTTTTGATTTCTATATACTATATATACATTTGCATTATTAAAAGTTATTTTGTACTTCCACCATGAATTCAGAAATGTTTTGATGATCATAGCAACATGATGTCTAAAGAGAAAAAAAAATCTCCTCATTTTATGGCCATTATTAAATCTATTTCTTCTATCTGGGTTGTGAAAGCATCTGTTTGTTCACTAGAATCCCTCATAATTCTTCATAGCCCTCGTTAAATTTATATCCAACTTATTTTCTCCCAGTGGTGGAACTTTTCCATTTTTCTCCACTCTGTTCTAAAATTTCTAACTCCAGGTCACATTTTTGGAATATCTTTGCTGCACATTCTCCAAGATTTTAAAAATGTGCAGTGACCAGAAATGAATGTACTACTGAAACAGATATCTAATAAATGACACAAATGCAGTTATCATCGTTTCCCCCCCCCCCACCCGTGCCCTCCCTCCCTCATCCACCTCTTGCCTATTGCCCTGTGCTCCTTCTCCTACCCCTCCTTACCCACCACTTTTTTCAGGCGTATGCCTACATTTTCCCTTAACATAGAAACATAGAAGATAGGAACAGGAGTAGGTCATTCGACCCTTCGAGCTTGCTCCGCCATTCAGCGAGATCATGGCTGATCTTAAAGTTCAGTATCCCGTCCCCGCCTTCTCTCCGTAACCTTTAATACCCTTATACTGAAGAAATACATATAATTCCCTCTTAAATATATTTAATGAACCTGCCTCTACTGCCCTCTGTGGCAATGAATTCCACAGATTCACCACCCTCTGGGTAAAGAAATTCCTCCTCATCTCGGTCCTAAATGGTTTGCCTATTATCCTCAAACCATGGCCCCTGGGTTCTGGATTTTCCCATCATTGGAAACATCCCATCTGCATCCATTCTGTCCAGTCCTGCCAAAATTTTATATGTCTCTATGAGATCCCCTCTCAATCTTCTAAACTCCAGCGAGTACAATCCCAATTTGCGCAATCTTTCCTCATAAGTCATTCCTGCCATTCCAAGTATCAGCCTGGTGAATCGCCTCTGCACTCCCTCCATTGCAAGAACATCCTTCCTTAGATAAGGTGACCAAAACTGCACACAATAATCCAGGTGTGGTCTCACCAAGGCCCTGTACAGCTGCAGTAAGGTATCCTTGTTCCTATACTCAAACCCTCTTGATATGAAAGGCAACATACCATTTGCCTTTTTAACCGCCTGCTGTACATGCATGCTCGCCTTCAGAGACTGATGTACAAGTACCTCTAGGTCTCTCTGCACTTCCCCATCTCTTAATCTATTGCCATTCAAATAGTAATCTGCCCTCCGGTTTGTATTACCAAAGTGGATAACCTCATATTTATCTACATTGTAGTGCATTTGCCATGTACCTGCCCAGTCCCCCAATTTATCCAAATCACACTGGAGCTTCCTGACCCCCTCTTCCGTGCACACAACCCCTCCTAGCTTAGTGTCATCTGCAAATTTGGAGATATTACATCCAATCCCCTCATCCAGATCATTAATGTAAATTGTGAACAGCTGGGGTCCCAGTACAGATTCCTGTGGTACCCCACTGGTCACCGCCTGCCACTCAGAAAACGAGCCATTTATCCCAACTCTCTGTCTTCTACCTGCCAGCCAGTTCTCAATCCACATCAATACTTTGCCCCCAATCTCATGAGCCTTGATTTTGGATTTTGGAAGCCAATCATTTATGCGGGATCTTATTGAAGGCCTTTTGGAAGTCCAGGTACACCACATCCACTGGCTCTCCCCCATCTATTTTACCTGTCACCACTGGCTCTCCCCCATCTATTTTACCTGTCACCATCTCAAAGATGATGAAGGGCTCAGGCCTGAAACGTTGGTTATGTATCTTTACCTTTGCTATATAAAGTATACTGTTTGCCCTGCTAAGTTTCCCTAGCACTGTGTTTTTAATTAGTCATGGCATCTGCAGAGTTTCGTGTTTTCCTTCATTGTTTTCTTATTGATCTTATGATTAAATTGATTAAAAATTGTAAGTTTTGCTGAAAGTTTCATAAATTCAATGAAGGACATTTAATCAAAGCTTATTCAATGAGGATCTCATGAAACACGAAAGTCTACAGATACTGTGATTGTAATAAAAACACAGAAATGCTGAAAGAACTCAACAGTTCTCACAATGTCCAGAAGGGCTCAGTCCTGAAACATCAGTAATATATCTTTACCTTCTATGGATGCTGTGGGACAATAAGTATCTCACTCAGCAAACACTATATTTTGTATAACCACTGTTTTAGGATTTTCGAAAGGAGGTATTGGTTTCTTACTTAATGGTTAGTTAGGAAGCAGACGTGCTCATCACTGACATCAGGGAAATCTGCCCACAAAGATCTGGTGATGTTTGTGGTATGGCAAACAATTGACAATTTAAGATGATCTCTTGTATCCTACAGCAGTCATTTATCAACCTGGCATTCCTTTTATTTTTATTATTGTGAGTGGCATTTTGATATATTAATCTGAAGAAATTCCAGCTCTCTTGGAAAAAAATTGTCATTCTTACAGCCAGAAAGTTTGTGAATTGTTAATTATGGTTTAGTATGGCTTATGCAACAAAAGAACATTTTTTAAAATTAATCTCATTTATAATATCTTCACTGATGTTTGTAATGATCTCCATGATCAGGCTATAAAAGGACAGCCAAATCAATGAAAAATTCAAATCAATAACAAACTCAAACTTTCCGTGGTTTAAAAAATGCAGCTGCCAAAAACTGCTGAAAGTTTCATAATATAATAACAGTGATTGCTGATATTTACACTGTAAATGCAGTCACTTAATCCAGGACTTTGTATTGAGGGCACTCTTTTCTGACTCAAAAGTGAGGAAACAAAGGTTAAAAAATTACAGATAACACATATTCATGGAATGCCATGAGCATCTAATAATTTTTTTTCATTTTAATGCAAAATCATGAACTAACCATTGTTTTTTCTTTTGTTTGGTATGTGAGATATATTCTGGTAATAAAAATTGATATCGAAATCTGACTTCTTTAAGTGTATATCAAAATCCCAGTGCTTGGCTCTCAGCGTACATTCCTTAATATTTTCATTCTTGTAGAGGACATCTATCAGAAGTCATATGAAGAGTTAAGTCTCCACAAAACATTGCTTTAGAATGCTCAGATCTCATAATTACTTGGTCTATGGTAAAAAGTATAAATATTTGTGCAGTTTAAGTATTACAAAACTTAGCAATGTTATATTTGCTAAAGGTTTATGGAGAGTCAAGACATACATCCTGCTTCAACATCTTAAGATATGTTTTTAAAAATATGATACTCTACAGTAGTAATTTTGCTTGGCTTTAATTGATGCACAAATGCATCATAAAGTTTCAAATTATTGGTAAAGAAATGAAATCCATAATTTTCTCAAACATGAAATCAGGCTTAAGACAAAGCACAATGCAATTTTACCAATAATTAATACCTTTGGATGATATAATTTTATATAATGCCATAGATCAGTCTGACTTCTATTTTAAAAGATTGATAGTGTGCACCATTCCTTTTTTTCAGGGAAGGTGAAGGTAAAAATTAAAAGAAAAGATATTTCTCCCCATAACAATTATAAAACTTAAATCAGCATTTTATTTGGTAATAAATGAAAAATTGCATCTAATTAATTCTTGGAATTATGTTTCCACCTGTCTGGAAATATGGATATTGCGTCTTGTTTTTAGAAATAAATGTCACTTATCAGGTTTCTTGATTCTCACTATGGCATTATATCCTTTCGTGACTACCCATATAACTATATTGCTCTGCTTCCCATTTTCTGTTCTCTATCTTCTTTGCTTTTCTCTTTGGAGGCAGTGAAAGTCGTCGGAGCACTCCCAGCTTATCCATGAACCTAGACAGCAAATCTTATGTCCAGGCTCCTAGACATTTCCATGTTCCAGGTAGGAACTGCATGTGCTTTGCTTTTTTGACAAATATTTCTGCTCCATTTTATTTTTTGCATTCATAAAAGACTTTCTCAAATTCACTGACATTGAAATGATATTTTTATGTTAATTATATTCATTTTGAGGATGTGAAGAAAGCATTCATGTGAAAAAATAATATAACATAAAAATTATTGATGGCAATATTTTTGCATAATTTGTAATAAAATTCCTCCAATAAAAATATTAACCCATTTAAAAAAAAACATTTTAATCTCAGTTTATTATATTTGCAAAAAAGAGTGCATTAAGCATCGTTAACTTCGTTTAAAAAAAATAAGTTATTCTGCGCCTTCTTTTCTATCCACAGGTTGTAAACTAAACCTGAAATTCCAATGTCAGTTTGAAGATGTTCATTGAAATAATTAATTGTCTAAATATTTTTTTAACAAAAATATTACTTAAAATATACAATACACCCTTAACTGAAAGTGGAAATGTATATTTATTTCATGGTTAATATTTGTGTATCTTTTTCCTTTCTTGGATTTGATTTGTCTGCTTTCGGCTCAATATTACATGAATGAAATGCAATCTTCAGTAGATGTAGATTGCTAAATTGTTGCATTTCAAGGAAAGAATAAACAGAATGGAAGTTCTTTCAACCAAAACTAGCATATTTCTTGATAAACCAGTTGCTGCAACATTAATGCCGAATCGCTTCAAACTCTACTTTTTAAAATGATTCAATATAAATAAATACATGCAAATAGGCAAAACTAACCTATTAAGAACCCTCTAAAGGAACATTTGATTCAATAAATGGTCTGATTTCTTTATAATTATGTACAGATTATTCCTTGGCAACATTTATTCATTGTTTCTCTGAATATGTAATAATGAGGCAGGAGGTACACTGAAAATTATGCTGCTGGCATTGGAAGCAATACATTAATAAGAAAAACTGTCGGTCTGCAGGGTTTTCCGTAATACAAAGTCTAAAATGCACATAAATATCTCTTGTTTATGCATGCAACCTGAGATAGAGTATGTGTTTTGTGCATGGATATAACATCAACTGGAAAATTAGAAATAAAATGATTTGTTATGAAAAGGTAATAAGAAAATGCATACTCTTATCAGATCTGTTGCCATCATAAGAAGAAGCCTTAAGTTAAAAATGGAAAAGATTTATTTGCCTCTTTAAAGATTTCCCATTTTTACGACAAACACTGCCTCACAATTCTAGGGTCTGGGGTTTGATCCTGACGTCAGTTGCTGTAATTTTGAAGTTTGCGTGTTTTTTCATGACTCAGAGTTTATGCCAAGTGCACTGACTTCCTCCTAACTCTCAAAGACGCATAGGTAGGTTAATTGGCTGCTGTCATTACTCCTTAGTGATGGGATGTGAGAAACATTAAGTTTCAGGCTCTCGGAAAGGAGGAAGTATGTCTGATGGGATTGTCCTGCAATGCTGCCTGTAAATAAATTATTGAATGCAAGTAAACTGATTAATTTTACACAAATTTGAATTGTGCTAAATAGTATTTGTGTATGAACTTTATAGACATTTGTATGAAGAAACTTGGCTGCAGTTATCAGGAGCTGAGATGTTAGGCATGCAACAACCATAACCATCTTCCAGCCAGTGTTGATTTGTAGGACTAGATATTACAATCCCTGAAATTTCAGTATTGTTTAGATTGATCCTTTCTTCTAGAGGTAGCAGAGTTGGTTTACTTAATTACAATGACCACTAGGGGATGTTTTCTGGTGTGAGACACATCTTCATTTGTATCCCTGACATTATTGGATGTTTTGATCTTTTAAAAACACTAAAGGCTGATTGGACCTGGGTATGTGTCCAATATCTGTTTCTCTTAGAAGCCATTTAGAAGCCCAGATAGGATCCCTTTTCAGCCAGAGCCAGTGACTGTTCATTTTGGCTGAGCCAGAGAGGGATTTAATTGCTCTTTCTGAGGGCTTGTCCTGTGATTCCTACTTCCCTTAGAAGCTTGGTCATGAAGCTGGCAACAAATCCTCTACAACCGACTTCAGCTGGGTTCACCCTCACTTTCCAGCCTTGCTCTTCAACTTCTGCAGTGATTAGTTTAGCATAGTGTCTTCCATTCTTGCATCTCACCCACGGCACCTTCCCAAGGCTGGATGATAAAGGCACTCTGCCGAGAGCTCGACCATTGGACCAGATCTGGCATCAGGTTTGAGCTGGCAATTTCCAATGGAAAAATTAGCTGCTGGCCAAGGTCTACAAGTAGTTTTCAGTCTCTGGCCGTGTTCAGTTGGCCTACGTCTGGGAGTAGGTCCTGTGGCTTATTCCTTCCCGGGGAGGAATATCTAGGTGTTTGGCGGCAGACCATTCAATGTTCTTCTCGTTTCTTTGAGTTCGGCTGCTAAACATTTCAGCTCTTGATTGTGTCGCCAAGTATATCGACCTTGGATTAGACTGACATTGCACCCAACGAAAATGTGCTTGAGGATAACAGAAACTGGACAGAGGGGACATGCTGAATCCTGTCCCAACATAGATTTAGGTTTGTGGAAGATGGAATGACATCATATATGGCTCAGAAGATGAAGCTTGTTGTATTTGACTCCTTATTCCACAGGTCCTTCCAGGTTAGTCTCTCAATGCCCTCCCATCTTATCCATTGCCCTTATTTTGGTTGAGGTATAGTTTTGACAAACCTGGCTGCTTCTTAATGTTGCCACTCTTCCTCCACCACCAGTTTGCTGACATTCAGGTGGAATTGCTTTCTGCCAGGTGGGTTTCTTTGTTTCTAAGCCAAAGCCCCCTCTGCCTTGTTGTACATAACCCTCTATGTCCTAGTGTCAGAGGACTGATTTTACATTCTGTACTGCTGTAGCTGGCATCCATTTTATGCTTATTAAAAGGCAGCACCTCACACACAGGTCCCATGATTCTCTGAGCATCATCTATAGCCTCACTTTGGCAAATTTGTATTCTTCCACAATGGCAACAACAGGATTCCATCCCCATAAAGCCTCACTCTACTGAGACATTTGGGTAGTCCAAATCACTTTCTCATTTGCGAGCTTAGTAGTCTCTCCATTTTCTCAACATTTGATAGAGCTGCTTCATATATTATTAATGGCCACATGAATCGTGGTAGCAGGCCAAAGTGAAGACACCACAGCTTTAGCTTCCCTTGGAGAGCAGTGTTGTTAATTTGCGTAAGACTACTGAGTATGTCGTTCCTGAATTGTTCAACCTGCTCAGTGTCCTTTAGTTTTGCATTATACCAACGTACGAGGCTTTTGATTGGTTTTTCCAGGATAGTTGATATCAGATCTTCATTAATGCAAAACCTTTCGTTTGTAAGCCTGCCCTTGACAATGGAAATACTGCGAGATTTGCTTGGTTTGATTTCTATTCATGCCCATTTGATGTTGCTCTGAAGCTTATCAAGGTGGCATTTTGTGCAGGCCTTTATTCTTGTTAATGTGGTCATGTTGTCCATGTATGCTCTTGTTACGAGCCCAGAGGACCCATAAACCCAGCAGCAATAGATATTCACCAACACAAATGGTTACTTAAACAAAGGTTGCTTTTAATTATCTTTAAACATGAAAACAGGATCAAACTTTATCAAACTTAATTAACCTAACTTAACCCCCTTCTAATTCTAAGCATATGTGTATGTATTGTGTGTATAAGTTTAGAAAAGTTTTTTGATTCACAGTCCAATCTCACTTCTCATTCCTCCAAGTTCACTGGTTGCAGGCAATTCTTATACTGTGAACAGAATTTAACATTTATAAAGTTCACCAGGCTTTGGTGCTTGAAAGGTAAATGGTCACCGTTCAGGAAAGTTCTTGTCAGTTTTCAGAGAGAGATTTGTTGCTCCTTTTTAACCAACCACCTCAGTGTCTTGCTGACGAAACTTGCCCCTTCAGGGTTCTCCAGATGATCACCTCTTTCTTTCAGGTCATCACAGAGTTCCTTTTTGTTTCTCTTACTCCAAGTGAAACATTACACAGCAAGTCCTCTCCTCTTGAATGAACCACAAGGGCTTTGACCAGGCTATCTTCCAAGTAGAGCTTGTCCTGTTCCAGTCGCAGCTACTTCTGCTGGCTGTAACACTGTCCAGTGATCGATCTCTCTCTCTCTCTCTCACAGAGAAAAAGCCTGTTTGACTCTCTCTGCTTACAAAACCACATGACCCTATTACAACAGCAAGCTCTCCTTCCAGACAGCAGCGGCTCCAGCATTCTCTTTCATCTGTTGCCTTTGGTAAACAACAATCCATTAGTGAAGTCTCTTGAGCACTCTTCAAAGCTCTTGCAAAAGGTGTGAGGCCCCAATATGTCTAGCATTGGGCAGAGCTCCAGTATTTCAAATAAGATCTGTTTTAAAGTGTTTGTATGTGACCTACTCTAACAAACCTTTCCCAATTTATCTCCCAGAAACATATCTATATACTCTGTCACACTCTAATTGGAAGTAGATGTACCCTACTCTTAAGGTGTTCCCCTCCTACCACCCAGCATGAGGCATGGATGACAAGCTCCATTGCCATGGTGAAAGCAAGGGGAGAAATGGTGCAACCTGCCATTATGCCTATTTCCAGGTGCTGCCAAGCAGTGTTATAATGGAGAACTGGGGATCCTGAAAATATGCTTGAATGAGTTGTGTGATGGTCTCTGGAACCTTGAAGAAGTTGAAGCCTGTCCAGAGCATCTTAAGAGGGACTATACCAAAGGCATTGGTTAGATCTAAGAATGCTACATGCAAGTCCTTGTTTTCCCTCTTGGCTATTAGATCTGGTGCCAGATCTTTTTTTTTTGGTATATTTTTACTTTGATTCCAATCATTTTCAATTTTACAAAGGTTGAATGCTTGATGCCACACATTGCCCAATGCCTCCATTATTTACGCTTGTTTGAACCATGGACTGACAACTGAAATGGCGGTGGTAGGTGCCAGTGTGAATGTGGATGAAATGGTCTGTAGGATCCATTTTAGAATTTTGTCAGCATTACTTTCTATCACTTTGCTATTGAGAGTAGGCTAATGGCCAAAATTTGACGAGATGGATTTGTTCTGCTTTTTGCAAGAACATATTCACGGCCAGTCTTCACGTTCGTATTTTGAATGTCCCTACTCTACCAGTCTCCATCACCACCCGGCACGTCGGGTTGATTATCAGATCAGATTCAATTTATTGTCATGTAATAAAACAGGAATTCCATATGACACGAAATTTCCTTTGGGATGCCATAAGGAAGGCAAAGATTCATCATTAGCATTGTCCGGCCCCTCTTACAGTCAGAGAATCAGAAACAAGAGAGTGCCCTCAGAGTCACCAAGTGTCCGTGGGTTCAGCTTCAGTAATCCCGCAGCCTCTGAAGCTGCATAAGACTCCAGTTCAGTTCAAACCGTTGGCAGCCTGAGCCCAAACCCCCAACTCAGGGTCCAGGACCTTTCAGGAGCCTTTATTGCCCTCAGCATCCCCTCAAATCCTGTTTCCTTGTCATCAGGGCTCAGTCATCCAACTCATTCTTGGTGCAAATGAGTCATCTGTTAGTGAACATTGAAATTCCCCTTCCAAAGTTCCCTGTATTTGCTAGCTCCACTACTACTTCCCAATGGTATTCAACTTGCAGGAATTCTGGTTCAGTAACAGAATCCACAGCAGGTGATAATTAGAATGAAGTCTTCCTATATTTGACTGATGCCACAAGACTTCATGAGGTCCAGAGATATAAAGTCTCAGGACCTTTCCCTCCGATCTGTTTACCATTGCTTTAACATCTGATTGATACATCCTACCTAGGAGCTGAGCAATACTCAGATAGTGTGGCAGTATGACGTCAACTAAAAATCAAGACTGCTGCTTGAAGGGTATGGGACTGCTTTTTCAACTTTGGTTCAAATCCTGAATGTTACTGAGAGCATTTCTCATGGTCTACTGGCATTTGTTGGATTTTGTGTCATGTTTAGTATTTGGTATCTACAATTTTATATATATTCTCTAGTCTTCAATATAACTGAGAAGATTGCTTTAACATGCAGATAGACTGGGTGAATTAGGTTGGTCAGGGCAACTTTGAGATATAATTCATGGAATGCATCCATGACAACTTTCTTGAACAGCATGTTGCTAAACCTACAAAGGAACATGCCATCTTGGATCTGGTCCTGTGCAAAGAATCAGGTAAAATTAGCAATCTTGTAGTCAGGGATTCTCTTGGAAAGAATGATCAAAGTATGTTCAAGTTCCATATACAAATAAAGGGTTCAATAGTTCAGTCTAAAACCAGTGTATTATGCCTAAACACGGAAAATTACAAGGGGATGAGGGAGGAGTTGGTCAATGTAGACTGGGTAAGCAGACTATATGGAGGGACAGTTGAGGAACAGTGGAAGACTTTCAAAGAGATTTTTCACAGCACCTAACAAAAGCATATTCCAGTTAAAAGCATGGTCAATAAGAGTGGGGACAGCCAGCCTTGGATAACTAAGAAAATAAAAAAAAGCATCAAACTAAAAGCTCGTGCATACAAAGTCAGCAAGAGCACTGGTAAACTAGAAGATTAGGAAAACTTTAAAAGGCTTTAAGATTCCTTGTTCATGTAAATTTCACAATGTATATTTAATGAAAGAGAAATGTAATTGCAATACCCAAGTATATTACTTCTTGATGAGGCCTTGAGTTCAATATATGAGTTTGTGAAAGACCACAGTCCAATCTCTGCAGTTTTTTGATATGTTAGTTATAACATTCTGCACATTTATGGAAAGCTCTGACAAGCCAAGATCTGCAATTTGGCATTTTCTTGGCATATCAAATAATAAATATAAGTGAAATGAAGCGTTACCATGCTTCTATTGATACATAAAGAATAGATTCTGGACAACAACATTGTTTTACATTATTTTCAATACTTGGATACTCTTCTTACTAAATTATCTTCCACATTTTTATTTTCAGAAACCGATGGAAAAGCAGATAATATTTATAGAAAGCCACCTGTCTACAGACAACATGGTACAGAATGCT
The DNA here is from genome assembly GCF_036971445.1 of Narcine bancroftii. Taxonomy (NCBI): domain Eukaryota; kingdom Metazoa; phylum Chordata; class Chondrichthyes; order Torpediniformes; family Narcinidae; genus Narcine; species Narcine bancroftii. The sequence continues at coordinate 211,986,187 of NC_091471.1, read as the reverse complement.
TATTTAATTTCACTATGATTCTGCATGCTATTCTAATGCCAAGTTATCATTCTATAGGATGGTCAACAAAACTAATATCTAAGCTTTGGTTGTTTATCCCAGTTCATCTTAAGAATTGTGTCTTTTAATTTTGGTCACTTCCTTTAAGAAGAAAAAGAGGCAACTTAATTTGTTCTACTTCATCTGATTTATTTCAATTTTGTTATATTTTAAATTGAGAAATCAAAAAGGGACACAAGAAATCAAGAAAATAGGAACAGAAATTGACCATCCTGGCCTTCAAGCCTCTCCTGTCATTCAAAACTGGGAGTCCCCAGGTTACAACAGGATTTCACTTCTGAGAGCTGCTCGTTACCCAAACTGATCACGTGTGAACAATAAATATAGACAGCGAGCAGGCAGAAGAAGCATGGCTGCCAGCTGGCCTCACTGACCCATGCAGTGATCTGCTGAGCATTCCCAGCTCCACTATAGACTCCAAATGTTGCAGTTCAAGGTGGGGAGAGAAACAGCCCATCTCTATCCAGCAGAAGACACCTACAGCTCTGTGTGAAATCCATCCCTTTGCATATGTATGGGATATCCATAAGTTGAGGACCTATATGATCCACAAGTGATTTATCTCAGGCCTCAACTCCTGGGAGGACCTATATGATTATGAGTGATTTATCTCAGGCCTCATCGCCTCATCTGTGCCAGTTCTCAAATCCCTAATCTTTCAAAAATGTACCTGCCTCTTCTTTGAGTGGCTTCAGTGATCTAGTCTCCACTGCTCCCTGGGATTGCGAATTCTAGAGTCATCACACTTTTAAGAGAAGAAATTTAGATACAACTTAGTTTTAAATGACTGCCCTTATAGCTCTATCTCCTTGTTCAAGATTCTTTCACGAGAGGAAATATCTTTATGTTTACCCTCTCATATCCCTTTTGTGTTTCAATAACACTGCTCATTCTTCTGAACGCCAAAGGATTTAGATCTCACATTTTAGTCCTTTGTGATGGGGCAACCCTGTCATCCAGGACTTAGCCTTGGGAATCTATCCTGAACTGCTTCCAATGCAAACATATCTCTTTAAATAAGAGGATCAAAGCTGTACCCTGTTTTCCAGTTATGGCCTCACCAACATCTGGTATAAATATAACCAAACCAACCTCTGGGCAATAAAGGCCATGTTAGTTTTAATGACTTGTGGCATCTACACGTTAATTTTGTGTTTCATACACATAAACACCTAGATTCCTCTGATTTAGACAATAGTCTGGCAGGTTTTTATCTAGCTTATTTTAAGTTAGTGATTTATTTTGTATTCCTACAGCAGGGTTGATTTTGCAGAATGGTTGTTAGCCATTGTCATTCAGCTTGATGACAGGTCCTTGTATACATGCCAGCTATCATGCACCCATTTTCACTGATCCCATTTTATTGTCCCCACATCCCCATTAATTTCCCACCCCCTCCCCTCCCCCATCCCAAATCACTGACATACTAGGGGCAACTTACAGTGCCAATTAACTCCTAAACCACACATCTTTAAGATTTGGGAGAAAACCAAGCCACAGCAAGTATCTAGGCCAACCATTGATTTTCTGATATGCCTGTCCATGGCTTCATATACTGCCAAATTGAGGCCACCCGCAAATTAGAGGAGCATCTTATTTTCCATTGGCAGTCTCCAACCAGATGGTATTAATATTGACTTCTCCAATTTCTACTAAGCCTTTGCTCTGATCTCTCTTTCCTTACAGATGTGTCCTTTCCTCCAGCCTCCCAGCCTCTCCCCTTCTTTTTATCAGAGAGCTACCCTTCTTGTCCCTCTGACTGTTCCCCATCATTTATCAACTTCTTTCTCTTTTACTCTCCTACCTGTATCCACTTATTATTACCTCTTACCTGTTAGACTGCAACGTCCCTTTCCTCCTCCCCTCACCCACCTTTTTATTCAGGAGTTTATCTTTTTTTTCACATTCCCAACAAAAGCCAAAATGTTGATTGCCTTTATTTCCTATGGATGCTGTGTGGCCAGCTGAGTTTCTACAGCCCTTTCGTTCATTGCAAAATTTTATCATCTTTAATTATACCTATAAAAGCAGAATTAACATTTTACTCTGCTCCCATAAATCACTTGTAAATACAAGCTGGTTCCTTGCAATTTTTCTTAACTGAGATTATGGAGAGCAAAGTGACAAATAATTAAGGAATGTTTAGAATAAAAAAATTCAAAATTAAAATAATATCTTGACTGTGATGCTTATCTGTGCTATATCTCATTTGCCCAATTCAAGGATGCCCAAATGCCTTTCAGAAGTTGTAATTGTATCTGCCTCCACTACCATTTCTGACTGTGTCATCTACATTTTCCACTCTCTGTGTGAAAAAAAACATACCCCTTTAAATTTCTTCCCTCTCAAACTGTTCTGGAAACAAGATTCTGACCATCCATAATTTTCTAAACATCTGTAAGGTCACCCCACAGCCTCCTATGTTCCAGTAAAATTAAACCCAGCAAATCCAATCTATCCTTTTCACTACACTCCTCAGTTCCAGGCAATATCTTGGTGAATTTCTTCTGCACTTTCTCTATCGCTACCATATTCTTCCTTTTGTGTTGCAATCAGAACTGTACACAATACTCTGAATGCAGTCTAACTAATTTGTAAAGCCACAACATTAAATTAACTTGTCTACCCAGTGCCTCAGTCTGTGAAGGCAAACAAACCTTCTTCAATATCCTATCCACCTGTATCGCGATTTTCAGAAAGTAATGGATTTGCACCATGAGGCCCCTCTGTCCATCAACACCATGAAAGTTCCTGCTAGTTACTTCATATGTTCTAAAATAATTTGCACTACCATGGACTTGTCAGGTTTAAATTCCATCTGCCATAGCTTTGCCCAATTTTGCTGCTGATCTACATCTTGTAACATTTTAGTATATGTGACTCCACTGATCGTTGGATCATCTGTATGTCTGTGTATATTACAAACAAAAGTCCCAGCACCATTTATTACAGAATTCCAGTCAGCAAAACACCCATCCACTAACTATCTTCTGCCTTCTATCATCAAATCAGTTTTAGATCCAGTTTGTCCACATGTTTCTGATCTCTTAACCTTCTAGACCACCATACCATTCAGGGCCTTATTGAAAGCCTAATGTTCATTTAGTCACTGTCTGCTGCCTTGCTGGCAACAGCATAAAAATAATCACCAGATTTGTGGAACATTATTTCCCCTGAAAAAACTATGCCGGCCCCTTCTAATCAACTCCTGTCTTTCCAATTTGAGCACAATTCATGTCTCGTCGAATCTTCAACAACTTCCCTATCACCGAACTGAGGTTTTCTAGCTTATCCCTACAACTTCAGTCATCTGGTCAATGAAGGTACAAAAATCTCCACAAGAATCACAGCAATTTCTTTCCTCCTTCTAGCATCCTGGGATAGATCCAGTTTGGCCCTGGGGATTTATCTACCATAATGTGGGCTCGTAGTTCCAGAACTTGCTTCTTCTTAACACAGATGTGCTCCAGGACAGCAACATATCCCACTGGTGAATACCAATGAGAAATATTAATTTAGGATCTCATTTATCTATACTGGAGCCATACATTGAGTATTCCTCTGGTTCCTGAGGGGACCTATTCCTGCTTTAGCTACCCTCTTCTTTTTAATAGACTTTTAAATGTTTTAAGATTCTCCTTAGTCTTACTTCACTCATCAATCCTTCAATATTCTTTGTTAATCAGTGTTCCTAAACTTACCAACTTTGCATCTTACTCTTGCAGGAGCATGCTGACACTGAACACTTAACATTTCACTTTTAAACACATCACATTTATCAAATGTTGTTAATTCCTCTCCCAAGTCCTGTCTTACACATTTGAAATGACCTTCGCTCAGTTTAGGACCCTAACTCGAGTATCAACTTGATAATTTTTCATGACTACCTTGAACCCTTCTGATCTATGATCATTCTTCCCAAAGGATTCCTCCTTTTACTTACCAAAAACTTGCATTTCCTTATTCCCCAAGATAAGATCAGGTAGAGCCCATCCCTAGTAGGAGTCTCAACAGACTGCTTCAGAAATTCCTTTTCCTCTGAAGTCCAAGTTAATATTGGGAAAGTTAAATTCCTATTACTTTTAAATCCTTTAGTGATCTGCCTACATATCTGTTCTAATTCCCACTGATTATTGGGAGGCCAATAATATAACCCCTTCAAAGTATCACTCCTTTTTAATTACTTAATTCTGCCAATATAGCCTCATTAGCCATGCAATACAGTAAGGTTCTGGACAAACTCAGCAGGTCACATTACATCTATAGGAAGTAAAGTGGTGGGATTGCAGACTATTTGTGCAATTGTCTGAGCTTTAGGACAGATGGCTATGGAAAGGAGAAAATAAACAAGAAAAGAGACCAGCATGTTAAAAGCGACCATTATGCAAACAGACAGAGCTGCAAAGTTTGAAAGAACAAAAACTATAATACGTGATAGGTCCAAAATAACAGAGCTCAACATAATGCAACTAAGATGGACACAATGTAACTATATTCACAAAAGAAAAGGTAATTGATTTCTTTCCTCTGTAAAAGGTCATACATTTACTGATCTAATGCTGCAGTGTTTTGAATATTCAATGCAATAAGATAGAAATCGGTCAAAGATCTGTATTTTTTAATTAACACTAACTCATCCTGATTCTGTCAAATTAAATAAAAAATCTTAAATAAGTTTATATTTAACTGTGTATAGTTGTGGTTGCCCAACTATAGGAAGGACGTCAGTAAATCGAAAGGAGTGCCGCTGATTAATCAGGACGTTGCCAGAATGAGAGGAGAATTTGGATAGTGTGGGTGTTTATTCCTTGGAGCAAAGTAGACTGTTTAGAAAATGATGAGGAGCATGGATAAAATGAATGCCCATAGTCCTTTTCCCAGAGTAGATCATTCTAGAACTAGGGGACATAGGATTAAGGTGAAAGGGGAGAGATTTAAAAGGAACCCGAGGAGCAACTCTTTCACTGCTGAGTTCCAATCTGGAACAAGTTGCCATAGGAGGCTGTACAACTATACACAATTTTGACGCTTGGATAGATTTATGAACTAGAGAATCTTGAGAAGGATTTTGGGTTTAAGCATCTGGAGTATGGGGAGAGATTGGACAGATTGGGTCTTTATTCTTTGGAGCGTAGAAGGTTGAGAGGGGATTTGATAGAAGTATTTAAGATTATGAAAGGGATAGACAGAATGGATGTGGATAGACTATTTCCGTTAAGAGGAGGAAAGTTTAAAACAAGAGGACATGAGTTAAGAATTAAGGGGCAGAGGTTTAGAGGTAACATGAGGGGGAACTTCTTTACTCAGAGAGTGGTAGCTGTGTGGAATGATCTTCCGGGAGAAATAGTGGCGGCAGAGTCAATTGTATTATTTAAGAAAAGGTTGGACAGGTATATGGATGAGAAGAAGATGGAGGGTTATGGGCATTGTGCAGGGAGGTGGGATTAGAAAGGGGTGTTTGGTTCGGTGCGGACTAGAAGGGCCTAATGGCCTGTTTCCGTGCTGTAATTGTCATGTTTTATGTTTATGTTTAAATGGACCAAATGCAGGCAAATGGGACAAGCCCAGAATGCTGTCTTGGTCAGCATGAATGAATTGGGCCTGTGCAGTATGCCTCTAAAGTAATTTTGAAGAATTGCTGAAATTTCAATGATAAACAATAACTTTAAAGTTTGTAGGTCATTCATCAGCCTCACTGACTATGCAAAGTTGTTTCTCAGCCTGATGGTTCTGGCTCTGATACTCCTGTATCTCTTTCTCAGCAGAAGTAGCAGTGTGTGAATGATTTTGTGAGCCCTTTTCAGACAATGAAACTGGTCAGTCTTGTCGAAGGGGGGTGGGGTGGGGGGAACGAGGGAGACCCCCCAGTCATCCTTTCAGCCACTCCTATGGTCCTGTGGATTGTCTGATCCATTGCTCTATAGCAACCATACCACACTGTAGTCAGGATGCTCTCAATAGAGCTCCTGTGGAAAGATGACAAAATGGTGGCTAGTATCTTTGCCCACCTCAGTCTTCTCAGGAAGTGCACTCACTGTAGTGCCTTCCTGGCAAGTGAGAAGACGTCGTGTGTCCAGGTTAGGTCACTACTTAAGCAGACTCATCACAATACTAAACAAGAATCCTACAGATAGATTTTAGGACCTCTTTTAGTGACTCAATAATTCACATCATGGCTTTGGTAATACAGTAACCACTGAATTGACTTCCATGAAAAATAGTGTAACTATGCCACTCAGTTATGGAAGCAAGAAAGAATTTTATATTGATACATGAATTTCCATTAGATGCAGCAAAAAAAATAATTAGTTCAATTCATCATTGGTGTGGCATGCATTTTCCATGGATGAATTCAAGGTGTGAGACAGTAATTTTAGTTGTCACAGTCCTTCTAAAATAATTGTCTGCTTCAAACAGTGTCATAAAACAGGGACAGAGAGAAGAAACTCTAACAACTACCAATAGAATTTCTAAATGAGGCTAGATCCCACATTTCTCTACAATTACTGAAATAGGATCCTGGAGTACATTAATATCATCATTTTGAAATTAGAATTGAAACCTTATAAAACTTTTGGTGCTATAACAATATCATTGTTGTATTTAGTAGGTGAATGGCAAAGCAGAGGATTTTGGAGTGAAGATAGCAATGGAGAAGGAGGACAATTTTATTGGGATCATGATGGCAAACAAGTAAGGCATGAAAGTGAGGTTGCAAAATTATGCATCCACATCCCTTTTGTATTACCAGCTATAGAAGTATTTTAATAAATTTGCACATATTTGACCCTAAGCTGCACATTCTTTCATAAGTGTTTCATGAAGAGAACCCATTGGTTGACACAGGCCAATTTGAATTTGTTGGGCTTGTGGAGTGATTTAAGTACTATCAATCATGATTACAAACCTGATGCTGTCAAATTTGTTGACTTTGAGACAGGAAGTTGTGATCATTAAGATAATTCAGTCCATGGTCTTGACTGGTATTACTCTTCAGACATGATGGTATCGAGGCCTATTCTCCCTCTTGGGTGAATATTAAAAGCCGCCATAGCCCTTTATGAAGATTACTCAAAGAGATAAAATTGGCATTTTCTCGTTACAATTTGCAGGACGTCAATTGTCATATTTCCAGTATTTCAAAAATAACTCATTATAAAACTATTTTTAATAGCCAGGGGTTGTGAAATGCATATTTTAAATGTATTGCTTCACTATATATTTCTTTCTTTCCATTACAGGTATGTATGTGCAAGAATTTTAATATGTTTGTATAAGAATATTTTATAATTTGAATGAATGCATTATTAGCATTTAAAAAGATAACATTGTAGGGAGAGTAATTTCAACCAATAACATAAGCATTCATTTGCAAGTAAGCCTTGACCTAATTTCAGAGCCTACATTTATGGATGGTTACTGAATCCAGATTTTTTGCCATGTTGTGAATATGCTTATATCAGAATGCTCTTTATTGACTACAATTTGGCATTTAACATCATCGCCTCACAACTGATCAGCAAACTCCAAGACCTAGGAGTTAACACCCTACTGTGTAATTGGATCATGGATTTCCTCACCTCCAGACCACAATCAGTGAAGATGGGCAAGAATGTTTCCTCCATAATCTCCATCGGTATAGGAGCACCACAGGGCTGTGTTCTTAGACCTCTAGTCTACTCACTTTACACCTACGACTGTGTAGCTCAGTACGACAATAACACCATCTACAAATTTGCTGATGACACCACAGTAGTGGGTTGTATAAAAGTAGGGAATGAGTCAGTGTGCAGGATGGGGGTTGAAAACTTGGGTGAATGGTACACCAGCAACAACCTTGCCCTCAATGTCACCAAAACTAAGTGACATTGTTGACTTCAGGAAAGGAAAGCTCAAGGTATACCATCCAGTGATCATTGGGGGAATGAGAGGTGGAGAAGGTGAGCAAATTTAGGGTCTTGGGAGTCAATATCTCAGAGGATCTAACACTAATGGCATCGTAAAGAAAGCACATCAGCAATTCTACTTCCTCAGGAGTTTGCTGAGGTTTGGTATAAAACCAGAAACCCTGGCAAATTTCTGCAGAGGTGTAGTGGAAAATGAGCTGACCGGCTGTATCACGGTCTGGTATGGTGGCACCAATACCCCTGAGCATAAAGCCCTCCAAAATGTAGTGGATACAGCCCAGGACATCACAAGCAAAACCCTCTCCAGCATCCAAGCCACCCAGGACATACCCTGTTTTTGCTGCTGCCATCAGGAAAGTTATAGGTGCCACAATGCTCACACCACCAGGTTCAGGAACAGCTGCTCCCCCTCCACCATCAGACTCCTCAACAACAAACTCAATCAGAGATTCATTTAAGGACTCTTATTTGTGCAGTTTATTGATTTTCTTTTCATTTTCTCTGTATTACACAGTTTGTTTACATTTCTTATCTATTTAAAGTTATTTTATTTGTTTACATTTTGTACAGTTTATTTTTTGGACTACCAATTAGTGGTAATTCTGCTGTACCCGCAGGAAATAGGAATCTCAGGGGTTGTATGTGATGTGTATGTACTCTGACAATAAATTTGAATCTGAATATTGGTAATGACTGCAACTTTAAGATGCATGATTTTGATAGGAATGAAACAATTCTATTCACTTCTGTCTGAAGTGAATATCCTCTAAGGAGTAATGTTGTTTTCACCTATTTGCTGGTAACTGGGTTTTTTTTTACTGCACCAGTGTTATGCTTCTGATTTCTGGGGCAAAATAGATGAAATGTATTGCTTCATCAAACTAGGGCAAAGGAACAAGTATATCAGTATCAGAAGAACTGGATTTGACCAATTTTCATTTCATCAAAACTTAGTCAAATGGGTGGACTTATGGAGCATGTTAAAGAGGTTTTTGGACATGGCAGGTGATCTCAACTCCATGTCACAGTTCTCATGTGCAGTGAACTTAGGGATCCTGCCACTGTCCCTGATAATTATAGGTACAAGAAGTGTACCTATAATGCAACTCTGACAGATTGTATAACAGCACTAGAACTGTGCATAAATTCACATTGGAACATCTGAGATGTTGAGTAAATCATGGGCAGGATATTTAGTGAGTTGGTCACACTGTTTTCTCAGACTTTGCATCCTTAGAATATGCAGAGGGATTCACGGTCATTCAGTACTTTGATGACCAGTTATTGGCCAGCCTGAGTTTGGAAGCCAATACTATGGACACTCAGACTTTAACGAGAGCCTTACATGGCTGGGGATATGTGATTCTGAAAAGGAAAGTCACTAAAGGACAAAGAGAAATGAAGTTTTTATGGATTATTCTTAGGGCAAAAGAGCAAAAATTAACAACGGCATGAATGACCCCTATTGTTAACTTCCGTGCTCTTCAGTCGCCTAAACAAATCCGTGCCTTCCTTGGACTGGTGAATTTCTGCAGTGGGTCCCTAATGTGGCAATCTGCAGAAAAAAGTTGTAACCACTTGCTTTTGTTAATGCATCATAGAAACCTGAACTATCATACCAGCAATTAAAGACTTTTGAAGAAGTTAAGAAGACATTGCATGCCTTGGGGTGACCTCTCTATGATCGCCTCTTTCAACTCTATGTTACAATTCCCCAAGGTTGCACTACTATAGTTCTTACGTAATACCACTGTCCTGTTCGCAAGCCGGTAGCTTATTTCTCCATCAAGCTAGGCCCAGTAATGCAGGGTCTGCCGCCTTGTACCCATATATTGTCAGCATTACACAAAAGCATCTCTGCAGCAGCCAATATCACTACATCAGCCAATACAAGTTTATATTCAACATTCGGTGGCAGTTCTCCTGATGTCCAATCAAACATGCCGCATGACTTAAGCACATTGAGCTGCTACGAACTCTCTCTCTCTTAGAGAACCCATATCTGACCTTATACAACTGCCCTCCTATTAACCGGCAGCCTTTTTTACACTGTCTCCAGATGATCTTGAAGAACAGATCATGATTGTTTGCTGTATTATCATTTCTTTGACCCCACAACAGGATTTAAAAGACAGTCCCATTAACGGAGCTATGACTTGGTTTGTTGATGGGTCAATCTTTGTTGATGATACAGGTCAACGCCGTTCAAGTTATGCCATTGTTCATTGAACAAATGAGGCAATAGAGGCTGCTACCTTCCATCATCCATTATCTGCGCAGCACTCTGAATAGTTTTCCCTTTCTAGACCCTGCATAAATGGAACTGGAATGTCAATTCATATTTATACTGACTCTCATTATTCCTTCAGTGTAGCACATGATTCTGGAGCCTTATGGCAGTATCAGGGGTTTTTGACATCCTTGGGGGACACCTATTAGAAACACCACTTTTGTTGCTAATCTTCTGACTTCCCTCTTCCAACCTACCCACCTCACGATTAAAAAATGTAATGCCCATGCTAAGGCCTAGGACCCTGTATCCCTTTGGAATGCTTATGCAAATGAGAATGCAAAAGCAGTTGCTATAAACGGTCCCCTCACCATTTATTGAGAAAGTGATAAACTGCTTGTAAATAGAGCAGTCTTGCCTGATATGGGGGATATGGTAAAACTTCAGGGGACACCCCTGCTAATTTGATTAAGCTCTGTAAACAGGGGGCATGCGTCAAAGATCCAGAAACTCAATTATGGACCACCCCTGCTGGACAAGTTTGTGTACCTGATGTATTTTTACCTGTGTTACTTAACTTTATACAAACTATGATCCACATTATCAAGGAAGGAATGGTGAACATAGCGCTAAAGACACGGTTGCACTTTAAATGCTTAAGCACAGAAAAAGGCATCTGAGTGTATTATTTGTCAGAAAAATAAATCGTGGGGTTGATCCTCGTACATATTTTGAGTTGATCTGATATAGTTAACAAAGCCCATAGGATTTTTAATTCTGTTGACAGCATGGTGGGCTATTAACAACATATCTCGTGGTTTCCATGGGGTATACATATCCATTACAGTGTCTTGACCAACCTGATGTCCTCGAGGATTTGAAACTAACTTTTCCCTAATTCCCCGGGTTTATTTTTTGCTTCTCTGTCTCATTTTTACTCTTTCTGCAATTCCTCTGCTAAACACAACCTCTGAGTTAGAGTCTTGTTCCACATTAAATTCTGTTAGCAAAGCTGAGACTGGTTGCAAGGCAAGGGGCAAAGAAACAATGTTCTGGGGAACATATGGCTGAAACAAGGTCACCATGCCTGATAAGAGTTCACCAGGGTCTTCTTTTATCATCTTCTGTTTGTTTACCATCTGGCGCCTAGCTCTGCTCTCATCCCCTCTCTGCTTGTTCTCCTGATTGTCATGCCACTCACGCTCAACCTGCAGGACTTCCTAGTCTTTGGTTGCACCCTCCTTTGTACATAACACTATCCCCCTTCAACTTGCATTTTCCCTCCAGCATTTTTTCTTTAGATTTTTGCCATACTCTCTGTCCCTGTTCCTTCCATTCTTGTATACGCTTTCTCCATTTCTTTCCTACATTTTTCTCCCATATTAGTTGCTCTGCTTTTTCATTATCCCATACGGATGACGTTCCCCCAATTGGCCAGAATTTTTGTGATTTACTTATGCCTCATTACCCAGTTGATTTGTTAATGCTGCCAACAGCTGTTGAAATTATTTACCCATGTTTCAGATACATTTGTTGTACCAGGGCACCCCCATCAGACTTATCCATTAGTTCTCCCATATTTTATTTCCTGCCTGCCTTACAAATTAACCCTTTATCCAGGCCTCACTGGCCAACCAATCAAATTAAAATTTAATCTCAGGCAATCCAGTATCTGTTTATCCATATAACCACTGCAGTCAGGTAACCTTAAATGTTATACTATATATTCCACTGACCTGTAAGCTTAGTCTATCCTGGTTCTTTTCTGGATCTCGGCAGGGAACCAGATCAACCCCGGACGAGGGACCACAGTGTTCCCGGAAACCGGAGTGGGAGGCAGATACAATGGATCTGAAGATGCCTCTTTATCCTTCCTCTGGAGTCCAAGATGCTGAAATTACATGTCCCAGTGAGATCCTGTCAACTATGCCAATGTTAGTCAGCCCATGCTGTAATAAAACAAACAGCAGAACCAATTAAGCAGACAACAGTTTCTTTGACCTTGATAACATTAGCAGCAGTGAGGGGTGATAAAGCATAGGAGTTTTCATCGTACTTTTATACACCTTTAGGCAGGGGTTTGCATGAGATGCTTACAAGTTTCACACATCTGCCAATTTTGTGATTTCAATAACATGTTCCCCTGTGCTGTCTGCACATGGCTGGGAAATGTCAGGGTGTCCTTTACTCAAGGTATATTGACATTCTTGTGGAGTTAGTTACTATCTCACTACAGCACAGAGAAGGTCATGTTTAGAAGGCAATTATATTCCCACCATTTTACAGCCAGCTACTTCATTAACCCTTTGTGAAGCACATTCATTAAACTTAGTCTTTCACAACCTTGCAGTTCAAGAGTGTAAGGAAGGATAGAGAATGGTTGACCATGAGTCTGAATACCAGCAGGATGGTAGTACAGGAGTCCCCTGGAGACCTCTCACCAGAACAGATATATCACCTTGGTTACTGCTGGGGAAGGCAATATAGCCAAGCTCATGGCACCATGGGTGGTTCCTGTACAGGAGAGTAGGAAAAAGAGTAGTAGGAAACTTTAAAAAGCTACCAAAAAAAAACAAAGCAAGAAAGAATGGAAAGATAGATAATGAAAGTGAATTAACAGAATATAAAAATGGCAAGGAAAGATATTTATAAATGTAGTAAAAGAGTGGCAAAAGTAAGCATAGGCCTTGTAGAAGATGAGAATGCAAAATTAATAATAGGTAATGCAGAAATACCAAGGTCCTGAACAAGTATTTTGTGTCAATCTTCACAGTGAAAGACACAGGCAAAGTGCCAAAGAGACAGAATGGGAGATGAGGACCTCACTACATTTGCTATCACTAAAAAGGTAGTGCTGGGCAACCTAATGGACTAAAAGGTGGGTATGTCCCCTAGTCCTAATGGAATGCATCCCAGGGTACTGAAAAATGGTAGATGTTATAGCAGTTCCCTTTGCAGTGATTTACAAAAATTCTCTGGACAGGTCTCGGCAGATTGGGAGACAACAAATGTATATTTCTGTGAAATCCCCTCTCATTCTTCTGAATTCCACTGAGTGTAGAACCAAGTGACTAAATCTCTCCTCATTGGCTAATCCCCTCATCTCCATAATCAACCTGATGAACTGTCTCCACACCGCCTCCAAAGCCAATGCATCTTTTCCAAAGAAAGGAGATCAGAACTGTACACAGTACTCCAGGTGAAGCCTCACCAGTACCCTTTACAGTTTCAGCAGGACCTAGAAATTCAATCTCTCTAGCAATGAAGGCAAACATTTAGTTGGCCTTCTTGAATCAAAAATCAGGATTTATTGTCAGGAACATGTCACAAAATTCATTGCTTTGCAGCAGCATTAATGTACATTGCAGGTGCAAAAAATTCTATAAATTTCATTTTCATAAACATGCTATTTTAAAAAATTATAAATTAGTGCAAAAGAAGAGAAAAAATGGTTCATTCAGAAATCTGATGGTGGAGGGGAAGAAGCTTCTTTGTACTTTTGGGTGTTCGTCTTCAGGCTCCTGTACCTCTTTCCTAAGGTAACAATGAGAAAAGGGCAGGGCCTGGGTGATGAAGGTCCTTGATGATATAGGCTAATTTTCTTGAGACACCACCTCTTGCAGATGACCTTAATGGAGTGCAGACATTGGTGTTGATCAAGTTCACAACTCTCTGTAGCTTTTTCCTGTCCTATCGAACTGCAAACCAATTTTTTGAGATTCATGCACAAGCGCTTCCAAATCCTCCTCACAGCAGCATATGGAATTCTTTCACCATTTAAATAATAAAGCAATCTACTCATTTTTTCTTTCATAGTGGATGACCTTGCACTAACTGACATGTAGCCCATCTGCAAGTCCCATGTTCACTTATTTAACCTATCTATATCTCTCTGCATTCTCTGCATAATTTACTTTTCCACTCAATTACATGTCATCAGCAAATTTAGATAAGCTGCACTCGGTCCACTCTTCCAAATCATTAATGTGCATCATGAACAGTTACGGGCCCAGCACCCACCCCTTTGGGATTCCACTTACCACTGATCGCCAACCAGAGAAAATCCTATTTATAGCAACTCTGTGGCTTCTATTGGTTAACCAATCCTGTATCCATTCTAATACATTATCCCAACTCCATGAATTCTTTATATGGTTAAATCGAACACCTTCTGGAAATCCAAGTATACCACATCCATCCGTTACCCTCTATCCATTGCACTCATTATATCCTCAAAGAACTCCATTAATTTGTCAAACATGATCTACTCTTCCTGGATTCTTGCTGTGTCTGCCTAATTGAACAATTTCTATTCAGATGTCACACTATTTCTTCGTTAATGATGGGCCTCGAACATTTTCGTGACTACAAATGTTTAGCCAACTGGCCTATAGTTATCTGCCTTTTTCCTTCATACTTTTTAAAACAGTGGTGTGACTTTCGCTGTTTTTACAATCTGCCATGATCTGCCCAGAACCCAGAAAATTTTGGTAAATTACCAGAAACACATCTACTATAATCTTTACCATTTCTGGTATCCATGAGAAACTCAACTTTAGTGATATTCATTGTATTGAAGTCCTCAGTTCCCATCACATTCTTAACATCGCTCTTTGCCATGTTGGATATGTCTGCCACAATGAAGACCAGCACATAAAAGTGATTTGAGGCCTCAGTAATTTCCCCATCCCTTAATATGAATTCCCTCTTCTCATCTTCCAAGGGATCCACAGTGCCCTCCATAATGTTTTGGACAAAGACATTTTTTAAAATTTATTTGCCCCTGTGCTCCACACTTTTAAATTTGTAATCAAACAATTCACAGGAGATTAAAGTACACATTCCAGATTTTATTCAAGGTTATTTGTATACATTTTAGTTTGACCATGTAGAAATTAAAACACTCTTTATGCATAGTTCTGCATTTCAGGGCACCACAATATTGGGAATATAGCAATGGCGTGTATATTAAAGTAGTTATGTTTAGTACTTTGTTGCATATCTCTTGCATGCAACGACTACTTAAAGTCTGTGATTCATGAGTATCTTCTCTGGTGATGCTCTGCCAGACCTCTATTTCAGCCGTCTTCAGCTCCTGCTTGTTTTGCAGGTTGTACCCATCAGGTTTCTCTTCAGCATATGAAGGCATGCTCAATTGGATTTATATCGGATAACTAATTTGGCTGTTCAAACATTTTAATGTTATTAGCTTTGAAAAACTCTTTTGTTGCTTTAGCAGTATGTTTGGGATCATTGTCTTGCAGTGTGATGAAGCAGCGTCCAATGAGTTTGGAGGTATTTGCGTGAACATGAGCAGATATAATGTTTCTATACACCTCAGAAATCATTTTACTACTGCCATTAGCAGTTACATCAATGAAGACAAGTGTGCCAGTCCCTGTGGTACTACCATACAAGTCTAGGCAAAAACACCATGTTCCACAGATGAGGTGGTATGCTTTTGACCTTGGACAGTTCCTTTATGCCTCTCCACTTTGCTCTTGCTATCACTCCGATGCAAGTTAATCTTGGTCTCACCTGTCCACAAGACTTTTTTCCATAATTCTACGGGCTCTTTTAAATACTTCTTGGCAAAATGTAATCTGGCCATCCTATTTCTGTGGCTAACTAGTGGTTTCCATTTTGCAGTGTAGCCTCTGTATTTCTGTTCATGGTCTTCTGTGAAGAGTAGTCATTGAGACATCCATATCTGCTTCCTGCAGAGTGTTTCTGATCTGTTTGACATGTGTTTGGGGATTTTTCTTCATTATGATGAGAATTCTTCTGTCAACAGCAGTGGAGGTCTTCCTTGGCTTACCAGTCCCTTTGCGATTACTGAGCTCTCACCAGTAAAAATCTTTCTTCTTAATGATATTCCAAACAGTTGATTTGTGTAATTCTAAGGTTTGGGTGATGTTTCTTACAGTTTAATATCGTTGTTCACCCTCAGATTGGCTTCTTTGACTTTCATTGGCACAACTTTGGTTCTCACATTGAAAAATGGCAACTACAGACTCTAAAGGTGATCAAAAGCTTAGAAGCAAACCAAGCTCTCTTAAACCTTCACCAACGAAGCAATTAAACATACCTGAATGTGAAGCCAAACATTGTGGTGCCCTGAAATGAGGGGACTATGTCCAAAAAGTGCTGTAATTTGTACATGGTCAAACCAAAATGTATACAAATAACCTTGAATAAAATCGGGAATGTGCACTCTAATTACTTGTGAATTGTTGAATTACAAATTTAAAAAACTGGATAACACAGGGCCAAATAAAGGAAAAAGGTGTATTTAGCCCAAATGTTATTGAGGGCACTGCTTTCTACAAGTCTAAAAACTTTTACCATCTGTTGTTATATTTTGTGCTGCTGCCTGTGTAGGGCTACTTGCCAGACTACATGTGGAGGACTGTGAATGGTTCTAATCTCATGATTTGAGAAAAGATATTCTGGCTTTAGAGGCAGTGCAGAGGAGGTTCACCTCATTGTTGATGGGAGATGAAGGGGTTCTCTTCTGAGGAGAGGTTGAGTAGCCTGAGATATTATTGTTTAGAAGGATGAAGGCAAATCTTATAAAAACATAAAATTATGAAATGAGTAAGTAAGGTTTCTACTGGTGGGTCTGACTAGAACTAGGAGACATCACCTCAAGACTTGGGGGAGTAGATTTAGGGCATAGATAAGGAGGAACTGTTTTTCCTAAAGAGTAGTGAATCTTGAGAAAGCAGTGGATTCTACCCCATTGACTGTATTTAAAGCATACATAAATGTTTGAAGAATAGGATAATTAAGTGTTATAGAAGGAATAGGCAGTTAAGTGGAGCTGAGTCCACAGCCTGATTCGTCACTTGAATGGTAGCACAAGCTAGACAGGCCAGATGGCCTCCTCCTCCTCTTACTTTTTATGAGACAAAGGCAAAGAAACTTTGGAAGAGATTTCTTTATTTTTGAGTTAAAGCAGCTGAAGGGACAGCCACCAAATTCAGCTTAGATTAAGCTGTAGGTCAGAGAAGGGCTGAAGAAAATTATCGAGATGAGGACTGCTTAGTCCTTCAAGGTTATTTGAAGATAATATTAAAATTAATGGGTGGCATGGTTAGCATATCAGTTAGTGCAATGCTGTTACAGTGCCAGCGACGGTGACCAGGGTTCGAAACCCGCACTGTCTGTAAGGAGTTTCTACGTTCTCTCTCTGTCTATGTGGGTTATTCCCAGGGGCTTCAGTTTCCTCCCACCCTTCAAAACGTATGGGGATTGTAGGTGAATTGAGTATAATTGGGCACCACAGGGTCGTGGACCGAAAGGCCTTGTTACTGTGCTGTATGTCTACATTTAAATTTAATTTAAAAAAAATTAAATTATCAATTGACCAGGAACCAATGTAGGTCAGTGAACCTGAATGTCTCTTTTTGAATGTGGGCAGATAGCGGAATGTTGAACATAGGTGAAAGGAGGCTTGACAAGAGCATATTGGAATAATTATGGCTCGAGCTAACAAAGCTTCAATCAGAGTTTCAGTGTTGATGTGCTTAGCCAGGGGTCTGGTCATAAAACAACACAAAAATAATGCCTTTCTCCCAATATCCAGATCCTGAACTCTCTCCAGTCCAGTAAATCTATTGTGGCTCTGTAACTCACAGAATCACACAGAAGGAACAGGCTCTTCAGCCTACCATGTCTATGCTGACCATCGAGTTCCTAAATTTAAATTTAGACCTACAGCACAATAACAGGCCATTTTGGTCAATGAGTCCGTGCTACCCAATGAACACCAAATTAACCTACACGCCCAGTACATTTCTAATGGTGGGAGGAAATTGGAGCTCCCAGGGAAAACCCATGCAGACACAGGCAGAATATACAAACTCCTTGCAGATAGCGCAGGATTCGAATCCAGGTCCCAATTGCTGATTGCCCGAACCACTACACTAACCATTGCCATGCCTATCTGATTTAATTCCCATTTCCCAGCATTGAGCCCAAGCCCAAATGTGCCTTGGTGATTCAAGGGCTCATTAAAGTGCTTCTCAAATGTGGTAAGGAGACCACCTTTTTGTGCTGTGCTCTCCTAATTGCAGCCATCCTCTGGGGGAAAAAGTTATTTTTCATCCCCTATAATTCTATTACTCCTCACCTTAAACTTACATCGCCTGGTCCTGGATACCTCTGATTAGGGAAAAGTTTCTTATTATCTGCTTGTCCATGGCCCTCATAATTTTGCATGCCTCCATCAGGTGCCTCCTCAGCCTCATCTGTTCCATGGAAAATGGCCTCAGCCTATCCAATCTCACCACATAATTGAAACATTCCATTCCAACAACATCCTAATGAGTCTAAATGGGAAAGTCTGCAGATCCTGGGGTTGTAGTGTGATTCACAAACATGCTGGAGAAAGTCAACAGGTCACATCTATAGGAAGTAAAGGGTAACCCAATTTCAGGCCTGAACCCTTCATTAAGGTATCAGCAAAAAAAAAGCAGGCGTTCGAATGAAATAATGTGAGTGGAAGGAGAGAGGCGAGCAGAGGATGGAGGAAGGGGCAGGAGAGGACCACAGGCTAATACATCATAGGTGGATATAGATGGGAAGTTAGAAGAGAAAAAAAGCTGATGGTGAAGGGTAGCTCTGAAATGAGAGGGAATCGAAGGTTGTGGGGAATGGGGAAGAGAGAACGACACCTGGGGAGAGTTGTTTAATGGACACTGGAGAAGTCAATGTTAATGCCATCTGATTGGATAGTGCTTAGACTGAATAATAGGTGTTGTTTTTCCAATTGGCAGTGCATGAGGCCATGGATAAACATGTCAGTGTGGGAATGGTGTGTGGAATTAAATTGGTTGGCCACTGGGATGTCCCTGTTCTTGCATTAGGCAGATCCACAGTGCTCAACAAAATGATTTCCCAGTCTGCATCCAGTCTCTCCAATGAAGAAGAAACCACAACGAGAGCACCAGATGCAGGAGATGATCCCTGCTGATTCATAAGTGAAGTGTTGCTTCACTTGTTTGTGTCCCTGAATAGTGATGAGGGAGGAGGTACTTTTTGCTTGTATCTTGATGAAGGGCCCAGGTCCAAAATGTTGGTTACTCTTTTCTTCCTTTTTTTTTGGAATATTTTATTTCAATTTTCCATATATGTATTCATGTCAAAATATAAAATATAATACCCTTTACTTCCAATAGATGCTGTGTGACCTGCTGAGTTTCTCCAGCACTTTTGAGCAACGTGCATCCTGATGAGTGTCCCTTATATCCTCCCCAGTGCAATTATGCCCATTGTATACTGTGGTGACCAGAATTGCACACAGTATTCAAGTAGTGGCCTTTTCCTTCTTCCCTCCTCCTCTTAACTTATTAGATCTCCCAAAATCCATCACCTCACATTTATTACATTCCATCTGCCTAGCTTATCAGCTGATCAATGTTGCTCTGCAGCCTATAACTATTCTCCTCATTATCAACATAACCACTGATTTTCACGTCATATGCACAAAAAAGGAAGAGAAATTGTAATTTGTGCCTTGTATTTTGTCTGTATTCTATCTGCATTTTATTTGCATTTTGTGCTTGCCCTAGGTGAAGACAAGCCCATTGAAGGGGAAAGTGGAGGCTGCAGTTGACTCTCATGATTTGGACCCTAAATCATCATCTCGAAGTCCAGCTGCTGATAGAGAAATGCTACAAAGATCGAACAGCGAGTCACACTTTCAAACTAGTAAGTGCATTCCACACTTTGAAAATTTAATTCCTATTTGTGTGTTTGACAATTAGATTATTTAATCCATTAAATAATAAAACATGGAAGGCTATGTCTATTAGAGGCCAGCGTTAAACCACTGGAGATACAAATCAAAGAAATTAGATACTTATTGGTTGACCAAATCATAATTACTTTGTTACAGGAATTCCTCACTCCAAATCAGCTTCCCTTCCTGGATATGGAAAAAATAAATTACACAAGGTAAAGAAATATAATATTTAAACATTTCAGCAACTGTTTAGTTCATGATATTGTTATGGAATAAGTTAATAAAATTATAATAAAATATATATTAAAAGGGTAAGATTGTGAGGTTTGGTTATAAGGTCACATTTCACAAACAAACATTTCATTTGCCATGCAAAAGCTATGCAAGGATAGACTTCATGTCTGCAGTTGGCTTTGCAGAGACAATGGGAAGGGCTTGTGAGAGTAATAGACCAGCATGTTTGAACAGTGTCCAAGCTCAAAAACTGGGAAGTCTTTTGCTGCTAAATTGGTCCCAGAGTTTTAAATTTCTGGTTGAAGTTTGTTGTTCTAAAAAGGGCCATATGGATTTGCAGAGAAAAAACATCCATTGTTTGGGAGAGTATTCTGCAACATTTCATGGTGAAGGCTACAAGTTGGCAGACCTGCTGCATGACCCCATTTCAAGATGGGTTTTGAGTTCTGAGTTTAGCCTATTCTAAATCTCTGTAGTCAATTGCAGAGGTTGTGGCTGGTTATTGTGTTTCTCCTGAAATAGGGGAAAAAGAAAAACTTGTGGTAACCTGGAAGAAGAGGTTATCTTTTGGAAGAGGGGACAAGTTTCTTCAGTAAGACACTTCAATTGCTGATTGAAGGAGATCAGTTTGTGTGTCCAATGAACAACAAATATCTCTCTGAAACCAACAAAGTCCTTTCTGAGTGGTAACAACTTAAGTTAAAGCCCCAGAGCCTGGTGAACATAATATATACTTAACTCTGTACACAATATGGAAGATGGCCTGATACCAGTGAACTTGGAAAAGTGAAAAAGAACTTTCCTGAACACATAAACATTACAGACCTGTGTGCCTAAAATTAGAAGGGGGTTAAGTTCGGTTAAGTTAATAGTAATAAGTTAAGTAAATAGTAATAAGTTAAGTATTGATCTTATTATTCTGTATTAAGAAAATAAAACTAATTTTGTTTAAGTAGCCATTGTCTTGGGGAATTTCTGTCGCTGCTGATTTGAGTCCTTTGGGCTCGTAACAAGATAGTGACATACGTGAATCAACCATTGAAAAGTCTTGAATAAGAGCTAAATGCAGTTTGCTGATATGGAATGCAGATATGCAGGTTGTGATTAAACAGATGATTAAAATTGTTTGAAAATAAGAAAAGAGAAGTTAAGAAGATTCATTGCTCCTAAATTCTGCTGAAGCCCATGAAAAATAGCAGGAACATGTACTGGGCATTGAGGTTAAGTATGGAAGTTGCTGCA
Organism: Narcine bancroftii; assembly: GCF_036971445.1. Classification (NCBI taxonomy): domain Eukaryota; kingdom Metazoa; phylum Chordata; class Chondrichthyes; order Torpediniformes; family Narcinidae; genus Narcine; species Narcine bancroftii. The sequence continues at coordinate 211,964,766 of NC_091471.1, read as the reverse complement.
TACCAAGGGTTAAAGCACCTGAAGAAACTCTGAGAAAATGTACAAACAGAAATCCTAGACTTGCTGACTATAGCTTATGAAAATGACAAGAGGCAAAACAGCCTTGAAGTTACTTCCCACAGCAACGGAAACTGCTTGCAAAAGAGAACATAAAAACAATTTTTGTAATAGCTTGCAATTACAAGCAAAGGACAGGAATAAGAATACTAACAAAGGAAAGAAAAGCACACAATTACTATTGGACAATAACACCTACTACAATTAAGGTGTGATTGGCCACTTTGATTAGATTGCATGCAGGGGATTAGTTATCTTGCAATTATTATTGGTTATTAACATCTGCAAATTAATATCATGATTGGTGATTTCCTAAGGTAAAGGTATCTATTAACAAATACAGTTCTTCTTGGATGTATAGCGCTATCTGCATGAATTCTTTAGAGCAGATTGCTTTCAGAGACTATGCTACTCTCCTTGTGCACAAGCTAAATAAATCATGATTGGAATGAGCACTGGTTGTCGGACTCTTACTGTTCATCTCCAGCTCACCTGTACTAACGTTGGCCATGCCCTCTCCGTGCTACTTATTAATTATAGTAGTTTCACAGCAGATGCTGCAGAGTTGTCAGCTGACTGCTTAATCAAAGCCTATGAAAATAGCTCCATGCAATTATTAAAGTTAGTCATGGCAGCACATACATATATAATAATGGAACATTGCAGAATACATTCAAACAAGTAACTGTACCACAAAAGGCCAACAGTGCAGGAAATCTGAAATGGAAACAGAAACTGCTAGCAACTCTCAACAGCTTCTTTCTTTGGCTTGGCTTTGCGGACGAAGATTTATGGAGGGGGTAAAAGTCCACGTCAGCTGCAGGCTCGATTGTGGCTGACAAGTCCGATGCGGGACAGGCAGACACGGTTGCAGCGGTTGCAGGGGAAAATTGGTGGGTTGGGGTTGGGTGTTGGGTTTTTCCTCCTTTGTCTTTTGTCAGTGAGGTGGGCTCTGCGGTCTTTTTCAAAGGAGGTTGCTGCCCGCCGAACTGTGAGGCGCCAAGATGCATGGTTTGAGGCGATATCAGCCCACTGGCGGTGGTCAATGTGGCAGGCACCAAGAGATTTCTTTAGGCAGTCCTTGTACCTCTTCTTTGGTGCACCTCTGTCACGGTGGCCAGTGGAGAGCTCGCCATATAACACGATCTTGGGAAGGCGATGGTCCTCCATTCTGGAGATGTGACCCACCCAGCGCAGCTGGATCTTCAGCAGCGTGGACTCGATGTTGTTGGCCTCTGCCATCTCGAGTACTTTGATGTTAGGGATGAAGTCGCTCAAATGAATTTTGAGGATGGAGCGGAGACAACGCTGGTGGAAGCGTTCTAGGCGCCGTAGGTGATTACTGATTTATGTCACAATTTATCAAGCTCTAAAACTAATTGGCATTGGAATATTATTTCAGGTTGTATATTACCGAACCAAACTAAAGTGAGTTTTGCTCAACCTAACCTCAGAGGCTTAATGTGATTAAAAAATAAGTCAATGCAAGGCACTGGATGTCCTTAACTTTAATCATTCTCAGTAAAATTTTCGATAAAAAGTTTTGGATATAGAAAGAATGTTTATCACACAATAATTGTTAAAATCAAATTATCAAATTGTTTACATTATTAAAATCTGCTTATATTTATTTCTCCACTGTCTCTTTTAGACTTCAGACTTTGAATCAACTCATGATACCAGCTGGGGAATGAGAGGTGAGCAACCATTTCCAGTACTGTAGCACCTTATGTTCAATGAATATAACTATTTTCAGTAATATGTTCTATTGTATTCTTGTTTTTACAGAATACAAGGTAAGAAGTTAACCTCTCCTCTTAAGTCCTCAATTTTCATCCACCAGATGCATCTGACCAGGTTATGATCTTGCCTTTTCTTCAATCATGTTTAATTATTTAGTGTATTAAATTTCAGAGGTATTTATCAAGAAATGCTGGGCTTCATAAATGCAAAGAACCAGGATATTGGTTGCCTCAGAATGAATTCTTTATGTTGACAGTGGCATGAAAGAGATTGAAGTGAAAATTAGTGGTTGTCTTTTTGCTGCTGTCTGGCAATTCTTAACAAGCAGTTTGCTGAAAAGAAGAGACAACGTTAAATGAATTTATCTCTTACCAAACCTTACATAGAACAAACATGAAAATGATTTTTTAAAAATTTCTCTATTGTCCAACTTTCACATTTCCATCCTTTTGTTCATTCTCCACCCTCTTTAACCTCATAATTGGCCTGCTGCCGTACCTCATTGTACTACTTTGCCAAATTCCCAGCCCTTGCTAAAAAAGTTCCATCTAGGGTTTGATTGAAATAAGAAACATGTTCATGACTCCATCTTTATCAAGCTCGTCTTCTTGGCAACACATTTTTATTCAGGCGCCTTCCTACCTTTTGCTCATACTTTGATGAAGGTCTTAAGCCTGAAATATTGATAATCTTTATCTTTGCTATATAAAGAATACTTTGACCTGCTGAGTTTCTCCTGTATTGTGTTTTTATTTCATTTCCTTCCCCCCCATGTTGCACTGACATCGTATCACTACCACTTATTCTGTTACCTTATTCCTATAGCATTTAATACTTATTTGATTTGAAGTAGAGAGGTTAACTACTTCCACCACTGAATCTCTTTTCTGATGGTTTCCTTACGCTCATTAAATTCACCTTCCACTTGCATTCCCCTCATATCCTTCTCTAAGACTTTCCAGTCTTTGCCAGGTCTTATACATGGACACACACCAACATTCATGAGGAATTTATATAGAGTTGAATAATCATGTGACAGATTGTTCAATATTGATACTTATAATGTTTTGCACCAATTACAGAATAAGTAGAGAAATTATAAAGTCATTGGAGAAATGGGAAAGAAAAACAAATAGGAAGTGAAAGATGAATCAGACAAAGCTTTGAGCTGGTGTTTTATTTTGGCAAGAATGAAAGCAGCATATGAAGTTGATTGGACAACAAGTGGACTAAAGCGTTCTTTTACAGTCTTAAAATGTTCCAGGTTTTAAACTTGGCAATAGAATTGGAAAAAAAATGTAATATGCAATTGGGTTATCCCATTGCTAAATTACTTTTACCTGTTGCAGATTTATCCTTATGAAATGTTAGCTGTTACAATGAAAGCTCGTGTCAAATTACCAAAGGACGTGGACAGGACCAGGTTGGAGGTACGAATGTTTGCAGTGAATAGGGGTGTTTTTATGTCATTCCTGCATAATTAGAACTTACGTCAACTAAGTAAGTTCATTTCATACCAACTTTGAGCACATTTTAATAAGCAAAATGTTAAAGGTTGAGATGTAAAAGAGAGAATATGCTTCAACTACAAACAACTGTCAGCATTTCCATTAAATTCAGGTATTGTGTTTTTCTTTGGCATATGCTAAAATAATTACTCGTGTTATTGGTTTTAGATGCTTGTTTTTGGGTAATTTTGTTTCTGAGGAAATTGAACTCTGAAGTTTCTGTGACTATTTGAGACTGGCTAGTATATATTTTAACAGTAGGATATCCAGAGACTGCTTAAATTCTTTTAACATTCTTTCTGATAATCGGTGGTTGTCATAATCTCAATAATTAGCAGAAGCAGAATAACATTTCTTCTGAGTTAACATGGTTCGTACAGGGGTAGATTAGCAGGTGAGTTCTGATTAAAAATATAATCATGGAAAAATTATACAAAGGAGCTCATTTAACTCATTGGGTTGAAATAGGTGACTCATCTCATTTTCCATCACTCAGTTCATCTTCATGTGCACAAGTGGTGCCTCACATCTGGGTTCAATCTTGATCTCTTAATGCATTGAATTTTCATATTCCCTGGATAGTCCTGCTTCCTCCCAAATGCTTATTTGAAGATTGTAAATTACCCTTAATGTCGGTAGTTGATAAGAGAATCAAATGGGAGATGTTGATCATTGATAGAGAATAGTTTACAGGTAAATAAATAGGGGAATGAAATTGATGGCATTGCTATAAAAGCCACCACCAACTCAAAGGGCCAACAGGTCTCCTTCTAAGTTCAAAGCAAATATGAAAAAAATAAGGCTTTCAACTTCTATCATACTTTCAAACATTGAGCTATTTCCTTTCCTCGTCATGTTCTCCAATCCAGACAATATCCTGATGTCTTTCCTTCACCCTCTCCCAAGCTTTCAGGCCCTTTCCCTAATGAGGTGATCAGAACTGAACAAAACACTCTTAAATATAACCAGAGTTCTATAGAGCTGCAACATTACATTCGATCTCTTGGAATGCAATCCCTCAACAAATTAAGGCCAGCATACCATCCACCTTCTTAACTACCCGCTCAACTTGTGTGGCAACCTTGAGTGATCTATCGATTTGGACACTTAGCTCTCTTCCTCCACATTGCTAAGAATCCTGCTATTAACACCTCACTGCAACAGTCCATCGATCTTGCAGGGTTCAAGACAAACACCACCATCCCGATACCAAAGAGGGTGACAATAGCAGGGCTCAATGACTACCACCCTGTGGCACTAACCTCACCATTATAAAATGCTGTGAGTGTCACAGGATCCATTTCAGTTCGCCTATAGAAGAAACTGTTCCACAGACAATGCTATAAGCCTTGTTGCTTCACTCCATCCTAGCACACCTAGAAAACGACAACAGAAAGACCACAGTGTGTCAAGGTCAGTAGCAGAATATCGAGCACCATCATGTTGAGCACTGGTGTACTTCAAGGTTATGTGCTCAGCACACTCCTGTTCGTGCTACTAACTCACGTCTGCATCACCAAATCCAGCCCCAACAGGGTAATCAAGTTTGCAGTTACCTCATCAGCAAAGAGTCGCACTGCAGAAAAGAGGTGGAAAATAACATGAAATGATGTGACAGTAACAACCTGAGTCTCACTGTGGACAAAATGAAGGAAATGATAGTGGACTTCAGGAGGACCAGGAATTACCACACCCCACTAATTCTGTAGTAGAGAGAATGGAGAGTACCACGTTCCTTAGAATTCACTTAATTAGGACCTATCATGGAGACTCAGCATCTCCTCACCTGTCAGGAGATATTGAAGTAGGCAAGGCTTACAGCCACCATTGTGTCACCCTTCTATAGGAGCTCTATTGAGAGCATCCAGGCCGGCTGCAGCACAGTGTAGTACAGTTGCTGCAGAGAAATGGATTAGAGATCAAACCACAGGACCACAAGAATGACAGAGAGGATCACTGGAATCTCCCTCCCCCACATTGATGTGATTGACTAGAGAGGGCATGTAAAATCATTGAGGACCCCCTCCACCCTGCAAACAGAATCTCTCAGCTGCTCCCATCGGGGAAGAGATACAGGAGTATCAGTCTGGCGGATCAGCAGCTTCTTCCCACGGGCAGTGAGAATGCTGAACAACCAAAGGAACTGCTCACACAAGCCATCTGAGACTCTCGTATTCATTAAACAATATTTGTATGGGCAAAATACTTGACCTGCATATGTTTTGTCTGTATGTGAGTTATGTCTGGTTGAGGACTGGAGAATGCTGTTTCGTTCAGTTGTACAGTCAGGTGACAACGAACTTGATTTTGCCTTCAAGTTCTATTTATTATTATTTTATTTGTATTTTCAACTTCGATCTACCTTAGTGTATCACTTCACACTTTTCCAAATCAAATCCACTCTGCATCCTGTCTGTTTCATGTTGTAACTTTCAACAACCTTATGCACTCTCCAGAACTCCACCTTCCTTCAGGTAATCTTAATCTTACTGATCCACCCCTCTGCTTCCTCATCCAAGTCATTTATAAAAATCACAAAGAGCAAGGATTCTAGACCGATCCTAAACACCATATATAGAAAAATACTTTGTATCCAACATCTATAGGGATTGGAGGATGCCGAATAAATGTATTTTCTGGTTGCTTAAAACTTATTCTTACAATGCCTAACAAATATACGTGGTTTAACAACGACAACATCTACAAATTTGCAAACAATACCATAGTAGTGGGTCGTTTAAAAAGAGATGATGATACAGGAGGGAGATTGAAAACTTGGCTGAATGGTGCAACAACAATAACCTTGCACTCAATATCACCAAAACTAAGGAGCTGATTGTTAACCAGAGCTATACAATCCAGTGATCATTGGGGGAAATCAAAGGTAGAGAGAGTGAGCAAATTAAAGTTCTTGGAAGTCACCATCTCAGAGGATCTTTCCTGGAGCCAACACATTAATAGTGTCGTGAAGTGAACACGTCAGCGCCTCTACTTCCTCTGAAGTTTTCAGAAGTTTGTTATGACATCAGAAAATTTATACAGATGTGTGGTGGAAAGTGTGCTAACCAGCTGCATTATGGTCTGTTATGGGGACACCAATACTTCGAGAATAAAGCCCTGCAAAAGTTAGTGGATACAGCCAGGACATCACAGGCAAACTCCTTCCCACTATTGAGAACATCTACAGGGACACTGCCATTGGAGAGCAGCAGCAATCATCAGTGATCCACACTATGCAGCACACACTCTTTTCTCACTGTTGCCATCAAGAAAGAGGTATAGGTGCCACAAGACTCGCACCACTAGGTTCAGGATCAACTTCTCCTCTCTCTTCCCCCCCCCCCCCCACCCCAATCAGACTCCTAAGCAACAAACTCAATCAGAGGCTCATTTAAGGATTTACTTGTGCAGATTATTGATTTTCTTTCTTTCTGTATTGCACAGTTGTTTACATTTAGTAAAAGAAAAAAGTCTGTAGTCACTATGGTTGAAGTAAAAACACAATGCTGGGAAACTCATCAGGCCAAAGAGTGTCCCTTATGTTCAAAAGTTAAAAGGTAAATAACCAACATTTCAGGCTTGAGCCCTTCATCAAGGTATAAATAAATATAGCGGAGGAAGAGTTGGGGGCCTTACCTGTGTAGGTTTGTAGCATGGATTGCTCCACAAAGCCCATCAACAGGCAGGCATAGATGGGATCCATGCAGGTACCCATGGCTACTCCTTTGATTTGAAGGAAGTGAGATTTGTCAAAGGAGAAGTTGTTTAGAGGGAAGACAAATTCTGCCAGGCAGAGAAAGTGACTGGTCAGGTTTCTCATCCTTTGAGACTTCCTATATGGGGGAATGGAGGTACGAAGGGATTGGACATCCATAGTAAAAATGAGGAGGTCCAGTTCAAGGAATGTGAAGTCATTGAAGAGGTAGAGGACATGTGAGGTATAGGTGGGGAGGGATTTGACCGTGGAGAAAAGATGGAGTCACGGTAAGATGAAACTAGTTCGGTGGCGCAAGAGTAGGTGGAAACAGTGAGTCTACCCGGATGGTTGGGTTTATGTATCTCAAGTATAAGACAGAACCGAGCATTGCAGGGATGGAAGACAATGTTGGAGGCCATGGAAGGGAAGAGACTAGAGGGTGATGAGTGTGGAGGTGGTGTTGGGGATGGTGACTTGATGAGCTGTGGTTGGGTCCTGTGGAAGGGGGAAGCAGGAGGAGGTGTTTGAGAGTTGTTGTCTGTCCTCATCAAGAGGTCAGTGCACCAGACCACAACAGCCCCACCCTTGTCTGCAGGTTTGATGGTGAGGTTGGGAGTGTTGTGGAGAGGAGAGCATTCAAAGGAGGTAAGATTAGAATAAGAAAGGGGAGTGGTAAAGTTGAGATAGTGGATGTCTTGGTGGCAATTGGTAATAAAATGATCCAGAGCGGGAAGCTGTTTACATTTGCTTACATGTGTACATTGTGGGTATTTGTTTTTGCACTACTGGTAATTCTGCCTGGTCCACAGGAAAAAGAATCTCAGGTTTGTATGTTGTGTCATGTATGTACTCTGACAATTAATCTGAAATCTGATCATTATAAAGAGTTTAAAAGACAAAAATACTGTACTTTCTTTTTCAATATTTTTATTAACATTGAAATTTCACATCCAAAAATTCAGAGTACATTTGGATATATGTTAAAATTCAAAAATTACACTTAAATGATATCATTTCATCCAAGGTACCCCACATTTTAGTCAAGCAGATTATATTGTATTGATATTATATTATTTTATTATTTAAAAAAAGGAAAATCTAAACCCACAACCAAGAAGGAAGATGTTTGGCCAAAAATAAAAGACAGAATTCTTATCAGAATGATAAATTATTTCATTGGTCAACACTTCTACTTTCATAACAAAAATATGATAAAAGTAATTCAAAATGATCCCACAGTATTTGAAAATGTAAATTCAAATTGGAAATTGAGCATCTAATTTTCTCTAAGTCTAAACATGACATGACATATCCACTGAGCATGATTAGGCAGGGTAACATCCTTACATCTGAGCAACACCACCCACCTAGCCACAAGAGAAATAAAGGCCAATAAATGTAGGTCAGAATTCGTTAACGTTATGTCACTCTCTCCAACAATACCAAATAAAGCAGTTAATGGATTTAGTTTAAAATTAACTTTAAAAAATACAGAGAAAGTTTGAATTACTTCAATCCAATATTTCTCAGGACTCTGGCATGTCCAAAACATATTAATTAATGAAGCATCTCCATTGTTGCATTTATCATAACGAGGAGATACATCCACATAAAAATGAGATAGTTTAACTTTGGACATGTGAGCCCCATGCATGGACTACTTTAAATTGTAGGAGAGAGCAATGGGCACATAAAGAAGAGATAGTAAACAATTTGAAAATTACATTTCAAGTTTCTTCAGGAATTAAAAGCTGTAGGTACTGTTCTCAAGCTTTTTAAATTTTATATGAGGGAGCCTCTCTTATTCTCAACAATACATCATAAATGTTAGACATGGAACCATTATAGAAAGGTTGTAAATTAAAAATTACATCAATTCTTATCAGTCCTGTGAGGAAATGTATGTAATTGAGATCTTACAAAATCTCTAATCTACAAATAACAAAAAAATGAGTATTTGGTAGACCATATTTAACTGAAAGTTGTTCAAAGGAAATGAGACTCCTCTCAACAAATAAATCTTTAAAACATTTAATGCCTAATCTATACCATTCTTTAAATGTGACATCATTCATGGAAGGTTTTAAAAACAAAATTACAATAAATAGGATAAGAGAAAATATCATTAAGCCAAAATGTGTTCCAAATTCTATCTATATCCTCAAGTATGTTTAATCACCAGATTATTAGTTAATTTGTTTAGAGATATAGGAAGTGACGATCCAAGAAAAATGAGAGAAAGTTTTGTAACGGAATTAGGTTCCATAGTTGAGACAGTTGATATCTCAGCAGCAATTGGTAATAAAATGATCCAGAGCAGGCAGCTATTTACATTTGTTTACATGTATACATTATGTACAGTTTTATTTTGCACTACAAATAAGTGGTAAAGCTGTCTGCCCCACAGGAAAAAGAATCTCAGGGTTGTATGTTGCTTCATGTATATATTCTCGACAATAAATCTGATCAGTTTAAAATACAAAAATACTATACTGTACCTACACTGAACAAACTTCACTTTCATGAATATATAAACCTTAAAGCATTTCACTTTATTTTCAGTAACATTCTTTGAAAACATTTAACTGTCGCTGCATCTGCAGGTTCACCCCCCTCCACGGAGCCGCTCAAAAGACGAACAATATTATGGATAATTTACCCTCCCCATCCACCATGTTTACACCCAAAGCCTCTGACCAGGGCAACCCTCAATAAGCAGGGATAAGGAGACACTTAGAGGGAGTCATCCCAATGGCAAGTGGCATCAACCAGTTCTTCATCCTGGCAACCGCCATTGCTGTTTCACAACTTTATTCAAACAGCTACCATGAGCAAAACACTCCACTGGCTCAATATTTGCTCCCATCTTCAAAGGTTTCAGATCAGATTTTATTTATTGTCAGAGTACATACAAGACATCACATACAACCCTGAGAATTTTTTCCTGCAGGCACGGCAGAATTACCATGAATTGGTGGTACAAAAAAATAAATGGCATCCCCAGTGTTAACAAGTAAACAAATTGTGCAATACAGAGAGAACAAAAGAAAATCAATAAAGTACACAAGAGTCCTAAATGAGTTTGATTGAGTTTATTGTTGAGGAGTCTGATGGTGGAAGGGTAGCAGCTGTTCCTGAACCTGGTGGTGTCTTGTGGCGCCTAGACCTCTTTCCTGATGGCAGTACAAGAACAGAACATGCGCTGGGTGATGTGGGTCTTTGATGATTGCTGCTGCCCTCTGCTGGCAGTGTTCCCTGTAGACATCCTTGCTTGTGATGTCCTGGGCTATGTCCACTACCTTTTGGAAGGCTTTATGCTCAGGGATATTGGAGTTCCTGTGGCGGTGCACATCCTTGTGGTGAACTGGCCCCGCTTGTATTGCCACGTGGCGGGGCAGCCATGGGGAAATGGCGACATCAGAGGTTTCTCTCTGACTCCAGCATCCCTTCCGGCGCCCACCCTGGGCAGCGATTATGACGTCACAATGCACCAGGTGACTGAGCTCATGCTGCGCTTAAAGGGCCGGGCTGAATTTGAATGAAAACTGTCATTAATGACCCTTAACGTGGTGGCTGTGTTTCTTCCACTGCTCATACCACCACATTCCCATATTAGACCATAATGCAGACAGTCAACCCACTTTTCACCACACTTCTGAGGAAATTTGCCAGGGTTTCTAGTGTTATTCCAAACCTCTGCAAACTCTTGGGAAGTAGAGGCGCTGATCTGCTTTCTTCACAATGCCATTGATGTGTTGGATCCAGGAAAGATCCTCCAAGATAGTGTCCCCCCCAGGAACTTAAAATTGCTCACCCTCCCCACTTCTGATTCCCCCAATGAACATTGGATAGTACACCTCTGGTTTTCCCTTCCTGAAATCAACAATCTGTTCCTTAGTTTTGGTGACATAGTTGTTAGTGGTGCACCATTCAGCCAAGTTTTCAATCTCCATCCTGCAAGCTGATTTATCCCGTTTCTTTATACAACCCACTTTAGGTGGCGTTATTGTCATATCGAGCCACACAGTCATAGGTGTAAAGTGAGTAGAGTAGGGGATTGTGGAGATGATGTTTTACCAATCTTCATTGATTGTGGTCTGGAGGTGAGGAAATCCACGAGCCAATTGTACAGTGGGGTGTTCACTCCCAGGTCTTGGAGTTTGCTGATCAGTTTTGAGGTGTTAAATGCCAAACTGTAGTCAATAAAGAGCATCCTGATGTATACATCTTTTCTGTCCGGGTGTTCCAGAGCTTTGTGTAGAGCCAGTGAGATGGCAACCGCCATAGATCTGTTTCTACAATAGGTGAACAGGAATGGATCCATCTCACTGGTCAGACAGGAACTGATCTGCTTCATCACCAGCTTTTCAAAATACTTCACTGTTGATGCAAGTGCTACTGGTTGATAGTCATTAAGGAAGGTTACTTGATGCCTGTTAGAAACAGGTGGGTACCACTCCCTGCTGGAGTGAGATCTGGAAGATATCCATGAACATCTTGGTAAGTTGGTCAGCACAGATCTTTAACACTCAGCCAGGTACTCCATCTGGGCAGCATGCATGTCATCCTCTAATATGGACAAGATAGGATCATTGGGGGATGTGGAGGGGTGGTTTTTTCCACTGTTAATGTCAATGTCGTCAAATCGGGCATAAAAGGCATTGAGTTCCTCTGGGAGAGAAGCTTTGCAGTCTGCTACTTTACCAGATTCAGTTTTGTAACAAGTTATAGCATTTAGGCTCTGCCACAGCTTTCAGGTGTCCCTTTTTGTTTCCATTTTCATCCGTAATCTCCACTTCATCCGAGAGATAGCTTTCCACAGGTCATACCTGCTCCTGCTGTACTATCTGGATTTCCGGACTTAAATGCCTGTGATCTGGCTCTCAACAGGTTCCAGATTTCATTGTTCATCCAGGGCTTTTGGTTTGGAAAAACCCTGAATGATTAGGTGGGGATGCACTCATTCACAGCTGTTTTGATAAAGTGTGCGATAGCCCAGTGTACTCATTCAATTTCTCAGCTGAGTCCTTGAACATCGCCCAATCCACTGACTCGAGGAAGTCCTTTAACCATTCTTCAGCCTCCTGTGACCATTTTTTTGCTGTCTTGACATCAAAAACCTCTCTTTTTAGGCTCTCTGTATGAAGGCAGAAGTTTGTGTTACTTCAGAGAATATTCACTTTTACTATTTTAAAGTTAAATTCTTTTGCCTATTATTTTATTCCTAGTTATTTTAAATTTCTTATATGCACATCAAATCCACCATTTTACCTTCTCAGCTTCTTTCGATTCATAATTCAAAATATTCATGGCATCTTGATCAGCTTTTATTTCCAAGCTTTATTTAAAGATAGAAAAAACATAACATACAGTCCAATAATCGTCAAAAATTAATTTTACAAATATATATTGTAGTGCGCGTCGAAAGAACCAAAGACTTGTTGATCCAAACCAAGGCTTTTATTAACTAAAAGACTGGAGCGTATCACAAGTAGGTCGACCAGTCCAGAATGACCTGGTTTTGCTAGGAGCAATCGTTTAAGACCTGCCAGTAGGTGTGGCTACACTCTCAGCCAATCACAGTCATCCTACACTACCATCTGTAATATTTACATATACACATTGGTGATAGAATCTGTACTATCGCATTCACCCCTTCTTTGAGAACTGACCCCAGGGTGGATGGGGGTTAGGGGCTGTACCGGTCAGGGGGCCTGACCATCCAGCGTGACCGCCGTGGCGCCGGGATTGGGGTCGCCGGAGTCGTGTCGCCAGCAGCCCGTAGGGTGCGGCCACTGCTTCACTCAATTCCCCAACAGCATTGTCGACAGTCTGGCCTGAGCTGGTGGGGTGGTGCTGGTCCTTCTGTTCAAGCACATGACTTGGGGGAGAAGGAATAGGGGGAGTTTGGGTTAAAGGCACTGAAAAGCCAGTCCCAGCAGTGCAGGGATGCTCAGTTGGGGAAGGACTAATAGTTTGAAGTCTGTGAACGTGATGCCCTGGACTTTCAGGGTCGCCACGCAGTACCCCTTTACCCCAGTCGAGTGCGATCTGGTCGCCAATGAAATTCTCTGCGCAGTGGGGAGAATAGCCAGTCCACAACGGTGGGCCAGGTCTGGGCGAATAAAACTGTCAGTTGACCCCGAGTCAAATAAGCAATTAGTATAGTATCCATGCACTTTAATCAGTTCCATTGCTTTTGTGAGGGGCTGGGGGCAGTCCTGGTCGAGGGTTACTGATGCAGAGACTTGTAATGGGGACAGTGCAGTCCTGTGTGATGATGTCATGCAAACAGTTGGGCCTGAAAAGACAGAGTCAAGGTGTTGGTTTTGCTGCCTGCAGCCAACGGTAAGTGTTGGGGGTCGTTGCTTGCCATTGGCAGTGGAGCGGTCAGCAGTGGCGGGTCCCTGGTCAGCAGCATCAGTGGGTACCGGGTTGGCAGCGTCAGTCGCAGTGGCGTGTCCCTGGTCTGTGGCGGCGGCGGGACCCTGGGCGGCAGCAGCGGCGGTTCCCTGGGCGGCGGATCCCTGGTTGGCGGCAGCGGGATCCTGGTGGCCAGCGGCAGCGGGCGTTGAGGTCGGGGCAGGGGCCTGGTCAGATGTTGCTTCGTGAGGTAGGGTAAACGTCATTGCAGCGAGGGTGGGTTATACCTTCCGCGCTCGGCGTCTGCCCTATGATGTCAGGTGCTGCCACGCGGTGGAGTCCTCGCTCTCATTGGACGAGAGCTCTGAGGAAGAAGTGTTTGAATGGGAGGGTGGTGATTGGGCTTCACACAAGGCACTGTGATGGTGGCCATTTTGGATTGACTACAGCAAAGTGGCCGTTTTTAAAGCACTTCTGGCACCTGGCTTTTCTCGCCGGGCACTCGGACCTGCTATGCTTGTTCCTCCCGCAGAAATAACACTTTGGGGTTGCATCAGGCAGCATAGTGGCAGTAGAAGGGTAGAGGGAGGGCATCCTACTCACATCAGAGTGTGGGGTCCAGCCCTGAGAGAACATGTCCACGCTTTTGACTGCAGCCTCCATCATCTCTGCTATCTGGATCATGTCCTCTAGGTTTTCTCCCCCGTGCTCTAGCAAGCACTGCCTCACCTCATTTGATTGAACCCCGGCCACATAGGCATCCTGAATGAGATCGTCTGTGGTCTCTGCAGCAGTTCTGTCTGTGCAGGCACAGTCCCTTAGAATATAAGCTCTACAGGACTCACTGGACTGTTGCCTCCTTGTAGCTCTACAGGACTCACTGGGCTGTTGCCTCCTTGTAGCAAGTTTGTACCAAGCATAGACCCTGTTCACCGGTCGCTCGTAGAGCCCTTTCAGCACCTTCATGGCTGCGGCGTAAGTGGTCGCGTCCTGGACTCTCTGGTAGACTTTCGGGGACACCATAGTCATCAATATTAGTAGTCGATGGTTGTCCTCTATCATGGCAGGATCAGAGAGCTGTAAGTATGTTTCGAAGCATCTCACCCAGTGCTTAAAGTCATTCGAGGCTGTAGCTGACAGTGGGTTGATGTCGAGGCGTTCCAGCCATAGCATACGCTCCATCCCTTCAAAATTTTTTAGTTAATAAAATTGTAGTGTGTGGAAAGAACCAAAGACTTGATGATCCAAACCAAGGCTTTTATCAACTAAAAGACTGGAGCGTATCACAAGTAGGTCGACCAGTCCAGAATGACCTGGTCTGGCTAGGAGCAATCCTTTAAGGCCTGCCAGTAGGTGTGGCTACACTCTCAGCCAATCACAGTCATCCTACACTACCATATGTACATATACACATTGGTGAAAAAATCTGTATTACCACTCATATGAAAAACAAAAAAAACTCAAAAAAGACAGAAAAATAAAATTTAAAAAAAATTTTAAAAACCCCAAACCTGCCCTCCCATCCCTTCAGCCAGCTCCCTTAAGGGGAGCCAAAAATATAAATTATATACAAAAAAAAATTATAAATGTTAAGAACAATTCAAAGTATATCTAAACGCATATATTCCAAATACGAAGACTATTTGCTAACAAAAAAAGAATAATTATCATGTAAATTATAGGTAATTTTTTCCATAGCAAAACAAGTTTTCAATTCATTGTGCCAACGAAGTATATTAATCTCAGTATTGTCTTTCCAAGTACTCGCAACACATTTATGCGACTTCATTGGGGCGCCGGCGCTCAGGCTCCTCCACAGCCCACACTTTTTCCAGAAGATCCCGGACCCGGGATGTTCCACGCATACCCGGTAGAACTGCCAGATGCGCAGGAGCGTCTTCCGAAACTACACGGCGCGCCCCCGGGCCACCCAGCAATGTCGTGGGCTCACGGGCCCCTTTGTCGGTCGGGCCACCCACATGCACGGCTTCACGTGCACGCGGGGCGGCTATGACCGAACTCACCAAAGTGCCGGCACCATCTTGCGACTGCAGGATCGGCGCCAAGGTCAAGCTTTAATGGGCAGGAGTCCTCTGAGGTTTGGAGACACCCAACAATAACTCCTTGGATTCAGCTGTACAGGTAGGCCTCAGATCGTCTATACTTTTATATGGTAATTTCTTCTGAAGTTGAGTTTCAGATATCTTCACATTAGTAGCCATGATGAATCACTGTTATTCAAAAAACTGTAAATATTATTTTTAACCACTTTTATACTTTTTTAAATTGGGTATTTAATAATCCAGCTGGGGAAAGGTGGAACACGCATCTTTCTTCTACGCCATCTTGCCATGCCCCCCCCTTGATCAGCTTATTAAAAAATGTTCCAAAATATTAGGAATTACAGGAGAGGTTTATATTCATAACCATTTGCTCCAGAACTCGACAGACTCAGGATCAGGACCCATGGATTGGAGGGTAGCTAATGTTACCCCACTATTTAAAAAAGGGGGTACAGAAAAAGCGGGGAATTATTGGCCGGTGAGTCTATCATCAGTAGTGGGCAAAATGATGGAATCCATTATTAAGGATGTAATAGCGGAGCCTATGACTAGCAGAGAAGGGATCGGACGGAGTCAACATGGATTTACAAAAGGTAAATCGTGCTTGACAAATCTATTGGAATTCTTTGAGATGGTGACAGGTAAAATAGATGGGGGAGAGCCAGTGGATGTGGTGTACCTGGACTTCCAAAAGGCCTTCGATAAGGTCCCGCATAAACGACTGTCTTCCAAAATCAAGGCTCATGGGATTGGGGGCAAAGTATTGATGTGGATTGAGAACTGGCTGGCAGGTAGAAGACAGAGAGTTGGGATAAATGGCTCGTTTTCTGAGTGGCAGGCGGTGACCAGTGGGGTGCCACAGCGATCTGTACTGGGACCCCAGCTGTTCACAATTTACATTAATGATCTGGATGAGGGGATTGGATGTAATATCTCCAAATTTGCAGATGACACTAAGCTAGGAGGGGTTGTGTGCATGGAAGAGGGGGTCAGGAAGCTCCAGTGTGATTTGGATAAATTGAGGGACTGGGCACATACATGGCAAATGCACTACAATGTGGATAAATGTGAGGTTATCCACTTTGGTAATACAAACCGGAGGGCAGATTACTATTTGAATGGCAATAGATTAAGAGATGGGGAAGTGCAGAGAGACCTAGGGGTACTTGTACACCAGTCTCTGAAGGCGAGCATGCAGGTACAGCAGGCAGTTAAAAAGGCAAATGGTATGTTGGCCTTCATATCAAGAGGGTTTGAGTATAGGAACAAGGATACCTTACTGCAGCTGTACAGGGCCTTGGTGAGACCACACCTGGAGTATTGTGTGCAGTTTTGGTCACCTTATCTAAGGAAGGATGTTCTTGCAATGGAGGGAGTGCAGAGGGGATTCACCAGGCTAATACCTGGAATGGCAGGAATGACTTATGAGGAAAGATTGCGCAAATTGGGATTGTACTCCCTGGAGTTTAGAAGATTGAGAGGGGATCTCATAGAGACCTATAAAATTCTGGCAGGACTAGACAGAATGGATGCAGATGGGATGTTCCCAATGATGGGAAAATCCAGAACCCAGGGCCATGGTTTGAGGATAATAGGCAAACCATTTAGGACCGAGATGAGGAGGAACTTCTTTACCCAGAGGGAGGTGAATCTGTGGAATTCATTGCCACAGAGGGCAGTAGAGGCAGGTTCATTAAATATATTTAAGAGGGAATTAGATGTATTTCTTCAGTATAAGGGTATTAAAGGTTACGGAGAGAAGGTGGGGACAGGGTACTGAACTTTAAGATCAGCCATGATCTCGTTGAATGGCGGAGCAGGCTCGAAGGGTCGAATGACCTACTCCTGCTCCTATCTTCTATGTTTCTATGGTTTTCAGGTGTGTTGGTTATGGCATCATTGAACGGAAAGTTATTATACACATTTCATTCCACAATGGAGTTTGATTTTACCTTATTCTGCTCATCATGGAAACTTGCTCTGAAAGCTGTCATCTTCCTGTAGTTGAATAAAGTAATTTGTTTTTAGACAGAAGTCAAAACTGAAAGTGTCTGTTTTTAAATCCCCAATCAATAGTGCCAATTGCCACAAATATTATTATTCTGCTATACCGAGCTGTATATACAGCAAATAGGGAACCTAGCTATCTACTTCATGGGAGTTAGTACCAAGTAACTGGGGGATAAAGTTGCAAAGCTAGTGTAGATATGCAGAGCAATGGTTAGTGTAGTGATTAGCACAATGTTATTTACAGCACCAGTGATCAGGATTGGAGTTTGAATCCCACGCTGTCTATAAGGAGTTTGTATGAACTCCCCATGTCTGCATGGGTTTCCTCCAGGTGCTCCAGTTTCCTCCCACCATTCATAAAAATGTACCAGGAGTGTAGGTCACTTGGGAGTAATTGGGCTGTATGGGTTTATGGGACAAAAGACCCTGTTACCATGCTGAATCTCTAAATGTAAATGTAAAATTTAGTGATGCATCTTCTTCACATCTGCAGGGTGCAGCTAGTCATTACGTTACATCTGTCATCCTTTCAATTGCATCACACCTTCTCAAGACCAATTTGGAGCTTCATTTAGCTACCTTTATTCCATATTCCTTGATACTACCTGAAAAAATACGTTGATCCCAAGTTTTAACATCTTAATTGACCCAACATCCGTTGGTGTTTGGAAGAGAATGCCAGATTTCTATCATTGACCATCATTTGTACATTTTAGGAGTTCATCCAGCACATAACTACTGCTACCTTGGTTGGCAGATTCATCTGCTGCTGCTGTCTCATCTGAGGAAGTCCCTTGAAATTGAGTATGGCACACTTCCATTCTAGTTTTATGGGTTCTGGGGTGGCAAATGAGGATAGTGTGGGAATCATAGACTCTTCCACAGATGGGGCAGAAGATAGCTGATACTGTATATTAGATTAGACCAGATGATTACTGTTCAACCCTTGTTCATCCTGGCCTACCTTACTGAGTTATGTTCCAACCCACTTCTGTAGTGTTGTTTTGGGGCTATCAACAATTGCATCTAATATTTTATGACATCTTGCCATTCCTTAGTTCCATTCAAACTGAAGCCATATTTGGATTTTGTGTAATTTTACATTTTAAGTTTTACTACTCGACCATAAAAAAATCTTGTATTTTCTCAACTATGTTCCCTTCTACTTACTACCTTTATCTCATGGTTTATCATGGAGTGTCTGAATATTTTAAAGTTGAGATAGATAATGTTGATAAGGAGGAGAGGACACTCAGGTGTGCAGGAATGCAGAGTTGAATTTGGAGAACAGCCCTGATCTTACTGAACAGTGGAGTAGGTTTGAGGGGCTAAGCCAAGTACTTCTACTGTTGCTTTGTATGTTCATATTAAGTGTATCCTGGAATCCATTCATGTGGCTGATTACAAGTCAACTTTAGCCCCTTTTCCACCGGCATTCCAGTTAATTGACTGTGCACTGTCCCAGAAAGGAAGGCCTTGGTGCTGTTTCCACTGGGCCACCCTTAACTGGGACACTAATTGCTTTTCCACTGAACACAACTCATCCGAGGATTAAAGTGTTCTACCTTCAACTGGAAATTGGAAGGTTCTGCTGTTCCTTTTCCACTGGTTTTATCAGCACACCAGCGTCAGCAAACGCTGGGGATATGAATGGGATAGAGGTGGTTAATCTCCAGCATGAAATGACACCATTTTGAACAGTGTTCCTTTTCCACTAGACCAATTCCTGGGACAGAGTGCCAGTGGAAGAGGGCTATACATTCGCTCTCCATCAGAGTCACTTCTATGAGTCTCTCTAATCTGTTCCTCATGTAAAGTGAAGTTTATTGTCATTTTATTGCATAAGTACAACGCAACAAAACGGCATTCTCCGGTCCTCAGTGCAAAACACACGAACAAACAATACATATGGAGGACAAGTATTCATATTTTCAAATAAATATTACTAAAATATGAGAGTCTCAAATGGTTAGTGTGAGCAGTTCCTTTGGTCGTTCAGCATTCTCACTGCCCATGGGAAGAAGCTATTCCTCAGTCTGGTGGTGCTGGCTCTGAATCTCCTGTATTTCTTTTCTGATGGGAGCAGCTGAAAGGTGCGGGGTGGAAGGGGTCCTCAAAGATTTTGCATGTCCTCTTCAGATAACGATCCTAGTAGATCACATTAATGTGTGGGGGAGGGGGAGGAGGGAGACTCCAGTGATCTTTTTTGCCTATTATGATCCTGTGGATTGAACGCCAATACATTTCTCTGCAGCAATCGTACCACACTGTGATGCAGCCAGCCAGGACACTTTCAGTAGAACTCCTGTAGAAAGTTGACATAATAGGGGCCAGTAGCTTTTACCGCATCAGGCTTCTCAGAAAGTATAGTCGCTGTTACACCTTCCTGACAAGTGAGGTGCTGAGTGTCCACAATAGGTCACTAGTTAATTAAACTCCAATAAACTTGGTGCTCTCCGCCTCAGAGTTGTTGTGCAGTGGTGGGTGGTTGTTCCTGATCTTCCTGAAATCCACTACATCTCCTTCATCTTATCCACATTGAGGCTCAAGTTGTTAATCTTAACCCTATCATGAGATTTTCCACCTCTTTATAGTCTGTTTGCAGGGAGATCAGAACATGGTTTGGGGGTGGAAACACAGCACCACTGCAAGACTGCTTTGAGACCACATACTGTAGCTGTTTCTGGGAGGCAGCCACCTACAATGGTCATGTAAACATCAAGGAGTACACGAGCTCAGTGACTGCCTTCATTACCAAGTGCATTGAAGATGTCATTGTGATCAAACACTTCACACCAGGGTTGGCCAGAAAACATGGTTGGATGAAGAGTCCAAGTCCTTCTCAGAACTCATAATGCTGCCTTCAGGACAGGGATAGGATGGCACTAAGATCAGCCAGGACTGAACAAGGCAAAGTGAAGGTAAGCACTGATGACACAAGGCACATTTTGCAAGGGATCAATACTATAACAGATTACAAGTGAACCTTGCAAATTATATATGTCACCTCCCTTCTGGACATACTAAACATCTATGCACGGTTTGAAGAGAAGAACAAAATGATGCTGAAGAAAACTCCATGACCCCCACCCCCCTGATGAACAGGCTCTCTGCATAGCCGTAGCTGAGGTGAGGAAAACCCTATCCAAGGTGAACCCCCACAAGGCAGCAGAGCCAGACAATGTACCTGGTCGGGTACTGAAGGATTGCACAGACCAATTGATGGAAGTTTTCACGTACATCTTCAACATCTCACTGCTGCATTCTATTGATCCTAGAGGGTTCAAGACAGCCACTATCATCCTGGTACCCAAAAGGATGAAAATAGCAAGCTTCAATAACTACTGCCCTGTGGCACTGACCTCTATTATGAAATGCTTTGAGCATCTGGTGATGGAATGCATCAGAGCTCACCCCCCAGAGATATTGGATCCATTTCAATTTGCCTATAGAAGAAACTGTTCCTCAGATGATGCTCCAGCCTTGTCTCTTCACTCTATCTGACCTTCTGGAGAACAGTACCTCATATCCCTGATACATTCATTGACCAGCCTGGCATTAATACGATCATTTCCCAGAGGCTGGTAGAGAAGCTGTCCTCTCTGGGAATCAACACTGTAACTAGATCCTGGACTTCCTAACGAAAAGATAGTTTATTTTCCAGGTCAGTAGCAGAACATCAAGCACAGTCACACTCAACACTGGTGCACCTCAAGGCTGTGTGCTCAGGCCATATCTGTTAATGCTACTGACCGACAACTACATTGCCAGATCCAGCTCCAACAGAGTTTGCAGATGATACAACAGTAGTTGGCTTCATCAGCAACAACAATGAGTCACACTACAGAGAAAAGGTGGAAAATCTCATGGTTTTCAAGATAACAACCTGCATCTCAACATGGAGGAGATTAAGGAAATGATCGTGGACTACAGGAGGACCAGGAATGACCACCCTCTACTACGCATCAACTCTGCAGCAGAGAAAGTGGAGAGCATCAAGTAGTGACCTATCGTGGATACACATCTCACTTGTCAGGAAGGCGCAACAGCGACTGCACTTCCTGAGAAGATTGAAATTTCAAGGCTATCAGCCATCATCATGTCAACGTTCAAAAGGAACTCTTTGGAGACCATCCTGGCTGGATGCATCAAAATGTGGTACTGTTACTGCAGAGAAATAGATCGGATGGCAATCCACAGGACCACAAGAGTGGCAAAGAAGATTATTGGGTTCTCCCTCCCCCCCCACCCCTCCATCTACCATATATACCGGGATTGTTGGCTGAAAAAAAGCACACAACTTTCCACAAAATGCTGCCTGACTCACGGGGTATTTCCAGCATTTTCTGTTTTAATTTCAGGTTTATGGCATCTGCACGGTTCTTTATGAATTGGTGTTTCCTTTGTTTTGATTCTTATCCCCCACTTCTCCAATCAGGCATTGTGCAGGAGGTCTGTGTGTGCAGTTAAACGTCAGCTCAGAATAGGAAGATGCATCTTTGTTTGCAAGCTTTATTATGTGACATTCTGATTGGTTGAATATCAGCATTGATGACTTTTGAATGAAAGTTTCAAAACCCATTTATTTGTTCCACATGATTATTAATTTTCACACTGGACAATGGTGGCAAAGTTGGTGCTCACTGACCATTTCTAATTTCTCGATATTTTTACACACCTCTCTGGTTATCTAGGCCAGAGGGCATTTGCTATGTTGAAGTGAGGCGAGTATCATAAACAGACCAGGCAGAATGCGGACCCCGATCAACCTTCCCAAAGAACTGCAGGGAAGCAGATGGGTTGAGCTAGTGGAGTTGTTCTAGTAAACCGGTGCGGACTCGAAAGGTCGACATGGCCTGTTTCTGCTCCGTAAATGGTTATATGGTTAAAATTATTGAGGACCCATTCCACCCCGCACAGAGCACCTTTCAGCTGCTCCCGACGGGAAAGAGGTACAGAGTATCAGAGCAAATACTGCCAGGCTGAGGAAAAGCTTCCTCCATGGGCAGTGAGAATGATCAAAGGAACTGCTCACACTAACTATCTGAGACTCTCATACTAACCCAGCAATATTTATTAATTTTTTAAAATATATGTATAGATGAAATACTTACCCTGCATATGTATTGCTTGTCTGTTATGTTTGGTTGTGAATCTGCTTGGTTTACACCAAGGACCAGAGAACACTATTTTGTTGGGTTATACTTGTGCAATCTGATGACAATAAACTTGACTAAGTGCAACTCATCCTTGCTGATGAGGATGATTACAGTTGTGTCATCTGCAAACTTGATGGAGCTGGATCTGGTGACGCATTTGCCAATCAATAGCAAGAACAGGAGCAGACCAAGGCAATCAAAGGGCCATCATTTCTGCTCTGCCTGTTTTAACTAAGTATTCCATAGATAATTTAGCAACAGGAAACTAAAAGGATCAACACTGTTAACTAGCAGGACATTGATTACAAACTATTTTAGAGGTATTAGAAACCACAAATAATTTCCAATATTGATAGTTTCCAAAATATCTTCAAGTTCCACCAAGATTTACAGTGACTGAGGTTTCAGTTTTCCTTTAGATTCCCCTGACTTCTGAGTGTTTATTCCCATTTGACTGAGTCCACTGCTGTCATCTCCTGATTAATTCCTCTCAGTACACCTAATTTCTAAAGAAAATTATATGAATTTGAAATATTTGCAGGACTTTCAATGGAACAGAGCATCAGTGATGGAAGGGGAAGGGGGTGGGGGAGCAAATTCTAACAGTCACAATTTACAGAATTACAGGAATGACAGAAGTCTACCTAGACTTTGCATTACACTCTTATTTAAAATGTTGCATTCTGTTTTCTACCCAGTAACCAACTGGTTTGAGTCCTTTAGCTTCATACTATTTTTTAAAAAATACTGAATACGCTTCAACTAAATAAAGTATACAAATTTATTTCCCCCCCCCCCCCCCCCTCCCCACTGACATCACATCTTCATTTTGGAGCAATGGTAGGAGCTTTGAAAAGACAAGTCTCATTATTTACACGAGTTTCACTTGCAGGATTTAAAAGAGGAAAGTCAGCAGATCGGTGGTTAATTAGTCACAGAAGTTTGATGGAGGAGCCTAGTGCTAGAATGGGGAGATGAAGCTTTGGTTCAAGAGGCTTTGTGTAAAGAGATTGAATGACAGGCCCAGGCATTGATAGTGACGGCAGCTATTTAGGATAAGTCTGCACAGCTGAGAAGTTGCAAGGATTTTGGGTGCAGCCATGCCAAGATGAGTGCTGAGTGGAGAGAAGTGGGAATGGCGGTCAGGATAGTGGTATACAAGAACCTATACAAGAACCCAAGAAATAGCCCATCAAGCCTGCTACGCCATTCAATGAGATAATGGCTGGTCTGATGATACCTACCTGTTTGCTTATTCTCCCATATCCCTCAATTCCCCAACTATGTAAAAATGTATCCAATCTTACTTTAAGTATATTTGATCATCTCTTCTGCTTCAAAGTGCAATGAATTCTATAGATTCACCAATCTCTGGGAAGAACAGTTCCTCCTCATCTCCGTTCCAAATCTACTGACCCGAATCTTAAGGCTGTGTCTGCTAGTTCCAGTCTCACCCACCAATGGGAACAACTTGCCTACCTCCATCTTATTTATGCCTTTCATAATTTTATACATTTCCATCAGATCCCCTCTCATCCTTCTAAATTCCAGCAAATTCCCACAACTTATTCTCTCCTCATAGGCTAACCCCTTCATCTCTGGAATCAACTTGGTGAACCTCTTCTGCACTGCCTCTAAAGCCAGTATGTCCTTCCTCAAGGAAGAGGACCAGAACGGAGCACATACTCTAGATGTAGCCATGCCAGTACCTTATACAATTGCAGCATAACCTCCCTGCTCCTAAATTCAATCCATTCATTGAATTCTTGATAGCCTGCTGCGCCTGCACACCAACCTTTTGCGATTGATGCACAAGCTCTCCCAAGTCCTTCTGCATGGCAACATGCTGCAATCGCTTGACATTTAAATAATAATCTGATCTTCCATTTTTCCTTCCAAAGCAGCTAACCTAGGATTTATCTTTCATTAGGCCCCTCAAGTTTTCTGAGTTCTGTCTCTTCAGTGATAGCTATTACATCCAGGACCTCACCTCCCATAACATCCGTCTTTGGCATGATAGACAAGTCCCCCACTGTGATGACTGAAACAAAATAGTCATTCAAAGCCTCAGCCATTTTCACTTTACCCAATATCAATTCCCCATCGTATTTTCTAATGACCCAAGCACTTAAACAATGAGAAAAAAATTCACTGTCCATTATATTTTGTGCTAATCTTTTTTCATAGGCTGCCTTCCTTCTCTTTATTGCTCACTTCATGGTTCTTTGTTGCCCTTTAAAGTTTTCAGTCTTCTCATTTCCCGCTGAACAATAATTTTGTACGCACCAACTTTTAGTTTGATGCCTTCCTTTATTTCCTTAGTTATCCAAGTCTGACTGCCCCTACCCTTACTAACCTTGCTTTTAACTGGAATATACTTTTGTTGAGCACTGTGAAAATTCTTTTAATCTTTCTCTGTTCCTCAACCGTCCCTCTACATAGTCTGCATTTCCAGTCAACCCTAGCCAACTCCTTCCTCTTCTCATTTAGGCAATAATACACTGGTTTTAGACCAACTATTGTACCCTCCATTTGTATGAGAAACTCAATGATACTGTGATCACTCTTTCCAAGAAGATCCCCCAACAACAAGATCGCTAATTGTACCTATATCTTTGCTAGGACCAGGTCCAAGATAATGTTCCCTTGTAGGTTCAGAAACACGCTCTTCAAGAAATCCATCACAAATGCATTTAATGAATTCCTCCTCAAGGTTGCTTCTACCAACCTGATTTAACCGGTTAGGTGCATCTTAAATTTCCATCTTTGAATACCTCTAATATTCCTCAGTTTATTGCCTGTGCCACTGTAATATTATATTGGGGATTTCACTTGCATGATGTGGGAGACCTCCAGTGATCCTGACAACTTCACCTGCAAAAGGTGTACCCAGCTGCAGCTGTTTGCAACTCCTTACAGATCAGCCAAGTGAACTGCAGCTTGATTAACTCTAGATTAGCCAGGAGGCTGAGGAATTGAAAGAGAGTTGCAGAGAGGCAATTACACTGAGGCAATTACACTGAGGATTCAGGTAGATGGGTGACTAATAAGAGAGGGAAAATAAATAAACAGTCAGTGCAGGGTACCTCTATGACCTTTCCTCTCAGTAACATCCACCACTTTGGTGGAGATGACATTCTGTTGCTTAGAATAGAACATAGCGGGCTCTTCAGCCCTCAATGTTGTGCTGATCCATACATTTCTTAAAAACGTATGAAATCCACCCTACCCCATAACCCTTATTTTTTTTCATCCATGTGCTTGTCCAAGAGTCTCTTCAATGCTCCTAATTGTTTCAGCCTCCAAAAACATCCCTGGCAAGGCATTCTAGGCACCCACAACTGTTTTTTTTTAAATATAAAAAATACCCCTGATGTCTCCCCTGAACTTCTCTCACTTCACTTTGGTGTTTACTGATCCTGCCCTGGAAAACAGGTGCTGGCTGTCTACCCTATCTATGCCTTTCATAATCTTGTAATTTCATAATTAAGTCTCCTCTCATCCTTCTACTATCCAAAGAGAAAAATCCCAGCTCTACTAACCTTGCATCATAAGGCTTGTTTTCCAATCCAGGCAACATCCTGGTAAATCTCCTCTGCACCCTCTCAGTACCTCCCGCATCCTTCTTGTAATGAAATGACCAGAAGTGAACACAATACCGTAAGTGTGGTCTTGCCACAGATTTGTAGAGTTGCAACCTCTCTACTCTTGAACTCAATCCCCCCCCCCCCCCACTATTAATGAAGCTCAGCATCCCATAGACCCTCTTAACCATCTTATCAACCTGTTCAGTGACCTTGAAGGATGTATGCATCCCAAGGTCCCTCTGTTCATCCACACTCTCAAGTAACCAACCATTAACCATGTACTCAATGTTCTAGTTTGTCCTTCCAGAATGCATCACCTCACATTTATCTGGATTGAACTCCATCTGCCACTTTTCTGCTCAACTCTGCATCCTGTCCATAGTTTCTTGTAATCTTAGTCAACATACAGCTCCATCAACAACTGCTTCAACCTTCGTGTCATTCACAAGCTTAATTACCAATCCTTCTGCCTCATCATCCAGGTCATTTTTTTCTTCTCTGTCTGCCTCATCATCCAGGTCATTTTTTTCTTTCTCTCTCTCCCCCTCCCTCTCCCTCTCCCCCTCCCTCTCCCTCTCCCCCTCCCCTCCCCCCTCTCCCCCCCTCTCTCCCCTCCCCCCTTCCCCCCTCTCCACCCCTCTCCTCCCCCTCTCCTCCCCCTCTCTCTCCTCCCCCCTCTCTCTCTCCTCCCCCCTCTCTCTCTCCTCCCCCTCTCTCTCCTCCCCCTCTCCCTCTCCTCCCCCTCTCCCTCTCCTCCCACCTCTCTCTCTCCTCCCCCCTCTCTCCTCCCCCCTTTCTCTCCTCCCCTTCTCTCTCCTCCCCTTCTCTCTCCTCCCCCCTCTCTCTCTCTCCTCCCCCCTCTCTCTCTCCTCCCCCTCTCTCGCTCTCCTCCCCCCTCTCTCTCTCCTCCCCCCTCTCTCTCTCCTCCCCCTCTCTCTCTCTCCTCCCCCCCTCTCTCTCTCTCCTCCCCTCTCTCTTTCTCTCTCCTCCCCCCCTCTCTCTTTCTCTCTCTCCTCCCCCCTCTCTCTTTCTCTCTCTCCTCCCCCCTCTCTCTCTAATTTTCTTTAAAATCACTTCCACTACAACTCTCTGCTATCTTAAGTGCAAATTTTTTTTAATCCACATAGGCAAGGTTCCACTGATTGCATGACTCAACTTTCTGGATGAGTCTCTTATGGGGAAATCTTGTCAAATTCCTTGCTAACATGCATGTAGATCACATCTACCTCCCTACCCTCATCAATTTATTTTGTTACCTCCTCAAAAAACTCAAATAGGCTCATGAGGTATGATCATCCCTTCGCAAGGCCATGCTGACTATCCTTGAGTAGCCTGTACTTCTCCAAATGCTCATAGTTCTGAGATTACCACCCTTTGGGTCCTGCTTTTTAACTTCTTATCTAACTCCCTATATTCCCTCTTCAGGACCTCCTCCCTTCTCCTATTTAGGTCATTGGTCCCCCTCCAGGATGTTACGAACTCAATCAGAGACATCCCTGACCCTGGAAACATACCATCTGGGAACTTTGATCTCATTCACCAAACCACCTATCTGCTCTCCCTACTAATGAGTCCCCAATTACCATAGCTCTCCTCTTCTCCCCCTTCCTTTCTGATCTGAGGGGCCAGCCTCTGCACCAGAGACACGAACAGCAAGACGTCCCTGGTAGATCATTCTCCCAACAGAATCTAAAACCTTATACTCGTGCTTGATGGAAACAGCCACAGGGATGCTCTGCATTGTCTGCCTCTTCCCTCTCCTAACAGCCATCTAGCTCCTGACTATGAGGGGTGACTGTCTCCCTGAAGCTTTTCTCTATCACTTCCTCCCAAATGATCTTGAATTCATCCAGCTTCAACCCCACTTCTTGGAGATGTTGTCATCAGGAATAATTGTGTTGTTCCCACATCCTTGCAACGCAAACTTTCAACTGCCCTTGTTGCAGTCTCTATTAACCCTTACTAATTTAAATTCAAAGATTCCTTATTGGAATCAAGCTCATCCTTGGCCTCCAAGCCCCACTCCTACCTTGAGCTGCTCTCACACTGGCCACTCTGCTTGAGCTACCCATCTTTTTATTTGTCACGACCCTTTATCTTAATTACTCCTCCCACCAATCACTGTTCTATTCAGTCCCAGCTCTCTGATGTTCCACACTCCTCATAACAGTCCCAATATGACTGTGTTTTGAGTCCTTCGCCACTCTTTTTTTAAAGGCACTTACCTCCAGTTGGCTCTCTAGAGCCCCATGCTCTTCCTCTATCTGTAAGTCTTGTCACCACCTGCTTGGGTCACCTGACCTTGAAAGAAGGAGATTGATTGTGATTATTGGGGGGAGGGGGGTGTTCATTAGTTGAGGCAATAGACAGGAGATTCTGTGGACAAGATTGAAACTCCTGGATGCTATTTTTCTTACCAAGTGGTAGAGGGAGAGGTAAACACAGACTCAGTTTTAATTTTTAAGACAAATTTAGGCTAGAAGGGGTATGGAAGGATATGGTCCAGGTGCAGCTCAGTGGGACTAGGAAGAATAATAGTTCAGCACAGACTAGAAGGGCCAAAAGGCCTGTTTCTGTGCTGTAGTCTATGGCATTCTTGAGATGGAAAATGAGAATCCAAATGTCACAGTATACACTGGTACCAATGGCATGAATAGAAAAAGAATTAAGTCCTAAAGTGTGAATATAGTGTTGTGTTCAAGAATAGGTCAGCAGGTTCAAAAATAATCAAGGCTGGACATGTGTTATTAACAAACAGTGGTCTTTATTTGCACAGGGGAATTCACAAAAAGGCACATACTCACACAGACTAATGCGGAATAATGCACAAATAACTACGCATGGATTGCAAATAAATCGTTGCTAACCATTCTCAACTCCTGATTGGGAATGCAAGGGTTAAACACACCCGTGGGCAGATCTAACATTGATTGCCACCTGCTGGACCAATCACACATTAGCCTCACAGATGGGCAAATCTGACCCTTGACTGGCAGGCGAGGTGATTTTCTGATGAGGTTCCAGCAGGAGAGACCACATAACCCTCCGCAATCCACATTCCGGCCAGTTTCCAAGTGGAAAGGTCACAAGGCAATCCACCCCTCAGAAGTCACCACACCATGCCAATCCCTCAGACGTCATTATACTACCCACAGCCCACACCCTCTGATGCCTGACAACTTCCCCACAGATACACCAGCTTCCCCATGGGGAGTTGTGTCCAAGGGACTGGTCCCTGGCTCATATAATTTGTTCATCGTCTCTCTTTGGAGGATGAGAAGCAACTTAATAGAGGTGCATAAAATTATAAGAGGACAGCTGGCACCTTTTTCCCAGAGCAGCAACAGCCAATACCAGAGCACATCCTTTCAAGGTGAATGCAAGAAAGTTTAGGGAGACATCAGAAAAAGATCTTATTACACAAAGAGTGGTGAGTGCCTGGAATGCATTACCGGAGTTGATGGAAGAGGCTGATACATTTGGGACATTTCAAAACCTCTGAGATAAACATGGCTCAATGTAGTGTTATTAGCTGTGAAGAAGGGTAGAGTTCGATTGCTATGGAGTTGGTTTATGTATGTCAGTAGAACATTGTGGTCTATGTTGTGGGGTACTGCGTTCTATTGGTTTGATCAAACTTCAGCACAGGTGGCTTTGTTGATTTGTCATGCCAACCTCTTATTTTGGGCAACAGAAACCTGAAAGACAAAGATAAAATTTTTATACAATAAGTGAAGATTTTGGCCTTAGTTGAAATTTTGGCCTTAGTTGACCAACATTTGTGTGCAGCTATCTATCAGGGCTGTATATGGATGGGCGTTTGTGGGGTCTGAATATGTTACCAAACGAGAGGCAATTGAAAAGCAAGTGAAAAATTGGATTCAGTGAAATGGTTTATCACTTGGATTGGAAATTTATCACCGATTCTTCATTGTTGTTCTGGAGACTAGACATTTTATCCATTTTCATTTCTTTGTGCATGTGGCATAAGGCTCTCCTGGTTCTCTTGCTCTCCACTTCACCCACTACCCCCATACCCACCAAACACATTCAGAGTGAATGGACTTTAGAAAGTCTTTTGACATGATATCGCAAGGGAGGGTGGTTAAAAAACTTTAGTCACAGTATTCAGGATCATGTCGTAAATTGGATTCAGCGTTAGCTTTGCAGGAGCTGCTAGGCAGTGGTAGTAGATGATTGCCTCTCAGATTTGAAGTCTGTGTTGTGCCTCAGGATCAGTGCTGGATCTATTGTTGTTTGTCATCTATCTCAACGGTCTGGGTGATAATATGGTAAATTGGATCAGCAAATTCGGAATTCGAACCCAGGTTGCTCGCGCTGTAACAGTGTTGCGATAACCGTTGCGCTAACTGTGTCGATAATGCTAGTTGTCAAAAATGAATCTCTACAATCCTATACCCTCTGTTTCAGATTTCAGATTTATTGTCAGAGTACATACATGACATCACATACAACCCTGTGATTCCTTTTTCCTGTGGGTGCAGCAGAATTTACCACTAATTGGTAAGACAAAAAAATAAACTCTACACAGCATAAACATGTAAACAAATAAAAGAACTGTAAGCAGATAATGAATGTAAACAAACTGCAATACAGAGAGAATAAAAGAAAATCAATAAAGTGCACAAGTAAGTGTCCTTAAATGAGTCTCTGATTGAGTTTGTCATTGTGGAGTCTGATGATAGCGGGGTAGCAGCTCCTCTGAAACTGGTGGGGCGAGTCTTGTGGCACCTAGACCTTTTTCCTGATGGCAGCAGCAAGAACCGAGCGTGTTCTGGGTTGTGTGGACCCTTGATGATTGCTGCTGCTTTCTGACGACAGCGTTCCCTGTCGATGTACTTAATAGTGGGGAGGATTTTGTCTGTGATGTCCTGGGCTATGTCCACTACCTTTTAGAGGACTTTACACTCAGGGGTATTGGTATTCCCATGCCAGACCATGATGGAGCCGGTCAGCACACTTTCCACCACACTAGAAATTTGCCAGGGTTTCTGGTGTCATACAAAACCTCTGCAAACTCCTGAGGAAGTCGAGGTACTGACGTGTTTTCTTCATGATGCTATTGGTGTGTTGGGACCAGGAAAGATCTTTTGAGAAAGTGACACCCAAGAACCTAAATTTGCTAACTCTCTCCACCTCTGATCCCCCAATGATCACTGGATTGTAGACCTCTGGCTTTCCTTTCCTGAAGTCAGTAATCAGCTCCTTAGTTTTGGTGACATTGGGTGCGAGGTTGGTGCACCATTCAGCCAAGTTTTCAATCTCCCTCCTGTATGCTGAAATATCCCCTTCCTTTATACAACCTAGCAATTAATTAGATGTGCTATTTGTAGTTCTTTTATTGACTTATCTCCAAAATGATATTATATATCAAAAAAAAATGTAAAAGCATTGCCATTTGAAAGCACTTTTCACATCATTGTTCATTAAAGTGCTGTATGAACACGTCTGGACATTGGATTGCAGCAAACTTTGGAGTGCTAAAATATTGTAAATCAAGTTGCCCTCTTAAAAAATCTAAACATTATTATGAGGCATGATCTCGTGTACCCAGAGAAAAGTGTTAATTATAATCCAAGTTGTTTCCAACTGGACCACACCCAACTCTGCATAGCTACAAACATGTTACTGTGAAACAATTAGAGAAAGGCACAGCGTGCAAAGGCACAGCCCCCAAGACCCAGCAGGAACAGATGTGTTTGACGAAGTTTATACATGGGCAGAAAGAGACTTTGTTGATTTACACAAAGGCAAAAATGATGTCCTGTGGTTCAGTCAAGAGGAACTGGTCATGAGGTGATTTGAATGGTCTCCTCTCACTGTATGCTGATAAAAGTTCCATCATCTCATGAGGCATAGCAATATGATTTGCACGCCACGAAAATCAGTTTTTTTTCTCTCTCTCCATCCACACACACACCACCAATATGAAGGTAAAATATTACTCCCCCAATGATATTTATCCCCACACAAAGATGAAGCCTCTAAAGGTGAAAAGGTGACTTAATATCATTCAGATCAAAATAGGAGTGAGGCTAACCAGGCAGGAGAAAAGGAGGGAATATCCCAGAAGTGTCATCTGCAGGCTGGAGGAGAGCATCCTTCTCCTCTTCCATGAATGTTTTAACTACTTAATAAGCAGAAATTATTTGAAATCCTCCCACATTTCAGAGATGTGCAGGTTGAGGAGTTAATGGGCATTTAAATTGTCTGTTGTGTGTAGCTGTTTGGTCGGATCTGGGGAGAGTTGATGCAAATGCAGGGAGATTTTTTTGAATGGAGTAATGTAGGATTAGTGTAGAAAGTGGTTGATGGTAGGCTTAGATTGACAGCTTGAATGACCAGCATTTATGCCATATGTCCAAATCTCTCAAGACATTGAGGCATTGTTATGATCATGCCCGTTGCTTAGTCAACACAAAGGTTTTTTTTGGGGGGGGAAGGTGAGTACAGTCATCTTGCGTTTTGTCCTTTCAGGATATAGGGAAGATTCCCCCCCCCCCCCCCCCCAGCCCCATTTTTCCTTTCCTAGAACAATATGAATCAGTATTAGCAGAAGGGAAGTATAAAGGGAGGAAAAATGATAATGTTAATAAATGACCACAGTTTATCATTGCACCTGATGCCCCATAGCTGCACTTCCAACATGTTGTGACCAGTTGCACTGTGGAATGTACACTGACCAGTTACATCATGGCCTTGTTTGGTAACATGAGCGCTCAGGAATGTGGAAGGCTATTGAAAGTGGAAAACCTAGCAAAGTCCATCATCACAGGCATGAGACTTCCATCCACTGAAGACATCTATGTGAGGTGTTGCCTCAAGAAGGCATCCAACATCAAAAAGGACCCCATCACCCTTCTCACCACCTCTTTTCGCTGCTACCTTTAGGCAGAAGGTGCAGAAACCTGAAGTTGAGCACCTCTAGGTTTATGAACAGTTTTTACCCAACAGCTATCAGATCTGTGTTGCACTTCTGAATCGTCACTTTTTTTTTGTTGCACAAACTGCAATCATGAATATTTATCAATCTAGCCTTTTATATTTATCTTTTCACATATCCTGCCACATTGTGGTAACTATTGTGGTTGGTGTATCTTATGCACCTTATTCACTGCAGCAAGTAAGAATTTTAGTAGATTCTACTGATGGATATTACAATAAACATTACTCAGAATAGATGGATGCACACCATACAGAAATACAGGAAATATTGGTGGTCTGCACTCAAGCCTGGGATGTAAAGAATCTGGTGGAGGGGCTCACCAGAAGAAAGTGCATGCATATCTACTGTACGTGAAGACTCAGGTAAGAATCACAATTAGGATGCTTTTATCACAAAGCAATGCATTGTCAGGTCTTCCAAGCTGAACAGAGGACCCAGGAGGGCTAGGTCTCCAATACTCTCTCTTGAGCTTCTATAGGACCATGACTGTGATCTCCACTCTAGAAGCCAGTCACAATTCCCTGCACTGGTATCAAGTTCAAATTTGTTATTATCATTCAATTGTATAAGTACAACTTGACTAAATGACATTCTTCGGTCCTTGGTGTGAAAACAAGCAAACATACAGTGCACTCCTGAATGTTTGGGACAAAGAGATTTTCTTTCCTTTTTTTGCCCCTGTGCACCACAGTTTTAAATTTGTAATCAAACAATTCATGTGATTAAAGTGCACATTCCAGAATTTGGTAAAGGTTATCTGTATATATTTTTATTTGACCATGTAGGAATTACAGCACGTTTTATACGTAGTTCCCCTCATTTCAGGGCACCATAATATTTGGGACATAGCAATAGTATGTATATTAGTCATGTTTAGTACTTTGTTTCATATGCCTTACATGCAATGACTGCTTGAAGTCTGATTCATAGACATCACCAGGTGCTGAGTATCTTCTCTGGTGATGCTCTGCCAGTCCCCTACTGCAGCCATCTTCAGTTCCTGCTTGTTTTGGGTCATGTCCCCTTAAGTTTTCTCTTTAGCATATGGGAGGGATGCTCAATTGGATTTAAATCAGATGACTGGCTTGGCCATTCAAGAATTTTCCAGTTTTTAGCTTTGATAAATTCCTTTGTTGCTTTTGCTGTATGTTTGGGATCATTGTCTTGCTGTCAGATGAAGTTCCATCAAAAGAGTTTGGAGGCATTTGCTCGACATTGAGCAGATGTTTCTATACACCTCAGAATTCATTTTGTTGCTCCTATTAGCAGTTGTATCATTAATGAGGATAAATGCACCAGTACCTGTGGCAGCCATACATGCCCAGGTCATAATACCCCCACCACCATGATTCACAGATGAGGTGGTATGCTTTCAATCTTGGGCAGTGTTGTGTTGAGAAGAGTATCGGTGAGTTTACAGACAAGTCTGGACACAATCACACATAACTTTTTTTAATATATGCACAATTTATAGAAGAGTGTGGGGTACAAACAGGGTAGAATGTTAAATGGTACGCAATTAATAATTCACGTAAACTATGATACAGACATACACACACGAAAAGCAGGGGATTCTACACATGCTCCTGGACCCCTGATCAGTGTGAGTGGGACTCTACTAAGCAGGGGTTCTACACGACCCCGGACCCCTGATCATTGGGAGTGCAGCTCTACTGCAAGTATTGCTACTATCACAGTACTAAGGGTCAGCCTCAGTGCAGTGCACATCTTACCAGAAATCAATTGACTCTGGCAGGTTCCAGAGGATTGGAAAGTCGCAAATATAGTTCCGCTGTTTAAGAAAGGAGGGAGGCAGAAAAAAGGAAATTATAGGCCTATTAGTCTGACATTGGCAGTTGGAAAGTTATTGGAGTCAATCCTCAAGGATGAGGTTATAAAATACCTAGAGATGCATGGCATGATAGGTCCAAACCAGCATGGTTTCATGAAAAAAAGATCCTGCCTGACCTACCTAATGGAATTTTTTGAGGTAATCTCTAGTAGGATGGACAAGGGAGAATCTGTGGATGTTGTGCATTTGGATTTTCAAAAGGCCTTCAATAAAGTGCCGCATAAGAGGCTTCTTAATTACATGAGAGGCCATGGAATTACTGGAAAGATATTAGATTGGTTGGAGCATTAGCTGATAGGCAGAAACCAAAGGGTGGGAATAAAGGGACCCTTTTCTGGTTGGTTGGTGGTTACTAGTGATGTTTCGCAGGGGTCGGTGTTGGTGTTACTTCTTTTTATAATGTTTATTGATGTTTTAGATTACGGATTGAATAGTTTTGGGGCCAAATTTGCAGATGATACCGAAATAGGTGGTGGAGTAGGAAAGATGCAGAGAAACTTAAACAGCTTTCGAGAGAAGGCAAAGAAATTGCCAATGAAATAAATGTTGAGAAATGTACATTTGTACATTTTGGAAGAGGAAATAAAAAGGCAGGTTATTATTGGATGGTGAGAAAATTCAAAATTTGGAAGTGCAAAGGGACTTAAGGGTCCTCATGGAAGATAAACTAAAGGTTAACCACCAGATTGGATTGGCAGTAAAGAAAGCGAAAGTTATGTTGGCATTCATTTCAAGAGGAATAGAGTAAAGAGGTGTTGATGAGGCTTTATGGCGCACTGTTGAGACCTCATTTGGAATACTATGTGCCGCTTTAGGCCCTTTATCTTAGAAAGGATGTAATGATGTTGGAAAGAGTACAGAGAAGATTTACCAGGATGATTCCTGGATTGTAAAGGCTAACATATGAGAAACATTTTGTGGCTCTTGGACTGTATTTATTGGAGTATAAAGAATGAGACAGATCTCATGGAAACATTTTGAATGCTGAAAGGATTGGACAGAGTAGATGTGTATAAGGTGTTTCTCTTGGTGGGTGAATCCAGGAGAAGAGGGCACTGTGGAATTCGTTGCCACATACAGCTGTGGAGGCCCGATCATGGAGGAGTTTAAGGAGGAGATTGATAGGTGTATAATTAGACAGGGTATCAAGGGATGCGGGCAAAAGGCCAGAACTTGGAACTAGATGTGAGAATAGTTTAGTTCAGGGTGGAGTGGCAAAGCAGACTTGATGGGCCAAATGGCCTACTTCTGTTCCTTTATTTTGTGATCTTGTGACATCATGCAATGTCTTTTCCTGCTTTTTTGCAGCATCCACCTGATCCAATTAGCTATCTGGTCTCCACCATACAGAAGGCACCTGAGCCACTTCAGGGAGCAGTAAAATGTCCCAAGGGGACAGCTTGATTTCCTCTTTGAACAATTGTACCACTCATGAGTAAAGTGCTGCTTTTATTGATTGCTGCAGGTCTGTGCTGCCATTGAGGCAGAGATACTAGCCAGGAGCATTTCATGACTTCATAAGAGCAAAGGGGATGTTGTGCATGACCTCTTTGTTCTCTATGAACACATTGCTCTCCAGAAAACTGGGAAAGGTACAGGAGTATTGTACCCTCTTCTGTGGAGCAGAAATGCATATACTGCGTCTCCCCATCTCCATCACACCAGTCCCTAAAGACCCATGCATCATAGTGCCCAGAAACAGGCCTATGCTAGCCTTTTTTGCCCATCGCATTTGCCTGCATTATGATCATATCCTTTCTATGTGTTACCTATTTAATCACCTCCCCAAACACTACTTTCTCATAGTAATTGTATCTAAATCCACCACCTTCTATGCAAATGAGTTCCAGGTATCAACCCACCTTCTGTGTAAAGTTTTAAATCATGGAAAAGGACCTTTGGCCCAACTTTTCAATGCTAACCAAGTTGGCATTCTGGTCTAGTCCTGTTTGCTTGCATTTTAGTCCACATCCTTCAAAGCCAGCACCTATGAGGATTGGTAGATGCCGGATGTGTATTTTCCAGTTGCTTGAGACGTACTCTTACAATACCTAACAGAAATTACACTATCTACAAATTTGCCGACGATACCACATTAGTGGGTTATAGAAAGAAAGGTGATGACTTAGCATACAAGAGGTGGATTGAAAACTTGGCTGAATGGTGCACCTACAATAAACTTGCCCTCAATGTCACCAAAACCAATGAGCTAATTATTGATTTCAGGGAATTGTACAATCAGGAGGTGGGGATCCAAGATAAAGAGGGTAGAAAATTTAAGTTATTTGGGGTCACTATCTCAGAGGATCTGGACCCAACACATCAATGGCATCATAAAGAAAGCATGTCAGTGCCTTTACTTCCATAGGAGTTTGCGGAGGTTTTGTATGACCCCAATAACCCTGGCACATTTCTTCAGATATGTGGTGGAAGTATGCTGACCAGCTGCATCATGGTCTGGTATGGGTACACCCTCCATAAGGTAGTGGACAGCCCAGGACGTCACATGCAAAACCCTTCCCAGCATAGAGAACATCTACAGGGAACACTGCTGTAGGAGAGTAGCAGCAATCAACGATCCACACCACCCACCACATACTCTGTTCTCGCTGCTGCCATCAGGAAAGAAGTGTAGGCACCACAAGATTCGCACCACCAGGTTCAGGAACAGCTTCTACCCCTCCACCATCAGACTCCTCAACAACAAACTCAGAGACTCATTTAAGGACTCTTACTTGTGCACTTTATTGATTCTTGTTGTATTGCACATTCAGTTTTTTTTACATTCATTATCTGTTTATAGTTCTTTATTTATTTACAAGTATATGCTGTGTACAGTTTTTTTTGCCTCGCCTGCAGGAAAAATAATCTCAGGATTGTATGTGATGTCATATATGTACTCTGACAATAAATCTGAAATCTAATACACCTGAATTAAGAATAATCAGTTTAAAAGGTAAAAATGCTATACTGCACTTTCACTGAACTTACACTTGCATCAATATATAAACCTTAAAGCATTTTACATTATTTCAGTTGCATTCTTTGAAAACATTTAACCTGCACCTGCAGGTTCCTCCCCCTCCAGGGAGCCACCCAAATGACGAACAATAATATTATAGATGATTAACCCCACCAAGTTTACAGATAAAGCATCTGACCAGAACGACTCTTACTAAGAAGAGATAAGGAGACACTTAAAGGGAGTCACCCCAATGGTGAGCAGCATCAACCAGCTCTTCATCCTAGCAATGCCATTGCTGTTTCACACAACCTTATTTAAACAGCTACTACAAGCAAAGCATGACCAAAGCACTCCACTGGAGAGAGCGGGGCAGTGGGACCAGGTGGGAAAAGACAATGGGCCAATGGGAGAGAGTGGGGCAATGGGACCAGATGGGAACCGACAATGGGCCAATGGGAGGGAACAGGGAAGTGGGACCTGTACACGGACAGATAGACAGCAGCAGTTTGTTTTTATAAAATGTTTTCTGCTCTAGCTTAGCTGCTTTTGTTTTCTCTTGTAAATTACAGCAGTATTATTATTAAAAAAGATTTTTCCTGTGGTCTTAGTTGCATATCTTTTCCAAGTTTTTTTTTCTGTTATACTGTAGCTACATACTTCAATAACATTAAATGCTTACCCACAAATACACTAAAAATGTATTAATAATGTTACAGAATAAGTTAATAAAATTATGATAAAATATATGTTAAAAGGGTAAGATTGTGAGGTTCAGTTACCAGGTCACATTTCACAAACATCTCATTTGCCATGCAAGAGCTATGCAAGGGTAGACTTCGTGTCTGCAGTTGATTTTGCAAAGTCAATGGGAAGTGCTTGTGAGAGTTTCACAAGTAGTTGTTAATGGACCAGCAAGTTTGAACAGAATCCAGGCTCAAGAAATGAGAAATCTTTTGGCTATTTGACTACTCGCAGAGTTTTAAATTTCAGTTGAAGTTTGTTGTCCAAAGAGGGGCCACTCAGTTTTGCAAACAGACAGAAAATGTCCATTGTTTGGGAAAGTATTCTGCAACAGTTTGTGGTGATAGCTGCAATTTGGCAGACCTGCTGCAAGACCCCATTTAAAGATGAGTTTTGAGTTCTGAGTTCAGCCTATTGTAAATCTCTGTAGTAAAATGCAGAGGTTGTGGCTGGTTATTGTGTTTCTCCTGAAATAGGGGAAAAAGAACTCCATATGGTAACCTGGAAGAAGAGGTTATCTTTTGAAAAAGCCCAAGAGGGGGCAAGTTTCTTCAGTAAAACACATCACTGGTTGATTGTGTGTCCAATGAATGACAAATATCTCTCTGAAATCAACAAAGACCTTTCTAAGTGATAACAACTTAAGTTAAAGCATTAGAGCCTTGTGAATACAATAAATATTTAATTCTGTGCACAGTATGGAAGATGGCCTGATACCAATGAATTTGGAGAAGTGAACAGTGAATGATTGGACAGTGAAAAAACTTTCCTGAACACATAAACATTACATACATATGCACTTAGAATTAGAAGGGGGTTAAGTTAAGATAATGGTAATAGTTAAATATTGATCTTATTACTATGTATTAAGAAAATAAAACTATTTTTGTTTAAGTAGCCATTGTCTTGGTGAATTTCTGTTGCTGCTAGTTTTTGAGTCCTTTGTGTTCATAACAATATTCCTTACTGAAATGGCGGAGGGGTTCTTACGTGCCATGAAATATGGTAGATATCTGTGTTTCAGAATAAGCAATATAAAACAGATTTAAATCTGTGGTTAAAGCCATCCAACTCTGCCCCGAAGAATTTGTAAACTATTGGATATCACAAAGCTGACAACAAAAATGGAGGTGTACCAATATTTTTGTTTCTGGCACATGGTGTTCATTATCTCTAGAATAATTATGTATAAGCATTTGATTTGAAATTCCCATTCTGTACTTTAACATAACATTGTCCATTTATTTTCCTGCACCTTTACCCCATCAAAATAATGCAAAGGAAACAATCTGATCATTTTGTATCAAGTGTATAATTTAAGCACCCATATGTTTTATCCATAATTATAAATGCAACATATTCTGTACATCTGCATTTCCTGCCATCTTTGATTTATTGATTGCAGTCCCTGAGTTACAATATTATGGTGCACTACATCATGATGAAACCTACTTGCTTGTCCTATGTAATTACTGTACATTATACTGTCTTGAGGCTTAGAATTTTCTACTGCTGTACGTTCATAATGTTTTAAAGTGTGCTGGACATTATAAAGGCTCAATATGTTAATTGCGCCTGTGATCAGAATACAATTAATCATATTATTGCTGTATGACTTCTAAGTGAATATAGTTGTGCACAAGCATGAAGAGTCCATTAATGATATCAAAACCAGTTTAAAGTAAAATGTTTGAAACAAGATGATGAAGTTTAAGAGTCTCTACCAGTTCTGAGACATTTTATTGGTGCAAATGAATGGCATACATCAAAGCCAGGTGGAAAATTTAGCTTAATGCTTCTTTATCCAGGAACAATTGATTCCATATATTTTGTGTATATAACTTAGTTGAATTTTACATCTGCTGCAACTTAACTCATTGAAACAGAAATTATGAGGGTTATTACTATCTTTCTTGCCCTCCCAAATGTTACTCTTTATGAAATGGTTCTTAATGTTAAACATTTCTTTCAAATTCTTAATACCATGGTAAATGGTAACTCAATAATGAATATGCAATATCTAGTTTTGTTAGGTAGGGAACTTGATTGTGGAAACTGTCCCACTATTGCTACCTTAAAATTTTGACTTGCTACTTGACAAATCACATTGACTTCGCTGTCTGTTATTCATAGCACTATCTTCATTGCCAATGACTGATAATACAAGCAAATTTGAATTTCAAAGTTATTTTATTGAGTAAATTAGAGTACTGTACTCCAACGATGAATCATAAAATGTCTGCAATAATTTGAAAATAGATGGTGCTGATATTTTCAGATTTAGTATTTTCAAATTTGTGAAACCATTGTAAGCTTTCCTTTTCATTTGTCAAGTGCCAGTTTGAATAAATAGGCAGCTATCAACAATGAACCAAATGTAATCTTGGCACACATGCTGTTTCTTTATTATCACAGTCAATCTGTGTTGTATTTAAGCAGGTTGTAGCTTGGTCTGCTCAGCCTCAAAGGAATAGACTCAATATTAAAGAGGACACAACTGTGTCAGGCAAGGCTGAAGATGTTGCGTCAGCTTTGAATTTAACCAACTAATCTTGGGTCTATGTAATGATCCTAAAATGGTAATATTTATGGATGATATTATTCAGGAAATTTAGTGGTCCTCTCATCAACAGTGGCTAACCATAATTTGTTCAAGCAGAACTTGATAAGAGGAAGTAAATTGCAGTTTGATGCACATTGCCCTCCATAATGTTTGGGACAAAGATACTTGTGACTTTTATTTGCCCCTGTGCTCCACAGTTTTAAATTTGTAATGAAACAATTCACATGTGATTAAAATGCACATTCCAGATTGTATTCAAGGTTATTTGTATACATTTTGGTTTGACCATGTAGAACTTACAGCACTTTTTATACATGGTCCCCTCATTTCAGGGAACAATAATGTTTTGGCTTCACAGGTGTTTGTGAGTACTCAGGTATGTTTAAATGCTTCAATGGTGCAGGTATAACAGAGCTCATCTGTAGTTTCTATTTATCAACGAGGACCAGAGTTGTGTCAGTGAAAGTCAAATAAGCCATTATGAGCTGGAAAACAAGAATAAAACAGCAAGAGACATCACCCAAACTTTAGGATTACCAAAATCAACATTTTGCATCATTATTAAGAAGAAAAAGCGTACTGGTGAGCTCAGTAATCACAAAGGGACTGGTAGGTAAAGGAAGATCTCCACTGCTGATGACCGAATTCTCATCATAATGAAGAAGAATCTCCAAATTCCTGTCCGACAGATCAGAAACACTCTTCAGGAGTCAGGTGTGGATGTGTCAGTGACTACTGTCCACAAAAGACTTCATGAACAGAAATACAGAGGCTACGCTGCAAGATGCAAACCATGGTAGAGATGGAATGCTTTGGATCTTGGGCATTTAATCTTGGTCTCATCTGTCCACGAGATCTTTTTCCAGAATTCTGCAGGCTCTTTTAAATACCTTTTGGCAAACTCTAATCTGTCCATCCTGTTTCTGTGGCTAACTAGTGGTTTGCATCTTGCAGTCTCTGTATTTCTTTTCATGAAGTCTTCTGCGGACAGTTGTTATTGATATATCCACACCTTCCTCCTGAAGAGTGTTTCTGATCTGTCGGACATACGTTTGGGGATTCTTCTTCATTATGAAGAGAATTCTCCTGTCCTCAGCAGTGGAGATCTTCCTTGGAATATCATTCATTTTACGATTACTCAGCTCACCAGTTCGCTCTTTCTTCTTAATGATGTTCCAAACTGCTGATTTTGGTAATTCTAAAGTTTGAGCAATCTCTCTTACTGTTTTGTTCATGTTTTTCACCCTCATAATGGCTTCTTTGACTTTCATTGGTACAAACTCTGGTCCTCATGTTGAAAAATGGCAATTACAGACTCCAAAGGTGATCCAAAGCTCAGAATCAAGCCTAGCTCTCTTATACCTGCACCAATGAAGCAATTAACGTACCTGAGTAATCACAAAAACACCTGTGAAGCCTGAAGTCCCAAACATTATGGTGTCCTGAAATGAGGGGATTATGTATAAAAAGTGCTGTAATATCAACATGATCAAATCAAAAGGTATATAAATAACCTTGAATAAAATCTAGAATGTGCACTCTTAATTACCTGTGAATTATTTGATTACAAATTTAAAACTGTGGTGCTCAGGAGAAAATAAAGGAAAAAGATTATGGACGCCACTGTAAGTGATTTTGATATTTGGCATTTCATTGAATCTAAATTTATCAGTGTAATGTTAACAATTCCCATGCTGTTATATTTGATAATATACATTAATTTTTCCTAATTAATAGCTTTATTTTTATTCAGTCACAAGTCTCTAATTTGCAATTCGGAGCCTGCACCATCTAAATATATGATATTTCAGATTAATGGTTTATTTAGGCAATGGAATAGTTTGAATTGCTGTAATGCTGAAGCAATTTGGATCATTGGAATTGAATTTATGAACATTTTATTTTAAAGCCTTTCATTACTTTGGTTTTAAAAAGCATCTAAACTTGAATTACAATTAAGTTGAAAAGTTAATAAAATGGTCCATTAATGACTGCGCATTCAACAGGTAAACTAATCCCAACCACTTTCAATCAGGAGAAAACAAACATAAGATGATGCCCATTTCCCTGAATCGCCAGTACACACATTCCTAAACTGAGTGGGTATTGACAGTCGAAGTCTCTGGCCCTTCACCCTCTGACTCCAATGGTGATTGGGATTCAGGTGCCAGTTGTATGGAGGCCCTGCCACAGGAATGCTCTGAAAGGCTTTAACTGACAGCAAAGCTAGGGTAGTGTTCTGTCTTCTGTCAAAACAGCTGTTCAACCTAATAGTATTTAAATGACATTTAAAACGTACAAAACTGAAATCATTTATTTTTTTAATGTATATAAAAATAAAATAACTAAGATAATTAAAAGCTTATAAGCAAAATAATATAAAAAAAATCTTATCTACCCTGCTTCTCAATCAACAGAGAACGAAACCCCAGTGAAATTAAAGAATCTATGCCAACTTGTTCCAAAGGAGACTCTCTAATCAACACAATGAATCACGCAGCACTGAAAGCACTTAAGCAGGCTCTTCAATTCATTCCATTCACTGGTTTTTATTTCCATCTGACTACAAGGTTTATCTTTTGTGTTACCCTTTGAGAAAAATTAACTACATAGAACTGTACAGGCCCTTCAGCCAATGACGTTATATCAATCTCTGTCAACCTGCTCTGCAACAATGTAGTTTTTCCCTACCTCACACCCAAAACTCTCTATTTCACTTTTATCCATGTGCCTGTCTGTCTGGTACAATGCCCCTATTGTAAAAGCCTCCAACAGCATCCCAGCAAGTAAAAAAAAGCTTCCATCTGACATCTCACCTAAACTTTCTTCTATTCATCTTAAATAGATGTCCTCTGGTATTTGCTATTGTCACCCTGGGAAAAAGGTGGTGGCTGTTCACCCTATCTACCCGCTATCTAACATAGAAATCTACAACATAATACAGGCCCTTCTGCCCACCGTATTGTGCTGACATAATAACACTGCCTAAAATTTCCCTACTGCATAACCTTCCATTTTTCTGTTTAATGTACCTATCTAGTAGTTTCTTAAAAGATCCTATTGTACCTGCCTTCGCCACCATTGCCTGAAGTTCATACCATCCACCCACCACTCTCTGTGTGAAGAACTTACCTCTTACATCACCCCTGCCCTTACTCCTGCAAAATGAAAAAAAAGTAGAATGAAAAACTAATAGTATTCAGTGATGCAACAAACATTGTTGCTTGCATCTCGGATCTGAGTTAATATTCAGGACACATTGTTAAGGTGACCATAAAAAAATTGCCAGTGGAATTTGTTTAGTTAGTTTCAGTTCAACTCCTTGTTTTCTGAAAGACAAACTATTGGTGGTATGTGAAATTTAAGTGCCAGACCAGTCAGTATCATTTTAATTTACATTGAGACAAAAGTGAATATGATCCTGCATCTAAACCTACTGGCATATGATACGTGAGCAGGGTGCAAGTAACTATTAATGGTGAAAGTAGCAGCTCAGAGATGAATAAGAAACTCTGAAGCTCAGTTATGTACTTTGGACTATGGGACTGACTGTACCAGGAAGAAAGACTGAAGGCTCAGCTGTA
This sequence comes from Narcine bancroftii, assembly GCF_036971445.1. NCBI lineage: Eukaryota > Metazoa > Chordata > Chondrichthyes > Torpediniformes > Narcinidae > Narcine > Narcine bancroftii. Next base: position 211,919,907 of record NC_091471.1, on the reverse strand, counting down.
CATTTTTCCTCTGATACCCAAAGATTAGAAATTCAAAGTGTGAGTCACAGAGTACTTTTCTCAGTCTGTGCTGATCATCAGATACCATGTTACTGGAACCGCTGATGTTTCTGTTGAGAGGCATTCAGAGATTGTTTATAGGGAATAATCTGAAGTTATGGTCCTGGCAAGGAATCTTGTTCACCAGGAGTGCAGACAGTAAAATCTCTGTTATCCGGAATTCAAGGAACCAGCAGCCTCAACCAACTTGCAAAATAAATTGAAGAAGAAAATAAATAGGTAAAAATCTTAAAATTAACCCCCGCCCACCCCCACCGGCACTTAGTTCACCAATCCATGCATCATGCAATCTCAAGCAACCGTTAAATTCATATATCCGGTATCTGCAAATCCCCATAAGTGCTGGTTATGGGAGGGGGCGGGGAGGTGGGGTTGTGGGGGGATGTTTACTGTACTTAGAATAGAATGTATACATTTCAAATCAAGGTGTTGAGGAGAAGGATGAGTTCTCACTGTAGCTGAGTTCTCACTGATTGAAACTAAGCTTCAGAAAGGTCATTTGAGGCTGTCACACATTTTATTTAATAAATGTATTTATGTAAGGTCATTGGTGCTCCCTGAATATTAAGTTTCAAGGTTTCTATATTGTCATGTGCACAAATACAAAATATGTTTATTTTTATTTGCCCTTAAAGGCACATAAAGTGGCACCATTCATCTACCTTCCCAACCAAGAAGGGAAAGAGAAGCAATATAAAGTCCTTTCAGAGACATTGAGTGGCCATGAATTTTCCCATCTTTTCTGATGTAGCCTTAACCTCCGTAGCCTATTTTCCCGAACTCTAGGCATCCAAGTCACCCACCTCAGCCCGTGCTTCCGAAAACGGTTAGGAAGCTGTCAACATCTGAGGGTCTTTAGGGGCTCTGCTCGCCATTAACATTGTCACAAATTTCAGTCCCGATGCCTGATTCCCATGAACCAGTCTCCAGCATCCCGCATCCTGATGTGAGGCTTTTGGCTGCTGAGCTCCGTGCTGGTCCGCTGCTATGGTCACCTGCCCATTGGAGTCTTCTTCCAGGTTTCTCTGTGGAAAGAAGGGTCTGCACTGGTTCTCTGCTGCCCCCAGACCCCACAACCCTCAAAGTCTGGGCTGGTAAGTATGAGTTCTGCCATCTTGGGCACAGATCTTTCTGGGCTCACTAATGCAAGGAAAAATACTGCTGGCCTGTTCTACTGATGGTTTAAGCTAAACAGGGCTGTCAGGCATGTGGAGAATCTCTACTCCAGATCTCTTTAATCCCAGTTTGAAATGTGTGCTCAGAACATTCTTAACCTCTAATAAGGTCTATTGCAGGGGCATGCCACGTGATGACATGGGGTTGGACTGATAATTCCTGCTCTTCTTGAAAATGTTGAGGAAAAAGTGACAAAAAAGGTTTTAAACTTTACAGAAATTAGAAGAAAGAACTATCTGAAGATACATAGAGGACATCAACAGTGCCACCAAAGAAGGATAAAGGCCTTACTGTTGTACAAGAAACCAAGCAAGAAAGGAATAAGAAAAGGAAGAGAGGCCTACCTTAGGAAAGGATCCTGAAGCTGTCTGTAAGATAGGATCCAAAGGAGAGAGGTCAGAAGCCAGAGAGACCTTGTACACTGCTGCACAAGGTCTTCCCCGACAATGGCCGCTGACATCGGGTGAAGAAGTGACTCCGCACATGCATGGAGAATTGTGCATGCGCAAAGCACAAAAAAAACCGTAGGAAATTTTAAAAAAGATTCCAGACACTCACAGCTCCAGTGATCAAGAAGAAGACCTGGAAAAGCAAAGGAAAGAACAAGAACGTCCTACAATCAAGAGAAAAGTAGACAAGGTGCAGAAGTTTCTTTATCTTCTGGTAATTTTTTTTTTCGACAATCCATGGAAGAGTTAACTGATGAAGTAAGGAAGAATGATGTTAAGATGGAAAAATTAATGCAACAGGTGGACACCAGATTTGAAATAGTGGATGGAAAAATTAAAGGGAATGAATTCGAGATTAAAAATCTTAAAGATCAAATGAAGAAAGAACAAGTAGAAGCAGCAGCTAAGCACAATCAATTAATGCAAAAAAAGAGATGTTTTGGAAAATTTCAGTAGATGGAATAATATCATGATTGTTTGCACAAGGCAACAAATATAACAACATGCAGTAGCAGCTCTGGAAAAAGAATTTACTGTCTGGAAGGTCATGTGATTTTTGCAGGGCAGAGAGGAGAAAAAGACAGGCTTTGCTCTCAGAATGGGAGGGAGTGGAGAGAGAGGAGAGAATCACAGACATTGGATCCAGAGGGAGAAGCTGGCCTGGTCAGAGGAGAGGACTGGCTGTCTGGTATTTCCCTTGGAATAGGAGAAACAGAAAGGAACTCTGTGGTGACCTGAAAGAAAGATGTTATTATCTGGAGAACCCTGAAGAGGGCAAGTTTAATCAGCAAGACACTGAAGTGGCTGATTTAAAAGGAATCAATTGTGGATGTCCTGGAACAAGAACTCTCTCTCTCTGAGAACCAATAAGAACCCTTCTGAGTGGTAACCATTTACTTGTTAAGCACCAAAGCCTGGTGAACTTTATTAATGTTAACTTCTAAGCACAGTACAAGAATTGCCTCCAACCAGTGAGATTGGACTGTGAACCAAAGAACTTTGCTGAACTCACACACATTACACACACGTGTGCTTAGAATTAGAAGGAGGTTAATTGAGTCAATAGAGATAAGTTAAAGTTTGATTCTATTTTCATGTTCAAAGATAATTAAAAGCAACTTTTGTTTAAGTAACCCTTTGTCGTGGTGCATATCTATTGCTGCTGGGTTTTGGGGTCCTCTGGACTCATAACACCTGTTAAAGATCTGCAGATGGTTGTGGATACTTGAATGCATTATATAACTGAGAGGTTTGGCTGTAACTGAAAATACATCGTCAAGAGAGTTTAAAAGGGAAGGTTTAACCTACTATAAAAATTCATGTATAATGCGTTTCGTGTATAATGTGACCGCCTCCCCCATTTTTGAGGGGAAAAAGGGAGCAAAATTTTACCCCCATGTACAATACGAGCCCCCTCCCCTCGCCCACCAGAGTCGTGCTGCTGTCTCTCCCCCCTCACCTGCCCGAGTCGTGCTGCCATCTCTCCCCTTCACATGTCTGAGTCGTGCTGCTGTCTCTCCCCCTTGTCTGCCTGAGTCACGGTGGCAACTCTCTCCCCCCTTGCCCGCCCAATTTGTGCTGCTCTCTCTCCTCCCGCCCAACCTAGTCACGTTGTCGTAAATGTAGGTGGCTGCTAATAATCTTACTTATTGTTAAACCTGGCAGAAAAAGATTGTTAAAATAATTACCTCGTGTATAATGCGACCCCCCTACTTTGAGCTCGAATTAATGGATTAAAAGGTCTATTGATAAGCTTATAGTAAGGGATGGCATGATGTTTTGAGTGAATTAGTGGGGAATGTGATGCTGACCACTGCGCTATCATGGGCACTCATGTGACTAGTTTTTCATCCCATACAGATCAGGGTAATAGAGACGCTTTAACATAACACGCCTCTTGGGGGTTTTCTTTATCTTTCTTTTTTTTTTCTTCCTTTCTTATCTTTTCTTTTTTTGGTTCTTCGTCTAGATGTAAGATATATAGAAAGGGTTAGGTTGTATGGGGAGATGGAGGGGAATGCTGGATGGATATAGTTTTTAATTTTGAAGTCTAATGGCAGGGAAATTGTCATTTATTAGTATTAATTTTAATGGAATTCAGAATCTGATAAAAGAAAAAGGTTATTATATGATAAAAATTAAAGTGGATGTGGCTTTTATACAAGAAATTCATTTAACAGAAATAGAACATATGAAACTAAAGAGAGATTGGGTAGGAGGGGTATTCTCTTCCTCATTTAATTCTAAAGCTAGAGGAGTAATGATATTAATAAATAAAAGTTCACCAATCAAAATATTGGATGTAATGACTGATAAAATGCAGAGGTATGTGATGATGCACCAGATGTAGATGATGGAAAATTTATACAAGATGTTTTTTTATGAATTTAGCTAATGCAAAAGGGAAAATAATCATGGGGGGGGGGGGGAGAATCTTTAATTTTACCTTTGATTCCAAGTTGGATAGATCAGGAGGAAATAAGATGACAAAGGATGTGAAAAATGTTATGAATGGAATGAAACTTGATAGTTGGAGGAAGATGCATCCTGATGTTAGAGATTATTCATTTTATTCTTATATGCATAAGACATATTCCCATATAGATATGTTTTTAATTGCCTCTCAGACAAGAGTTCATAGTATTGAATATCAAGCAAGGATATTGTCAATTTTAATGGAGGAGGAGCAAAATATAGGTTATAGATGGAGGTTTAATGCTGCATTACTGAAAAGGAAAGGTTTTTGTGAATTTATAAGGGAACAGATAAAATTTTCTATGGACCTGAATGAACATTCTGTAACTAATAAGTTTGTAGTTTGGGATTCTTTGAAGCCTTATTTAAGAGGACAAATAATAAGTTATACGGATAAGGTTAAAAAAGAATATACATCTGAAGTTAATTCCTTGGAAAAGGAAAAAAATAAAGACGGAAAAAGAATTGCAAAATCGAGGGAATAATGAACAAAGGAAAAATTGATTTAAAGAAATTAAAGCTTAATACAATACAAACATATAGAGTAGAGAGGAATATAAGACAAACCCAACAAAAATATTATGAATTGAGAGATAGAGCACATAAAGTTTCAGCATGGCAATTGAAGACTGATCAAGAACAATAGTAGCTGTAAAAGAAGATTTGGATCATCTTATTTATAAAGCACAAGTTATTAATGATGTGTTTATGAAATCTTATTATAAACTGTTCAAATCAGAATCTTTGAAAGATGGGGATAAAATAGATTAATATTTGTCCATAATTATTTTACCATAGTTAAACATAGAAGAGAAGACAGAATTAGCAAATCAATTTACAGTACAGAATTATATGATATATTGATGCCTTTACCAAATAATAAGGCTCCAGGGGAGGATGGTTTCTCTTTGGAGTTTTATAAAGAATTTAAAGAGTTATTAATTCTGATATTTATGGGAGTGTTAGATCAAATGGAAGATCTTTGGGACTTAACTGAGTCATTTAAAACTGTGTTAATAATAGTTATTCCAATAAAAGGCAAGGACCAATTTCACTACTGATTATAAAATTTTGTCCAAACTAATAGCTAATAGATTAGCAAAATGTTTGCCTAAATTGATTAATATGGACCAAACAGGTTTTATTAGAAATAGAAGATATGTTAGATATTTGTTTAATAGATGTGGCTCATAAAAGTAAAATACCATCAGTGGCTTTAGCTTTAGATGCAGAAAAGACATTTAATAGAATAGGACTATTTATTTAAAGTACTGAAGGTTTTTGGAATTTCAACAAGTTTTTTAAATTGGATAAGAGCATTATATAGTTCTCCAAAGGCTAAATTGATTACAAATAGAGAAATATCAGTCCTTTTCGTTGAAAAGATCATCTAAGCAAGGATGACCATTATCTCCTTTTTTTATTTGCATTAGCTATAGAACCTTCAGCAGATGTGATTAGAAGTGATAATGAAATTGTGGGCTTTAAGATAAATGATAAAGAACACAAAATTAGGTTTTTTTCTGGTGATGTAATATATCTTACAAACCCTGAAAGCTCATTAAAAAAAGTAAATGATTGATTGGCGGAGTATGGGTTAGTATAGGTTACAAAGTAAATATTGATAAAAGTGAAATGATGTGAATGATTGAGACAGACTATGTTCAAGTTAAGAAAAGGACAAAATTTAAATAGCAGATTGGTGCAATTCAATATTTAGGAATTAATGTTGATAAGAATTTAAATAATTTATTTAAATTAAATTACATACCTCTAATGAGGAAAATTAAAGAAGATTTATTAAGATGGAAAATTTGCCAATTTCTTTCATAGGAAAGATTAATTGTGTGAAGATGAATATCTTTTCTAGAATACAATACCTTTTTCAATCTTTCCAATTTTTGTACCAATAATGTTTTTTTCAGGATTTAAATAAAAGTGTAAGAAGATTTATTTGAAGGGATAAATGCCTTGGATGGCATTGGAAAAATTAACATGGAAATTTGATCAAGGGGGACTTCAATTGCCTGAGTTTAAAAATTATTATAAATCAGCTCAACTTAGATTTTTGTCTTCTTGTTATCAGACCGATGAAAAGATTGCATGGGTGTAAATTGAAATGAGTAAAATAGGAGAAAGTAATTCTGAACATATTTTATATAAACGGCATGGGGGATCATTAAAAGGAAAATCAGATGCACCAATTTTGAAGCATATTCTTAAAGTATGGAATGGAGAATATGTAGAAGGAGGAATTAATATTAGCCAATATCAGTTGGCTAAAATGATATTAAAAATCTTTTAATTCCTTTTACAATTAATAATTATTATTTTGATGTTTGGTATAATTGTGGAATAATAAATTAAAGGGTTGTTTTTTGGGATCTGTTTTTTTTTACTTTTAACCAATTGAAAGATAAATATATGTCACATAACACTACATTTTTATTATCAACTTAAATCATATCTAAATAAAAGAAAATTAGAGAGAAATTTTAAATTACTAGAACAAAGTCCATTTGAATATCTAATAATGGATACATTTATTGATAGATTTATTACTTATATAATTTGATATATATATATATCAAATTACAAGAGACTGTTCAGTAAAAGGATTTATTCAAATCTAAATCCAGATGGGAAAAATATTTAAATGTACAGATTCAAGAAGTATAGTCAAAATTATGCTATGAAAGTGTAACTAATACAATTAATGTTAGATATCAATTGGTACAATTTAATTTTTTACATCAGTTATATTATACTCCATATAAATTATATGCACTTCATTCGAATTGTTCTGATCAATGTTTTAGAAGTAATAAAGAAGTAAGATCTTTTCTGCATGCATTTTGGCAATGTGAAAAGGTAGATAAGCTTTGGAAGGATACAAATATTGGGACAAATTTTGAAGGATCCCAGAGTATTTTTATTGGAAGTTATTTCCCAATTGAAATTAAATATTTATCAAAAGAAGTTTTTTAAGTGTAGCAATAGCAATAGCAAAGAAATCTATAGCTGTAACATGGAAATCTGGTGATATTGTGGGATTGAATAGATGGTGAACAGAATTATTAAATTGTATAACATTAGAGAGAATGCATAACTTATGAAATCAACCAGAAAAGAATTGATAAGATTTGGAAACCCCACATGGATTTTATTGCTACGACTTTACCTGCAGTGTCCACCAACCCGCCCTAATTAGTTATGGTTTAAGATTATTATGTAAACTGCAATTAATTCATTAAAAGTTATAAGTTTATTTGGCAGGCTTTTCTTTTTTTCTTTTTCCTTTTTGCTACTTTTTTGGGGGTGTGGGTGGGGGGGGGGAGAAAATATATAAAAACATTATTTTTGTGTCATAGTTTTTATTCTTATGTTATGGATAAATACTGTTATATGTTTTGACACAAATGAAAAATAAAATGTATTTAAAAATAATATGGTCCATTGCAGCAGAGTTGACAGAGTGGTGCATGAGAGATGAAGAATATGATGTGATGCTGGAGAAACTCAGCAGGTCAGAAGGGCTCAGGACTCAATTGTTGGTTATGTATGGTTACCTTTGCTATATAAAGAAAGCTATTTGACTTTCTGAGTTTCTCCAGCATTGTGTTTGTACTATAAGGTTTAGTTGATTATGGCTTCTTCCCACCGATTCGATCTGGAGCATTTTATAAACAGCATTATAGTGCAAAGTACACACAGTAGTCAATCCGCAAATGAATACAGCTTCAAGGTAACAATTATTGTTCCCCAACACATGGATATTATACCCAGTCATCCCACTTCTGAGTGAACCCTCTTTCCCAGTAATTCTTTCTTTTGTGATTCCTTTATTTTCCCGGTTGTCATGAACTGAAAATATCTGGATTAACTCCTCTAATCCTCTCAATTGCTGGGGATCAATTCCTGCTGCTGCTTATGGACAGGTAGTTCCATCTAACTGTTGCCCAGTCTTCTCTCTAGCCAGCTGCTTGATAGGAAAGGTAGAGAGGAAATTTCATTGAGTCTTAGTTGCTAATTTCACTGGAACTCTTCTTTCCCATGTTCCTGCCTTTGTAAAATTTCTTGGTTATTGATGACTCCCTCAATTCCATCCCACCTCTGCATGAATATTGGGACCAGAATATGGTGCCACATTCTGGCGTATTTACACCCTCGCCTCCAACACACATCGACAAATGCACACATTGTTTTCTTCAATGCTTTATAATGTTTCATCTGATAGGTTTTGAGGATGAGATTTTGGAAAGACTATATGGAACCACCTTTGATCTGGTGTGTTTGGTGGTCTATTTCTGCACCTTACATATTGTGCATCAAGACCTTGTATATTGCAAAAAAGAGCACAATGTTCCTCTTCCTACCCTTGTTTTAACTGAACCATCCAAAGTTCATATCAAGACAATAATTGATATTTTTCATTAGCACAGACCATGCTTTGCACAGTATATTCATCTTTAATACTTCAGGGATGAAGAACTATTTCTTGACCACCACCTCCATAACAGTGACATCAGGGCAGCAGCAGGATAAAAATCAAGTGGGGAACAGAACTGTTGACTGCTGACTGGTATTGGGAGGGTCAGAGAAGTTACAGTGCCTTTGAGTTTGATTGTTCATTATATACATTAGATTGAATATGCAAATAATGATGACAAGATCTTCAGCACCATTAACCTGTAAATGTAGGCCTAAATTGAAAATTAAAAATCTGAAACAAAAATGCACAAATGGCATCTTCGGTTTTTGTTTCAAATTTGCAACATATGCAGTGAACCTCTGGCTGTTAGTTATGTTTTTAAATATATGATCAGAATATTTTGAATAAAATTCAAATTTATTGAAAAGCATTCTGCTTTTATTGTGTGTTGCTTAAGTTCTTTTCGTACAATACAGTATTTGTTCTTCTTTTCCAGCGACATTTGTCTCCAGAGGAATTCTATCGGGTATTTGGAATGACAATAGAAGAATTTAATCGACTTGCATTATGGAAGAGAAATGACATGAAGAAAAAAGCACGGCTGTTTTAACTAGAAATGTGTATGTATGTTTGTGTGTGTGTGTGTGTGTGTGTATATATATCTTAACAGGAAAATTCCTCCTGGGCAATCGAACGAAGAAAAATAAATGCCTCTGCTCACAAATAGAACATCCTGTGTGCCATATCATCTGCAGATGGATTTTGAGAGCAGTTCTGAGAATATGTGCAGGCGTAGAAGTTGTAGTTCTGCTAATCTTGCATGAAAATCTCAGTACTATAAGATCTAAGCTTAGATTATTGTTTGCTGAAGACCTGCAAAAATTTGCCATCTAATTGAACTAATGTGTAATAGAACTACTTGAGGAAGGGGGGGAAGAAAATGGGAAGCTCAGGATTTAATGACAAGGTGCATTTTATCCTGGTCCAAAAGAAATTTTTCAAAAACTTCTGCCTGGCAATAATTTGTTAACACCTCACTAATTGATGCAGGTTCCTAAACAATGATTCTGGTAAAATATTAAGTTATTGCTAATAGGCTAGTTGGTAGCGAGGATGCTTGAGATTGATTAAAGAAATTAATATAGGTATAATTACTGCTTATTGCTAATACCTGTGGAAAATGTGCTTGATAGGAAGCAGGAGAAAAAGCAAAGCTAATACTGCACTTTATTTATATATACAAGCATATACTCAAGAATCTAACACCATGTGCAATTATCTAGATTGTGTCCATTGGTATGTCACTAACATTTCTGCAAATATGCAATATCTTTAACACTCAGAAACACGAAGTTTCAATTGGCTGCAGTGAAATGGAGCGACACATTTTATCTGTAATAGTTACATGTTAGCCAGTCATTCATTAGAAGGTGCTTCTATAATCAGCGCAATCTTGGCCCAGATGCTATTAACATCAATGATAAATGATATTATTCTGATTTGATTTATTTTTACACATTGATGGGACATCCTGCCTTTAATTTTAAGTTGACTTTGAATAACATAGCATTGAGTGAAACATTGAGAAAGAAAATATTCAGAATTATTTCAACCAATTAAAATAAACACCTCCAAGGTACAAATGAGTTGAAAAACATCTCTCTTTCACCAGCTACATAGCTTTTAAAGGCCCCAAATGACAGCCAAGAAGCACATATGCCTATTCAGTTGAAATATCTGAGTTATAATATTGGATAAGGCCAATCAAAAGATTTCCTTTACTTGTGGCTGAGGCAGCTGTCTAACTGTCTAACTGTCCAATACCAGCTCCACCTCCTCACCATTAATCTGCTTTGTTCTGAGGTAGCCAATAATAACTATTGTACTCAGAAAACTTGAAATATAATTGTGCGCATGGCTTTATTCTATCACCCTATTCAGGAAACCCAACATTCACTTTCCTAAGCTTGATGGCTGCTATTTTTTTCTTAATGATCCCAGTCTTCATATTCAATTCTTTGCGCTGCTACCTGCTGAAAGAACTCTCTGCTCCAATCTTTGTTCCCCCTCAGCCCAACCTCTATAATCTTTTCCTCACTAATAACACTGAGTTTATGCACCCCACTCTTCATAATCCTACGTTGGCAGATTTGCCTTCACTGCCTTATGAAATTCTTATCCTCCCTCATTTCAGGCAAATTCTGTGAACACTAATTATAGTCACCTGTTCAAATGTCATATGGTTGAAATTTCATTTAGTAATTCTTAGGCAAAATATCTTGGATAGTTTACTTTGTTATAGTCGATGCATAAATGCCAATGCTGTATCTGCTTTCTTCATTTTGTGTGGAACTTGTCAGTGGATATGGGCTCTGATTGCAAAACATGGACAGATTGTCAGGCTAATGGAAAGTGGTCTCCAGAAACTGTAGGGATCAGTCCATATTTAGCTGCCTTTTTATGTTGGGTTAATGTTCATTGAGAAACTTCTGTAACTAATGGTATAATTTTGTATCTAACTATGACATATCTAATCTGGAAGATCATAATCATTGCTTTTGGCAATGTGTGCTTGAACTAGGATATAGCTATACATACCAATTAAAATTCCCCTTTCAAAAAATATAACCTAAGCTTTTTTTAAATCAGTGATGGGGAATGAGTGACCCCAAACTTTATAATTCTTGTGGAATGCTCAAAAAAAGTTATCCCAACTGCAATAAAGTTTAGTCTAAACATTACTCAAGTTTCAAATCTGTCTATATAATTAATTCATTTGGAAAACAGGATAACCTCTATTATTGTATAAAGTTAAGAACAGTTAGATATCAGATTTTACAATCTATAAATACGGAAAAAGATTGGATTTGTAATAAATCCATTATTTTGGATGAAAAAAATGATGATCCAGTGACAGGCAGGGGATTCATATGATTTTGCATTGATAATGAATGTGGTCCATTGGCAACATATCCTGGACATGTGTGTATTGTCATTATGTCCATATCTTGAAGAGGCTCTTAGCATGCAACATAGCGTTGTAAAATTACTATTTTATAGCTGCTTTGTAATATTTATATTTACAGGACATATAAAAAGAAACTAATGTAATACAAATGTTCAAGTTGCAGTTTGTTGTTTCCATCTGCAACAAATGAAAAGGCAGATGCAAGAAACAAACATTGTAAACAAAAAGCAAACATTTTACCACCAGCTCTAATCACATTAGTTCTGGACAATCTACTTTCAATTTTAGTTTGAACTTAATCCATGTTTTAAAAAGGTATGCTCATAAGCGTACATTACTTGAAAATAATTTTAGAATATACTATATATTTCAGTGTATCAGTTAAGTCATGAAACCCAAAAAAACTCAAAAATATGGGAGTCGACTTACACTGGATATACTTTTTAGACCTTAAATTCAGCTCAAAATCCAAACCGTGCTGATCTGGCGTATAAGTCGACCCTTGAAAAACTGAAATAAAAACCTGACTGTGACAGATTTTCTTTGAGATTTTTATAGAAAACAACACAATTAGCACCCTTCAAAATCACTAACATTGTCTGGAAACAACACATTCAGAACCCTTCAAAATCACTCTCGTTATCATCGTCTGAAGTAAAGATGGCAGCAAGCACCTCCATACTCTCACTGTTTAAACAGTCATCATAATGGGTCCCTGTATCTGATGAGGCGGTTTCTGCTTCGTCATCAGTGTCCCACAGTAAATCATCTTCCGTGCCATCAGTTGCACAAAGATACCGCACTTTTTAAACGGATTTTATCACAGACTCAACTTTAACTCTGTTCCATGAGTATCTTTTCTGCACTCGACATCCATGTATTCCATTTCTTGCGCACATGGACATGGTCTTTGAATGGCTTCTTCAAGCAGACATCCAGAGGTTGCAAGTGAGACATCAAACCATCCAGGATAACTGCCATTTAAGTATTCTGTTGTGCTAATCTACTTTTAGTGTTCTCAATTAAGTGGCTACAAAACATATCCCAGACCAGTAAACTCAGTTCTTTGCGTAAACTACCTGGCCGCCTGTTCCACACATTGTCTATCCATAGTTTTACACCATTTTCATCCATCCATACTTTTTCATGAAAATGTACAAAAATACCTACAGGGAATTTCATTTTCTGTTTAATTTTGCATTTGAAAATTACCATGGATCTTAATTTTGTCCTGTCAACCATGCACGATAACACCACGGTAAGCCTGCACAGTTGTAACACCTTACCATTCCACGGTTCTATTGCCTATCATGTCGAAATTCATGAGGGTTTCGTCCATGTTTCCGATATTTGCCAATGCAAACTGGTGTTTCTGTCGGTTCCGTATAATAAACTGGTGAAAAGTAACAACTTTATGATCAAGATCTTTTGGTAGTTTCTGTTCGATTTTTGTTTTTTTGATGTAATACCAGATTTTTCCTGTTCATGAAATGTTTGCACCAGCCGACTGTAGCCTCAAAATCATCACTGCGGTTTGGGTGCGACTTGGCCCACTACAGTGCAAATGTTCTTATTTTATTTTGGTTCACTATGTAGCAATCTTGGTTCTGTTCATGGACCCATTCTGCAACGTAATTTTCCAACTCTGGCCAATGAGTGATTCCTTTTCTCAAAGAACATTGCCTCTTTGGTCTGTTTCTTAAAGTCTCTTCTTCCTCCAATCTCTTACTGATTTCTCATCCACATGAAATTTTCTTGCAGCAGTGCGGTTGTTGGTTTTCTTGGGCATTTCTATCACTTTCACTTTAAAGCTCATTTCATATTTTTGATGCGTGCTGTGTTGTCTCAATGGTCCCTCCATGATAGTAATCAACTCCAGCCAATGCCCAGCAGATCAATCCATGCGATCTATGGTGGTCGATATATCTGCTGGTCAACAGCCCATTTCAGGCATCGTGAGCTTTGTGGGTTGACTTATACACCACTCAATGGGGCTCCTCAGGCAGCCAAAAAAATTGGGGTCAACATACGTCAGATATACCATAAAACTCTTAAAATGAAGATGAAAGGGGGGGGGGTCAACTTATATCCCACTTGACTTATATGCTGAAATATACAATACTTATCCAAATATTCAACATTTTTAGATTCTTTGTGTGGATACGAATCAGCTTTCATATAAAAATCTACAAATGGTAGATAACTCTTACTGATGTAATCTGGAAAGATTTTGTTGGGGAAATCTGAGATCGAGATGAAGTTTTTACTTAACCATGATGAAGAGGTGCTTTATAACAAATGCATGTGAGCAATTTTTAACATCTTCCATTAATTTAAGCGCAATCCATAAAAGTTACAAGTCAGGCAGGAGTGCATTTACATTTGATCATCTTCAAAAGTACACATCAGACAATGCTCCGATCAGAGATACCATTCTTATTTGCTGTAACTTTGACCACCGGTGTTATCTGCAGAGTGGGTATTGATGGAGGTCACTACTCTACTGCCTTTCCACGTGTGGTCTTGACACTTGCAGTTTAAATAATCTTTTGTAAAAAAATATCCCTGATTATCAGGAATATTTTACAAAAGGCTTAAATGGTCTTAAATAATTAAAAATATTTAAAATAAAAACACACAGAAATACTGCCGGTCTCGCAGCGTCTATAGGTAAAGGTATGTTACCAATGTTTCGGGTCCGAACCCTTCTTCAAAGTATAAGCAAAAACCAGACAGACATCTTAATTAAAGAAGAGAGAAAGGGGGAAGAATGGGAGGGGGAGGAATCCAGAATTGGATATGATAAGAGGAAAGGTGAGAATTGATTTTGGCTCTGTGAAAGGAGGCCGAGGGAAAAGGGAGAGAGACAGAGCTAGTAAAGGAGACAGAGGGATGATGGGTGGGGGGGGGGGGGGTTGATTTAATGGAAATCGGAAAAGTTAATGTTAATGTAATTCTGGTTGGAAGGTGTCCGGATGGAAGAAGAGGTGTTAAAAATATTTTTAAACCAAGTGCAATACATTGTATAATACCTTAAAACATTGAAACATAGTTAAAACTGAGTATGTAAGTGTTTAAGAACTTAAATTGGAAGAAAAAAAAAACCCAAATTTACCCTTTTTGAATGATTCTAATCAATGCATGAACATTGCAATGTACTTCAGCTTAGCAGAAATACAGAACTTGTCAGTCCAGCTATAGGGCAGGGATCAGTTGCTCTGGCCTCTTGTTTTTTTACAGAGGCAGCTGATACAGAATTTGTGCTTAACATCAAAGGGCAGATGAACGAGGGTTCCACCACTGTCCATGTGGAGGTCCAGAGGATGTAAATAAGTCACTTGCACCTCAACAGCAATTGGTGTGTGACGTTCTAATTATAATGTTCATGCAATCATAAATGTGAATTATTTCTGGGAGTAAAACAAGAAAGTATGCAGACACTGTGATTGAAGTAAGAACTATGCTGGAGAAATTCAGCAGGTCAAGCAGTGTACAGAGCAAGATAAAGATACATATTATATTTCAATCACAGTGTCTGCAGACTTTAATCCTGCCCGCCTGCCTACATTTTGCTCATACCTTGATGAAGGACTCAAGCCCGAAATGTTGATTATGTATCTTTATATTTGCTAATATAAAGTGCATTGTTTGACCTGCTGAGTTTATCCAGTGTTGGGTTTTTATTTTAATTTATTTCTGGGTTTGGTATTTCAGTAATGGAGCTGAGAGTGTTTAATTTACTTGTATCTGTACATTAAAGTTCTGCATTCTTCTCTAACTTGCAAAAGTGATTAAATGACATCTTCAAAATAATCCAAGATTTATCATACATGCTAACTTATATTTTAATATAACTAGTATATTTTTAGTGAATTACATGTAAGGTGCATTTGTCTTGATGTATGTTAGACTATGAGATATATTGGAGTAGATGTGAAGCAGTGAAATGTGTGTTTTTGGTTTTCAGCCATTTCTTTCTGCTATATTTAGCTTATAAGTTGTTTGATTTAAAAACTAGAAATGAATATGCAGTAAAGATTTTCTTCCGGTATTCTATGGATCAATGAATATTATGAAACTTACTTTGTTTGCAATAGTTGCCCTTTGTAAAATTAATGAATGGATAAATGTGCTTAGGTGATTGACAACTGCCTCCTTCAATGCCTCATGCATATTGTGGGCAGTGTTTCTGAATGACAATCATTGGTCTAGATATAATTTGATTTATCAAAGCAAGGTACCTTTGCAATCCTAAACACTGTTTTATGGGAGCTGCAGTATGCAGCAATATTTTAAAAGCTGTACAAATACTAATTATAAGATAACAACAAATGCTGTAAAATTACTATTAACTCGATATTTGCAAATTTTAACAAAATTGATAAAAATCTGCATGCATTTTCATAAAAGACACAAAATGTAAAGTGTGACAGAGCATTCTGAGTGGCTATTCCTTTCCTGTATAGTTTATGACATTTGTGCAGTGTATCCTTGTACGACAAAAAAACTCAGTCTAGCAATCCACAGCTATGTCTTAAGCCACTTGCATGCTGCCTTGTTCTTATCTAATATTTAACACTGTTTATTAATTAGGTATTTAAGAATCTTTGCATCAGATGCATACTTGTTTCCCTTGTTGAGAATGAATGTCAGAAATATGTTTGTTTATGAAAGCATTGAACACATGGTTGTCCTACTCATTTTTTTAAAAAAAAAGCCAACGAGGTCGAATGGAACCTGGCTATATTTGATGAACATTAAATGAACAGACCTTGAGCAATCGGCAGAATAATTCTGTCTGTTAGATGTTGTAATGACTTAATACTGTTGGAGTAGGGCATGTCAAGACAGATCTATAAAAGTTAGGAAGTGAAGATCTGAGAAATACTCCTTTATAGGCAGTGCCTTAGATGTGTTTACCACAAAAATCCTTTATTTTATTTTAGGTGAAGGTTTGGTATGGATATTCCACCAACAGATGTTTAAAGGATAGGATAGAATTATATTTAATCAAGAGAGATTGTCAACACAAATATTTATCAAACTTAATTGGCCATTTTACAGATTAGTTAAACGACTGTGGTGGATCTGGAGTTGCACAAAACCAGTTTTTTTCCTTCTCTGAAGGACACAAGTGTAGCCAAAGGAATGGCACCATGACCCAGTAGCTAGTGCAGCTGCCACACATTGAAAGCAACCCAGATTTGAATCTGATTTCCAGCGCAGTTTGTGCAGTGTTTGTAGATTGCCCCTGTAACTCTGGGTTTCCCAGGTGCTCTGATTTCCACCCATATTCCAAAACATGTTAGTTATTTTAATTTTCTTTTGTAAATTGCCCTGAGTGGAGATGGGTGACAGGAGAATTAGGCCGGAGTTGATGGGGGTGTGAGGAAATATGTGTTTCAGAGATATAAATAAAGCAATGTGACTTATGGGGATGTTCAGAGAGCTGACATAGACTCGATGGGCTAAATAGCCTACATCATTAAAAATTAGTAATGTTTTATGACGAGTGTTCTTCCATGGTCATGCTTTTATTATCTGATTTATTCTACATTAATATAACCAGATATCGTGATGAGATTGGAACTCATAATCTAGATTCTTCATTGAAGTTTCTGGATTAGTACTCTAGTAATTTAACAACTATGCCATGGTATCCAGACGTGACTGAATATTTTTCTTTTAGAATTGCACAGTGGTTTACTTGAAGTTTTGCAAAGAACATATTGAAATGAGATGGTTTATTTCACTGTCCAAACAGGCCACATTTTCAGTGTAATTATGGAGCCACCAGTGCAAAATTAGCATTGAAGCCAATGGGAAAGCCAGTCAAAGGAAGAAACTGATTGAAAATCAGCCAGGTCACAAGCATAGGTTGGTGTCTGGACTTGTCAGTTTGGTAGATGCAGGAAAAAGCACGACATTTATACCTGAAAATTGACAGACTTAATTTGTGCATAGACAGCCTAAAGCATGAAGGTGCAGGTTTACTTCACGTGTGGCATCCTTCAAAAGGTGGGGAGAATCCAGTGTTAAGGGTTTGGCTGCCTGTTTTTCCGGTGCAAGTAAATGACATTGAAAACCACTCCATCAAATTTTTATCCTTGTCATTCAAGATTCAATTTATTGTTATGGTAATTAAAACAGTGTCATATAACATAAAGTTTCTTTTTGCGTGCTGCAAGCCAGACAGATTCACCACTGGCAGGAATTGCCTAAGCACCTCTTACAGTCAGAGAGAGAGAAGCAAAAGAGAGTTCCACCCTGAGTCACCGAGTGTCTGTAGATTCACCTCCAGCACTTCCACAGCCCCCAAGACTCTCCAGTGTCCTCAGCACCTCCTTGCATCCGGTTCCAATACCTGGTACTCTCCCACCTCCCCCCCCACTGCCAGTTCAAGCTCATCTCCATCAGTCCACAGCCTGGCGCAAGTCTACTGACACCAGTCTCCAGCAGCCTATATCTTCCACAGGTTCCTCAAGTCACCAGCAGTCTGCCTCATGAGCTGGTCCCTCAGCTGCAGAGCCCCCTCACTGGTTCGCCGCTGTGGTCACTG
Source organism: Narcine bancroftii (assembly GCF_036971445.1). Classification (NCBI taxonomy): domain Eukaryota; kingdom Metazoa; phylum Chordata; class Chondrichthyes; order Torpediniformes; family Narcinidae; genus Narcine; species Narcine bancroftii. The sequence goes on along the minus strand of NC_091471.1, from coordinate 211,901,788 downwards.
TCCCCATGGGTCATCTACTCTGCTTCTCCCTCTCAGACAGTGCATGATCTTCCTGTCCTCTGATGCCATGCTCCAGTCCTCCACTTCCCCAGAATCTGCAGCCCCTCATGGCTGCTGCCAATTAATAGGCGCTGTTATCTTGGGTGCAGACCTACGGTCGCAAGATTTCAACTAAAATCACCGTCGGCTCTATCAACGAGCCGTTCAAAGCCCATGTGAAACCAACAGCAGTATATTGGGTGGCTAGACCCCGTGGGAGCACTGCATCTCCACACCCTCACTTTCCACGGGTCTGCACCAGCGGCAGCGGTGCCATCTTCACTCCTGGAAACATCATTAGACATTTTAGATTTTATCCCCCCCCCCCCCCCCCCTAGGAAACGGACACTACTTGTAAGATGACATTCAGTGACCGATTTTTATTGCTGTGAAATGATAATGTTCGGTCTTCTGAGTAGTTTGACGCATATAATTTATTTAATGTCCCTAGAAGAAACTTGGTAGCCAATTGTTTTCTGAAGACATTAGTCACATGTCAACATAAAAATTTAAGGATAAAAGATTTGTTCTGAGGAATATTTTTGATTCAATTTGGATTTCTCTTACAATCCAACAGTTTCATGATAGTTTTGCTTTAATTTTTAAACTGCCATGATGAAAATTTTATGTTTTCTGAATTACTAGGACACCAATATATTTGGTAGTATATTTCTGCAACAGATCTGAATATTATACTTTTATCAGATATTCAGCATGTGCAAATGCAGATATCCAGTTTCAAATATCAAATATAATAGTTAGCTGTTTCTAATATTTTCCCATGTTAAACCTAATTATCTCTATATATTAATTTTGGTTCAGGACTCAAGGCATTCTTTAAGTGACTTTCCAGTGTGGAACAATCAGAACATAAAAAATAATGCTGGAATAGGCCAAATGACCCTTGGGTTTGTTCTGCCATTTTGTAAGATCATATGCCTCTAGTCCATTTTCTTCACCTGATCCCCATTCCCTCTGATTGACTTAAAATCTAAAATTCCAAGCTCAGAATTGAACATGCTCAACAACTGAGGATCTGCAGTTTTTTGAGATAAAAAAATCCAAAGCTTTGCAACAATTTGTTTAAAAGTTCTCCTCAGCTATATCCTAAGCGATCAACTGTTTCACCTGAGACTATGCTCCCAAGTTGCGGAGTCTTCAGCTAGAAGAAGCAGCCCCTTAGCATCAACCTTGTCTGAATGTTGAACATCCCAAAATCCATGAGATCAGCACTTGCTCATCCAAACTTGAAAAAGGACAGGCCAATTTTATTCAATCTGTTCCCATAAGACAACACCCTGTAACCATTAATCTAGCTGGTGAAGCTGTTAAGGAGATAAAAATAATTGCCACCAATAGTGGATACAATCACCAAATCTCTATAACCCAGTAAGCATATTTTTTTACTTTTAATTTATTGTAATAAAGGTCAAAACATAATTTGTTTTCCTAATTGCTTGCCATGCCTGTATGTTTATAAACAAGTATATACACCAAGGATCTGGTTCTTGTGCTTCCTTTCCACTTATCCAGACTCTGGTTCCTATATTCCCTTTCAACTCACTGGGCCTGCTCTTCCCTTAAGCCAGAAAATGTATGATCATGTGTAACATGCAGCAGTGTTTAGGACTTTGTAGAAGTAATATCCTGTAGTTTGAAAAATCACCATCAGTGAGCTGAGTATAGTGGATTATCAGAGTCTGTCTGCATTTGGAAAAAAATACAGCCCTACATTCTTGTGGCAGAACTGAGAATTACAATTGTTTTGATACACAATCAGGTTCCACCAATAACTTACTCCATTTTGAACGGGATTAGTAATCATAATGATTATGGAGTGAAGTTGGACAGGAAGCGATCATTGTTGCAGTTTACTCAATGGCAAGATTGATCAAAGCAGGGAGGCTAAATTTATTAAGGTTATAAATTTAGATTTGAAGACTCCTATCTCTTTAAGCATCAACATAACAAAATGGGATCTAGATGGGTTAGGAATTAGGGTCGGAGACTCATGGTTAAACCTTTAAACCTCCAGTTGCTTTCAAAGCCCAACCTGGGTTACATGGGTGAAGTTCACTAAGGAATGAAAGTACAAACTGGAATTGAAGCCTGAAGCATGATATATATGTTTAAAAGGTACATAAATCTTTGAAGACTGCAAGTCAACTTGGAAAATAAAACTTCTGAAAAGCTTATGGGAGCTTTGGATTGATCAACAGAATTTAAAAATTACTGTAATTTTTTTTCTATTATTGTTGGGGTCTCAGTTGGAATATTTTGTACAATTTTTCACAATACAGTTCAGGAGAAATGTTCTGGCCTTGGAGAAGGTGTCAAATTTGCCAGAACAATACCTCAGATGACAGAGAAAATTATTCTGTGGAGAGACTTGAGAAGTTGGAAATTAAATTACAGGAGGCTAAAGAAGATGTGAGACTATGCAAAATCTGAAGGATTTGGGTAATTTTTTTGGAGAGATACTTTCAATATACTAGTATATATATTTTTTAAAATTTAGACATACAGCACGGTAATGGGCCATTTCAGCCCACGAGTCCTTGCCATCCAATTTACAACCTACAGCCCCGGTACATTTTGAACAGTGGAAGGAGACTGGAGCCCCTGGAGAAAACCCACACAGACACGGGGAAAATGTACAAACTCCTTACAGACAGTGCAGGATTTGAACCCTGGTCCCGATCGTTGGCGTTGCACTAACTGCTGTGCCGACTGTGCTGCCAATAGTCAATGCAACAGGGATCTGAGAATTCCGATGTCATCTGAAAGAAAATTTCAAGAGGAAATAGGGATGCATTATTCTCAGTCATTGCTCTGATCTGGAATTCATTTCTACAGTAGACATAGATTCTATACTAAATTTCTGAAGGGGTTGGACATGAACTTAAAATTAAATTACATGTCTATGGGGCATAGAATTGTTGAGTGTGACCATGTGAACAATTGCTTCATGAGCTGAATAATCTTGTAACTGATCAATTATTCTGTTGTGCTGAATCATCTCATTATTATCCTAGTGATACCTTTTACAGGTAATGCCTACTTATACTTTGCCAGGACTGGAGTTGTGTTATGGGATGGTGAAGGGCTACGTTAGTTAAAACAACTCTGCACTTCTCTGCTTGAAGCTGCTCTTCGCTCAGGATGTGCTGCCAAGGACTGCACGAGTCTTGGTCTTTTCCTATTACCTGGTAACCTTTGCGGGTGGGGGATGGGGTGAGTCAGATGTCAAATAGGGTAGGGTTGGAGGAGTTAGTGATTTAGGGCTGATACTTGTGCTGACACTTGCACCACATCCAGATTTACTCTTGCATTTATAACTTTGAACCTGGCTCGAATTAAGTTTAACACAAGTTAATTTTAAAAGTTGTCCAAACAGCAGCTATTCTTATTTTATTTCTCCATCATTCAAAATTCTTCCAATAATTTATTTATTCCAAACTTGCAGACCAAAGTAGAAATAATAAATGTATTTATATCACTGCAAATTACTGTCTCCACTTTGAATTCTGCAGAACCTTTTAATTTCATGCACTTTATTAATGTTGAGATCGTTCCCATTTACTTTAATTTATTAAATTTTCCAAGACTTATGTTATTTTGATTTGTCAAGAATTTTTTCCGCTTCCTTATGCAATGGACTTGTATCAGTTTACCAAAAAATTTTTATTTTTGCCTCGATGGTGTTTAATCAAAAATAAACCACTTCATACTTTGCCTAGATACTTGTGATGTTTAAATTTCGATAGCACGGTATCCGGCCCACGAGCCCAATTGGTCTGCAACTTCCCCGTACCTTTTTGAATAGCGGGAGGAAACCGGAGCCCCCAAAGAAAACTCAGGCAGGCACAGAGGAGAACGTACAAACTCCTGCCAGGCCGAACCCAGGCCGCTGGCGCTGTAACAGCATTGTGCTAACCGCCATGCTAACCGCGCCACCTATTTAATAACCAGTACATTTAACATTTGTTTTAATTACTGGCAAATCTCACTTAAAAGAAAATGTTTTGGTTTAATACAGTTTAAAAGTAATGTGTACCTTGCATGTGAAAAATGGGGAGAAAATTTTAAAAATAAACTGAAAAAATACAAGTTGAATTACACTATAGGTAAATACTGTAGCTTTGCAGGACAATGTGATCTACACTGGGCCATTTTGTATACTTTAATGCTGAATGTCTGGATGTAATCACAAACAGGAAACGCAATACTCTATTCCTTTTCATGCCAAATCTTACTTTCCATGACATTTCATGAAAAAGTTCAGACACATTCTAAGAAATCAGTGAAGGAGTGGAAGCCGTGCAGAACTGTTCAGTTAGCCTTAACCATTTATGCATGTAGAACTTAGAGCAAGACTTTAGCCTATAAAAGAATGCAATGACTCTGAATCAAAAATTACTTGTGTATAAAATCTAGCCAGCCACCTAGTAGAAAATGGGTGCTGAAGGTATTGAATACTATTGAGACAAAAGGAACATTTCACGATGTTGTACTGGTAACACTTAATCATTAGCTATTATTTTTGACTTAGAAGTCATCAATATTCTGTCATAGGCAAATGATCTGGGGATTTGTCTGAAATCATTTATCACAGTGTGTGTTGACTAATCCTATTATGTATTGTGACTTTGAATTGGGATGCAGACATATCACAGTCGTCGTGGCATTTATCAAATGGGAAAAGCGGACATGAAATAGTTCTCTGCTGTCATTCTGACCAGCCAGACAGGCTACATGAATTGAGCAGCTACTTATAAAAGCTCAATAGTAAAATGTTAATGTTTACACATTATCTGTTCCCCTGTTGTTCTTCTCATAACAGCAATGTCTGATAGATTATATTTCTGTCCAGATTATTTCACTGTAATGTACTTGATATAGAAACAGCTATCGCACTAACCAGGATGTATTATGAGAGAAAGGCTCTGCCTTAAAATAAGTGTTATAGTGTTGACATTATCAATCCTTGCTTCAGATGTAATAAAATATAAAATCTCAACCATGTATCCAAACAACTTCATGCTATTTAACTGTTCATTACTTAAATCCAGTTGTGTATTGTGTTTTTGGTTCGCTAACTCTGTTCTTTCTAAAACAAAATCAGTGTGATTTTGTGATGTAACACTCCAAGTAAAGAGTATTACTCAAGAAATTATGGTCCCACCCTGTGTTTCCATGAGACGTTTTAGCCTGTTGACGTCACATTGATAAGATTGTTGAATCACTTCATCTATAATGAAGATATGTTTGTGCAGCCATACTGTTTTTCAGTTTTTTTTGTAGTTTTGTTTCCTTTTACACTTAACATTAAGAGCCTTGTTTATTATTTAATAAACCATTAACTCCTTGAGAATGTTGAATTGCTTCTTTTTGTGGTTAATTTTTGACGCGAACCCTCGACAGGAAATGCCAACTATTTTGGGGCATCACCACCTGTGCACCTGAAAACAGAATCCTGAAATTGCTCACAAATTCCTACCGGCCAATCAGGAGGAAACACTGCTTGTTCTCCATATGGAGTCCAATAAAGGCAGCACAAATTTGCTGATATTTCTCTAAAACTTATGCTGGGGAATCTGCACATAGATTGTGCAAAAGGTTAGACCTGGTTAAAGAAAATCCTCAATGACTATTTTGTAGAGGGGTGAAGGAAGGTTGACAATCTTAAGTATTTATGTTTGCTGTAAAATAAGTGTTACTTATTTTATATCTTTTTCTGTTACTTATATCTTTTTCTAATCATTTTAGATTTTAAAAGAGTTACTCTTAATTGTTTTTAATGTTTTTAATGTCAAAATAAATTTGAAGCATTGAAGGAACTTGTCAGCTTTAATATGGGACATGGTTTTGCCATCAATAAAAGGCTTTATTTTATTGATGGCAGGTTTGTGACCAAAGCTTCCCCCTGCCTACCCATGTGATTTGATTGCATCTGACATTGCCCTATTATCAAATCCATCAGTAAACTCAATCTATGGATCCCAACCAGTTGATTATGGAACAGTGGATGACATTAGGAGAGTTAGGTATGGGGGCAATAAGTGCTGGAAAAAGATCCAGACAGAAAAGTTAGAGCATGTTTCTAGATGAACCCAAATCAGTTAAATTGGGTCAAGAACAAACTAAAGGAAGAAATTTACATTCAAATTAAATGATAAAAATTGGGCCCAGATATGTCATGATAGTATGAAAAATACAATAAATATTAGATATAGAATGGTTCAATATATTTTTTTACATCAGTTGTATATTACACCTCAAAAGCTTAATAAGCTGAAATTAGACCTATGGGATAAATGTTAAACAGGAGCTTAAGGAAGTACAGGTACTTCCTTACATACCACTTGGATATGTCCTAAATTGAATTCCTTTTGGAACAAATTGATTGATTTTCTACAACAGGTAATAGGGACTCCACTTCCACGAAATCCTATATTATTTTTATTAGAAGATATATCAAAGGTTTACCCGGGGACTAATTTTGATTGGTCTCAGAAGGAGTTTTTAAAGATTGCATTGGTAGTTGCTAGAAAATGTATTGCAGTTTCATGGAAATTGGAAACAGATCTAGCATTGGAGTGTTGGCACAGCGAAATTCAAAGCTTTATACCTTTGGTAAAAAATTACATATAATTTAAGTAACAAGTATGGAGATTTTTTTGAAAATTTGGTTCCCAAATATGCAAAAGATTGGTGTGGTTACTTTATAATTAACCATATTAGGATTGTCAGTTAATTTTTGGAGTAATCTGTCACACCCTGGCCTCATCTTATGCTGTAATATGTTTATGTTATTTCATATTGAAGGTATAATTCACATTTATTACCTGTACAAGTTTTTGAAATTTTTATACACATTATGTTCTTATAGTTATGTGGTGTTTAGCATAATATATAATTTTACATTAATATCCAGTATTATTATAAATTAGTTTAGTTCTTACTCTTTCTTTCTCTTTCTTTTCCTTCTTTCTGTTTTCTTTCTTTCCTTTGGGTTTTTTTTCTGTGGGAGAGAGTGGGTGGAGGGGGAGAAAAATGAAAAAAGCATGTATGTTTTTTTCTTGACTAGATTAACTTTGACATATGTGTGTAATCTTGATACGTGTTAATAAAATAAAATTTGAAAAAAAATTTACATTCAAATAACCAGAAATGAGTTGAAGTATGACAGTAAAATAACCACTATAAACAAAGGGGAAGGACCCTTGTCTTTAATCACAAGTACTGAAGTGTGCAAGGAAATCTACTGGTATTTAATGTCACACCTAGTTTCGTCTATTTCAACCAACAGTCGATAATCTGGTGTTTTGCACAAGCGAGCAAAGACAAATGTCTCCCACAAAAAAAAACAGTATTAAAAACAATGTAAACTGTCCAGCAATCTGCACAGTATTCAAAACATAAAGGTTGAAATACAAGAAGTCATTTCCAGATCATCAACAATTAGTTATGCGGAGAGACTTAAGAACATTGGGGGAGAGCAGAAACTTGGGCATTTAATTTAGAGATACAGAAGTACAGAATTCAAATATGTGAAGTTGTGTTAAAGTTGAATTGGACCCTGGTCAAGTGTTCTTCTACACACTGATCAGACTAATCTCCACACTATAAAAAAAAGTCTGGGTCTTCCCTTAGCTATCCATGTTTGTAATGGGCCACTCGCTGTGCAAAAGCTCTAATGAAGAATTCGTAAGGGTACCAAAGGAGGAGCTGGTAGCGTGCTCTGAAGAGAGGCGTTAACTAAGCAAAACTGTAACGCAGGACTTTTGAGTGCACCAAATATTGGAAACAGGATGGGAATCAAAGTGAAGAGATTCTGTGCCCAACAAACAAAAATGAGAGACTGCAGTTGCTGGAAAATAGGAACAACATGCAAAATTCTGGAGGAACTGAGTGAATCAGTCAGAATCCACGGTAGGTAGTGGACAGTCAACCTTTTGTGCCAAAAAAAACCATCAATAGGACAGGAAAGAAAAAGGGCAGAAGCCAGAATGAGTTCTGCGCTTTATAGGTGACAAAGTCATTCAATTATAAGTCCTACATTCACAGCTATAAAAGGTGGCCGGATCATCGGAAGAGATAATATGGGGCCGTTCTGTGGGTGTTTGTATAGATCTTTCTGATAATCATTCAGTGGCACATATCCCTAGTCTCTCCATCCTGTAAGTATTTTTATAGCTGTCACAACTTACGAGCAGTTAACGTGGGACTTCGCTGCTCCCTCATACAACTGAAATGGGTGAATGGGTATTCCATGTTGTGCAATGTTTAACACTGACTTCATCAGACTCCTGTCAAGTGGAATAGTTAGGGTGGGGTAGAGACCAGTTGCTAAAGTTCATCTATAGCAGACTGGTAGGGGTTAACTGGGAGCTGCCAACAAAACATTACATATGTGCAAACCAGGTTTTCAATAGTTTTAAACTTGCAATTTGATGTGCACAACTCTAGGGTAGCTCCAGGAACATCCCTTGGGTTGTACAGTAAACTAGCTCCTAATTTACACAAAGTCTGCCAACCGAACAAGGGGATGGATGCAGTTTGGGATATAACGAAGGAGTCCTGAGACATGGTTCCCATTTAATTAATAGAAACAGGAGCAGATAATGGGACTACCATAGGGATACCAGCAATACCAATAGTACTAACATTAATGTGACTAGGTATGAGCTCTCTAGAGGGGGGGTACAGAAGACATAGTAACACCCAGATCCATGAAAGTTGATATTTTAATCCCTAATTTGAATATGAACTAGGGGGTTCTTTTGTTGCTGAATAATTTAATTCTGCCATCAGATTGAGATTGCTAAAGGAAAAGGGGACTGGTTGCATCAGGGAATGAGGCATGGCTGCCCAATGCCCTTGTGCCTGATCCTTTTATGGCCATGGGCGGCATTCATCTTGTGACCGATCGCAGGTTGTCATCCCACCTCTTCAGAAACTGTAAGCCTCATTTCTTCCCACTACCACTACCACTTATTGGTAGCGCAAAAAAAACCTGTATTCAATGTATATTTAAACAAATAAAGAAATATAAACAAACTGCAACTGAAATAAAAGAAGATCAATAATGTGCTCAAGTAAGAGTTGAGTTTGTGGTTGAAGAGTCTGATGGTGGAGGGGTAGAAGCTATTCCTGAACCTGGTGGTGAAAGACTTGTGGCACCTGCACCTCTTTCCTGACAGCAGCAGCAAGAACAGTGCGTGTGCTGGGTGGTGTGGATCCTTGATAACTTGTGCTGCTCTCCAACAGCAATGTTCCCTGTAGATATTTTTGATGGTAGGGAGGGTTTTGTCTGTGATGTTCTGGGCTGCATCCACTTCCTTTTACAGGGGTTTCCTCTCAGGGGTATTGGTGCCCCCATGCCAGACTGTGATGCAGCCAGTCAGCACAGTTTCCACCACAATCTGTAGATATTTATCAGGGTTTCTGGTGACATACCAAGCATCCACAAACTCCTGAAGAAGTAGAGGTGCTGATGTGCTTTATTCGTAATGCCATTGATGTGTTGGGTCCAGGAAAGATCCTCTGAGATAGTGCCCCCAGGAAATTAAATTTGCTCACTTTCTCCACCACTGATCCCCCAATGATCACTGGATTGTATTCTTCTAGTTTTCCCTTCCTGGTCAACAATCAGCTCCTTGGTTTTGGTGGCATTGAGGGCAAGGTTGTTGGTGGTGGTGCACCATTCAGCCAAGTTTTCATTCTCCCTCCTTTATGCTGACTTATCACCTCTTTTTATAAAACACATTACCATGGTATCATCAATTAATTTGTAGATGGTGTTGTTGTTGTTGCACCAAGCCACACAGTCGTATGTACATAGCAAGTAGAGCAGGGGGCTTGGAACACAGGGGGAGATGATGGAGGAGATGTTCTTGCCAATCCTCACTGATTGTGGTCTGTAGGTGAGGAAATCCAGGATCCAATTACACAGTGGCGTGCTGATCAGTTTTGAAGGGATAATGGTGTTAAATGCCAAACTGTAGTCAATAAAGGGCATCCTATATATGCATCTTTCCTGTCCAGGAGTGCAATGTGGATTGTGGAGGGTCTTGTAACCTCTCCAGTGAGCCTCAGATCGGAAGTGATCTCACCTGCCAATCAAGGTTTAGATTTGCCCACAGGAGAAGCTGATGAGTGATTGGTCCTCGCAGGTGACATGGATGAGCACTGCATTGATAAAGCAGCATGTGAAGTGTTTTGTCTCTCTTCTTGCTGCTGCATGGAGACCATTGCTGAACTGCAGGCTACACGTCATAAGCAGCATCGGAGGGCTGACTGCGATGGGCCTGACCAGGATCATGAGCCATAGGTGATACTGGTGATTCTTGAGAGTTGATATGCTTGTAAGTTGTAATTAATTTACTGTTTATTAGTGTGCTGTGACTGCTAGGGATAGAGTTGGGAGTACTGCGTGTTTAACCCGTGTGTTCCCAATCACAATTCCAAAGTTGAGAATGTTTAGCAGCGGTTTATTTGCACCTGATATGCAGTTATTGGTGTATTATTTCTGTGTATGTATTCATTAGTTGTGACCATTGCTGAATTTCAGGTTGCAATCCACGAGCTGACTGCAATGGGGCCGTCCTGGATCCCGAGCAGCGGTGATGCTGGAGATCAGGTTCATGTGTATGTCCTCTTTCAGTTACAAAGTATATCATGCCTGAGGGAGGATCAGTGAACCCTTATTCATTTGTTACGCGGTATACCGTGCCCGCGGGTGGATGGGTAAACCCTCATTGATTTGTTACACGGTGTACCGTGCCTGCGGGTGGACACGGAGTACCGTGCCTGTAGGTGGATGGATACTTTGGAAGATTAACCCTCGTGTGTGTGTGTGTGTGTGTGTGTGTGTGTGTGTGTGTGTGTGTGTGTGTGTGTGTGTTTTTGTGAATACCCTTATGCATAAATAAAGACCACTGTTTGTTAATAACACATGTTCAGCATTGATTCTCTTTGAACTTATCTACCTATTCTGACTGCAACCAGGTGTTTCAGGGTTTTGTGCAGAGCCAGTAAGATGGGATCCACCCTAGACCTATTGCCACGATAGGCAAATTGGAATAGATTCATGACGCCGGTCAGACAGGAGCTGATATGCTTGAACCAGCTTTTCAAAACACTTCATCACTTTTAATGCCACTAGTCATTTAGTCAGGTTACTATACTCCTCTCGGTTTCAGTACGATTGACACCTGTTTGAAACAAGTGGGTACCTTGCCCTGTCGAATTGAGATGTTGAGGATGTCCGTGATTGGCAAGTTGATGAAAACAGGATTTTAATTCTTGGCTGGATACTCTGTCCAGACCAGATGCTTTCCTTGGATTCACTCACCTGAAGGCAGCCCACAGGTCATCATGGGATACAGAGAGGAGAGGATCATCAGGGGACATGGGGATCTACAGTGGTGGTTATTCCTTGTCCTTGTGGTCAAATTGGGCAGAGAAGGCATTGAATTCCTCTGGGAATGAAGCTTTACCATCTCTTACAGCACCAGATTTGCTTATGTCATTTAGGCCCTGCCACAGTTGTTGGGTATCCTTCGTGGTTTCCGTCTTCATCTGGAAACTCCTCTTCATCTGAGAGATGGCTTTTAGTTAGTTCAGATCCCGTTCCAATTGTGATCCTGCTGACTACACCAATGAAATGAGCCTCTCATCGAGTATTGTTTCCTAGACTTAATTTCACATGATATATCATGGAGAACAAGCAGACCTTTCCACTACTATCTGACTCTAACATCTATCTCTACAAGCATGTACAGAGAGACAAACAAACTATTTGAGAAATTATGATGATATCATGGAACAAAACCGTTGTAAAGTACATCTGGATCTTGATTACAATTTTAATTAAAACCTTAGATTTGTCTTATTCTATGAAAAATACAACATTAACCCCTGTTAGCATCCTTGACTACAGTTAAGGCTACAACTCAGCTTCTAAATAATATGTCTCGCTGAAGACAAGTAATCAGCTCAAGGTGCTGTATTAAAACAGGCTGTTTGCCAACGATGTTAGAGTTAGTGCCAACCTCTCTGCATGAAACTTCTTGCACATCCAGCTGAGTAAAAACATGAGCATGAACAGCAACATGAAAACATGACGCATCCTGTTAACAGAAAGTAGAACAAATCCAATCCAACCGATTCCTGCCCAAACAGCTAACTCTTCATTATTCGTCAAGTGTTGATGAAAGGTGTTATCAACAGCGCTATCAAGTTGCGGAGACTCACCGCAGCCCTCTCATGTTCATTCAGTTTGGGTTCCACTCCAATCATTCTGCTCCAGAGCTCACCTGAGTGCTTTGGAGCAGTGAATGGGTCCACATTCCAGGACTCAGCAAACAACTTTGACAAATGCATCACCGCTCTCACTGTCTTCATCAGCAAATGCATAAAAATCTGCGTGCTAAAGAGAATGACCAGAAACCATGACTGAACTCTGAGGTCCACTCATTACTGAAGGCCAGGGATGAATCATTCAAGCCAGGTAATCCAGCCTCACACAAGAAATGCAGGTATGATCTCCACAAGCCAATAAAAACTGCCAAGAGGCAGCAATGAACCAAAATTAGAGTCCCAGATGAACCTCATTGACACCAGCTAGTGGTGGGACATGCATGCTATCATGGGCTAGAAATCAAAAGTGGGCAGAATAGCAATCATTAGCTGATGCTTCCTGAAAATCTGTTTCTTTCCCTGCCTTTTCAGGTGTCTGAATGAACCTAACACTCATGAAAATATATTGCCTTTATTCTGTACTAATAGATCTCTTTCTGTCACTCTGCACTCTTTACTGTGTTTTACTTGGTGAACTGTGTATGGGTTAACTTGCAAAGCAAACCTGTCTTGCTGTACCTCTGTATATATGACATTAAACTTGAATATGATCGTTAGTCCTGACAAAATCTTCACCAAAGAGCTGAGGTGAGGTTAAAGCAACATTGATTGTGGCATCAAGGATCCCCGATGAAACTGTGTTTAGTGAGCATTTAGAGGATAAGGCTTTCATGGTTGAAGTTATACTTTGCCAAAAGGAAGATGATTATGCTTTTGAAAATTGGTTATCTCAAGGACAACATGGGAACCCCATCTGCAAGTTTCCTTCCAAAATGCACACCACCTTGACCTGAAAACATATCGCAAGTCCTCCATCAGTGCTGTCTCTGAAACCTGGAACTCCATAGCTTGGCAGGAGTACCTTCATCAAAGATATTCACCAGTTTGCAAAGGCAGTTCACTTCCCAACAGTCTTAAGGATGGGAAGACCACACACCATAGATTAAGAGCTGAAGACACAGCTGTTCTAGGTTCCATCCAGATGGAATGCCATGCCAGAATGATGTGACGTTTGTTCCCTGTTGAAGCCACATCATTTGAATCTATGGTACTTTTGGAAAAAAAATTCTGAGGTTTAAATATCATTACCTGTATGTGAATGCTGATGAAGGATCATTGACTTGAAAATTTAACTCATTCAAGGCAAAAGAACCATAATGGATCATATACACATCTCCTAACAGTGCCTCAGATGTGGGAATCAGTATAAATAAAGAATTAAGAGTGGCATGTCAGAGTGGTAGTGATACAGTAGTTATGGGTGACTTCAACTTGCAAGTGGACTGGGAGAATCAAGTAGGTTTAGGAAAACTAGAGAGTGAGTTTATAGAATTTCTCCGAGATATATTCTTGGAACAGCTTGTGATGGAACCTACCAGGGGGAAGTCAATTCTGGATTTGATACTGTGCAATGACGTGGAGTTAATAAGGGACCTTGAGGTAGGGGAGCCATTAGGTAATAGTGACCATAGTATGATTTCTTTTACTCTGCAAATGGAAAGAGAGAAGAAAAGAAATTCAGAAATATTAGTGTTACAGCTGAATAAGGGTGATTATACAGCTATGAGGGAGGAGCTAGCCAAAATAAAATGGAAGGACATTCTAGCTGGGAGGACAACTGGACAAAAATAGGAGGTATTTCTAGACATTTTTCACAGGATTTAGAATAGATTCATTCCAAGGAGGAGGAAAAGCTCTAAGAAAGCAAGTGGCAGCCGTGGTTGACAAAAGGAAATCAAGAGCAGTATCAGGTCCAAAAGAAATAAGTATAAGATGGAAAAGCAGAGTGGAGGTTAGAGGATTGGGAAGCCTTTAAAAACCAACAGAGAGAAACTAAGAAAGTCATTCGGGAGGGGAAAATGAAGTACGAGAATAAATTGGCAAGTAATATAAAATGGGATAGCAAAAGCTTCTTCAGTTGTGTTAAAAGGAAGAAAATGGTTAGGGCCAAAATTGGGCCCTTAAAAACAGAAAGGTGAAATTATCAATGGGAACATGGAGATGGCTGAGGAATTTAACAAATACTTTGCATCTGTTTTCACCAAGGGGGAAGTCGATTCTGGATTTGATACTGTGCAATGACGTGGAGTTATGATCAGAATAGGGGTAGGGGTCAAGCACTATCTAGGGACTTGGTGAAATTATTGAAGGAAACAGAGAATCTGATGGATATTCAGATCCAGAAGCAGGTGGTTGTGAGCAAATTGTTAGAACCGAGGCCTGATAAGTCCTCGAGGCCTGATCAGTCCCCTGGGCCTGATGGGCTGCATCCCAGGGTGCTTAGAGAGGTTGCTCTGGAAATTGTGGAAGCACTAGTTGACATTTTCCAAAGTTCTTTAGGTTCAGGGGAAGTTCCTGCAGACTGGAGAGTGGCTGATGGAGTATCACTTTTTAAGAAGGGAGAGAGAGAGAATACGGGAAATTATAGACCAGCCAGCCTCTAACATCATTAAAGGAGAAATAGCAGAACACTTAGGAAGGAATAATAGTATCGGTGCTGGTCAGCATGGGTTCCTTAAAGGAAAATCTTGCTTGACTCATCTCCTGGAATTTTTCAAGGTCGTAACAAGGAGGGTGGACTCAGGAGAGCCAGTGGATGTGGTGTACTTGGACTTCCAGAAAACCTTTGATAAGGTCCCACACAGGAGGCTAGTTAGCAAAATCAAGGAGCATGGTATCGGTGCTGTCATGGATAGATAATTGGTTGAAAAATAGGAAACAAAGGGTTGAGATAAACGGGTCATTTTTTGGATGCCAGGATGTGACGAGTGGGGTCCCGCAGAGATCTGTGTTTATCATTTAGGTAAATTATTTGGATGAGGGGTTTAATAACTACATATGTAAATTCACAGATGACACTAAACTGGGTGGTAGTGTGAAGTGCGAGGAGGATGTCAGTAAATCGCAGGGGACTTGGACAAGTTAGGGTAGTGCGCGGAGAAGTGGCAGATGAAGTTTAATGTGAGTAAATGCAAGGTTGTCCATTTTGGAGGCAGAAACAAGAGAGCAGAATATTATTTAAATGGTGTTAAGCTAGGGAGTGGAGTAATGCAAAGGGATCTGGGCATACTTGTTCATCAGTCATTGAAAACTAGCATGCAGGTTCAGCAACCAGTGAAGAAGGCGAACAGTATGTTGGCTTTCATAAAGAGGGGATTGGAGTATAGGAGTAGAGAAGCTCTCCTGCAGTTGTACAGGGCCCTGGTGAGACCTCACCTGGAGTATTGTGTCCAGTTCTGGTCCCCATATTTAAGAAAGCACATACTTGCTATAGAGGGAGTGCAGCACAGGTTTACAAGGTTAGTTCCCAGGATGGCAGGATGGTCATACGTGGATAGGTTAGAAAGACTTGGATTATATGCAATGGAGTTTAGAAGGATGAGGGGAGACATGATTGAGGTATTTAGGATTATCATAGTGCTTGACAGGGTGAAATCAGAGTACATGTTCCCAATGATGGGGAGAGACTAGGACGAGAGGGCATAGTTTAAGAATACAGGGAATGCCATTTAACACAGAAATGAGGAGAATTCTTTTTACCCAGAGAGTTGTGGGTCTGTGGAATGCATTGCCTCAGAGGATAGTGGGGGCGGATTCACTGGATAGATTTAAGAGAGAATTGGATAAGGCTCTTGTGGGCAGGGGAGTTGAGGGTTATGTGGATAAGGCTGGGATTGGTTATTGAAAGAGAAAGATCAGCCATGATCCGATAAATGGTGGTGCTGGCTCGATGGGCCAATTGGCCTACTCCAGCACCTATTGTCTATTGTCTAAGATCAAATTCATTCAGGAACATACAGTGTCTGATTATGTTTGGGACAAAGACACTGTTTTATTTTCCCCTGTGCTCTACAGTTTCAAATTTCTAATAAAACAATTCACATTTGATTAAAGTGCACATTTCAGATTTTATTCAAAGTTATTTGTATTCATTTCGATATGACCATGTAGAAATTTCAGCACATAGTTCCCCCATTTCAAGGCACCTTATTGTTTGGGGCATTGCAATGGGGTGTATATTAAAGTCGTCATGTTTCGTACTTTGTTGCACATCCTTTGCATGCAATGATTCAGGTGCTGAGAACCTTCTCTGTAGTGATGCTCTTCCAGGCCTCTACTGCAGCCATCTTCAGCTCCTCTTGCGATGGGTGCTTGTCCCCTTACGTTTTCTTTTCAGCATATGGAAGGCCTGCTTAATTAGATTCAGATCAGGTGACTAACTTGGCTATTCAAAAGTTTTCCAGTTTTTAGCTTTGAAAACCATCTTTCTTGCTTTAGCATAAGTTTGGGATCATTGTCTTGCTGTATGATGAAGCAACGTCCAATGAGTTTGGAGGCATTTGCTCAAACTTGAGCAGTTAAGATATTTCTATATGCCTCAGAATACATTTTGCCATCAGTAGTTACATCATCAATGAAGATAAGTGCACCAGTACCTGTGGCAGCCATACATGACCAGACCATAATACCCCCACCACCATGTTTCACAGATGAGGTGGTAGCTCATCTGGGCAGCTCCTTTAGGCCTCCACACTTTGCTCTTGCCATCACTCTGATACAGGTTAATTTTGGTCTCGACTGTCCACAAGGCCTTTTCCCAGAATTCTGCAGGATCTTTTAAATATTTCTTGGCAAACTGTAATCTACCCTTCCTGTTTCTGTGGCTAATGAGTGGTTTCCATCTTGCAGTGTAGCCTCTGTATTTCTGTTCATGAAATTTTCTGTAGACAATAATCATCCACACCAACCTCCTGAGGGGTGTTTCTGATCTGGAATTTGGGGATTCTTCTTCATTATGAAGAGAATTCTCCTGTCATCAGCAGTGGAGATCTTCCTTGGAATATCATTCATTTTGTGATGACTGAGCTCACCAGTTCGCTCTTTCTTCTTAATGATGTTCCAAACCGTTGATTTTGATAATTCTAAGGTTTGAGCGATGTCTTTTACTGCTTTATTCTTGATTTTCATCCTTATAATGGCTTCTTTGACTTTCAACAGCACCATTCTGGTTCTCATGTTGAAAATGGCAATTACAGACTCCAAAGATGATCAAAAGCTTAGAAGCAAACCTGGCTCTCTGATACCTGCACCAATGAAGCAATTAAACATACCTGAGTATTCACAAAAACACCTGTGAAGCCGAATGTCCTAAACATTATGGTGTCCTGAAATAAGGGACTATGTGTAAAAAGTGCTGTCAAACCAAAATGTATACAAATAATATTGTATAAAATCTGGAATGTGCACTTCAATTACATGTGAATTGTTTGATTACAAATTTAAAAATGTGGAGCACAGGGGCCAATAAAGGAAAAAAAAAGTGTCTTTGTCCCAAACATCATGGAGCTTGCTGTGGTTGTCTGTACAACAGATAATATTGGTTCAATGTTTGGACGAGGCAGAGGGTTCAACACAAGCTTGAAAAATGTTATACCTTCAATCTTTACTGCATCATCCACAGGGTGCACTTAGTGTCTAAAAACCTATCAGGATGTTTAAATCCTTTACTGTTATACCTCCATAACCTGTTTTGGATGTTAGATCCAATGATATTTAATGCAGAATGTCAAGGGAGTTTGAATGATCTTCAGAGTGATATAATTGCATACCTTAGGTTCATTCAATGTAAAAGTGATTTTTGGATTAAGAATGATCTGCCAAATCAATTTGTAAAACTATGAAAAAGGCCACTATATTTTTCATTGCCTTTTCTCAACATATTTCTTTGAATGGGGATTCATTTCCTTGACACACTTGCTATCACAAGAAGAGGTTACCTTCGCCTATCACTATCCAACATGGAGCCTGCCATCAAAAAACTTCCACAGGAACATGAAGGTCGAGGATCTCACTAAAATATTCATTTTGTAAGAATTATGTTTTAAAGTTCTCATATCCTTGACTTTATGCTTAAAGTTCCCTGACCATTGCACTCTAAGAACCTTTTTTTTTGTATTATGCATGTTCATGTTTTCTTCTTTCCTACATGTTCAATAAGATTGATTTCCTATTTGTCTGTTAGTACTGGAATCACAAGCCACAATTGTTATGTTCAGAGTGAAAGCCTTGTTTTCTCTTAACCTCATGTAACATAAATACAGTAAAACCCCTGGTATCTGGCACCTATGGGAATTGGTAGATGCTGGAAGAGTGATTTTTCTGGTTGCTTGAGACTTACTCTTACAATGCCTAACTAATACACCTGCATTAAGAATAAACAGTCTAAAAGACAAAAATATTACACTGTTCTTACAAAAAACAAATTTCACCTGCCTTTATTTTCAGTCACATCTTTTGAAAACATTTATCTGTCGCTGCATCTGCCCACCCCCCCTCCCCCCCCGCCCCCACAAACACCCTCCATCCTCCCCTCGTCATCGACAGGTAGGCTCCTGCTAGTATCCCCCCACCCTGGTCAATAGGTCGGATTCTGTCACCATCACCACCCCCTCCCCCTGTCGACAGGTCAGTCCCTTCCCCCCTCTAACTAGCTAATGCCCCCTTCTAATATACATTCTGGCATCGACCTTGACCATTGCTGTTTCATACAACTCTATTCAAACTGCTGCTATGTGCAAAGTGCGACCAAGGCACTCCACTGGCTAGATATTTACTCCCACCTTCACCAAAAGATTTATGTGTTAATTCAGAGAACATTTACTTTCACAATTTTAAATGTATGTATTTTTTATCTATTTTTTTTTATATATATGTTCCTCAATTTCTATTGCTGGTTGCTTGAATTCCAGATACTAGTGTTTTTTCTGTACTTGTTCTGTATTTTTTGTTGTCTGGAGGAGAGAAGTATGGAAGAAACCACCTTGACCACTGCACAGGGAAGGGGCCAATCAGCTTTGAGCAAGAGTCCTTAAGGGGGCAATAGCCAAAGAAAAATTGAGAATGGGTGCCTCAGAGGACTAACTGAGCAAAATCAAGGTTTTAAAACTAGGACAAAGCTCATCGCAGCAGTGATTCCCGTCCTTTATATCAGAGTGAAACACAAAAATCCGCAGATGCTGTGATTGGAGTAAAACCACACAGAAATGCTGTAGGAACTCAGCTGATCTCTCAGTATCCATAGGTGGCAAATATATATCACTGATGTTTCAGGCCTGAGCCCTTTATCAAGGTACAAGCCTGCCTGTTGTTTTTGCTTATACCTGAGAGAAACTGGAGGATGAAGGTTGACCATTCTCTCTTTCACATCAATGGCTCCGTCATGCAGGATATAGAGTAGACAAAGTTCCTTGGCGTGCAGAGAACGGATGCCCTATTCTCGTTCCACACCTCCTCATAAGTCAGGAAGATGCAGCAGTGCCTATGCACCCTAAGGAAGATGAGGAGGGCAAGACTACCCACTCCCATCTTGACAACATTTTACAGGAGCACAGTTGTCCTGATAGGGTCTAGAGTTGACGTTGACTTTTTTTTGCACAGCGCTCTCCCATCTCCAGCAGTGCCGTAGGATATATCCAGACATTGTAAAGGCAGGGCCTGACAAGATACATGGCTTACAACTGGAACTGTGTCAAGCTGGTGCTAGGCATTCTGAGACAGCTCTCCCAATTCAGGTAAGATGTTTGTGAGCAGGAATTGTCAAAGTTGATGGGACCAGTAATAACTGCGACACACAAATTTGGGAACAAAGTCAACACTGGTTTTATTATTATTCCACTTTAATAGCACAGTTATAGCCCAAATGTTTAGCACGTGAGGAATGTTTGTCGGCTCTTGGACTGTTCTCGTTGGAGTTCAGAAGGATAAGGGGGACCTCATAGAGACAGTTTGAAAGCTGAAAGACCTGACAGAGAAGATGTAGCAAGGTTTTTTTTTTCCCCATGGCAGGGGAGTCTAGGAAAAGAGAACACAGCTTCATGATAAAAAGGTATCAATTTAAAACAGAGATGCAGAAAAATTTCTTTAGTCAGAGGGTTGAGAGTCTGTGGAACTTGTTGCCACAGGCAGCTGTGGAAGTGAGGTCATTGGGTGTACTTAAGGCAGAAATTGACAGGTATTTGATTCATCCTGGAATCAAGGGTGACAGGGAGAAAGCCAGGGAGTGGGGCTAAGTTGGGGATGGATCAACTCATGATGGAATGGCAGAACAGACTTGATGGGCCAATAGGCCTACTTCTGCTCCTGTATTTTGTGATAATGTGAGCATTCCCTCATATGCGCAGCTACATGGATGAATAAATGAATGAATGAAGACTTAACGGTGGTTTAGAGCCAGACTGAATGGGATGGCAGGTGTTCTACCCTCCAGAGCATTAGTTAACCTTCCTCCTCTATGACAACCTCTTGAGCACAAGAATGAGATGCTTGCACTTTGTTCTCTGTGTTCTCAGTCGGCTGATGATACAAATGTAAATACCATAGACTTTGACACATATGAGGCAATGGGAACTTGATGATGTGAATCATTTGGGAGGTGGCACAGACCTCCTGTCATTCTTGCAAGGCTTTTGTGTGATCCTGACAATGGAATATGGCTTTTCTGTACCATCTCACATTCTCCTTGTTTGCTTAGTTAAGTAAGGTCACAGCTACAACCTGACAAAACAGCATTCTCCGGTCCCAGGTGCAAAACATGCAGACATAAAATGAGATATAACACACATACATGTACAGAACAAGTATTCATATGTATAATTAGGTGAAGAAATATTGTTTTTAAATATGAGAGTATCAGATGGTCGTTCAGCATTCTCACTTCCTGTGAGAAGAAGCTGTTTCTTAGCCTAGTGGTGCTGGCTCTGATACTCCTGTATCTCTTGTCCGATGGGAGCAATCGTGAGCCAGGGATTATTTGTGATATTATACTGTTTTTATGTAGAAGCTTTGAGAACATTCTTGCCCATATTATACCTGTTGTTGGATGTGCGAACAATGTAGCTTGACTTTTGAAGCAGATGAATCTAATTGGGGCCTCAGTGCTGTAGATGTTGGCCTGTCGCTGATCTTAGTTATTTTGGAGGATTTTGCAGAGTTAGATTGGCATCTCAATACTTTGATACATCAGTCTCCTGCAGGAAATCAATTGCTGAAGCATTCAGAAGGCCAAGAATCATGTTACTGTTACCGTCAGGGATGGGACATTGTGTGTTTTTCTTTAAGGGAGGGATCGCTTTAGTATTTAAAGAGTCAAAGAGATTTTATTGTTAAAAATATTGTTTTAAAGAAGGATATGGTTAGAACATTGAAATTTATTAGCTTTAATGTTAATGGAATTAATGGTGGAGTGAATAGAAAATGGGTTTTGGCATACCTAAAAAAAATTAAAGGCAAATATCGTCTTTTTACAAGTAACACATCTTACCAAATTGGAACACACAAGTAATATTATATTCATTTAGATCAAAAGCAAAAGAGGTGTAGTGATTTTAATGAATAAAAATATACCAATAATTATAGAAGAGACATTAACGGATCAAGCTGGAAGATTTGTAATGGCACACTATAAAAATTATGCAGATACATGGATGATTATGAAATTTACATCCAAAACTATGACAATGAAGTCTTTATGAAGAATATCTTTTTTAAAACTGCCGGGGGAAGGCAAAATATATTAATTGGAGGAGATTTCAATTTTTGTTTAGATCCAATATTGGACAAATCAGCGAGAACAGTAACAAAGGCGAAAGCTGTGAAAATTATATTATCATTTATGAAGGATTGAAATTTAATTGATATATAGAGGCGGCTCAACCCCTTAGAAAGAGACTATTCATTCTACTTGAGGATACATGACTCACATACAAGGATTGACCTATTTTTAATATCTGCTCAGTTACAAAGTAGAGTGGTAAAAACAGTTGGCAAGAGTCTTATCACTCACTGTTAATGTTAACTATTAAGATAATGGAAAAGCACAAATGTATGTATAGATGGCGTCTTAATGCTACATTACTAAAGAGGAAAGATTTTTGTGAATTTATTAGAGACAGATTGAAATATTTTGTGAAAACAATCTTCCTTCCACTGATGACAGTTTTCCAATATGGGATACACTTAAAGCTTATTTGAGGGGACAAATTACTTGTTATACTAAAAATCTTGAGAGAATATGCAAGTGAATTAGGTCTAGAGAAGGATATATCAGACTAGAAAAAGAATATCAGATATCCAATAAAAAATATAGAATATTAGAGAACAAAAAGTTACAATATGATACACTACAAACATATAAAACTGGAAAAATGATATTAAAAACTAAACAAAAATATTTTGAAATAGGAGAATGGGCACACAAAGTGTTATATTTGGGAGGTTAAAGCAGAGTTATCCAGAATGATAAATGCCATAGGAACAGAAGCTGATACTATAACATATAATCACAAATAAATAATACATTTAGACAATACTATATGAAATTATATAAATCAGAATTAGTAGGAGATGAAAATGAGATAGAAGAATTTTTAAGAAATGTTGAACTTCCTAAACTAGAAGAGAGAGAAAGAGATGACTTAGATGCATCTTTTACAAAGGATGAAATAGAGAAAACTCTGGATACTTTACAAGCTAATAAGTCTCCAGGGGAGGATGGGTTCCCTCCTGAATTCTAGGGACAATTTAAAGATTTGTTGATGCCTCTTTTGATAGATGTGTTAGACCAGGCGGTGGAGACCAGAAACTTTTCCAACTACTATGATTACAGTACTACTGAAGAAAGGAGGAGACCCATTAAAAATATCATCACACAGACTAATATCACTCCTGAATGCAGATCATAAAATGATAGCAAAGGCACCAGCCAACAGACTGGGTGAGTATTTACCAAAATTGTTAATTCCAGATCAGGTGGGATTTGTTAAAGGAAGTCATTCTTCAAATAGACTAAGTAGACTATTCAATATAATACATATGGTGAAATCAAGGTTGAATCCAAACATAACTATTTATTGAGATGCAGAAAAGGCATTTGACTGACTAGAATGGTCTTTCTTATATGAAACATTGTAAAAATTTGGTGTAGGCAGAAAATTCATAAATTGGATAAAAACTCGATCATAAGTCACAAGCTAAAATCATAACGACTAACCAAATGTCATCTATTTTTCCCTTGAGTAGATTGAGTAGAGAGGGGTGTCCTTTATCTCCAGCATTATTTATTCTAGCTATTGAACATCTGGCAGAGATTGTAAGAAGAGACCCAGACATGAAGGGCTTCAAAGTTGGATAGGAAGAACATACAATTAGTTTATTTGCTGCTGATGTTATTATATTATACATATCTGACTCCGCTGAATCCCTGATAAAATAGCAAAATATTAGAAAAATATGGAAGAATATCAGGATGTAGAATAAATATGGACAAATGCGAGATAATGCCATTGCAGAATTTTGATTATGAAAGGTATAAAAAAGGCAGTAGATTTCAATGGAAGAAAGATGGAATGAACGTTTATAATCTGACGCTACTGCAAAACTCCGAATTTCATGACTGTGAATTCTGATTCTGATTTTGATTGATGGAATTCAATCCTGTCAAACATGAGGCAATGTACTTTGGGAAGCTAAGTAAGGTTAGGCATATGCAGTAAGGCATTAGCTAGGGCATTAAGAATGTTGATGGTCCTAGCCCACAATTCCTTGAAAGTGGCAACACCAAACTTTAGGGTGGAGAAGAAGCCAAATGGCACTCCCTCTGGTTTGAGTCTGCAGCCTGAAAGGTCTTGGGGTCAGCTAACATACTTCTTAAGGTGTGGCCAGCAAGAAGAAACAGAGATGCATAAGAAGCCAGAATCTGAAGATCTCGAAGAATCATAGGAACAGAGACTGCAAGAGTCTGAAAAGAGATCCAAGAAATTAAAGCAGATTTTAAAAATCTTTCAGGAAAAGTAAAACAAAAAAGGCATTCAATTGTATTGCACTAAGAACATTTTTTTCTGTTGGATGAGAGTTAATAATTATATTATTATATTATGTTATATTTTAATTATATAATTAATAATAATTATAAATAGAGTCATGACAGGGGTATCTTAGACACATGGAATGCACATGGTGTACACATGGGAACTCCACAGTACTTCCGCTGTCCTGAACAACCATTAGTGGAAGAAATGTCCACAGCAGGCAGATGGCTTGGGAGACCCATAAGGGCATTCTGTGTGAGTGCTGAAGAAGAGATTTCCCTTGGGGAGCAAAATCAGAATGAAGGCTGAGGTGCCACAGGGCTCAAACTGCACAGGGAGTGAGGAGAAAGAAGAACACAATAGTCAAAGAGTCTTGTTTATTCGGGAAGTGAGCGGGTGTTTTTGAGGTTACAGAAGTGATTTCAAGATGATCTTCTTGCAGCCTTCCTGATACCAGAGTTAATTAAGGCTATTACTGAACAGCCAAAGAGATTTCTGGAGGGGATGGCGAACAGCCAAAGGTAATGTTGCACATTGGTTGCAAAGGGAATGAGGTGTGGCGGAATTAGGAAAGAGAATAAAATGCAGGATCTCAAAGGTACTCTTTATGTCAATGGATATAGAAATGGGATAGCACAGGTGAATGCATGGCTGGAGGGATGGTGTGGTGGAGTGGGCTTTAATGACTGGCACATTGGGATCATTTCTAGAAGAAGTGGAACCTATATTGGCTGGTCAGACTGTACCTTAACAGAGGTGGAACCATTGTCCAATGAGACAGTTCATTGGTGCTGTGAGGGAAGATTCAAATTAATTTGGCTTGGATATGGACACAGAAAGGGAGCACTGACAAGGAGAAACAAGGTGCAAAATGAATTGGGAGAGTTGTAGAGTATCTGAACAAGAAATAGCCTGATTGTATCCAAAAATGAGTACAGTGGATGATGGGCTCACAGGGCATCTACAAATACAGAAGAATGTTGTTGTGCTAAAGGTGGAATTAAATTTAAATTTAAAGTGTAGACATCCAGCACAGTAACAAGCTCTTCTAGCTCATGAGCCCATGCCACCCAATTACACCCAATTAACCTATAACCCAGGCACATTTGAATGGTGGGAAAAAAAAAACCAGAGCACCTGGAGGAAACCCATGCAGGCACGGTGAGAATGTACAAACTCCTTATAGACAGCGCCAGATTCAAACCCAGATCGCTAGCCCTGTAATAACGTTGCGCTAACCATGCCACCCATTTGGATCATTTAGAATCTGATGCTGTGACCAAGCTCAAATTAGGGAAAAGATTTATTCTGAATGTTACAAACATTTTTACATAAAATGTTCAGGAAAAATAGGGAAAGGGAGAAAAGGGGAAAGGTTGTCTGCATTGATTTATGAGAACTTTGTAGATCTGGAAATACAGGATTTCCTGGCAAAATCATGTGCAGACCAACCTGCCCAGAGTTAAGAGACAAGAGATGTGATCACACAGATAGTGTTGTTCTTTAGGTTGTCTGCCAGTGATAAGGCTTCAGATAAATTGCAGACAAAAAGCTGCTGCCACCCTCCGTGTTCCAGCTTCCTCCCACATTCCAAAATTACATGGGCTCATAGGTTAACTGTAAATTGCTCCTTGTGTGTAGGTGAGTGAAAAAAATCTGGGAGAAGTTCATGGGAAAATGAGGTGAATGAAATGATTTGAGATGTAAATTGGTAGGTATGGATCGATGGGCCAAAGTGAAACACAAAGGTTTGCAGTTGCTGTGATTGTAGTTAAAACACACAGAAATGCTGGAGGAACTCAGCAGATCTCACAGTGATCATAGTGGGTAAAGATTTCAGGCCTGAACCCTTTAAGGAATAAGCAAAGCGCAAGTAGGCTTCTGAATTAAAAACTGAGCAGAGAATGGGGGAGGAGTCTAAATCAACAGACAAAAGGTATTAATTGGATATGATAAGAGAAAAGGTGAGAATTGATTTTGGCTCTGTGAACGGAGACAGAAGGAAAAGGAAAGAGAGGGGGGGGGAGAAAGGAAATGGGGGAAGAAAATGACTGGGGGGATGCTTGAATGGAAACCAGAGAAGTTGAAGTTAATGCCATCCAGTTGGAGGGTGCCAAGGTGGATTATGAGGTGTGGCTCCTCCAATTTACTGGTGGTCTCAGTCTGGCAATTCATGGGACCATGGATAAACATGTCAGCAATGGAATGGGACAGGGCCCTGCGTCCATGTTGTATCTCCCCAATTTGAAGTCTTGGAGAGAGGGTAAAGAAAATGGATCAAGACACAAATTGCTGGAGAAACTCAGTTGGATCAGCTAGTTTGCTCCAACACGGAGCCTGTATGAATTTGACAGGATATGTGGTCTTCCTTGCTGGTCAGTTTTAAAATATTAGAGAGATTTAAGAGTTACTACACAGTAGGAACTATTTGAACTTGCCATTTTCTGGTTCATGGACTTTGACAAACCTAAAATCCCACTCTCCATTCTTGAAATTGTGGTTCACAACACAAAAATCTATCTGATCTTGCAACATTCCCTCCAGGTCCCAACATGATTGGACAAGTAGCTTTCTTACTCCCATTCCGATTCGATCCTGGTCACATCAATCAATGGACAAACCGCGCACTCCTCCACTCTGATTGGGCGGAGAGATTTCGGCCACGGATCAATCCCCTCCTTTCCGCATTGTCACGTCGGCCGCCTTCATCTTCGCGCCCGTCCCATTGGTGGCGTGGGATGAGGGAGCCGACCCGATTGGAGGACGCCGCGTGCCACTCATTCCTTAATCTTGACAGCTGGCGGGCGCAAGGCGAGGGAGCAAAGACAAGGAGCTGCGAGCACAGCGGGCCGATCCCTCGCCACGCGCAACGGTGGACCTCTGGCCGTCATGGAGCAAAGGACGAAGCTGGACATGGAAGCGTGCATTCAAGGTAGGCTCCAGCGAGATCCTCACTCCCCACGGGCTGGGAGCGCTGCACACCTTGGAGCTGAGCCGGATTCCTCGCCGTTAACTGACACATTCAAACATGTTCTGTGCTGACATTCAAGGGAAGCGGCGAGGATGGTGGGGAGTCCATGTAAAGGCAAGTCAGTTGGGGGGGTGGGACAGCCACGGCGCCGCTGAACTTTCTCAACTCGGATGCAAAGCTCTGCATATTTGTCCTAGATCCTGATTACGAAATGTTCAGAATTGTTGATGCTCTTTCATTGGCGCGTGATTTTTGTATCAGTGATTTTTGGCTTCTCGCTGCTACCGAAGTGGGGTTTTATGGGGGGGTTTCAAAGAAAACCTCGCTGGGCATCAGGGGCAATCAAAAGTCCGACCCATTGGGCAGCGGACTGTGCCGGAGGTGGTCCGCCCTGCATCGGGGCTCATTTTCCATTACAGCTTATTGTTCAGCCGCACGACTCTTGTCAGTTGTCCAAGAGAGAAGAAACGAACTGCTCATCCGGACGCAAGGATAACGGAGCCGCTGAACAAAGCGGGGGCAGGGTGGGATTGGATATGATGCATTGTTTGTGTGGGGGGGGGGGTCTCGATTCAGTCTCAGGGGTGCTCATTGTGTCGGCTGCAATGACCCGGGGGAGAGGGAGGAAGGGGATGGGGGGGGGGGGGTGGGGGGGATCACCTGGCCAGAGACCCGACTGCACCCACTCCTGTCACTGTGGCCCGCGACAGGATCGATGGTCACTCAGATCTGCCCTTCATCAATCACACGTGTCAGGAGCCACGAAGCTTTTGTCTGGAGGGCGGACAAATAAATGTCATCGCGTTTTGAATTTGCAGCAGTGCGGATCTTTCTGGACTGTTTCAGCATTGATTGGGCTGGTTCAAGGCTCGCCTCTGAGAAAGAGTTTCTCCTGAGAGCAACCCGCTGGAGGAGGTGATGTGGACAATTCCACCCTGGCAAAGAGGGATGGATCTCATGCCTGTGATAGATAATGAGAGGGGGGGGGGGGGGCATGAGCTGCTTTTATCTGTTCTTTGTGCATTAGGATACCTTTCTATTTTGCAAAATAAGAATTGCGTGTATTTTTAACGGTGAATCTTGACCATTTGTCAAATGACTACATTATGTGAAGTGCAATATTTGGATTTTTATAATCGTCAATTACCACACAATTTCTCCATTTTGGTATTTGTCAGAGGATCACATCATAATTTCAGAAAACTTTAACAAAAAATAGCGTAGCGGAGAGCGCCGAGCCTTTGCAGCGCCCGCGGTCGGGACCGGGGTTCGAGTCCCGCGCTGTCCATAAGGTGCGTTCTCTCCTGTGTCTGCGCGGGTTTCCCCCGCGGGCTCCGGTGTCCTCCCACCGTTCAAAACGTACCTGGGGGGGGGGGGGGGTGCAGGTGACAGGGGTGTAAATTGGGTGGGCCGAAGTAGCTGTTTGTGTACATTTAAAAAAAATTGAAATTTAAAAATTACATTTATTTGGGCAATAACCTAAATCGACTGATGCAGCAGCATAAATCTACAACAGTTACATGGCTTGAGTGCTGGAGGGTTCACTCCATGAGAAGTCCATAAGTTGCAAACTTTTCCAAACCAGTGCTTGAATGGCACTTGGAGTTTTCCGACTGAGGAGAATCTGAAATGAAGAGTTGCATTGAAAACGAATGGAACTTCCAGTGTCTGAGGAGTGAGCAGATGGAGATGGCTTGGGATGAAAGGCAATCATTTGTACTGCACAGAACAACTCCATGCTGCTCACCAAAAGGGAAGTGTAAATTGGGTTTTTTTTCCCAAGGTGGTGCAATAAAGAACAAGATGTTTTGCGAACTTGGAAACAACCCAGAGGTCAGCAGCAGTGTTGCTTTCTCCCAGAACTTCAATGAAAACTGAATGTTGAATGAATCATTACCAGTGAAGCAAGGAACTTTAGGATGGATCCATAGAACAGAATCATTGAACGCACCAGCACGGAAACCAGTCCTTTGGCCCATCGAGGCAAGCCAAACTATAACAACACCTAATCCCATAAACCATAGCCTGCCACATCCCTCCCATTCATTGACCTATACTCATTTCTCTTAAATGTTGAAACCGATAGAGCATCCACCAGTTCTGCTGACAGTTCGCTTCCCCCCCCCCCCTCCAATGTTCCCATCAAACATTTCACCTTTTGCCCATGACCTCTGGATCTTGTCCCACCCAACCTTCATGGAAAAAGCCTGATTCCATTTAACCTATTTCATTGACCTATATTCATTTCTCTTAAATGTTGAAATCGATAGAGCATCCACTAGTTCTGCTGGCAGTTCATTCCCCCCCCCCCCCACCTCCAATGTTCCCATCAAACATTTCACCTTTTGCCCATGACCTCCAGATCTTGTCCCACCCAACCTTCATGGAAAAAGCCTGATTCCATTTAACCTATTTGTATTCCTCATAATTTTGCATACTTCCATCAAATCTCCCCTTGTTCTTTGACAAAGAGTAACAGAGTCATACAGTGAAAACGGGTGCAACTTGCTCATTCCAATCAAAATGTCCCACCTGCCTGCATTTGGCCTATATTCCTCTTATCCCATCTTGTGCACATATCTGTCCAATTCCACTGGGTATCGAAGATTTTGCCTCCTGAACATTTTTGGGTGTATTTTGTAGATTTTGGACTACTGATCACGAAAATCACTTCACGGAGTGATATTCCTATCTCGTGCTTTTTTTTTAGATACAATGATTTTTGTGATTTCTTGTCAGATTTTAAGTCTACTTCAGGCAGACAAAACCATGAAGTGCAACTTGTCATTGAAAATTAATTTTCTGCATTTGCCCATGGACTCCTTCCCTGCTGATCTTGGTGCAGTCAATGACAAACATGGTGAAAAGTTTCACCAGGACATTGCAACCATGGAAAAGCAGTAGCAGAGCAACTGGAAACCATCAATGGTGGCCGATTATTGATGTTGGACACTGACAAGAGAGGCATCAGATGCTGAGTACAAATGAAAATCAGTGGCCAAACAATTTTAGGTAAGTTGAACTAACACAATGTGTCAATATCATTATGCAATTTTATTGAATTTAGCAAGTAATGTTTCTCTACCCTTCCACATGAAACAGCAAATCTGAAATTATCTTTGTGTTCAGCTTGAAGTTGCAAATGTTTTGGAAAAAAAATTGTTGTCCAATGTTATTTTCTAAACATTTTGCAATTGTACTTTCCTCAAATACCTCCTCTACTAGTCCATTCCTACACCCACCACCCTCTGTGTACAAAAGGTTATCCTTCAAGTTCCTGTTAAATCTCTCCCCCCCCCCCCCACCCCTTCAACTTTAAGCCTATGTCCTCTGGTTACTGATTCTCCTGCTGTGAACACTAGACTTTCCTTGTTCACCCAATCTGTTCCTCGTGATTTTGTCCACTCTGTGAGATCACCCCTCATCCTCTTGTGGTCCAAGGAATAGCCTAGCCTGCCAACCTCTCCCTAAAGTTCAGGCCCCCAAGTCCAAACAATATCCTGTAAATCTGCTCTGCACCCCCTCCAGTTTGGCAATGCTGAACAAAGTTGAACACAATACTCCAAATGGGGCATCACCATATCTTGTCCAACTGCAACATGACCTTCTAACCACTCTCCTCAGGGTGAAGGCCAACATGCTGAAAGCCTTTTTGACCACCCTATCTATCTGTGGTCCTACTTTCAAGGTACTATGTACATATACTCCTGGATCCCTCTGTTCTACAACACTCCTGTGATCTCCACCATTCACTGTGTAGGTCCCACCAATGTTAGACCTCCCAAAATGTAACACATCACATTTCTCTGTATTAAATTTCATCAACCATTCCTCTGCTCACCTATCCAACTGGCCAAGATCCTGCTGCAGTTTTTGGCCACCGTCTTCAATGTCTACAATTCTAGACACTTCAATAAAGTAAGATTTCACTGGTGCTATTGGTGACTTCTGAGAAAGTAAGGGTATGATGTGCAAAATAGTTAAAAATAGAGAGAATTGATTGAACAATTTACTCTGACAACTCTACAGTAGACCTGGAAGCAGAGAGTTCACATTCCAGAGTAATGTCACCAGTAATGTTGTGCAGAGTTACAAAAGATTACCCTTAAAACACTGATTCTGCTGAGTTTAGAGGTTGTCTGGGTGATCATCCCCACCTCTCCTTACAGCAGAAAGGCTGATGTGATGAAAACCTCCATGAAGCTAGATGTTCTTTTGGTGAGCACTCCTGCACAAGTGCATGATGAATTTTCTTCAATAGTAGATGGTTTTTCCCACCTGCAGTAGATCCCATCCATTGTAATTAAAATAGGAATTATTGGATAATAGCATCTTGTTCTTCTGGCATCCTGGTTAATGATGAAAAAATGGCTTTTGCACCATAATCCATCTCGACAGTTCGGCCCACAAGAGTCAGAAACAAGGGCTTGCCAACTGATGACGTGGGGCTAGACTTGAATTCTCTACTCTTTCCAAGAAAAATAGAAGAGGAAGCTATCGGAAGCCCTATAGAACAATATACAATGCCACCTAAGAAAGACAAATTGACTGTTACTTTTCAAGACTTGAACTAGAAAAAGAAGCTGATAAAGAAAGGGGGAGGCCTACCTTGACGAAGGATCCTGGAGCTCTATGGAGGGGAGGTGCCCGTGGTGATAAGCCTGGAGCTGGGGAGACCTTGGACATCGCTGTACAAGGTCTCCCCAGACAATGGCCGTCTGCCACGGATGAAGAAGTGACACTGTGGAGGCAATTTTTAAAAGATCAATGAACCTCTGGCTCCAGTGATCAAGAGGAGGAGCAGGAAGAAGAAGTATATGTTGAATACAGAGTTTTGGCCAAAAAATAGGAGAAAATAAAGGAGTCTTGTATATCTACAACTGAAATGAAGAAGTATATGGATTCTTTCCAGTAAACTTTGTAACAGTTAACAATGGAAGTTAAAAAATGTCATGAGGGTGTAATTGAAAATAAGGGTTCTATGAAGAAGGTGGAGAGAATGCGGTCTCAAATGAAACAAAAATTTGAAGTGATGGAAGCAAAAGTTAAAGGTAATGAATTTGAAATTCATCATGTTAAAAAGCAAATGAAGAAGATTCAAGCTGAGGCGGCTGCAACATGGATATGTTAGAACATTTTAGTAGAAGAAATAATATAAAAATTGTTGGATTTAAGGAAGGTGACGAAGGACAAGACATGAAGAGATTTCTACAACGTTGATTCCGCAAACTTTGGGGGTAACTGAATTTCAAGGAGATATTGAGATTGAAAGAGCTCATTGAGCATTACGACCCAAGCCACAGACAGATCAGAAATCACATTCAATTCTGGTCAAGTTGATTCATTTGGAAGTGAGGGAGAAGATCTTGGAGCTGGTTGAGAAGCAAGCGAAGGAGAGACAATCGCCATTGATTTATAATGTTAATAAGATTTTCTTTTACCCTGATTCATTTGGAAGTGAGGGAGAAGATCTTGGAGCTGGCTGAGAAGCAAGCGAAGGAGAGACAATCGCCATTGATTTATAATGTTAATAAGATTTTCTTTTACCCTGATACAAGTTGTGATTTGATGAAAAAAAGCTAAGAATTCAATGCTGTTGAAAATGTGCTCTGGAAAAAAGGTTACACTTCTGTTTTAAGGTACCCAGCAGTATTAAAGGTTCCTGAGGGGAAAAAAAGATTTTTTTATGGAACCCAATGAAGCAAAAGTGTTAGCGGATTCGTTGCCTGAGAAAATGAGAAAGGAAGTGGAAAGATTGCAGTTGGGGATGTATAATGAAATGATATAAGTTTAGGAGGAGAGAGAATATTGGCGAGGGCAGTTTTTACCAGATAGATCTGTGTTTTAAAAAAAATGAATTGATTATTGTAAATTTGAGTAGATTTGAGGCATAAGAGATAGTATGATATTTTGGGGGAGTTAGGTGGGAGTATGAGCCTGGTCTCCGTGGAATCTAGTGAGTGGGTGTGATTTTTGATCACATCTCCTACAAATCAGGGGTGTAAAGGAGCACTGTTAATAACGTACACCTTGAGGAGGGGGAGGGGGGGAGGAGGGTTTCTGTCCTTTTCTTTGCTTCCTTTCTTTTTTTTCTCTTTAATATATCTACATTTAATAATTGCATTGTGAAATATTTAGTTACTATTTTAGATGTGGGAGGAGTGGAGATGGAAAGTTGGACGATTATTCCAATAAGTATTTTTGATGTGTGAAAGAAATAGGGTTTTTTGTTTTGCATTCATTGTGGTCTTGTGAAAAAGTGGAAAGGTTTTGGAATGAACTGAGTTTATTATTAGGACAAATTATGAAGATAAAGATATAAAAGGATCCAAGGATATTTTTACTTGGGGATATCTATGAAAAGGATATAAAATTGAAATTGGATAAATATCCAGAAAAATGTTTTAAGTATTGCAATAGCCAACTGCAAAGAAGTGTTTAGCGATATCATGGAAAGATGATGGAGAAGTGTTATTAACTAGATGGTAGAATGAGATGTGAAATTGTAGACCTTTGGAAAAAATTACGTATTGTTTAAGAAATTGAGTTGAAAACCTTTATAGTATTTGGAAACCACATATGGATTTTATGAATAATTTTCCGTCCACCTCTTCTATCTTATCCACTCCTCTTGATCAGAAAGTTAAAAGTAATGAATGATTGTATATGTTAGTATTATTGTATATTAAATGGTAGGTGTCTCTTTCTTTTCTTTCTTTTGGGTGAGTGGGGGGTTGGGGAGAAAAAATATAAAAGTTTTTTGTGTCATTGGCTATGGATATCTGATTAATGTTTTATTCATTTTTTAAATATACAAATAATTAAATAAAATTTTCCCCAAAAAATGTCAGAAACAACACCCACTGTGGTGACGGCCTTTGGGAAAACATGGGTTCAAATGTGTGTTTTTTTTTTGCAAAATGATGTATTCACATGTCAGATCACAAGTTGGTCAATGCTGGACTTATCACTATTGCCATCTTTTTCTGATAGTGAGAATGCTTTGAATTTTCAAGAGTCACCAAGAGAAGATTGCAGGATTTGATGCCCCATTTGTCTTACCTATGTAATGTCCCATCCCAGATTTCTGTATGAATTAATTTGCACTGACATTTAATTACACCTTTGTTTAGTTGCCAGCACACTGCGTTTTAGAATTCCCTCTCTAAATCTGTCTCCAATTTCCTCAAGAAGTCCCTTATAGCATGTTTAATTTCACTAAACTTTGTCATTTACCCTCAAATCTTTATTTGCTCATTGATTTGGAGTGTGATCTTATAAGATGCCTTGAGATATTTTTGCTACTTAGTGAGAGTTGTATAAATGCTGTGATCTAATATGACTGGCACATATTTTGCCAGATATCTGATCTTTACTGAAAGAATGGCAGCAGATTGATATGAATGCCATGAGGAACAGGAATTGATTTTGTGCACCCCCAGTAAAGTTTCCATCTCTGATGAGAACATCTACTAGAAACCTCCAGATTGACAATGTAATGTCTATTCTCATAAATCCTTGGAACTGCATCTCCAAACTATAATTGATGAGAAATATTCTTGGTAACATTCAACTCAAACGTTGTAAATCTGGTTAGATACGCTACCTTCCTCAAACTAATTTTGTTCATTTATTTACTTAGCAGATTAATGGCAGCCTGATAAAGGGTTATACACAAGCCATTTAGCTACAACTGTAGTCACTTGGACAATAACCAGAATTATGGATGTAATTCCACCTGCAGTCTTCATTCAGTCGCTGGTAGATTATAGCAAGGAATGTTGGTACAAAGGTGCGGCACTTCTAGAAGAAATTTAGTTGTGTTAAGCTATAGAATACCCGTTCTTTATGCAATGAGAAAATCTAGGAATTATCCTGAACTAATTAAAAAGATGGTGTTGTCTGTAAGGAGATTGCACATTCTTCCTGTGACCTGCGTGAGTTTTCTCTGGGTGATCTGGTTTTCTCCCACCCTCAAATGTACAGGGTTGGTAGACAATTTGATTTGCATGGGTTTCATGGGCAAGAAGGGACTTCCATCATTCTGTATGGTTAAAATAAATGGTATTTCATATTGTTGTTCATTGATGGTTTGAGGACAGCTTATCTACATTCCCTAAAATTTACAATGATTCATATATGTGAAGTGAAGTTTAGAATCTGCATATTCTGATCACCTGTGAGACACATAAAATAGATTGAGTAAAATGGGAATTTGGAGACTGGAGCAAAATGATTGAAAACTAGGGTTACAATTCATCTTAAACATTCCTTTGCTCTCTGGCCTGCTCCTTCATTTCCATTTATTGGGAGTTTACCGGCCTTACTTTTGACCACTGAGCTAATCAGAAGGTTGTGATGTCGATCAGGATGGACAATGGCGAGCGACAATGAATTGTAAGCTATGGTGCTGGACGGAAGAGATTTCAACTGTTTGGTGGGATTTAAGTTGGAGAGGTTTATTTCAATAGCAGTCTTTACAACATTTATTCTTGCATCTCTTGATATGGGACTTCTAATTGTAGATGGCAAATTTTTTTGGGGGGGGGCGAATGTGAATTGGCTTCTGCGAATATTTCCAATATCTTCACAATTTTCTGATCAAGGGTCCAAAATCAGAAAAGTGATGCTTAAAAATGTGCAGTCCATAAAAATGCTGGAGGAACTTGGCAGGTCAACAGTATCCCTGGAAAGTAATGGGCAGTTGAGATTTTGGGCTTGAGCCTTTCTTCAGGAATGCATACAAAGGCAAGCAGGTGAAAATCAGTGGGAGGGAGAAGGGGCTGAGAGTGGTGGCGGATTAACTACTAGACTGAGTAGGTTTAAGCCAAGGTAGGGGCCTGGAAGGCAGGGGAGCCCGAGAGCAATAAAAAAATGGTTTGATTGAGTGGACAGATGAGTGTTTTGGGTGATATTTCAGTACTTTTGCTTTTTTTTTCTTATCTGGAAAATTATAAATATTACAAATGCTATTTTGTTTTCTAACATGCTCCAAAACATATAAAAATTTAGAAGTTATGCTTTTAGGACTTTGTTCTGCAGCCGTGAGATTGCGTTTACCATGACGACGTTATAACATCACGAGTTGGTGTTAACATGCGCGTATACTGGTTAAAGTCAGGGAGCGAAGCCTGTTGGAACATGAATGCCAGTATTGTGAAATCTATAAAATATGTCATAAACAGAAACATTACTTTAGTAAGTCCATGTTTTACCACTTCCTTACAAATGGCGAGAAAATCAGAAGTTATTCTCCAAGCACAGGTAAGGCACTTTGTTTTAACTGCAAACTGTTTTCAAGTGAAGACCAGACTTGATTACTCGACAGTACCAGGCAGAACGAGGTTACCCGAAAGTAATTCTGGAAAGAGTTGTTGTTACAATTAAATTTCTTGTTTATACATGTAGTACATTATACAGAGTACAACAATATAAGTTATTTAACAAAAAACGTGACTTCATTCTATTCAACGAAGGGTGGAGCAGAGAATAAGGTCAGCCTAGGGGACCAGGTGGTAGTTAATCTGCCACTGTCTGAGAGGTGATGAGGAGAAGGAGGCAGAGGGCAAAGAAGGATGCACTCTGACAGAGGACGGGAAGGGGCTGGGATTTCAAGGAACCAAAATCCCTGCTAGTCTGTGCTCTTTCCTCTTTGCCCCCCCCCCCCCCCACTTTATTTGGGTGTCTACCTGATCTTCAGCACACATGAAGAAGGGCTCTGGCCTGAAATCCTGACTGCCTTTTGTTTTCCATGGATACTGCATGACCTATTGGGGTCCTCCAACACTTCTGTATATTGTAGACTTCTGGAGAACAAAGATTCCGCTTCCTGAACTCTTTTGGGTGTATTTTATGAATTTTTGGCTGCTGATCACGAAAATCATCTTAAATTTCCTATCATGTACCGTTTTTTGAATGCAACCTATTTTTGTGATTTCCTGTCACATTTTAAGTCTACCTGAAGCGTACAAAACCAGGAAGTGCAAGACGACATTGAAAATTCATTCTCTGCATTCACACTTCGATGTTGTCCCTGCTGATCTGGGTGCAGTCAGTGACGAACTTGGTGAAAGGTTTAACCAGGACATTGTGACCATGGAAAAGCAGTATCAGGGCAACTGGAATCCATCAATGCTGGTCGACTACTGTTGGACACTGACATGAGGGGCATCAGATGCTGAGTACAAACAAATTCAGTGGATAAACATTTTTAGGTCAGTTGAAGTAACGCAATGTGTCCCCATCATTATGCGATTAAACATGCTAAATTCAATAAAAGTTAATTTAATATTTCTCTAACTTTCTTCACAAGATAGCAAATCTGAGATTATCTTTGTGTTCAGCTTGAAGTTGTCTATCATAATTCCCAATTGTTTTTTCAGGAAGCAAATCTTTTGGAAAAACATTGTTGTCCAGTGTTATAGCTATGGCCAGATTTGTCTAACTATTTGTGATGTTTCTTTTGTTACAATAAAAACACTAGATTTATTAATCAAGCAAACCACAATAAGTACAGAACATACACATGCCAGACCTCATGTGGAGGCATCCATCTTGAATCTACTCAGCAGCATTCCCCGGATGCTGCACACTTGGTCTCCAGCTCCTCCTGGTGGCAACATTCAATTACTACATCCCCTTTCCTTGAGATTTTTAATGAATCATGACTTATTACAGTATTATTTCAATTTAAAGTTCAACACAAATGTAACAAAGATCAGCGACCTCCTTTAACTGTATCCTATAGGTGAATGGAGGAACTCCAAATATGTTGAAAATGTCAAAAAATTGATCCAGTATTTCCTCTATGCTGTTCTGTTCATGGTCACTGTTAGTGAGATACACCCTCTTGATTAGGTTGAAGTTTTCACATGCTTTGTCACCAAGCAGTGAATAATGCCCATCTGGGACTGCTGCAAACATGACGTGGTGCTCTTTACCTTTAACTTTCACTTTGAGTTTAAATGTACCTTTCATGTCAATGCTCTGTCCATTGTAGCCTTTGAGCAGTGCAGGATTTGCATGGATGTATGGTTTTATCTTCATTGCCCTGCTGTTGCACTCAGAGATCAAATGGACCTTTGCCCCTGTGTCCAGCTTGAAAGGAATATTTGTTCCATTTGTATGCAATGACACAGTCCATTTATCCTGCACGACACTGTTCACTTCCTGCACCACCATGCCCATGAAACGTGTATCACTGAGAGCAGCTTCTTCTATAGTGTGTAAAGTGTGTTCACTTTTACTTCTGTTTTGTTTCCCTTTGCAAGAACATTGCTTTGCATAGCGATTCTGCCATCTTCACTTATTACAGACTTTTTCATGAGCTGGGTATTACTTTGGTGCATGTTTAGTGCCACGTTGTTTACAATTGAATGTCTCTCCATCTTTTTGTTGGTTCCTGTATCTCATATTTTGTTTGTGTGTGTGTCCAAACACATTTTCACTGGCTTTTACACTATCACCATATCTTCACAGCTCCAGCTAAGGTAAGCTCTGTCCCTCACAGCAAACTCTCTCTCACTTTCTTATCATTAATCTTGAACACAATTTGATCACAGATCATTGAATCTTGCAGCAGTCCAAAATTGCTTTTAAGTTTGCAAAATGCTTTTAATTTTAAATCTGTTTTTTTAAAAAAAGTATCAAAGCTCTCTCCCTGCATCTTTGGTGAGCAGTGTTCACCAAACATCTTCATAACCTTGATGAATTTGCTCTGATCTGCCTCAGCAAAAATAAATGTGTTGAAAACCTCTAGTGCTTGAGGCCCTGTCACAGTAAACAGCCCAGCACCCTGCCATAAACTAGTCTGCTCACTGAGCTCAACCTGTCTGGTTGTGTGTGTTATTGCAGGAGCAGTGTAGCTGCCGCTACAATTGGTGACCCCGACTGGTTCAAATGTCTTTGAACCCATCATGAGCGAGCCTGGGATCAGCGCTATAGCTGTAAAGCTGCCCGAATTCTGGGTTCAGGAGCCGAAGATCTGGTTTGGTCTCACGGAGGCCCAATTTCACCTCCACCAGATTTCATCCGACATGACCAAATTCTACCATGTGGTCGCTGCCCTGGACCAGGCCACCGCCAGACGCGTGCTGCACCCACCCACATGCCGAGGACAAGTACGAGACCATCAAACGAGTGCTTACCGGGTCCCTCGGACTATCCAGACAACAGCGGGCTGCTCGGGTGCTGCACCTCAGCGCCCTAGGGGACAGGTCCCCAATGGAACTGATGGACGACATGCTCGCGCTCATGGGTGAGCACACCAACTGCCCACTTTTCGAGTGCATCTTCCTTGAACATATGTCCAGGGACATCCGCCCGCTGCTGGTTCAGGAGAGCTTCACTGACCTGAGGAAGGTCACCCAGAAGGCCCAAGAGCTATGGCTTACATGATTCTTGGAAGCCTCAGTGGCCCAGCAGGTCACAAGGCATGGGCACGACCATGCCAAGCCCACCCCTAGCGCTGTGGTGGAGTACCCGGTCCCTGCAGGGGCCACCAAGAGCATAACCAAGGCCACAGCATCTGCTTCAGGCCTCTGCTTCTACCACCAGTGCTGGGGAGCCAAGGCTTGGAAGTGTCATCAGCCCTGTTCGTTCCAGGGAAACGGCCAGGCTGGTCACTGTTAATGGCTTCGGCGGCTGGCCAAGGACACAGCTTTCTCTACCTGTGGGACTCAGTCAGTGGCCGGCGGTTCCTCGTTGACACTGGAACCCAGATCAGTGTCATTCCAGCCACAGCCATCGAATCCAGGAACCGACCTCATAGACCTCCCTTCCGTGTGGCCAACGCAATGGCAATCCAGACATATGAAGACAAGACAGTCCACTTCCAGATCGGCCCACGGAATTTCGCGTGGAGGTTCACTATCTCGTCCCTCTCGACTGCTATCCTGGGTGCAGACTTCTTCCTCGCACACGGGCTTCTGGTGGACATTCGAGGTAGGCGCCTGGTGGATGCCTGTATCTTCCAGGTCGTTTGCCTTGATGCCTCCCGCTTGGAGCAACCGCAGATGGCCATGATCAGTATGCCCAGAGACGAGTTCCAGCAGATCCTGGATGAGTTCTTGACACTCCTCAAGCTACAGTTCTCCGCTGCCTTGCCGTGCACAGGGTGTTCCACCACATCCCCACCCAGGGCCCACTGGTTCATGCCAAGGCACACCGGCTCCTGCCTGACAAGCTCCAGGTAGCGAAGGAGGATTTTTCGCACCTGTTGGAGCTGGGGATCATTCGGCGGTCCGACAGTCCATGGGCATTGCCACTCAACCTGGTCCCGAAAACCTCCGGCAGCTGGTGTCCCTGCATAGACTATCGACGGCTCAACGAGGCAACCGTTCCTGACCGTTACCCCATCCCTCACATCCAGGACTTTACGGCCAACCTGCACGGCCCGAGGGTCTTCTCGAAGGTTGACCTGGTACGTGGATATCACCAGATTCCGGTGCACACTGAGGACATACCCTGGTGAGGTATGTCATTATTACCCCCTTTGGCCTGTTCGAATTCCTGCGTATGCCATTCGGGCTCAAGAATGCCACTCAGACCTTCCAGCACCTCATGGACTCTGTGGGCAGGGACTTGGATTTCGTCTTTATTTATTTGGACGACATCCTTGTCGCCAGCTAGGAGCGGGCGCAACACAAGGCCCACCTATGTGCCCTTTTCTCTCAGCTGGCCGACTTCGGCCTTACCATCAGCCTGGCCAAGTGCCAGTTCAGGAAAGAGTCCATGCAGTTCCTGGGTCATACCATCATGGCCGAAGGAACCATGCCCGCTGCTGCGCAGGTTTCAGCTATCAGGGAGTTCCCACGCCCGAATAGCCTCAAGGGGCTGCAGGAGTTCGTTGGTATGGTGAACTTTTACAACCGCTTCATCCCGGGAGCTACGCGCATCATGCATCTGCTGTTTGCCCTCATCGCAGCCAAGCACAAGATGCTCCCTTGGAACCTAGAAGCCTGCACTGCATTCAAGGCCACCAAGGATGCCCTCGCGAAGACCACCATGCTTGCCCACCCACACACTGACCTGCATATGGCACTCTCTGTTGATCCCTCTGCCACAGCCGTCAGTGCCGTCGTGGAGCAGCAGGTGAATGGGCATTGGAAGCCGCTGGCATTCTTCAGCTGCCTGCTCTGCCCACCGGAACAGTGCCTTCGACCGCGAGTTACTGGGCATGTACCTGGCGGTGCGACATTGATGCTTATTTTGGAGGGGAGGACTTTTACCATTTTCACCGACCACAAACCCCTCACCCAGGCGCTCGTGATGGCAAAGGATCCCTGGTCGGCCCGCCAGCAACATCACCTCTCCTTCATGTCGGAGTTTATCACCGACATTCGGCACAAGGCGGGGAAGGACAACGTGGTTGCCAATGCACTCTCGTGACCGGCC
Organism: Narcine bancroftii; assembly: GCF_036971445.1. NCBI lineage: Eukaryota > Metazoa > Chordata > Chondrichthyes > Torpediniformes > Narcinidae > Narcine > Narcine bancroftii. The sequence goes on along the minus strand of NC_091471.1, from coordinate 211,860,154 downwards.
ATCTGCACACTGACGCCCAGCCTTGACTTTGACCAGCTTGCCCGGGACCAGGAAGCTAATGAGGAGACGAGGGCCTTCAAGACTGCCATCACCAGCCTGCGGTTCTGAGACCTCCTGACTCCGAGCGGCGAAGGCACCATCCTGTGTGATATCTCCTTGGGTACCCCACGCGGCCAGTGGTTCCGCAGCAGTGGCGCAGGCAGGTCTTCCGTCACATCCACGACCTTTTACATTCATCCATCAGGTCCACGGTCCAGATGGTGGCAAAACGATTCGTATGGCATGGGCTGCGGAAGCAGATTGCTGGCTGGGCCAGAACATGCACCCATTGTCAGATATCCAAGGTGCACAGGCACACCAGGGCACCCGTACAGGAGTTTGAGCACATCCGGGAATGGTTCAGCCACATTTACGTGGACATCGTCGGGCCCTTAGTCATTTCCCAGGGCAACCATTACCTGTTTACGGTGGTGTACCACACCACTTGCTGGCCAGAGGCAATCCCGATGTCAGATGCCTCCACCGACTCCTGCTCCCGAGCACTGTTGCATGGTTGGGTCTCCCAGTTCGGCATCCTGGCTCACCTCATCAGCAATCGGGGCGCCCAGTTCACATCTGCACTATGGGCACAGCTCACCAACAGGTTGGGGATACAGCTACACTGCACCTCGGCCTACCACCCGCAGGCCAATGGACTGGTCGAACGTCTGCACCGCCACCTTAAGTCGGCGTCATGGCCCGCCTCACCGGTTCCGACTGGACAGATGAACTGCCTTGGGTGCTCCTGGGCATCCACTCCACTCCCAAGGAAGATCTGCAGGGTCATCAGCTGAGCTGGTCTATGGTGCGCTGCTGGCACTACCTGGTGAGTTTGTCAATGCACCTCACAATACCCAGTGGATGCCACACGAACTACTTCCTCACCTCAGGGCTTGCTTGGACTCCTTCGAACCCCCACCGCTGCCCAGGCATGGCACCCGCCTGTCTCAAGTTCCTGGCAAGCTGTTTTCCTCGGAGTTCGTTTTCGTTCGGCGGGGCCCGACCACGGCACCTCTGCAGCGATCGTACGAGGGGCCGTTCAGGGTTATACCGCGTTCCGGCTCGACATTCATGCTGAATTTGGGTAGCAGGCATGAGCTGTTTACCATGGACAGGCTGAAGCCAGTGCACCTGGATCCCACCGAGCCCGTGATCGTTGCCCAGCCCAAGAAGCGAGGCCGCCCAACAAAAAAGGACATTGGTGCTGGTTCTGGGGGGTGGGGGGGAGGGGTCCTGTGTGGCGGCTCACCACAAGGCAGGCGAACCGACCCTGCTTGTAAGCCACGCGGCAGGGCAGCTGGCCAAAATGACGCCGTCGGGGGTTTCCCTTCCTTCCAGCTCAGGGCTCAGAAACCCGCGCTTGGGGACCATGTGACACCCGGGTGACGTCAGCTCCCTCCAATGCAGTTCTCAGCCAGGTCCAGGGTGGGAGAATAAGTGCAGCCCAGCAGCCTGCAATAAACTAGTCTGCTCACTGAGCTCAACCCTTTTGATTGCATGTGTTATTGCGGGAGCAGTGTAGCCGTCGCTACAATTGCACATTATTTATTGTCTCTTTACCCTAGTAACATTTCACTCATTCTTGGTGTGTTTAAACATTCTGAATGGTAGGGGCAAGGTTTTGCACCCTGCTGTTGTGGGAATGATCTGATCACTGTGTAGCTGTTCATTTCAGATTTGTACAGGAAAGGTTAGAACAAAGGTTGTAATTATTTAGTCAGAACCTGGACACACTGTTTACATTTCTGGAGGTTCCTACCTAGTTCAGGATGTGTCGTGCCCCACCTGTTGTTAGTTTCTGGTGAAGAAAGATCTTGACAGTGGTAAGCTAGGGAGTCTAAACACTTGGATCCAGCAATTTTTTTTTGTTCTCTACTCTCAGCAGAGATTTTATCACCTCTGATAAAAGGTAGGTCCACAGCCAGATCATCGTGATCTTATTAATTGGTGGAGCAGGCTTGACAGGCTAGATGGATAGATGACAACTCTTGCTCCTTTTCCTTGTGGGGTTTTTTTTTTGTCTTAGTAGAGCCATGTAAAACATTTATTGGACTACAGCTGGAATATTGTGTGCAGTTCTGCTTGCCACACTACTGAAAGTATTTGCAGATTGTGACCCTCAACAAGCTATCACAAAATATAGCATTAAAATTATTTAGTTCTGTTATTTGTTCACATTGGATTTGAGGTAACTAATGTGGAAATGAGCCATTGCAGCACTTAATCCAGTTGTCTTACCCTGGTAGCAGGATCGAGAGCCAGCATAAATGAACTGGATTTAATAGTATAAATCACAGACACTGGTTTTCTGAAATAAAATCTTACAAAAGGTAACAGGGGAAAAATCCTTGAAACAGGTGCCTTTGACCCTGGATAAATTAACCACAATACAATGGAAGACATCCCATTGTGGGACATCTCCTCATGGGACTAGGCAGAATAATAGCTCAGTATTGACTAGAAGGGTGAAAGAGCCTGTTTTCTGTGCTGTAATGTTTTATGGTTCGATCCCAAAATGTGTAATTCTGTAGCACAAAGCCTTTCCAGCACCAGCGATTGGGGTTCGAATCCTGCATTGCCTGGAAGGAGTTTGTGTGTTCTCCTTGTGTCTACATGGGTTTTCCTTGGGGCTCAGGTTTCCTCCCACCATTTGAAATGTACTGGGGGTAGGTTAATTGGGTGTAAATTGGGCGGCATGGACTCGAGGGCTGAAATGGCCCATCACCAAGCTGTATGTTTAAATTTTTTTTTAATGAAGTGCAGAAGTCTTTTGAAGTACAGTAGTTGGAGAGATTTTTTGCTTAATTTAAAAAAAAACAAGAGACTAATGACTGAATCTAAGTGGAAAGAATATTTATCACATCGCCTGGTAAGTGGTTTTGTCTCATGGAGTTTAATTTCTTTTTTAAGGGATGATACTAAAATTTATGGATTGTTTTGAAAATAATGCATTCAGTGTTACAGGATAACTAGTTTCCAACACTGAAATCTAATCCAAAATGTTTGAATAGCTTTGCAGCACAAGGATGCAACAGGCAGGCTGTCAGAGCTATGATGGCAATTATCCGTTCATTAACTTTATTGATGTCATTGGAGGAAATGCCAAGATGGACTCGAGTTTGTATCCAATGAGAAGATGTGCTTTGATTGGCCTGCCTGGTCTCATGTACTGCCTGCTGTTCAGCCAATACATAACGCAATTCCTCGGCTGGCGTGTCATGTAGGATAACCTGAAAGAGGAGGTTAGAGTGTTCTTTATACAAAGAAATAAAATCTGGAGAAGTTGGATATTAAATTAAAATAGTATTGCAAAATCTCACTAAAGCTATTTACTATTTTCAAGTGACTAAATTGCAATCTCAAGGACATCTGTATAGTAAATATTACAGTGGTTGTTCAAATAATATTAGCTGTGATGAGTCCATTTCTTTCACACCATTGCAGATATTGAATTGCAGATGAAATAATTTTGTGGTTCATTTTTAAAAAGAAATCTGATTAGATAGAGCTTCTTGGAAAAATATTAGCCAATAGTATTTAATATTAGGGTGCAATTATAGTCCTTTAAGTTCAAGAAATGTCAATGGAGCCTGTTGTCAATTGATGGGCTGTTTGCCTGGAGGGTGTGGTTTGGCCATTCTTACAGCCAAGAGTAGGAGGATAATTGGAACTAGTGCAGGGAGGTCAATGTTTGTGGAAAGTCTCTTACCACATTGTTTCAGAAAAGTGCACGTCATGCTTTTCTTTTTGCCTGATGTAATGTATGTAAATTTTTTTTAGTATGTGCTTATTTTAAAGGTATTCTAAGAAACAAATGCCTTGTTAAATTTCTATTTTGAAGGCTATTAATTTCCAGGAACTGAATTTGCATGTCGATTAATTGTGATCAAGTAACTGTTAGGGGAGAACTGCCAATCTATTTTTAAAGAAACCTTCAATTTGGTTGGGATAGGAAAAATGTGTAAATGGTAAATTAAGGATGTTTAAATTTTGTTATTCATTCTTAAAGTAGCTTTGCAGCAATCCACAACACATTCATTGACTTATTTCCTTTTGTGCTGTTTATACTGTACATGCATGTCACTGAATAATGTCTGATTTGCTGTGATTTTTTTTGGGGGGGGGTAAAATCTTATGCTAATATTTTGAGCAAAATACTTGGGATGAAAATGATTTAAGTAACCTCTTCTCTCAGGTCAAAATGTGCAGGTTGAAGGAGATGGGTGTTGAGGCCCTGACTGGATCTGTATAATGGTGGGAGTTTGAAAGATCCCTCTTTAACTTGAGGTGCACTTTTCTGAACCAGATGTTGTAAAGTGCAGCTCCTACAGATTAGGAAAGGCTGCTTTTCCATGAGTGATTTGTGCCTGTGAATCATTTTTAATTTGTGTGCCTGTTTCCAGCTGTCCTCAAATGTTTTCCTCCAATAAAGAAAAATTATGACTAAATTGAGTGGAAAAGCAAATTGTGCAGAGGATGCGGAGAATCTGCAGGGAGATACCAATAGGTTAAAAGAGTGGGCAGAGGTCTGGCTGTGAATAATGTTGGTAAATGCACAGTCATCCACTTTGGAAGGAAAACCAGTAGATCGGAATTTTATTTAATTTATTGAAATGAGAGCTTTCTGCTGTGCATGAATTGCTAAAGATTGGTTGGCAATTGTAGGTAATCAAGAAGCAAATGGAATATTGGCCTTCATTGCAAGAGGAATTGAATTTTAAGACATAGAAATTATGCTGCATTTTCTCAGGTCACTAATGAGGATGTACCTGGAGAGCTGTATGCAGTTCTGGTCTACTTGTTTGAGAAAGAATATCCCTGGTTTTGGAGATGGTGCAGAGGGGGTACACCAGGTTGATTCCAGAGAAGAGGGGATTAGCCTATGAGGAAAGATTGAACCACCTGGCATTGTACTCATTGGAGTTCAGAAGATTGAAAGGAAATCTTGTATCAAATTATGAAAGGGATCAAATAAGATAAGGTCATAGCAGGAAAGTTATTTCCACTGGTAGGTCAGACCAAAGTGAGGGGAAGTAGCCTCAAGATTTGGGGGAGCACATTGCGAATGGAAATGAAGAGAAACTGCTTTTCACAGAGCATAGAGAATCTGGGGAATTCTCTGGCCAAAGAAGCAGTAGAGGCCGATGGTAAGACATAGGTTTTTGCATAGTGTGGGAATTAAGGGTTATGGGGGGAAAAAAAAAAGCAGGTAGGTCCACAGCCAGATTATCGTGATCTTATTAATTGGTGGAGCAGGCTTGACGGGCTAGATGGACAGATGGACAACTCTTGCTCCTTTTTCTTGTGGGTACTTTTTTTGTCTTAGTAGAGCCATGTAAAACATTTATTGGACTACAGCTGGAATATTGTGTGATGTTCTGCTTGCCACACTATTGAAAGTATTTCATTAGATTGGAGAGAGCACAGAGGAGATTCTTCAGAACATTGAGACAGCACAGACTGCAGATGCTGTAATCTGGAGGAAAAAGATGCATTGCTGGAGGGACTCTGTGGCTGAGACAGCATCTGCACCCGCAAAGGGGTGGTCAATGTTTTGAGGCCATCCATCAGGATCTAGAATATAGAAGGGAGACTGAGTTTGTAGAGTCTCATAAACACCCTTTAACCTTCCCCATATCACCTTAAAGCAATGATATCTATTTAGGAAGAAGTTGATGATGAGGGCCTGCTTTTCCCAGAGAGTAGAAACCTGTGGAATTTTATGCCCAAAAGAGCAGTTGAGGCTCCTTCATCAAATAGATACAAGACACAGATAGCATTTGGTGCAGTAGGGGAATTGAGGTTGATGGGGAATTGAGGATGATTGGGGAAAAGACAGGTAGGTGGAGCTGAGTCCATGTCCAGATCATTCGTGAATGGTGGAGCAGGATCAAAGGATGGGGAGTAGGCCATCTGGCCCAATTTGTTACACTTATGAATTTTAAAGAGGAAAATGCACCTCTTTTCCTGAAAATGGAAGAATTTGTCCAGGTTAACAAGTCTTTGTAAAGTCTTCCTTTTATAGAAACATATAACAGCTTCCTGGCTTTTCTCTTGTATATTCTTGAAGTGTGATTTTTGTGGAATTGTGTACTATTGTGTATGAAATGGTAGCTCCATCACTTACCAGGTCATGTATATTCAAGGTTCCTTATATTGTCACATAAGAATACATTAAAAATGTAATATACATGATATATTTCACCTTTTGTCTGCTGTCAGGCAGACAGAGTTGCCGTGAGCATGGCCCAGCGCCCCCAACGATAGGAGAAAGAGAAGCAAAAGAAAGTTCTTTTAGTGACACTGAGTGTCCGTGGATTTGCCTCCAGCACTCCCTCAGCCTCTTCAATTGCACAGACTCCAGTTCAAACTATCGGCAATTGGAGCTTCAGATCCAAACCTCCAATACAATCAGGATGTCTTTAGCGCTTGAGGCCCATCTTGTCGTCAGCGCCCTCTCGAATCCTGAATCTGATACCTGGTTCACACAGCCTGCAGCGTGTGTGAGCTCTTATACTGCAAATTGCCAGTAGCCTGCAGCTGGTATGGGTCTTTCCGCTGCAGAGCCCTCGCTGGTCCACTGCCATGGTCACCACCCTATAGGGACTTCTATGCTTCTCCTCAAAATTAGGGGGGGTTCTCCTGTTTCTGGTGCCATTGCTCCTCCTGGAGTCTGCCACCCGTTGTGATACTCTGCCCAGCACAGGTGCTGCTATCTTGTGCCCACTCTTTTAACCTATTGATATCTTCCTGCAGGTTCTCCGCATCCTCTGCACAATTTGCTTTTCCACTCAATTTAGTCATAATTTTTCTTTTTTTGAGGAAAATATTTGAGGACATGAGGAAGAGCTGGAAACAGGCACACAAATTAAAAATGATTCACAGGCACAAATCCACGATTGCAGGATTTTAAATTTAAAAAAAGATCGTGGGCTGCTTTAGCAGGCCATTTAAAGCCAGTATGAAGCCTTAGACATCACGACAATCAGTAGGACCCTGCTGAGCAGTGCAGTGTTTCTGCTCTCTAATCTCCTGGGTCCACACCAGTGGCAGCAGTGCATTTACAGCAGCTCCAAAAGTACAGCCATTTTTTTTTCAGAGGATCGAGAAAACGTGTAAATTTTGTTGCAATCAACTTTTGATTTCACTCGGCAATTTGCTTTTCAACGTGGTTAAATTAAATCAGCAAGTTTGCAGGTGACACAAGGATGGTAGGTGCAAGGAAGGCTTTCAAAGTTTGCAGTGGAATCTGGACCAAATGGAAAAAAAGGCTTCAAAATGGTAGATGGAATTTAATACCGACAAGTGTGAGGTGTTGCATTTTGGAAGTACAAACCAAAGTAGGGCATACATGGTAAATGGTAGTTCACTGAGGAGTTCAGTGGAACAGAAGGATATGGGAATACAGAGAAATAAATCCCTGAAAGTTGCATCACAAATAGATAGCATTGTCAGGAGAGATTTTGGCACACTGGTCTTCATAAATCTAAGTAAATGTTGAGTACCCCCTTATCCAAATACCTGAAATGATCCAAAATCCAAAACTTTTCTCATCCGTGGTCCCATAGGGTAATACGTAATAGAGTTCAGAAATCCCAATCACAGAATGGGACATAGTGGACATTAGTAGTGTGTTATTGAGTGTAGATTTTTTAATCTATGTCTACTAAAATTTATTTGTGCATATGTAAATATTAGTATTGTTATGTGAATGTATGTATTGTTATGTCTGAGTGAATGAGTGTGTTTTTTAAATGGTGTTCCAAAATTTGAAAAAATCTGAAACATTTCTGGTCCCATGCATTTTGGATAAGGGGTACACGGCCTATAATGAGTATAGGAGTCTGGATACTATGGTAAAGTTGTACAAAATATTAATGAGGCTAAATTTGGGGCATTGTGTGCAGATTTGTTCACCAAATTACAGGAAAGAGATCAATTCGATTGAAAGAGTGTAGAGAAAATTTACTAGGATTTAGCCAGGATTTGAGGAACTGAGTTACAGGGAAAGGTTATACAGGTTTAGATTTTATTCCCAGGAGCATAGAAGAGTGAGGGGAGATTTTATAGAGGTATACAAATTATGAGGGGTATAGATAGAGTAAATGCAACTTTTTTCTCTGAAGTTAGGTGAGATACAAACCAGAGGACATGGGTTAAGGGTGAAAGGGAAAAAAATAGGGGGACCTTTGGAGGGGAACTTCACACAGAGGGTAGTGGGAGAGTGGAACAAGCTGCCAGCTGAAATGGTGAATGCGGGATCAATTTTAACATTCAAGAAAAACTGGGACCAGTGCAATGATGGGAGTGGTAAGGAGGGATACAGATTGGTTGCAGATCAGTTGGAGTAGGAGAAATAACAGTTTGAAAAACATACAGAAATGCTGGAGGAACTCACAGCGTCCAAAGGAGGTAAAGATATATTGCTGACGTTTCAGACCTGAGCCCTTCTTCAAAGCAAAGAACAGAAAGTCATCAGAATAAAAACTGAAGGTGGGCAGGGAGAGGAGTCCCGACCAACAAAAGGTGTCAATTAGATATGATAAGAGGAGAGATGAGAATTTATTTCGGTCTGTGAAAGGTGGGGGGGTTAATGGAAACCAGAAATGTTGATGTTAATGCCATCAGTTTGGAGGGTGCCCAGACAGAACATGAGGTGTTGTTCCTCCAATTTGTGGGTGATCCAGACTGGCAGTGCATGAGACCATGGACAGACATGTCGCAAAGGAATGGGATGGGGAATTGAATTGGGTGGCCACTGGGGTAACCATGCTACACTAATTTATTCCAACCATTTTCTTTCTGTTGTTTAGTCAATCCTCTTTACCTAGCTCCATGTAGTCTTATCTTTTGTAAAATTCTTTTATATGGAATCTATTACACCTTACTGAGATTGGTTGTATCACAGCCTGGTTTATGAATTCAAATGTCCAAAAATGTAGAAGGCTCCAGAAAGTAACAAATAGAGCCAGGCCCATCACAATCTCCAATCACCCATCTGTTTAATGCATTTATGTGAGGTGCAGCCAATATCACTAAGATTCCCCATCATCACTTTGGCCACCACCTCTTCTCACTGTTATCATCGGGCAGAAGGTACAGAGCGCTCTGAAAGTTCTCGGTTCAAGAAGTTTCTTTCCAAAAGCTATCTGAGTTTTGAACCCTTCTACCCCCACCCCCCTCCCCATGGTATCATAAAAGGGTTGTCTGCACTATTGCAAAGTCATTTATTTTTTGCACTTTTATGATTTATCCTTTTGTTTGCATTTATTGCCTCTTCAATTCAGTTGGGTGCACTATTGTAATTGTTTATTTAATTTTTGTTGTACATTTTTACTAAATATCTGTTCAGCTGCAGCAGCAAGAATTTTGGTGCATTTGTGACAATAAACTCATTACCATTATGGACCGCCTTCTGGACTACTCACCCTCGAAATCCTGCAAATGTTAAACACAATCTTCTTAACCTGAATCCAGATTTCATCTGCCTGATGGATTAATTTCTGTCCAGGTATCTCATTATTTCATCCTTAATGAAGCATTTTCCAAACTCTAGCTTACTGGACTATAGCAACCTGCCTTTTGATGACATTTAAAAAAAACAGTGGCTTGACATTTGCTGTCTTCCAATCCGCCCAGAGTCCAGAGAATTTTGGTAAATTACCACAAACACATCTATTACAACATGTGGCATTTCTTTCAGGTCCCTGGGATGCATTCCTTCAGGACCAGGAGAATTGTCTACCTTTCGGCCCACTACTTTAACCACCACTATGTCTTTGATAGCAATTCTTGGTCCACCTACTGACTCCTTCCCCTTAATACCGCCTGACGTCTCTTTTTTTTCTCATTCTCCACCTGAAACATATTCCACTTCCCTCCATGGATGTGCTGCTTGACTCACTGAGCTCCTTTCTAAAATTATTTAAAATGTAATACGTCACATTATTAAGCAATCTCTAACAATATTTACACAAAACCCACTGAGCTCCTTCACCAGTTTATTTTATGCTGCAAAGTCGGACTTCGACCATCTCTTGTGTCCCCTGCTGATTGGGAGCAATACATCTCCCATCATTTTAGGCTAGGGGTCATCAGAATGACTGTGGAACTTTCAAGACCTATTCATGTTTGGATCTCTATTATTTGTAAACTGTTCTGGGAAGACTGGTGCAGTGTTAAGAGCATGAATTTGAAGCAATGGAAGAGAATACAGTGCATTTCACTCTTGAAAATATAATTACATCAAAATGTATTCACTTTGAATTTAGTTTACATTAATTTGTAATGCAAAGCAGATAAATCATCATGGCATAGATTTTCAATGCAGTGCATCAGGGTCTAGGTCAGTGTGAACCCACCCCCTTGCTGAGTGTCTGATATGCTTGATTCCGGAAGTAACAGTAATGGATTGAGTTTGATGACTACCAATGACAATGTAACCACGTTGGATCAATTTGCTAATTGCTGCAGGCAGGTCTATGAAGGAGGAAGGAGAATGCTATACAAAGAGAACAAGAAATGTCCCTGCTGTTCGGAGTTTTCACACAGTTCTGCTTAATGACCTATTGTAGATTAGAGGGGAAATAAACAGCAACTAAACCTACAGGAACACATTATAATCGCATTATTCACCCTCAGGGCAGTGCCAATGTCTGAGATGGAGATCCTGGATAGATCAAATCAATTAAACATCACCGGATGCCACAACCAACAGACATTTCATGGGGCATTACATTTCTGTTTTCCTGAAGTAATGCATTCCATTCATTCTCACCTGCAAATGTGATCTGAGATATGTCTTTAAAAAGCACACACAAATGCTGGAGAAACTCAGCAGGTCAAACAGTGCCTTTATGTAGCAAAGGTGAAGATACATCACCAATGTTTTGGGTTTGAGCCCTTCATCAAGGTATCCCAAAACATTGGTGATGTGTATTCACCTTCACTACTGTTTGACCTGCTGAATTTCTCCAGCATTTGTGTGTTTTTTCACTTCACCATGGTGTCAACAGAATCCTGTGTTTTACTTCTGAGTTATGTCTTTTTTTTATTTCAAATTGGAGGTACAGAGGTACAATTGCCTTTTATCTTTTCTCTGACCCATTGAATTAGCAAATGGCTCCATGTCTGTGGCATCAGAATGGATAATACTCTAAATTGGTTTAGAAATCTCTCTTGGGCCACGGGTACCAAAACAATGCACAAATTTGTGGTCTTGGTTTACTCCTTTATCCCCTGCACATTCCCTTCCATGAATGTATGATGAGAGAATGATCAGTTATTGTTTGGCAATACTCAAAATGGGTCTAATTCCTTTGTTGACTGAACTAAATACAAACGTGTTTCTGTGATGTTTATCAGCTTGACTTCATTTGGTTCTCTTATTGGTGTAATTAGATCATTAGTATATTGCTCTACATAGGCCAGACATCTGGTATCTTGTAAAGATAATAAAGCAGTAGCTAACTTTCATAAGAACGTAAGAAATAGGAACAGGAGTAGCCCATCTACCCCCGTCAAGCCATTCATGGCTGATCTGATGATAGGCTCATCTTCACCTACATTTTCCCCATATCTCATAATTGCCCTACAACTTTTTCTTAAATATATTTACTGAGGTAGTTTCCTCTGCTTCAATGGGCAGCGAATTCCACCGATTCACCACCTACTACTATAACAAGCCCAGAGGACCCCAAAACCTAGCAGCAATAGATATTCACCAAGACAAATGGTTACTTGAACAAAAGTTGCTTTTAATTATCTTAAACATGAAAACAGGATCACACTTTAACTTATCACTATTAACTTAACTAATCTAACTTAACCCCTATCTAATTGTAAGCGCACGTGCATGTAATATGTGTGTGTAAGTTCAGAAAAGTTATTTGGTTCACAGACCAATCTCACTTCTCATTCTTCCAGGTTCATTGGTTGCAGGCAATTCTTATACTGTGCACAGAATTTAACATTTATGAAGTTCACCAGGCTTTGATGCTTGAAAGGAAAATGGTTACCACTCAGGAAGGTTCTTGTCAGTTTTCAGAGAGAGATTTGATGCTCATTGGACACCCACAACTGATTCCTTTTAATCAGCCACTTCAGTGACTTGCCGAAGAAACTTGCCCCATCAGGGTTTTCCAGATGATAACCTCTTTCTTTCAGGTCATGACAGAGTTCCTTTTTGTTTCTCTTTTTTCAAGTGAAACATTAGACAGCCAGTCCTCTCCTCTTGTATGAACCACAAGGGCTTTGACCAGGCTGAACTAAGAACTCACAACCTGTCTTAAAAATGTTTTTTTTTCTACAAGCTTGCCAACTTGTCCTGTTCCCGTCCCATCTGCTGACTGCAGAACTGATCTCTCTCTCTCTCTCTCTCTCTCTCTCTCTCTCTCATAAAAACCTGCTTGACTCACTCTCTGCTTGCAAAAACCACATGACCCTCTTAGAACAACAAGCTGCCATCCAGACAGCCTGCATCTCCGAATTCTTTCATCTGTTTCTTTTCAAAGCAACAATCCATTAGTGAAGTCTCTTGGGCACTCCCCAAAGATTTTGCAAAAGCTCTTGGAGTCAGAGTGTCTGGCTTGAGCAGACCTCTAGTATTTAAAATGCAATGTGTTTTGAAGTGTTTGTATGTGACCTACACTTTAAAAAAAACCTGCCCCAATTTATCTCCCAAAAACGTATCTATAATCTGTCACACTAGAGGCTATATTTTTTCATGTATTTTACATTGCTGTGAGCTACAGCAAGCAAGAATTTCAATGCTCAAGTTATATACATATAGCTCCAATAGCTCAATGGTTAGAGTACTGGTGCTATAAACCAGGCGTTGCAAGTTGCTGGGGCCTCATTTCTGCGAGGGACACTGGACAAAGTGTTGACTTTCTGTCTTCCTTAGAGTTAACAAAGTTACAGAATTTCATGCGTGTTGCATTGTGATGTAGCATTACGTGACCGTAATGGAATCTTTACCTTTATACAGGTGCAGCAAAATTCTTTCTGGCTGGAAGTTTTAAAAAAAAATTAATGTAAGAATCACCAACTACTTTTCTCAATTTTTTCAGTTCTATAAATCTGTGTAGAATTATAATAAAATTTATTTCCTTTTTTTCCCCCCTCAGAAACCTCTCTCTGAAAAACTTCTTTTTCCAAATTTTCTATCTCTTTCTTCAGAGAAAACTAATGTATCACAAATTGGGGGGGACAGAGTGCTCAAAGTTTTGGCTTGGCAATTAAAATCCGAACAATCCAAAAGCATTTAACACGATTAAGAAGAATTTGAAGAAGATTATTTATAAATCTCAAGAAATAAATGATCCTTTTATAGATTATTATTTTAATTTGTATAGATCTCAGTTTGATAGTGATGAAGTTAAAATTGATAAATTTTTGTCCAAGATTACCTGTTTTGGATTGGCACTATCGGAGAGATTTAGTTCTCCATTTACATTAAGAGAAATTATTGAGGCTCTTAATTATTTGCAAAGTGGTAAGTCGTCTGAATTTTATCAGAAGTTTAAAGATTTATTAATACCTCTTTTATGGAGGTGTTGAAACAAGAAACAGAAACCCATACTCTACTAGAATCTTTTTCAAATGCAATTATAACTGTGAAAGATAAGTATCCAGCTTCTTTATTAAATGTTGATTATAAAATTATAGCTAAAGTTTTGGCAAATAGAATGGCTAGATAGTTACCCAATTTAATTCATATGAATCAAACTGGTTTTGTTAAAAAAACATAATTCGGCTGATAACGCTGCCAGATTGATTACTTCGTAACGTAGATCTCAAAAGAAGGGTGATTTAGTTATAGCAGTAAACAATAGATGCTGAGAAGGCCTTTGGGAGGGGGGATGAAAAAGAATCACCAACTACTATAGTAAAAAATTACCACAATGCATGAGAGTAAAAAATAACAAATATTGAAAAGTAGATAAATGTTCACAGGTGCAGTTAGTGCAAGGAAAAAATAGTAAATGATGTTACAGCTGTGCATACAGGAGAGTTTATTGTTGGGTTTAGAGTAGTATTGGGAGATTCAAGGGCCTGAGAGTTGTTGGATGAAAATTTGAACCTGAATGTGGAGATTTTAAGTTTCTGTACTTTCTGCCTGAAGGGAGCAGTGAAAATAAGTTGTGACCTAGGTGAAGGATCCTTTTTATGAGATTGGCTGCCATCTTGAGGCAGCTTCTCACGTCGATGACTTCAGTGGATGGTAGGTCAGAGCCTTTGCTGTTTTCTACATTCTATAGTCTTCTGTGTTACTGGGAATTTGAGTTACCAAACCAGGCCGTGATGTAACCAGTCAGTATACTTTCAACAGTGCACCTGTAAACGTTTGATGGAGTATTTGATGGCATGTCACATCTCCTCAGACTTCTCAGAAAGTAAAAGTATTGGTGTGGTACCCTCACAGTTGCCTCAATATGCTGGCTCCAGTAGAGCTCTTTTGCTGTGTGGATTCCCAAGTACTGTCCACCGCTGTCCCATCAGGGAACATGTGTGTGGTCCCTTGGCCTACCCCTCCTAAAGTCCACAATAAGCTCTTTTGTCTTGCTAATGTTAAAAACAAGATTGATGTTCTGGTGGAACCCAATCAGGTGATTGATTGCCATCATTTGAGTTATTTGGCCAAAAATGGTGTGCTGTTGGCAAATTTGCATATTGCATTGGAGCTAAATTTGTATATTGCATTGTGCTATGAGTAGGGAGGGAACAGAGCAGGTGATTGAGTTCTCAACAGGACATGATGTTGCTAATACGCATTGGTTGGGATCTTGTCAAGAGGAAGTCAAGGATCCAGTTGTAAAGGAATGAAAAAAGTCCCAGATCCTGGAGTCTGATTGTAGTTTTGCTGATATGATGGTGTTAAACACTGAGGTGTCGCAATGAACAACAGCCTGGCGAAGGAGTTCTTGTGGTCCAGGTGATCTAATGCAGAATGGAGAATCAACAAGATGGCATCTGCTATTGACCTGTTGCGATGATAGACAAATTGGAGTGGGTTCAGATTGAGTCGAGAGATGATTTACTCCATAACCAACCTCGATAAGCACCTCATCACAATAGACATAATTGCCACCAGTTGTTGAGACACGTCAACTTGCTTTATTGGGCTCTGGAATAATGGATGTCTTTTTGAAGCAGGTCGGGACCTTGGAGAATTGCAGAAAAAGGTTGAAAATGTCTGCAAAAATTCCAGCCAGTTGGTTTGCAATGGTTTACAGGACATGGCCAGGCACAATACTGGGCTGGATGCTTTTCGAGGACTCGTGCCAATCTCAGAGAGTGAGAGTCACCAGTGTATATAAGTATGTGTGTGTATGTATGTGTGTGTATATGTATGTATATATGTATAGAATATATATATGTGATTACTTACTCGGTATCAGAGAGCAAAGGGGAGCTTAACCTCCAGAGGTGACGTCCTGAAGTGACGTATTTAGTACTCTCATAAAGTGAAATCTTCTCCCTTCTCAGCAATGGTGGACAACAACACGATTTGTATGATTGACTTGAGGATGTGTGGCTCTCTCACCATGCAGGAAAGTCTTATCGACATTATTGTCAACAATCTGAAGCAAACAGTGTCGGAGCCTTATCAAGAACGTTTACATGCGATCGGGAGAAATTGAAGAGAAGCAGGGAGGAGTTTGAGGAGGAAATTCAAGCTGAGCTGACTAGCCGTAGATGAAGACATCTGGTTATCTTGAGGCATTTTGAATGGCTATTTAATAATAGAAGGATGTGGGGAGAAAGAGAGAGAGGCCACAGGGGCCCTTGTTCTGGTCTAATGTCCTTGATAATTTTGATGATGAATAGTGGTGGAATAATTTTACAAATTCTCATAGTTTTATTTTTGACTTTGTAATCAAGCTCCTCAAGCCAAAACTGAGGCACAGGACCACAAACTGCTGAAAGCCTGTAAACTTGCCATTAGTTTGTGGTGGTATGCCACCCCATGTGACTATCGATCCATCAGTTGTACTTTTGGTGTAAATATCTCTACTGTGTGCATGGTGGTCCGCCAAGTTACTGTCACGTTGAGGGAGACCCTCATGAAACATTTCATTGACCTGCCGAGTGGAGCTCGTCTTCAGGAGACTATTGATGTATTTGCAGAAAGGGGCGATCCAATGTGTGCTGGTGCCATTGATGGCACACATATTTCCATCATTGCCCCACATGATGACCCAGCAGCCCACTACAATCAAAAAAGGTGGCACTCCGTTGTTCTTCAAGTTGTTGTTGACACAGCTGCTGGTAAGGACCATGCCCTGAGTTACAATTTTTTTGTCTTCACCTATCAGTGTTTTCCATGTGTCAATCAATGCATTATGTTTTTGTGGTTCTAGCTCCATGGCCTGGTCGCACCCATGATGCTCGAGTTCTGGCCAACTCGCCCATTTACAGAAAGGCTGAGGATCCAGGTGAGTATCTCTTCCTACATGAAGTATGTTGATATACTCCACTCTGCAGTGATGTTTGCAACATGTACATGAAAAGATCACAATTGTGTAGTTTATATTTTTATATACTAGGAATCAGGTTCAATCCTTACATGGCTACAGGAGGACATGGGTGCACTGGCTGGTTGTGCTGTCAGAAGTTGTATGAGATACCTATACATCTGCATTGCTCTGCCCGCAGGTATCCAAGAACGTTAACGGAGTCGAAATCCCTGCAAATTTGATTGGGAACCCCACCAAACCACTCAGGAGTTGGCTAATGAAGGGGTTAATGCACCACCATGTGCTTGACCAACGGAAGTGAAAATTCAACTACCATCTAAGCTCGGCATGGATGTCTCAAAGGTTGCTGGAAGTGCCTGGCTAAACGACTTGATATTAATACCGCTTTTGTGCCTGACGTTGCCATTGCCTGTTGTGTCCTGCATAATGTATGTCAGATTAACAAGGAGCACTTCTTGCCAGAATGGATGACTGAGGTAGCTGATCTCCCTTCACCGGATAGAGTTCCTTATCAGGGTCACCAGGCTATTTGTGAGGCTATTATGAACATTCTGTGAACGCATCAGGCAAACAACTTAGACTTTTAAGTAAAATTTTAAATAAATGTTTATTGCACAATTGACAAATTAGTGCACGAGGAATATGTAAATGAGGTACAACAATAAATTTCAAGTTATAAATAAAGATTTAAACCACTAATAACTTTGTACAACTATAAAAGTTAATGAAACAAGACTATGTACAAGTGTAAACAAATAAAAATAAACTTTTAGGCCTCCACAAACTAAATGTCTTCTTCTAATAACAGCAGGAATGAGGCGGTAAGAGGAAGATTAAAAGATTCATCTGCCTCCTCCAATTGTGTCATGCTTTCCTCCCCACTTGTTGGCATGCAGTAATGTGGTGCTGTTGGGGCAGTATTGTAATGTGGATGGTCCATTGGGCCAGGAAGAGGGCGGATGGTGGAGGGAGGAGGCTGAATGACCCTCATTGGCCCTGTCTGGGGCTACATCTCCTGATGTATGTCGGAGATATCCACGCGAAAATGTCCGCATTTCTCTGGCACTCCTGCCGGTCAACCTCTCGTGCCTGCCTCTCCGCCTCTTGGTGGGAACACACCATCCTTTCCTCTCACTCCGTTTTGCCTCCTGTTGCAGGTGGTTATGCTCTAGGTTATCGCTGTCGATCTCCTGGAGCAATCCCCGGATCTCTGCGGTGACCTCCTGCGTCTGGGTTGGCTTCCTCATCCCCTCAGTTCCTGGAGACCAATGGAACACATGGGAAATTAGAAAGATGGTGCTTCATGGGCAAACACTCACAAAACACATTAGAAAAACTGGACTGATGCCCAAGCAGTTCTTACCTGGCTGGAGGTGATCCTTTCATAAAGGGCTGACATTAATGATGCTTGTTATATGTTTAAGAGGTCTCCTCTTCAGCCCTGGAAGAAAGGAGCTTCCATTCCCATTTTTTTTTCCTTTCTTCCCCCCACCCCACCTCCCCCTCCCCTAGTTTGATACCATATTTTAAAACTACAAGTCCTTGATACCTCTGACTCACCATGCGGTTGCACGCATGCAAGGACGACATCAGTGCATCACTAATGGGACTGGTGTGAATTGTCACCCATTCACACTGGAGCCGATTCGAAACAGAAGAGCAATGATACCACCTCCCTTGATGGTTAATTCCCAGGTCGATTTGGACTCCCCCACCCCCCTCCCCCATACCAGATTGGCAGCATTCACACAGGCAGGTGAATTGGTAAATTGCTGGCTAATTCCCACTTTCACATGCCAGTGTGAAAGGGGCTTATGACAATCATTAATTTACAACATCTGAAAATTGGTCAGTGACACTACTGATGCATGTGGAAATTTCAGTGTATTTGAATTCATTTGTCTGGCTGTATTACTGTACTTGGTGTTTGAAAGTGGATAATCAGTCTAAAATACTAGCAGAGACACTGTTAATTGGAACTGCAGGATGATTGACTGGATTTTTGTTGGAGATGAGCACATTGTGCTCTGCTTCCCAGGGAGTGGGGCAGTGTGACTGATCTCCAACCAAAGATCGGGCAGTTCTCCTTTGCATTAAGTTTCTCTGGGTGTTTTTTTTCCCAGTTCCTGAAGGCGTGGTCTCCCCAAATATCTGGCTGGATGATATTATCACACTCATTGTTTGGAAGAGAGGGAGAATAAAATAGGATTCATGTAGGATTAGCACAAATAGGTGCTTTGATGATGATCTGGGTCTTGGTGAAATGAAGGGTCTGTTTCCATGTTGTCAGTGACACAAGGCTGGGTTTTATTTATTGTTAGAGGCCAAACTAATTTCTTCCCAGGTTGAAACATGATTAAAAGCTACTGGTGGATCTGTTTGCAACAGTCTGGAAATTTGGCCAGGCAGTTTTTGCTGTCAGCTGTCCTTGAGCCATTGACATGATTTGTTCAGTGTACCTGGGGTGATGTCATTCTCCATAGGACATTGTGGAGTAATAGGGACCAAGTTGTCTTTGAGTACCTGCTGCTTACATTCTTTGGATGACAAAATGCTCACTACAACAGTGCCTGCCTCCTGCACCTATCAGGTAAATTACACACCTCCCTCCGATAACTCTAATTGTCTCAGGCCCATGTAGATTACTGATGTTGCCAATTCCCAATTTTCCCCATTGTTATTCCACCCCCTCCCAATACCTCTATAACATTAATTTCCTAATCCAGGCCACTTTCCAAGGATCCAACTCCTTCGCTAAACATTAGTGAACCCAGCCACAGAAAAGATTACAAGTGGCACACTATTCACGCTGGCAGAATGCAGGGCCTTGGGTTGTGGGTGCAGCTGAAGTTTGCACCTGAGGACCAAAGACCCACATTATTCATGAATGGCAGCTGTGGCAGCCTTCCAGTACATCATTAAAATACACTGAAATTTCAGGTAGGTATAGATTTCTTGGAGCCCAAGTTTGAAATCCTTCATGACAACTGGGAAGTTCATAGTCAATAATGAAATAAATGTTGGAATTAAGAGTTGTGTTAATACTGGTCCCTCTAAAACCACAAAAAGACAAAATTGCTGGAAATACTCAGCAGGTCAGGGTGCACCTGTGAGAAGAGAAGTGGAGTCAGTGTGTCTGGTCTTTGTCAGAAAAGAAGTGAGCAGAGTTCAAGGAGGAGTTGTTTAATGTGGACTCACAGAGGGTGGGTGGTCCACTGCTCAAGGAGGAAGTGGGGGGAGGGGTAAATGGTCTCATACCATCTTGATGAGAGATGGAGGTGTAAAGAGATTATTTGTACATGGTAAAAATGAGGCTGTGGATCTAGGGAGTTGGAAATGGTCAAAATGGTGAAGGGCATTGCAGATATCAGGGATATGTGGGAAGGAGCTTGATGGGAGGACAAAGGATGGAGTGAAAGTAGAAAGAAATTACTTCAGTGGGGCAATAGCAGGCAGAAACCATGCCTGTTTCCAGGGCACTCCTACTTCTTGTGTATTTTGTGCAGGAGATAGAAGTGGGTGTGAGGGACTGGAACACTAAAAGACTTCCAGCTGTGGAGGGAATCTCTTATGAGGAATGTCTGACACCTGATGCTCACCTGATGTGCTGAGGTGTTTGAGGGCTGATGTCTCTACAGGATGGAACAAGTAATGAGAAGCTGGAGGGACCTAGCAGATTAGGCAGTATCCATGGAGAGAAATGAGCATTTCAGGTTGGGACCAGTATTTGCAGTTGCTTGTGGCTCTGCAAAATAGAAGTTGGTTCACCCTATCGCAACAGTGCTTGTCAATGGGTTTAATGACATTGGCGTTCGATCTTCACGAGGGAGATATTTAGAAAGTGGTACATTAGAAACTGAGCAGAGAGTGCCTGTCTGAACATTATTCAATGTCTCCTTGGTAGCTACAATAGACCTAGAGAGGGTTATTGGCTGGAGAAAGAGAGAGATGTCTGGGTGAATTTTGAGTACTGATGATGGATGAAAGGGCCTGCAGCTTGGTTTGAAGGCTTCGAGCCAGCGAAGTGGGTATGAGGGTGGAGGTGGTGAACAAGTGTTCAACATCATGTCAAGCTTGGAATTCACTAAGGGGGAAAAACTGAGGTTTTGGGTAAGGATTCATTTGGTTTCAGGGGAGAGAAGATCAGCGGGACAGTGAAAAATGGTGATGGTGGAATGGGGAGGGTTATTCGATTGCAAGAGCTGTTGTGGGGAGTTTGTGTGTTCTCCCTGTGTCAGCGTGGATTTCCTCTGGGTGTTCCTGTTTCATCCCACCTTTTTGAGGTGCATCAGGGGCTATGGGTTAGTTCGGTGTAGTCGGGCAGAATGGGTTCGTGGCCGAAATGGCCTGTTACTGTGCAATATGTCTAAGTAATCTTTGACACCTTAAAGAAGGAGAAAAGTCATTCTTGCAGCACCTGTTGGGACGAACAATAAACTGGCGGATATGTGTAGTGTTACACGGAGAGATCAGGAGCATGTACAGGTAAATGCCAACTCATGGTATTGAGTGTGATCTGAGGACATGCCTCGTGGAGCATTGGATATTTTGGTGAGGTTTGTGATCCCAGCTAGGTTGGAATTGTGAAGGGTGGAATTTCAGTGGGAATGCACTTTGGGATGAGCTGGAGGTGGACTCTAAGGAAAAGGACACGGCTGTGGAAGGGGGTTCATCAGGGTGAACAAGGCAAGAGAGACAGACAGGTTTTCCATTGGAGAATTGAGTCGAGCTTCTTCAGGTGAGGGATTCTCTGAAGAGGAAGTGACAGTGAATTCAACAGGGAATGACAAATTGGGAAAATTTTTAAAAAACAGGTGCTGAAAACCTAAACCAGAAATTGCTGGAAGTACTCAGTACTGAAGAGAAAAAGGCATCAAAGTTTCAGCTCAGAAACCCTTCTTCAGAATAACTGAATTGTTAAAAACCAATACGATTTACTATACTTTCAGGGAAGGATGTCTGTTTTCCTCGCCCACTCTGCCCTGTGCAACTTCAGACCACCCAGACTCTTAACTTCCTCCTCAGGGACAATTATATATGAACTGTAAATACCAAGATTTACAGCAATGTCCACATTCTGTGAAGAAAAAACATAATAGGCCATTTCATTGTCAGGCCTCTGCCTGTAGACCGACTACAAGAGAGGATCGAAAACTAAGAACTTACCTTTCAGACAGCAGCCCTAAAAGGCTGCACCAGCGTCCCATTCATATCGAGAGGCGCATCATAGCACTCTCCAGAGCCGATGGAGGCGGGGCAACAGGTGCCGTAGCGACACCTGTCATAAATACCCATAATCTCCCACACAGCTGGAACCACTCTGTGGTTCCCAGAACAGTTCGAGCTGTATGGGGGATTATGCGTAGGGAAGGCGGCCATTGCTCTGTCACATTTTGAGCCACAGAGAGCGGCCCTGAAGGCCGAAGCAGCCCAATGAGACTGTCACAGCCCGCACCAGCTTCCCCCGATGGCTCTTGCCCACCGCCCCTGCCATGGAGGGAGAGGGACAAATGGGGAGATGGGTCGTGGGCTGATGGCATCATCAGCCCACCCCTAACCAGCCACTTGTAACAGCTGTATATTCAGGTCAGGTGGCGGAGCTCAGCGCTCTGCAAATTATCCTTCCCCGAGAAGGGATGGTGCATTCAGGAAGGTACGTCTTTAGCTGTAAGAGCAAAGAACCTCTGCCTTTACAGACGGGTATTTTCCTTGTTTGCAAGTGCCTAATAGAAAGATGCTTGAAATACATTTAAGAAAAAGTTTGTGTCAAATAAGACCAACAAGAAGGAGAACAGGTCTGGATTAGGTTTGAAGGAATGAATGTGAGTAAGTAGAAAATATTTTGCGATTGCAAGGATGGAAAAGAACAAAACCGAGCCTAGAGTAAGGTCTTGAAGTCCTCTTGTTTTATCTTGATCAACTGAGGAATTGGGATAAGGAATTGCGATTGGAATTTAACTCTGATGAGTGTGAAGTGATGCATTTTGGTAAGTCATACCAGGGTGGGGCTTTCACAGCAATGGTAGGACCCAGGAGGATGTTGTAGAACAGAGAGAACTAAGGATTTCACTGGTAAGCACACTTTCAGGAGTTGGGATGTCATGTTACATGAAATTGGTGAGACCACATTGGAGTATTGCGTTCATTTCTGCTTACCCAATTACAGGAAGAATGTCATTGGATTGGAAAAGGTGCAGAAAAGGTTCATGAGGATTTGTCAGAACTGAAAGGCTTGTGTCATGAGAGGCTGGGTAAGCTGGAACTCACAGGAGGCTGAGGGATGACCATTGTAGAAGTTTTTAAATAATGAGGGGAATGGATAAAGTTTTGTTATATTTCTCCAGGGTAGGAGAATCTACAAATAGAGGGCATAGACTTGGGGTCAAAGAAACAAAAGGTTTAAAAGGGACCTGATGAGCTTCCTTTCATGCAGGGTGATAGGTATGTGGTATCTGAGCTGTCAGAGAAAATGGTAAAGGTGGTTACATTTGCAGAGTTCAAAAGGGACATTAGACAGGGTGCATGGGCAGGAAGGGTTCGGACAGGGTGCACGGATGAGAAGGGTTTGGACAGGGTGCACGGGCAGGGAGGGTTTGGACAGGGTGCCTGGGCAGGAAGGGTTCGGACGGTGCACGGGCAGGAAGGGTTCAGACAGGGTGCACGGGCAGGAAGGGTTCAGACAGGGTGCACGGGCAGGGAGGGATCGGACGGGGTGCACGGGCAGGAAGGGTTCAGACAGGGTGCACGGGCAGGGAGGGATCGGACGGGGTGAACGGACGGGAAGGGTTCGGATGGAGTGCACAGACATGAAGTTCGGACAGGATGCACGGACGGGAAGGGTACAAAGGGATATGGGAAAAACCAACAAATGTGACAAGCTGAGGGTGACAGCTTATTTGGGATGGACGAGTTGGGCCAGGGGCCTGTCTCTGTGCTGTAGAATTTAAGACTCAATTTCTCTGATATTTAAACAATGATTCCAATTTCCCTAAAGCTCTTGGGGGGGGGGGGGGTGAAACACAAACAAAACTGGAATGCAACAGCATTTGTTCCATAACAGCACAGGTAGGTTTTCTCATGCATTGCTGTTCTTTTTCCGAAATAGGGACCATTTGATCACCTTGTCCAGTTTAGTAGCACCATTCTCATAGACCTGACCTTTAAACAATCACACTATAATAAACCATAGCTCTTTAACCAGCTTGGCATTCCTTGTAGGGAATGTGAGCACGACACAAGATGGGAGGGTGAGAATCAGTGTCCATTGCTGGTTTTTTTGTGTGTGTGACACAGAGTTTTCGTGTAGGTGTCTATAAGCATGAATTCCTGTATTTGTGCGATCCTAACTCTGCACTTGCATCCCTTTCTGGGATGAATGCAGAAGTGGCTTTCACCAAGAATCAAACTCCGAACTTTGCCCGGAGTTCCCTATTTTTGACTTTTGAATTGAGCACTGAAGCATGATCTGTGATATTTCTTTGCCGAGATGAACTGCAAAATTCCTGAGGCAGAGTTTCTGTGCATGATGGTTTGTGACCATTGAGAGCTTGGACACATGGTTTTCAGGGGTCACTGACTAACCTGAAGTGTAAGTAAACACCAGGAGCCTGATTTGCTCTTGATTTTCAGTATATGTGATTTTTACATTTTCAACCAGATGGGGCATTTGCCACCTGAACAGAACTTCTGAAAGTGAAGGTTTGTTTATTATGCCTCTGGACCTTGTTTAATTACTCATTTTGCTTTCTAAAAGTTATTGGATAAATGTTATAGAGAGCAAAGAGATCTTCTATGACGAACACAATGATGGCTTGTACGACAGTCCAAGTAAGAGAAGCCCAATTTTATAAAGGTGGGCCATTCCTGAGAAACCGTTCGTCAACCAAAACTTCGTAAAGCAAAGACCCATTAACTACTATTGGAGGCAATTTTTGTAAAAGTGAAGATGGGTTTCTTTGTATGAGCAAATTTTCATAGTGAGTATTCGTAAAGTGGGGTTTATCTGTACAATACTTAAATGTGGATGTTTGGTGGAAAGTAACAATGTAAAAGTTACTGTTTTAAATTTGTAAGCAGTAAATCTGGGTGTCTGGATTTATAATAGAATAATCAAAGACTGTTTGAGAAAAGTCAGGACTGTGTGTGAGGCCTGCATCTGGTTTGTGATCACTTAAAATCTTTCTTGTGAAACTTGGACCAGGTTTGTGTAAAGATATGATTTGTGAATCATGAATCTGTCGGGTTTTGAGGTTTGAAAGGTGTGAGTTCATTCTGAGGGCTAGTTTTCAGAGAAATCTAGACATGGCATGAGGCAAGAAATACGACATTGTAACTAATGACTTCCCATAATTTGCAAAAGGTCAAATTATTCTACCGATTCTCATCAGTATGAGAACCATATTTGAAATATTTCTGCCACAATGTCTGAAATCTGTTAATTTTTTTTGTGAATTTTGCTTAATCTACTATTCCAACTTGATTTCCATCATTATTGCTTTCTTGAGTGGTTTGAGTTGCTCCCATAAATAATGTCAAATATCCTTACCTTACCAAAGTTGACCTGCTCTGCTTCATAGCTACGCACAGAGTAATGTGGGTCCAGAATGCAGTAGTAGCAACCCCTTATGGTCTGAATTAGGATACTTGTCGTTTGGAGGTGCAGTTCTTCAATTTCTCCAATGGCTGCCCAAAACATTCGATGAGGTAAGGCTTGTAGTGAAGCATTAAAGCAGCTTTCATTCACAGTTTAAAGGCAGAGGTTAAGATTGGTAAATGGGTTTACAGTACGGTGAGGCTGCTGGGCATCAAAATTAATTTATTTCTCCTATTTCTGCTAAATGACAATTTATATCACAAACTACGCCAGCCAACATGTCACTTCAGCCCAACAGGGCATCTCCTCAGTAATTCCTGGCATTCCTGACCGGAACTGTCACTGTATACCAGTATTTGATCGTGCTGTCTAATTTCCTGAAAAGCAGCACCCAGTGGATTTTATTTAATTCCTCACATACCTTTTCAAAGTTTTTCTTTTAAAGTCCTTTGGATCAAAGGATTTTGCAAAGTTGTAGTGAATTCTTTCCCTTTCCCCATCCATTTGTGACCTTTTCCTTGACGAGCTAATGAATTCTTTACCAGTTACAACTATTATTTCTCTGGACCCTTTATCAATCTTGTGATATTAAATGTTAATTCTATCATTAAACAGCACTTTTGAAATGATCCTTTCTATAGATATATGGTCAGTATATCCTGAATATGTCAACCAACTGATAAACTTTTAAGATTACTTAATTCTACTAGATAGTTAAACTGGGATTATTTTTGAAGTGCAAAAATCAGGCCAGAAATTAAATGAAGCCCAGACCTTATAACAGTTGTTGCATTGTTTTGAAAGAATACCCTGGGAAATGGAATCTAATTTTCATCGTAATTTCACTTTATCAGAGTCTGAGATGTGTCTTGTGATAGTACAGATTCTATCACCAATGTGTATATGTACAGATGGTAGTGTAGGATGACTGTGATTGGCTGAGAGTGTAGCCACACCTACTGGCAGGTCTTAAAGGATTGCTCCTAGCCAGACCAGGTCATTCTGGACTGGTCGACCTACTTGTGATACGCTCCAGTCTTCTAGTTAATAAAAGCCTTGGTTTGGATCAACAAGTCTTTGGTTCTTTCAACGCGCACTACATGTCTGTTATGCTCTATCATGTAATTCACTCTGAGACCAGACAGATGGCTAATGGGATGGGTGGAGATAATATAAAACTGATTAATTCATCAATGCACAGACATTTACTGTCCGCAAATCAATGCGGAATCTGTATTCATTTTGCCAGTTGAGTAGGCGAGATCAAACTCAGTATGAATTGACCAAGATTTTTGAATACTTCAGCACAAACCACAGGGAAATCTGAAAGAAAGAAATTAAACTTGCTGCCAAAGAAACTCAAGTGCACTGAAATGGTGGAGGAGTTTGTCACCATGCTGGCTCCCCAGCAGCTGTTTTGATCGTGGGTTCCCCGATGCAAGTTTGCCAGTACCACTGGACCAAACTCTTGGAATACTATTTTCATTGCTGAAGTATGCCTTCTGGGAGTGAAACTGGGGAGAATGCAGAGGGGAAATCATATCCCATATTTTGTATCTTTATAATGACATAGGGAAAAAGTCAATTAAGTCCACGTTGGCTCCTGTGGAAACAATTCAATTAGTCACATTTCCTTTCCTTATTTCCCTGTACCAGTGCGAGTTACTTCATTCAAATGTCCATCAACTCTTGCTTAATTATTTTTACCATTAACTTACCCCAAGAGTAATTCACAGTGGGAAATTAACCTACCAACATGCCATTGGAACATTAGAAGATCTGGAGTAAACCCAGACAGTCACAAAGAGAACATGGCACAGATAGTTCCCAGAATCCCTGGAACTGAGGCAACAATAGTAACCACTGCACCACCTTGCTGATGGGAGGCAGTTGGCTTCTGGGCGGGAAAAGTTAGATAGATAATAAAAATAAGTGCCCTGTGGATAGGATGGTTCCATGGCTGCTCTCTAAGTAAGACCATGGCTGGTGAAGGAAAGGCAGTCTATGAGGTGATCAGGTAAATAGTGCTGAGGTAAATACATTAAAACCCCTGGTATCTGGCACCTATGGGGATTGGGAGATGTCGGATAAGTGAATTATCCAGTTGCTTGAGATTGCGTGATTGGCAAACTAACGACGATGTGTGCCAATTTTAAACTTGCATGTTTTTTACCTATTTATTTTCCTCAATTTTTTTTCTGCTTGTGTGAGGCTGTTGGTTGTTTGAATTCCGGATAACAGGGGTTTTACTGTAAGCCAAGTTTTTCACTGTGGTGCCAGATTTTCAGTGGAGATTCAAAGAATTGGGAGTGGGATTGTGGCAGTTGGTGAGAAGACAAGATGTGAGAATAGGCTGGGGAAGGAGGTGAGGTGAGCCAGATGAATGCAATTAAGACTGAGACTGAACTTGGGTCGGTTACTATATGTTACTATGTTAGGATTTCATTCCTCTGGCAGTGCAATATTGGTTCTAATTTTCTTCCATTTGTCTGTTAGGAGCTCTAAGAGAGAATAAATTAATTTTGCTGTGATTTATTCCTTGCAATTCCTGGCTGTAGAGTTAACAAGTTTGAGACCAGGAGCAGCTGTCAGGATAGGATAGCCGAGGTGAGTAACCATGGATGGTGTGTTCTGCCGCCACTAATCCCTTGTGGGAGCAATGAGTGTTTCGGATGGTAGTATTTTACTTGACACTTCAGGTGTGATCTTTTTGAAACCCCAAGCAGTACAGTCAGGCTTGCTTACTTTTCTATTTCAATTCTCTTGTACTTTTGGACAATATTATGTAAAAGTAAAGCCCATTCATGCTATTGTACAGTTCCCCTCCATTGCAACAGTGTCTCCAGTTCCAAAGTATTTGTTAACTGACTTGTAAGGCACTTCAGTATATACTGAGGTCATAGAGTTATAGAGTGGAAACATTCCCTTTTGGGCCAAATGAGTTTACAGTAGCCCTCAAATGCCAATTTACACTGATCTTACCCAATCCATTTTTTTGGTTTTTGAAGATCTTCAAAGTCTAAAGATGGTTTTAAGTTATTAAATTTCTAATAGCGGTAAAGCCCAATATTATGCTACATATTTTGGAATGCTTTTTGTAAGGATAAACTGTCTGTGGTACATACAGTAGAATTCCCATTTATCTGGAATTCAATCATCCAGCAAATCTAGCAACTGGCAAAAAAAAAAGGAGTAAATAAATAAAAATTCAAATAATTAAGACTGGCCAGATGGATCCCGTAGGGGAGCGCTGAGACTTTGTTGGACAGGTGCAGGTTTGCCCCTCTGAACTAGCCATGCCCTTCGATGCATGCTCATTCTTTTCGCTGTCGCCACTTGCAAGGAGTTGAGTCGGGTTGTCAGTGTGGGGAAGGTGTGCCAAGGGCCTGACCGGGGAACTCGTGTGGAGATGAGTCAGGTTATCAGTGTGGAGAAGGTGTGCCAAGGGCCTGACCGGGGCACACGTTTGGAGATAAGTCAGGTTATCAGTGTGAATATGGTGTGCCAAGGGCCTGACCGGGTCACACGTGTGGAGATAAGTCAAGTTATCGGTGCAAGGATGCTGCTCATGTAAATGTTCTCCAAAGCAACGTATAACCCCTTGGTGAAGATGGGAGCAATCGCTCACACAGCAGAGCACCCAGCCGTGTCCTGTCCACAGCAGCTGTTTGAATAAATTTTCAGTAAAGTTGCGTTGGAATGAAATAGTAGTACCCAGGATGAAGAGCCAGCCAATACCACTCGCCGTTGCGGTGACTCTCTCAAAGTGCTTCCCTATCACCACCAGCTAGTAGGAATCTTTATTTGTATTAGGTATATTAATAAGGCTTTATCTGTTAACTTGGGGGAGGGGGTTAATTATGGTTTTAATCCAGAAGTATGGATTAAAGTTAAAGAGCGAAAAATGTCAGTTTGGTGTGAATGAAATCACCCTTCTGGGAGATAAACTGTCAGAGGCAATTGTGGAGTCACACAAGAGCAAAGTGAAAGCAATTCTAGAGTTGACAAAAAAGGCATTGGTAAATTCACACCAAACCTGTCTTCCAAAACAATAACCCTAAGGAAGTTGTTACAGGACAAATGATTTCAAGTAGACAGCCAACCACGAGGAAGAATGGGGACGCCTGAAAGCCATTCTAACTATAGAACCAGTACTTTTGATGTTCTTTGACCCATCGAGAAGGACAAAAATATCCACATATGCTTCAAAAGATGGAATAGGTGTCGTACTACTTCAGGCTGTGGGAGAAGATTGGAGGCCAGTAGCATACGCATCAAGGACGATGACCACATCTGAATGTAGATATGCACAAATCAAGAAAGACTGTCTAGGTCTGGTCTATGGACTCAGGAAATTCCACAGGTATGTGTATGGTCTACCAACATTCGTGGCAGAGACAGACCACAAGCCATTAATAGCCATAATCAAGAAAAATCTCAGTGAGATGTCACCAAGAACCCAAAGACTTGTGATGAAGCTACAATGTTATGACTTTGAATTGATGTACTCACCAGGAAAATTGTTGTGTCACCTGTTGCGTTATCCAGGGCAATGACGCAGAGTGGACCACACAATGAGAGAGTTCCACAGAGAGAGATGTGAATCTCCATGTGAATCCGATCATTGAATCTCTTCCCATATCTGAGGTGAAATCCAAGCAGATCGCAGCTGAAACAGAAAAGGACTCAGTTCTACAGAAGGCCATCAAGAATCTGAATGAGGAATGGCCTAGGGGTGAATGTCAGTCAGAATTATCCTTCCTCAATCATTGCAACAAGAGATGCTGAAAAGGTTACAT
The DNA here is from genome assembly GCF_036971445.1 of Narcine bancroftii. NCBI lineage: Eukaryota > Metazoa > Chordata > Chondrichthyes > Torpediniformes > Narcinidae > Narcine > Narcine bancroftii. The sequence goes on along the minus strand of NC_091471.1, from coordinate 211,830,242 downwards.
GAGGGGCATCATTGAATAGAAAAATGCAAAAGGAGGGCCAGAACTCCTGTTTATTGGCCAGAAATGCTGACATTAACAGGATAGTTTCTAGCTGTGAGACCTGTTTGAAACATCATGCAAAGCAGACAAAGGAACCCATGATAATAATTGACGTACCAGCAGAACCAAGGCAGAGAGCTGGGACTGATCTGCTTCACATGTATGGAAAGAATTACTTGCTGGTTATTGACTACCTATCGAACTATCCGGAGATTGCACTGCTTCTTAGCATGCCTGCTGCTTGTGTGATCAATTTATGAAATCGATCTTTGCAAGACTCGGAATTCCTCAAATTATCTACAGTGACAATGGTCCATGCTACAGTTGTAGAGAATTCCAGTACTTTGTGGAAGTGTATGATTTCTGAAATGTGACTTCAAGTCCTCTGCATCCACAGTCAAATGGCAAAGCAGAGAAAGGGGTTCACATAGTTTAATAGTTGCTCAAGAAAGCACTAGACAGTGACACTGATTCATATCTAGCTCTATTGAGTTACAGAGCTTCGCCATTTGAATATGGCATGTCACCCACTGAGCTTCTCTGCAGACCTAAACAAGAACTGAGATGTGGAATGGAAACAAAAGCGTCTGCAAGGGAGACAAAAGACAAACGATGACAAGTCAGCGAGAAGCTTAGGGCCACAACATGACACTTCCAACACTTGGAACAAAAAGGCTACTGTTCTGGGAGAAGTAAATCCAAGATCCTACCCTGTCAGAATAGAGGAGGGTCAAATACTGAAGAGGAATCGAAGGAGCCTCCTGAAAGCATTAGAGATACTGCAGGAACAGATAAATGCAGAGGGTTCAGCTTGCACAGAAACAGAGGTACTCCACTGTGCTAGACCAGCAGAGCTGACATAAGCACCTGTGTTGAGAAGATCCATACAAGATGTCAAACTGAAAGACTGAATCTATAAAAGAAAAAGAACTGCACACTTAAAAGTTTATGCTGCTTATGTTCATGTTACTTTGTGTTGAATTTTAAATTGAAAGAATATTGTATTAGTGAGTCATGTTTGATTAAACATCTGAAGGAAAGGGGGTGTAGCGATAGAGTCAGAGACAGTATGTTGCATCTGATTCGAGATATGCCTCCACATGAGGTCTGGCATGTGTATGTTCTGTCCTTAGTGCTGTTTGCTTAGTTAATAAATCTAGTTGTTTTAAAAATAACCCACATTTCTTTATTGTAATAAAAGAAGCATCACAGCCTGTTTTTAAAAAGTGGAGATTAAAGAGCTATTTCTACAATACCAGCTTGCCTGTGAAACAAAATGGCTAGAAATTCATGTCTTCAGGTAATGCTGAAACCCTTACTGATTCATGGTCAGCTGTCTTCAATGTTCATTCACAGGCGCACAATTGGCGCACACTGATGTGGCAGTGTAACTTGCTTAAAAGTAATGGCCAGTAATTTTTAGGCAATAATGTTTAAGGCCAGCTTGCATTGTTATGGGAGCCCTGATTGGCAATTGATGGCAGTAGTGGTATCTGAGTGTAGCATGCTGATGCAAACAAAAAAGGCAACACTGAAACTTCCTCTGCTTGGAGAAAAGTATTAAATCTGATTTTCCCTTTTTGGGGGCTAGCAAAACAGGAGAAAGTGAGCCTGTTGTTTCAGCAGGGGGTTTCCATGACATGAGTACAAATTGTACCCAAAGTTGAAACTAGGCTTTATGGCTTAAGTGTTGCAAAAATAGCTGTCCTTATTTTGAGATTCTTGAAGTCATGGGTGAAAGGTAATATCTAAGGCTAACTGACTATTGTCAAAATGCATGAGCAAAAAAAAAGCCAATTCTCTGGGTTCTAATTTGAGGTGGGTCTTGTTGGGGTGGGGGGGGGGGGTGGTGAAATTGGTTAATAGGCATAAATGTAAAAGGTATATAATAGCCATGTTTAAAACCCCTAACCAATAGCAGTGCTGATAAGTATTAAAGATTGAACTGCTGGTATTAGCATAATTACAGGTCTGTACTAATGAAAACGAGGCTTTTGTGGTCATTTGATCATATCTTATAAATTACTTTTCCCTGTCTGTTACTTTTAAGAGCTTGTGATTAATAATAAATAAGAGTGTCTCAGTTAGTGTAGCGGTTGGCATAATGCCATTACAGCAGCACCCCAGGTTCAAATCCACCGCTGGATGTAAGGAGTTTGGATGTTTTCCCTGGGCTGGGCTTCCTCCGGATGCTCTTGTTTCCTCCCACCCTACAAAACATATGGGCCTGTAGGTCAATTGGGTGTAGTTAGGCGGCACGGGTCTTAACGCCAGAGTCGACTTCTCCCTTATTGTAAATTTTTTTAAGAATAAGAGCACATTTTTTTCCCCAGAAAGAGACTTTATTCAAAATTTTAAAAAAATGTATACAAAGGAAAACACCTCAGTCTTTTTACATTCTAGGTGTCATATACCCACACGTTGATTTGAACTGTACATAGAAAACAGTGTAATCCAATTTCTGATTGCCTCCTTGAAGCCCATTTTTGATAGCATGTCTATCATTTACGTGTGCCATAACCTGATGAATACCTTCCCTTGGTCCAAGCTGACCAGGATGTCTGCACCCACCTGTCCTGCAATGTGGGTGATGGTACCTGAGCACCACAAATTTGTCAGAGATTTTCCTGCCAGGGTTTTATCTGGGTGGATCACCTATCCGGACCTTGTTGGCAATGGCCTTGCGGAGGACTTTTTTCATCCATGCTCCACCATGAATGTGTCTCCATCTCCTTTTCTCACTTCTGGTTATGAATGAGGGTGATGATGCCTTTCCTCATGGATTCTGACATGCTGCTGGTCAGAAACATAGCTTTGTATGCTTCCAGCAGATCTGGACTCAGTCAGTTCGACAGAGTGAAGTATAGTTCAGCTGGTAAACTGTGGTTTCTGGGAGTTTTACTTGATTCAAAGGAACAGATGGAGTCTGTCAGCTTCTCCAGGGTCAGTGGCTAGTCCAGATTTTCCAGCCTGCTGTTGCCTAAGACCTCCATGATAGAGGACAGGAAGTTCCATGCTGTCTGTGACCTTTGTGCCATACAGGACGGAGTAAAACGATCTAGTAATCTGTGAGGATTATACTGATCTGTCCTCTTAAGGCTGTGGATCATAGAAATTTCCTTTTTTTCAAAAAAAAATTTTTACATTAAAATTTTAAAAATCTAAACATGCAACATGATAATAGGCCATTTTGGCCCATGAGCTCATGGTCCCAATTTTATTCCCAATTAACCTATGCCCCTGGTACGTTTTGAACGGTGGGAGGAAACCGGAGCCCCTAGGGAAAGCCCACACAGATATGAGGAGAACATACATACTTTTTATAGACAGCACGGGATTCGAATCCTGGTCCTGATTGTTGGTGCTGTAAAGGTGTTGTGTTGACCGTTTCGCCAACCGTGCCGCCCCAATACAATAGAAAACTGTGCAGACTCTTATCGCATTACATTCATATATTGTTGCTTCCATTCTCCAATCTGTATTGCGCACTTTTACCACCACTGACGCTCCTTGTAGTTTTTCCTTCCTCAGTTGCTTAAAGAACTTCCCCTCTGGTTTCAGCCACTTGTTGCCTGGTACCAGAAGGTCCCTGGGCTACAGTCCCACCCCAGAAAGCCCTCCCATTGGCGGGTCTTGGACAATGTAGCGCCCAAAATTTGGCACCGGACATTTTGATGGCCACAGTTTAGCGCTGGACATTTTTGCCCAGCTGCCCCACTCCACCATCTACTGCCAACACTGCCTGAACCCCCGGCATTGCAGAAACTCCCTCCCCCCAGGAAACCGCTCCCCTGGAAAATAAGGGCTCTTTGTAGCTTATAGTGATATATTTAAATTATTAAAAACAGTCAGGGAACAAGGGTTTTGGTGAATTATAATGATATATTATGTTTATGGTATATATAATGGAATATATAAATAATTGAATAATTATTTATATAATAGGGGATTATTTGTATAATAAGTGATTATTTGTAAATGAAATGTAACAATAAATCCCAAAATATTGCTTTCCTCTCCCCACAGATGCAGTCTGTCCAAAAGCTCTTGTGTTTGATCGTATCCTGACTATTTTTAATAATTTAAATATATCGCTATAATCTATGAAAAGCCCTTGTTTGCCAGGGGAGCGGTTTTCTGGGGGGAGGGAGTTTCAGCAACACCAGGGATTTTGGGCAGTGCGGCAATGCCGGGGGTTCATGCGGTCCTGCAACACCAGGCAGTGCGGTCAGACCTCGGCCAGCAGACAGTGAGTGGGGCAGGGAGCCAGACCAAAATACCCAGCACCAAACTGTGGGTGCCAAAATGTCTGAGGGGCTACAAATTCTTTTTTTTTTTGCCAAAATGTCCATCGCTAAATTATGAGCACCAAAATGTCCAATTCTGTGCATTGGCTACACCAAACTTCAGTGCATCCCTCAGCACCTACACTTGTAGCTTGAAATGAGCCAGTCAGCAGCATTCTCTCATTGACACCTCTGTGTTCTGAAGGACCAAAGGGTGTCTTTCACAGAGTCGATGATCTTCTAGCAGCTCTGGATGTCTGTGTCTGCATTGTCCCCAGGTTCAGCCCGTAAATCACAGAGTCCTCTGTCACACTGCTGCTGGAAATGAACTGTGACAAGGACCCTGCCATCCCTCTAAATCCACATGCTACAGAGGTGGGTGACTGTCTCCACTCCACCACAGTCACCTCAGGGACAATGTGCATTGTGGGTGATGTTCCAGTTGCACAGGAAGGATCTGACTGGGAGGGCTCCTTTCACCACCAGCCAGTGCAAGTCATTGTGCTTATTAGTGAGTACTGACGATGAGGTATTCTGCCAGAAGACCTGAACAGTCTGCTTGGGGAACCACTTCACAATATCCATGAAGTTCTTGTCTCTGTGTCTGCAGGATGTTCTATGCTCACCACTGCCTGATGGTATTGAGGGTCAAAGATGTTTGTCTGGAAAATTGTGGTGTAGCAAAGTTCAGGTGACTGGGACATTGTGCAGCTACGGGGCCAAGCCTATCATTCACACCACTTGGGATAGATAGAACATTTGTGTAATGTATTTTTCAAAAAATGAACTTTATTCACAATAAATTATGTACAATAAAAAGCATTCAAAGTCTTTTCAGCATAATTCTCTCTTTGAACTTTTTGCTTTAGTTTATCACACAAGATTGCTCCTCGAGTCTGCTTCCCCATTCTAATCCTAAGTTGATCCATCCACCAACTCGGCACCACGCTGTAACCCTTGATGCCCTGATGAATCTAATACCTGTCAACCTCTGCCTTAAATACACCAAAGACTTTGCTACCACAGCTGCCTGTGGAAACAAGTTCCACAGGCTCATGACCCTCTGACTAAAGAAATTTTTCTGCATCTCTGTTGTAAATTGATGCCCTTTTACCCTGAAGTTATGCCCTCTTGTCCGGGAATCCCTTACCAAGGGAATCATCCTTGCCACATCCACTCTGTCCAGGTCTTTCAGCATTTGAAATGCTTCTAAGGTCCTCTTCATTCTCTGTATTCCAGCAAGTACAGTCCAAGAGCTGACAATCGTTCCTGGTATCATTCCAGTAAATATTCTCTGAATCCCCTCCAACACCAGTACGTCTTTTTCAAATACAGTGGCCAAACTGTACACAGTACTCTAAGTGATGTATCACCAGTGCTTTATAGAATCTCAACATTACATACCTGATCTTAAGTGCTATCCCTCTAGATGTGAATAGCAACATTGTATTTGCCTTCTTCCCCACTGACTCAACCTGGAGATCAGCCTTTAGGGCAGTGGTTCTCAACCTTTTTCTTTCCACTCACGAACCACTTTAAGTAATCCCTATGCCATCGGTGCTCTGTGATCAGTAAGAGATTGATTAAGGTGGTATGTGAGTGAGAAGGGAAGGTTGAGAATCACTGCTCTAGACCCAATTGTTACTGAAATATTTTGCTTGAGAAAAATTGTCATTGGCCCATTTCCTTTGGAGTTAGGAAACCATGCACATAATGAGTCAATTAGGTACGATTAAAACAGTGGCTTTCAAATTTTTTCTTTCCACCCACATACTACTTTAAGTAATCCCTTACTGATCACATAGCACCAATGGCATCGGAAATATGTTAAGCGATATAAAAGGTTGAGAACCATTGTTTTAGGGTATCCTGCATGAGGACTCCCAAGTCCCTTTGCACTTCAGAATTTTGAATTTTCTCCCTATCTAATAATAGTTTGCCCGTCTATTTCTTCTACCAAAGTGCTTGTCTGTACACTTCCCAACATAGTATTTCATCTGCTACCTATTTGCCCATTCTCCTAATCTATCCAAGTCTCTCTATAACCTTTTCGTATCCTCAGCACCATCTCCCACTTATTTTGGTATCATCTGCAAATTTAGCCACAAAGCCATCTAGTCCATGATCCAAATCATTTACGTACAACGTAAAAAGAAGTGGTCCCAACACTGACAGGTGGTGCAACACCAGATAGCCATCCAGAATAGGATCCCTTTATTCCTACTCTGCTTCCTGCTGACTAGCCAATGCTCTACCCGTGCTAGTATCCTTCCTGTAATTCCATGGGCTCTCATCTTGTTTAGCAACCTCGTGTATGGTACCTTGTTGAAGGCCTTTTGAAAGTCCAAATACACAAAATCCACTGCATCTCCCCTGTCTATCCTCCTTGTGATCTCTTCAAAACATTGCAATAGGTTTATCAGGCATATTTTTCCTTAAGGCAACAGTGCTGACTTGGGCTTATCTTTTCATGCACCTCCAGATATTTTGTAACCTCCTCCTTGACAATAGACTCCAACAGCTTCCCAACCACCGACATCAGGCTAATAGGTCTATAATTTCCTTTCTGCTGCCTCGCTCCCTTCTTAAACAGCAGTGATATTCATGATCTTCCAGTCCACCGGAACCAGGCCGGATCCATGGCTTCCTGAAACATTATAATTAATGGCTCCACAATCTCTACAGCTACCTCCTTCAGAACTTGAGGGTACATTTCATCCAGTCCAGGAAACTTCCCTACCCTTAGACCATTCAGCTTCCCAAGTACTTTCTCTCTCATGATCTTGACCGCACTCACTTCTCTTCTGAGGGAGCCATGAGAGTTCAGTATGCTTCCAATGCCTTCCACAGTGTAAGCTGATCCAATGTATTAATTCAGTTCCTCTCCCATCTCCTCGTCTCCCATTACAATTTCTCTAGCGTCATTTTCTATTGGTCCTATGTCTACTTTGGGCACTCTTTTTACTCTTTATATATTTAAAAAAGCCTTCAGTATCCTCTTCAGTATTACCTGCTATCCTTTCATAATTCATCACTTCCTTCCCAATCACCTTCTTAGTTTTGGTACATGCTTGTCCTGCACTTGCTTCATTACGTGATAAACTCCAGCCATTATTGATCTCCTGTCTTTCCCATTAATGATTTTTTTTTCCCCCTATCAACTTTGGCCAGTTCCTTTCTCATGCGACTGTAATTTCCTTTACTCCACTGAAATACCGACACATCAGACTCTAGCTGCTCCTTTTCAAATTTCAGTGTGAACTCAATCATATAGTGATCACTGCCTCCTAAGGCTACCTTTACCTTAAATCTCTTAATCAACAGGAAATAGATAGGGCAGGTCAGAAAGACCACATTCTGATAATTGTGAGATATTGTAACATGATTGGGAAAGTTTGGTTGTTACTGAACTCAAGAGAGAGTTTGTGGAATATCCATGGGATGGCTTTTTGGAGCAGCTTGTTGATGAGCCCACCAGGGGATGAGCTGTTCTGGATTGGATGCTGTGTGATAAATAAGAGAGCTTAAGGTAAAGGAACTCTTGAAGTATGTGTTTTCATCGACAGTTCTGTTGTGAATTTGGTTAACCTTTGGGTGGCACAGTTGGGGTAGCGGTTAGTGCAGCACCTTTAGAGTGCCAGCGATTAGGACCGGGGTTCAAATCTTGTACAATCTGGTAAGGAATCTGCCTGTTCTTCCCGTGTCTGTGTGGGTTTTCCCCATGGGCTCAGGTTTACTCCCACCATTCGAAGCATACTGGGGGTGCAGGTTAATCGGGTGCAAATTAGGGGGCACGGACTTGTGGGCCGAAATGGCCTGTTACCGTGCTGTATGTCTAAATTAAAAAAAAGATGTTGAGTCTTTCAGTTGAAGGTTGGTGGTCACTTTTTCCATACAAATTGTGAAAAAGAAAAACGTTTTGAAGGCCTTGGCAAAATTGGGTGTCTTTGTTTACATTGGAATTTTCAGTACTTTATTACCTAGTTAATTGGGCAGTCTGTGGAAGCCTGTTTTGCATTTCAAATCGTTGGGTAATCAGAATAAGAACGGCAGGTGCTTTTTGATATCATCTTTTGAACTGAACCTGTGCCAAACTTCACAGCATATTATCGCTTTGCAAATAAAGTTTATTTTCCCTGTTGCATTTCATTAGATGCCTAACACAAATTAGGTTAGTTTTTCTTTAGTTTATAAATTCTCCAAAAAAAACCTTTTAATTTCTTCACTCGTTTCCCTTTTCTTTTTCCCCCCCTCTCTCATTCCAGGGAGATGCAGTAAATTATTGCTGACATGGCATCTAGATTTCTGATGAGATGAATTGGATACCTTGGTTGCAGTGTTTGACTGTCACCACTGGGTAGTACTGTGGAGAAATTGAAAAAAAATAAATCGTGAAGGATAAAGTGATCATAAGCAGGCCTTGTATCCCTGGAATGTATGTGAATGGATATCTTAATTGCACTATTTCCCAATCATAGCCCCTTTCACACTTGAAAGTGATCCCAGGAATTAATGGCTAATCGGCCTTTAAAGTGTCAAGTGTGAAAGGAAAATTGTCTCAACGACGGCATCAGATGACGTCAACTCATGCCAGGGATTGACAGCCTCGACCCCTAGTGCGATGCAGATGCAATCAGGCAAGTGTAGAATGGGCAACTGCATCATGGGATTGAAATGAGCCAAATTTTTGAGTGAGTGCAGGAACATGAAGGAAGAAAAGATTAAAATCAAAGCATAAACTTTGCTGTGGGAAAGTCACAGCAGGGAAAGAGAGAGGAAATAAATAGCAATAGCAGACAATTTTTAAAAAGTGTGGGAAAGTTGGAATAGCACAATTCACTGGGGGGAAAGCGATGGTGGACCTGACTTCCCAGAATTCCGTGCGGCAGAGAAACCCCTCCATGAGTGCTCCGTGCATGCAGCCATGCACACAGCACTTTCTCTGCTGCATGGCATTCTGGGAGGGCAGGTCTGCCATCACTTATTTCCCTACAGTATTTATAAATTGTATATAATAGTGCTCCCAACTTTCCCTCCCTGTTTAAAATTTGACACTATGGCTATTGCTTGCACTTTCCCATAGTCCCTTATAAAGGTTTATATAGGTTGGCACAACAACAACAGGAGCTGAAGGGCTCAGACTGTGCTGTACATAAAGCTTAATTATGTTATAACTAGGCATGATTAATTTTGTTCAAATATAAGTTCATAATACATTGATCAGGATTTAGGGCAGGTCCACCGTCGCTGGATGCGTCATGATGTCAGCAGTAGAAGGTAGAACAGTCCAAACCCCAGGGATGACTCCTTGCAAGTGTGAAAAGCCAGACACCCATCCCTATCCAGGGACACTGAACAGTCAATTTAGTGGAATGCAAGTGGCAGATGGTAGAGGTGACAATTAGTTATTACATAGTTATCAGTAATAGTTGTATAATATTCCAGAATTGTCTGGATGAATTGAAGGGCCCATTTTTGTGCTTTAGCGTTCTATTGCTGAGTGAACAATAGGTCATGTATTAACTTGAAAGAACACTTAATAGTGGATTTCACAAGTTATCAAAATGTAACTAGTTATTGAAGCATTGAAATATTTAACTTCATTTGTAGAGTATGATTTGGATTTGTAAATGAAGCCGGATAGTGAGTGCCATATGCATTTTATTGATATTTGACTGTCACTGAAGGCTGCAACACATGGGAAGCTTTAAGTTGAAGAAGCTGTGCTTGCAGAAAAGCCATCCAGGTTGTTTAGTGAGAATTGGAAAGTGTGTGGGGAACTGCTGTCTTCAACAGGATTTCCTTTTATTCATTTCCAGAAAGTTTCTTTGCACACTGGAAGGCTTCCAAAGCTGTAGGAAGCTAAATTTCCTGGTGTTTTAAAAAAAAACTTTTTTGAGAATAAAAATTACAACCATAAAAAATGACATTTGCAGCACTGAAACATGGAAAAAAATAACATCAAGGCTGGTTATAGGTTTGGTAATTCAACAGAGGTCCATCAGTTTTCATTGGAATTAAAGTGATAGTTAGATTTTTTATTTTAAAATGTAGAGATTAGGCTATTAACATATTTATTCTTTCAAGTTCTTTTTTGCCATTATTTACTGAGATTAAGTTAGACAAGGGTTGGCTTTCAAGGGCATTACATGATTTAAAGTTTCATTGTTTTTCCAAATGATTTCTTCCACCTGTTCGACTTGTACATCAATCCTGGAATTAGCATTGTAAACCTCTTCAATGCAAGTCTGTAGTTAGCATCCTGGATTCAGTCAGAGAGTCATCTAGCAGTGGAGAGTAAAAACCAGCTCTTCAGCTTGACTCGTCCGTGTCTATCTACCAGTCTGTCCAGCATGTTTATAAAATTGCATTAAATGTCTGATTCCACATTGGGTTCCATGCATCTCATAAAGCAGACCAACATTCCAAAGTCTGTCATGTGTTCACAAAAAGTTAGTTTGCAGGTGCAGCAGGCTACCAAGGAGGCAAATCGAATGTTGGCCTTCATTATTAGAGGGATTGAATTTAGGAGCAGGGAGGTTAAGCTGTAACTGTGCAAGATACTGGTGGGGCTGCATCTGGAGCTGCACGTGGTTCTGGCCTTCTTACTTGAGGAAGGATGGACTGACTTTGGAGATGATGCAGAGGAGGTTCACCAGGTTGCTTACAGAGATGAGGATTGTAGCCTATGAGGAGAGATTGAATCGTCTGGGGCTGCACTCAGTGAAATTGAGAAGAATGAGAGGGGATCTTATACAAACATATAAAATTATGAAAGGCATACATAAGATAGAGATAGATAAGTTGTTCCCGTTGGTGAGGAAGACAAGAACTGAGTTCATACCCTCAAGATCCAGGATAGTAGATTTAGGACAGAGATGAGGAGGAACTGCTTTTCCCAGAGGGTGGTGAATGTATGGAATTAGCTTCCCATTGAAGCAGGGGAGGTGACCTCAGTAAATATATTTAAGACAAGGTTAGATATATTTTTACACATTAGGAGAATTAAGGGATATTGGGGGAAAAGGCAGGTAGGTGGAGATGAGCCTATCATCAGATTAGCCATGAGCTCATTCAGCCTCGATGGGGCCGGATGGCTGACTCCTGCTTCTATTTCTTATGTTCTTGTATTACTTCATGGACCTACAAGCCAAATGTTTGCACCAGGATCATTTTGTAATGTAATTTTGTATTTTCAATCTATTTATTAATTAGCATTTTAAGCAAATGATGCTAAAGAACACTCAGTCCTGTTACACAAATCAGTAACCTAGATTGTAAATAGTTGAGGTCTCAGTACTGATTCCTGTGGCATCTCACAAGTTAATTATCACCACTCCCAAAGTGACTTAATAATCCTGACTTTATTTTCTCTTGGTGAGCCAATCTGCAATCCTTGCTAAAATATTACCCAACCTTGATCAGTCTTGTGCAGTAATTTTAATGTTTCATGTAGGATGGTTGATGATCTTACCTACACTATTTACTGATTCATTGAATGGTATACGGAGAGGTAAGCTACACACAATAATACACACCTGCAGCATAGAGGACCTTTGGTAGCTTATGTGTTTAACAGTGGAGTGAAGTACGAAAGTCTGTAGACACCGTGATTGTAGTAAAAACACATTGAAATGCTGTAGGAACTCAGCCGGTCTTTTCAGCGTCCACAGGAGACAAAGATATATTGTTGACATTTTGGGCCTGAGCCCTTCTTCAAGGAACAAGCAGAATAAGCCATAAGCGGAAAATCTTGGAAAGCCTCAGAATTCAAACAATGCGGGAGGAATTTAGACCAAAAAAAGGTGTTAATAAGGGACAAGGTAAAAATCTATCATGTCTGTACAAAAGGAGATAAAATGGAGAGACAGATAAGGAAAGGCAATGGGGAAAGAAGTGGGAGGGAGGGTTTAACAAAAGCCAGAGAAGTCAATATTAATGCCATCCAGTTGGAGGGTGCCTAGTCAGAAAAGTCAGATGGCATTAATACCAACCGACTTTTGTTAATCCTGGCTTTTGTTAAATCTCCACCGCCACCCCTTACTTCTTATCCCATCACCTTTCCCTATCTGTCATTCCATTCCATCTCCTTTCACACAAACAGGATAAATTATTACCTCATCCCTTATTATATCCAATTAACACCTTTTGTTGTCTGGATTCTTCCACCATTGTTTGAATTCTGAGACTTTTGGAGATTTTCCACATCTGTCTTATTCTGCTTGTTCCTTGAAGAAGGGCTCAGGCCTGAAACATCAACAATGTATCTTTGTTTTCTATGGACGCTGAAAAGGCTGGGTGAGTTCCTCCAGCATTTCAGTGCGATTTTATTGTTTAACGTTGGAATTTGTCAGTTCCATCGTTTACCAAAGAGCACTTCTCCTGCTGAACCCGTCTTGTAATCACCAGCATTTAATAAGCCCTCATCCAAAAACACTTTGTTAGTACAATGTGGAGCAGGTAGCCTTTTTTTTGCTTAAATGTCGGAAAAGATACACAGAGCATTAAAATTCTAACTCGCACATGATAGTGCCACCAATCATACAGGAAAATAATCTATCACATTAACAGAGGTATTTCATGAGTGTTTTCCTTATATTACTGGTCTCAAGACAACATTCTTATTATGGCTTTCTTCCACATTGAGCAACTTTGCAACAGAGCTGCTGGTCATTTGATATGATCCCAGGAAGTAGTACGTGTCCCATATGTTGCAGAACTTCTGTACTAAATTTTAACTCTTTGCCAAATGCTGAAATCAGCAAAAGGAAGAAAAGCTTCAAAACCTTGCAGCACATGGAGCAAATTGAATTAATGGTGATTACCAATTAGTTCTGGCAGATTCCATGCCTGAGAAGCCAGGCTGTTGCAATTTTGATTACAGGCAGAACAGGTGGATGAGGGTGGAGTAAGTCTTGGGGAATTGCAGAGTTGTCCAGAGATCTTGGAATCCCCTTATTATAATCTCAGTTTCTTGTGTTATCTCAGAGCAGTTTGTCAATTTTGTAAAGTGACTGTGTAATGGGCCACATTTCAGTGCAAAGAAACTGTTAACTGAATTCAGACCTCAGGCACCCCAGTTTATACACTTAAATGAAAATTTTGTTCAACTGATCTAATCACTACTGCCAGTTTAAGTGATTTAAGAACTTTATTTATTTCACATCTCAAGCAAGCACGCCTCTGTTTAAACAGTCACAGGAAATGATCGGCACTTGTTCGATTTGATTGCCAAATGGGATTTTAGTTTTATCATATTTCTTGGCCGTTCAGTTTACTGCTCTTGATCAGTCCTTTTGCCTGGGTACTGGGGATTGGAAGGAATATCAGTAGAAATGAGAATGATACCCTATAATTTCAGATACTAAGGGTCCTTTATTTATTCAATATTCTAGTAAGTTGTAAAGAACGAAATGTCTTTGGAAAACTTAGGATCCATTCTGGGCTGGCTGTTCTTCTTCAGACATATCTATGTGACAGCATCTTCCACAGAAACTGGGCGAGCTTCCAAGAATACATTGCTGACTCCCAGTCTTTTCAGTGTAATGCCTCCAGTGACCCCATCATTGGGCCTGTACTTTAGGCTAGTAAATATCTTGACTTGCATTAATTACATTCATGGAACATCCTGCTGTGCCATTCACTCAAATATGAATGACCTTGCCCTGCTCTTATTGACCTAGTTTTATGTTCTTGCCAAATAAAAAAAAACTGTTTTGAGATTTGACGAAATTTCAGCATTTCTTAAGAACTTTGGATTTCTCCTTTCCTTTGAGTGAAGTAATTCCTACAGAGATCACCTGAAATGATTTGTATCTAATTTTGGGTGCTTCCCACTCCAGAGAAAGGTTTTGCTCCTATCTACATGATAGAAATTCCAGAACTGTGGGACCTCATCGAGGGCTCAGTAGTGGAGAGCGTCAAGAACTTAAAATTCCGAGGATCTGTCAGCATCTCTGAGGATCTGTCTTGGAGTCTCCACGAAGAAGGCTCGCTGACAGCTAGTCTTTGTGAGATTCAGTATATCATCAAAGACTTTCAAAAACTTCAACAGGTGTACCGTGGAGAGCATTCTGGCTGGTTGAATCACTGTCTAGAGTGGACACGCCAAAATCCTTGAGTCAAGAAAAAAAACTCCAGAGAGTTGTTAACTCGGCACCAGACTTCACTCAACTGAGGACATCTACATGAGATGGTGTCTTAAAAAAGCAGCCTCTATCCTTAAAGATCCCCACCATCCAGGCCATGCCCTCTTAACTCTGCTACCATTGGGGAAAAAGGTACAGGAACCTAAAGAAGAGCACAAGGACAGCTTCTTCCCTGCTACCATCAGATTCCTGAATAATCAATAATCCAAAGACATTGCCTTACTTTTCATGCACTATTTTTTTATATATATTATTGTTGTAAGATGGTTCATAAATCAATTTTGTGACTTGTTCATTCCATAAATTCTGATTCTGAAAGGTTACAAGCCCCAGTGGACACATTGTCTCCGTATGCCCCTGTTTCACCAAACTCTATGCCATTTTGTTCCCTTTGGTCTAGTCTCTTCAAATTCTCTCCATTCCCTGGCCTGTCCCTATAAATTTCCATCCCCCCAGAATGAAGGTCTTCAGGCTCTCTGCTCCTTTCTAAAAAGGAGGCCTAATTAGACCCCCCTCCCCCCCCCTTCTGCTTGGCAGAGCTTGTACTCACCCACAATAACTTATTTGGTTCATCCCATTATCTCCATGTTAAAACTATGTCTGCCTTTTCATTGGCTATGTGGAGCAATTTGCTGTAAGCCTGTGCAGCAAGACTCTGCAACTCTTCCTCCGTTACCCTGATGACTACATTGGTGCTGCCTCCTGCACACATGATGAGCTTGTTAACTTTATCCACTTTGCTGCCAATTTTCACCCTGGCCTCAAATTCATTTGGTTCTTCCCTGTAACTCTTTCCCCTTTCTTGATCTCTATCTTCATTCTGGGAGATAAACTATCTGCAGACATCGTCTATAAACCCACTAACTTCCACAATTACCTTGACTACACTTCTTCCCATCCTGTCTCATGAAAGGATTCTATTCCTTTCTCTCAATTCCTCCACCTCCACTGTGAAGTGCCAGTTGATGAAGTAGACAAAGACGATGTGGTCAAACAATAATCATGGCTTTTATTAGCAGAAACTTATGGTACAATAATGAAAGACAATAGATACATATACAGTTATATCCAAGGGGAGTGTCCTTAACAGTAGAGATAATGCACAGCCAATGTTAGTATAGCAAGACTTGCCAGAGGGGAGACAGGCAGCTTGGCAGACATTCACCACACACTGCATCTACTCCCATGATGTACTCCTTACGAAAACATGGTTTTCCCTCCATTGTCATTAACTCAGCCCTCACCTGCATCCCCTCTACTTCCTGTATTCTACCCAGGCCCCTTCCACCCCCAGTCATAACAAGGACAGGGTTCCCCTTGTCCTCACCGACCAGCCTCTGCATCCAATACATTATCCTCGGCAATTTCCGCCACCTATAAAGGGATCCCACCACCAGACACCTACCCTTCCCTCACCTCTCAGCTTTCCACAGGGATCACTCCCACGAATCCCACTAATCTTTCCCACTAATCACAAGAAGTGATACACTTGCTCTTATACCTTATCATTATTTAGAGCTCCCAACCATTCCTCCAAGTTAATCAACACTTCATTTTGGAGTTATCAACTGCACCCAGTGTTCCCGCTATGTCCTCTTCTACATCTGAGAGTTTGGATGCAGACTGGGAGATTGTTTTGTTCAGTGCCTTCACTCTGTCCAGTGCAACAGCAAGGATCTCCCAGAGGCCAATCATTTTATTTCCACATCACATTGCCACATCATGTACTGCCAAATTAAGGCCACCTGTAAATTGGAGGGACACCACTTTGTATTCTGTCTCAGCAGTCGAGATGGCATTAATATTGATGTCCAATTTCCATTAACCCCCTCTCCTGTATATATCTTTCTCTCTCTCGTCCAACTCCTTACCCCCTTCCTTTCCTTCTCCTATTAGAGAACTAACCTTCTTAGCCCTCTATCTTCTCCACTTTTTTTCTTTTTCTACCATCCCACCTACATCCACATATTACCTCTTACCTGTTAGCCTGAGCTCCTCTACTTTACCTTCTCTTCCCCTCTACCCCAACATTTTATTCCATTTTATTCAGACATCTGTGAGACAGCATTTAGAGTATATAGATATGTTTTTGGGAGATAAATTGAGGAAAGTTTGTTAGAGTAGGTCACATACAAACACTTTAAAACAGATCTTATTTGAAATACTGGAGCTCTGCCCCATGGTAGATATATCAGCTACACAGCTTTTGCAAGAGCTTTTGAAGAGTGCTCGAGACTTCAATAATGGATTGTTGTTTACAAAAGGCAATAGATGAAAGAGCATGTCGGCAGTTGTTATGTCTGGAGGAGAGCTTTCTGTTGTAAGAGGGTCATGTGGTTTTGCAAGCAGAGAGAGTCAAACAGGTTTTCTCTCAGAGAGAGAGAGAGAGAGAGAGAGAGAGAGAGAGATCACTTGACAGTGTTACAGCCAGCAGAAGTAGCTGGGACTGGAACAGGACAAATTGGCAAGCCCATTTGGAAGATGGCCTGGTCAAAGCCCTTGTGGTTCATGCAAGAGGAGAGGACTGACTGTCTAATGTTTCTCTTGGAATAAGAGAAACAAAAAGGAACTCTGTGGTGATCTGAAAGAAAGAGGTTGTTATCTGGAAAACCCTGACGGGGCAAGTTTCATCACCAAGACTCTGAAGTGGCTGATTAAAAAGGAATCAGTTGTGGGTGTCCTGGAACAACAAATCTCTCTGTGAAAACCAACAAGAACCTTCCTGAGCGGTAACCATTTAACTTTCAAGAACCAAAGCCTGTCAAACTTTATAAATGTTAAATTCTGTGCACAGTATAAGAATTGCCTGCAACCCGTGAACTTGGAGGAATGAGAAGTGAAATTAGACTGTGAACCAAAGAACTTTTCTGAACTTACACACATTTCATACACGTGTGCTTAAGTTAGGTTAAGTAGGTCAATAGAGTTAAGTTAAAGTGTGATTCTGTTTTCATGTTTAAAGATAATTAAAAGCAACTTTTGTCTAAGTAACCATTTGTCTTGGTAAATATCTATTGCTGCTGGGTTTTGGGATCCTCTGGGCTCATAACACATCCAACTGCTTTTCCACATTCTCAATGAAGTCCCAAAACATCCATTGCCTTTTACTTGTGGATGCTGCATGACCTGCTGAGTTTCTCCAGCACTTTTCCGTATATACCTATAAGTTGTGTTATCGGGCAGTCGACCTGAACTTTATTTGAATGCCAATGTCTTCTCAAAAAAAAGAGAGCAACCCTATTTAATAGTGAACTAACTTTGTGTCTACTCTGCTACTGGGACCCCTCCTTTCATCTCTGACACATGGGTTGTTCTGTCCCTGCCTCACCTTGGCTTAGGCCCTTCAGGCCTTTATTAAGCAACTTGACTCTTCTGGTGTTCTCCTGGCATGGTAACAGGCCCTTCCGGCCCTCAAGCCCATGGCACCCAAATACCCCAATTATCCTACAACCTTCATATGTTTTGAAGGGTGGGAGGAAACCGTAGCACACAGAGAGCAGACACTGGGAAAATGAAGAAGGCCCAAGCAGACAGTGCCAGATTCAAACCTGGGTCACTGGTGCTGTAATAGCATTTTGCTCACTGCTACTCTAACTGTGTTGCTCATTCTGCTCACATTGGAAGCACATCCCTGGTTGGTAGCACACTATATAACATAACATAACATAACATAACAATTGCAGCACGGAAACAGGCCATTAGGCCCTTCTAGTCCGCACCGAACCAAACACCCCTTTCTAATCCCACCTCCCTGCACAATGCCCATAACCCTCCATCTTCCTCTCATCCATATACCTGTCCAACCTTTTCTTAAATAATACAATTGACTCCGCTGCCACTATTTCTCCCGGAAGATCATTCCACACAGCTACCACTCTCTGAGTAAAGAAGTTCCCCCTCATGTTACCTCTAAACCTCTGCCCCTTAATTCTTAACTCATGTCCTCTTGTTTTAAACTTTCCTCCTCTTAACGGAAATAGTCTATCCACATCCATTCTGTCTATCCCTTTCATAATCTTAAATACTTCTATCAAATCCCCTCTCAACCTTCTACGCTCCAAAGAATAAAGACCGAATCTGTCCAATCTCTCCCCATACTCCAGATGCTTAAACCCAGGCAACATTCTGGTAAACCTTCTCTGCACTCTCTCCACTCTGTTTATATCCTTCCTATAATTAGGCGACCAGAACTGCACACAGAACTCCAAATTAGGCCGCACCAACGTCTTATACAATCTCAACATCACCTCCCAACTCCTATATTCCATGCAATGATTGATAAAGGCCAGCATACTAAAAGCCTTCTTCACCACCCTATTCACGTGAGTTTCTACCTTCAGGGAATGATGTACCGTCACTCCTAAATCTTTCTGCTCTTCTGTATTCCTCAATGCTCTCCCATTTACCACATATGTCCTATTCTGATTCTTCTTACCAAAATGAAGCACCTCACACTTATCAGCATTAAATTCCATCTGCCATTTTTCAGCCCACTTTTCTAAGCAGCCCAAATCCCTCTGCAATCCTTGAAAACCTTCTTCATTATCCACTATTCCACCTATCTTAGTATCGTCTGCATATTTACTAATCCAATTCACCACCCCATCATCTAGATCATTAATGTATATAACGAACAACAATGGGCCCAATACAGATCCTTGAGGCACACCACTGGTCACCGGCCTCCAACCTGACAGACAATTATCCACTACCACTCTCTGGCCTCTCCCTTTCAGCCAATGTTCAATCCATTTGACTATCTCAAAATTTATACCTAAAGACTGCACCTTCCTAACTAACCTTCCATGTGGTACCTTATCGAAGGCCTTACTGAAGTCCATATAGACAACATCCACTGCGCTACCCTCATCCACATTCCTAGTCACCTCTTCAAAAAATTCAATCAGATTGGTCAAACATGACCTTCCTCCCACAAATCCATGTTGAGTGCTCCTGATCAGACCCTGTCTATCCAGATGTTTATAAGTACTATCTCTAAGAATTTTCTCCATTAATTTACCTACCACAGACGTCAAACTTACAGGCCGATAGTTGCCAGGCTTCCTCCTTGAACCCTTTTTAAATAACGGAACCACATGCGCAATGCGCCAATCCTCCGGCACTATCCCCATATCTAATGACATTTGAAAAATTACCGCCAGAGCCTCTGCTATTTCCTCCTTCACTTCTCTCAATGTCCTGGGGAAGATCCCGTCTGGTCCCGGAGACTTACCCACCTTTATATTCTTCAAAAGCCTTAAAACTACACCTTTTGTAATCTCTATATTCCCCATATTTACCCAATTTGCTTTTTTTATCCCACATCTCCCAATATCCTTCTCCTTAGTGAATACCGAAGAAAAGAAACTGTT
Organism: Narcine bancroftii; assembly: GCF_036971445.1. Lineage (NCBI taxonomy): Eukaryota > Metazoa > Chordata > Chondrichthyes > Torpediniformes > Narcinidae > Narcine > Narcine bancroftii. The sequence continues at coordinate 211,810,397 of NC_091471.1, read as the reverse complement.
CAATATCTCCCCCATTTCTCTAGGTTCCACACACAGTTTTCCACTCTGATTTTCTAAGGGACCAATTTTGTCTCTAGCTTTCCTCTTACCATTAACATATTTGTAGAACTCTTTTGGATTAGTTTTCACCCTGCTTGCCATAGTTTTCTCGTACCTTCTTTTAGCTTTCCTAATTCCTCTCTTAAGATTCCTCTTACATTCAATGTATCTTTCAAACATCTCCTTAACTCCATGCTTCTTATATCTAATGTACGCCTCCCTTTTTCTTCGAACCAAGTTTCCAATATTCCTTGAAAACCACGGCTCTCTCAAACCTTTTGCCCCTCCTTTTAACGTAACAGGAACATAAAGCTTTTGCACTCTCAAAATCTGATCTTTAAAAGACTTCCATCTCTCTACTACATCCTGCCCATAAAACAAATTGTCCCAATGCACACCCTGCAAGTCCTTTCGCATCTCCTCAAATCTAGCTTTTCCCCAATCAAAAACCTCAATCCTTGGCCCTGATTTCTCTCTTTCCATAATGACATTGAAGCTGATGGCATTATGATCACTGGACCCGAAGTGCTCGCTAACACTAACCTCCGTCACTTGACCCATCCCATTTGCCAACAGTAGATCTAACACTGTTCCTTCTCTGGTCGGCACCTCTACATATTGTTGTAAAAAACTATCTTGCACACATTTCACAAACTCTAACCCATCCATTCCTTTCACAGAATGTGTTTCCCAATCTATATGTGGAAAATTAAAATCTCCCATAATTACAACCCTGTGCTTATCACAAATATCTACTATCTCCCTACAGATTTGCTCCTCTAGGTCTCGGTCCCCTCCGGGTGGTCTATAATACACCCCTACAAGTGTAACCTCTCCTTTCCTACTCCTCAGTTCCACCCAAATAGCCTCTGTGGATGTGCCCTCTAATCTATCCTTCCTAGGCACCGCTGTAATATTTTCCCTGACAAGCAATGCAACCCCACCTCCTCTTGCCCCTCTGATTCTATCACATCTAAAACAACGAAACCCAGGGATATAGAAGGGATTGGGATTATAACATCACTAACTTTTAAGAATACCCTGTTATTAACATGTAGCTGAACTCCAAAATGCTTTATGATGGACATAAGATGAATTGCAGGAAGAAAACTTCCTCTGGTGTGGAAGATATTGGATAAATGTTTCTGAGTTTTTACGATTGGAGTCATGGAGTTCTATAATGCAGAAACTGGATTTCTGTCTGACAGCATCTCTACAAATTCAAGATAATTCAAAGAAGAACTATATCTATGGCTGATGAATTGAGATACAGAGACCACAGGATAAATTCTTCAAGTTCCATCCTGCCAAGCAACACCAGCATTATCTTTAGTAGAAACTCCAAGCAACAAACACATCATTTTAGAATTGCCAACCCTCCGGGACACTCAAGCCAATGACGTGATGAAACAGTTCTGACAAATGGTGTCGGACCTGAATTAGAATTGTAGACCAGGCCATTCAGCCTAACTCTTCCATGCTGACTAAGTTGGCATTTTGGGCTAATCACATTTACCTTGGTTTGATTCATGTTCTTCTAAACTTGGTTAGTGTAGTGTTTAGTGTGATGCTATTACCGCGCCAGCAATCAGGACCAGGGTTCAAATCCCACACTGTCTGTAAGGAGTTTGAATGTTCTCCCCCTTGTCTGCGTGGGTTTTCCTTGAGGGCTCCAGTTTCATCCCACCATTCAAAAATGTACTGGGAGTTGTATCTTAATTGGATGGCACTGGGACGTAAGAGGAAATGGCCTGTTACTGTGCTATATATATGTCTAAAATGTCTTCCTGTCCATAATTGTTATCTATTTCTCTTTCCACTGTTGTTGCTTGACCTGCTGAGTGATTCTTACCTTTTCAATTTTTATTTCCAATTTCAAGCATAGTCATAGAGCATGGAACCGTGCCCTTCAGTCCATTCAGTCTGTACTGACCATCAACCACCCACTTACACTAATCCTTCGTCAATTCAATTTTCTGTAATTCTCTCCACATTTTCATCTGCTCCCCTCAGATTCTACCACTCATCCACACACATGAGGGCTATTTTACAGTGATCATTTAACAGTGGTAACACAAAGAGTGTGCATACTCTGCACAGACAGCATCTGAAGTCAGGTTTGAATCCAGGTCCCTGGCACTATAAGGCCTTGCCATTATGCTAACAACAAAGGAATTCAGTCTGTCTCACAGCGTCCATAAGAGGTAAAGATATACCTGAGCCCTTCCTCAAGGCCTGAATCATCTTTACCTTCCATGGACGCTGCGAGAGCTGCTGAGTTCCTTCAGCATATCTGTGTTTTTACTACAATCACAGCATCTGTAGACTTCAGCCATAATGCTGCATATTTGCAGTTTTTGATTAAACTTTCATGGACATTTCTGGACATCAAGACCAATAATGGATAATCTTTGTTTTCTCTTACACATTCTTGTACGTAAGAAGATGGCAATGTAGTGATGAAAACCCAGGACTTGCACGCACCGAGAGCTGGGAATCATGTATTCACCTTTTGATCTTATACCCCTTGTATTGGCCCTTGGAGAAGCCATCCATTGTGTGCAAATTTTTGACTCTGTAGCAGAAAAGGATACATTTGCAATCAAGGGAGAGTACTGAAGGTTCAATTGACTGGTTGAATCTACCAGAAGAGGAGAGATTGAATAGGATTCGCCATTCTACAGTAATGATTGAAACAGTCAAACTTTGAAGATTTGTAGATACAAAGAGGATGTTTCTTTACTTTTTGGGAGAGTGTTGACATTCTGGATTACATTCTTAAGATAAGTAGAAGGCCATTTTAGAATGAAATGAGAAGAAACTGCTTTACTAAATGTGTTAAATCTTTGGCAATTTTCACCCTGCAGTTTAGTCACTGATTTCATTCAGAACAGAAACGAATGCACTTCTGGGTACCAGATGAAACAGATGTTAAGGAGATAGGACTGACCATTGTCTGTAGAATAGTTGAACAGTTGTAACCGGCCAAATGGTCTAACTCACCCCTTTCTTGGGTTCTTTTGAACTTGCTTTCAGACTGTCCTATATATTTTTACATGGCAGAAGTAAATTCTGATTAGATCTGCAATGTCTAAATGTAAATTAATGTACTTCCCTGATCTGATTGACTGGGTATTTTGCAAGAGTTGAGGACACCCATGTGAAATGGTCCCACTGGGTTCTGATATGGTTTCTTGGTGTCACTGTAGAAGAGCAAGAATAAGTTCCCTGTCACTCAGATAAAGCCTACTAGAAGCAGTCAGGTCCAGAACAGAAATAGCCTTGAAGGAATGATTTTGCTTTGATTGGTCTTGGCAACATGATTTGGGCTTCCCTTTTCCTTTGACGCCCCATTCCATGTTCAGGATTTCCAGCCCTGCTTGTGGGCAGCTCTTCGGGTTTGAAGAAGGGACACCATGCCAGATGTCTGCGTCCACAAATTTGATTGCTCCCTCACAGGCGGCAGGGTGAGCAAAGCACTTACCTCCTCGGCTGGCTCACTCTGATCCAGCCTGCTTCCTACCAATAAAGATGGGGTCCTCTTAAGACATACACCACAGTAACAAGCCCTTTCTGCCCAGGAGCCCGTGCCGACCAATTACACCCAATTGACCTAGAGTTCCTGTACGTTTGGTACTTGAGCATCTTTGCGTATCTTTGATGTCCTTGCACTATCAGTTGTTGCAGGATAAGATCCAAAAATCTTGCCCCTGCTCCTGGTGAACAATTGAAGAAGGTTGAGTGTAAGGATGAGGGGAAACAGAAGACTGTCCCCATTTATGGGGACCCTCCTGCCCCCCACTCTATTTTATAATGCCACCCCGCTGATTACTGAGATGCTCTGATGGCTTACATTGTGCTCAATACTGATCTTCCTAATTCCCTGCACTTTGACCTTCTGGTTTCACTTGAACTGTTGTGGCCTGACATGTTTGATGCCAAGGAGTGTCTGATCTGACAGAAGCCAGGGGGTTACTAGAGCTAGAGAGGACAAAGGCGTAAGATTTTCCATTGCTAAACATGTTTAAGACTCTCCACACAACTTGCTTGTCATTGGAGAATCACTGCTGCAAAATCTGCCAGCCACGTGGTATTGATAGCAGGAGAGCCAGATTAAACTCATTTCTGCTATTTTAGTTAAGAAAACAACATAAATAATAGACTAGGACTTTAAAAGCAGTCAAGCCAGGTATTCAGGTTGGGCACCCTCTGACTGCTTTCGTGCTTTTGAAAAAAATTCCAGCATATAGCCCAACCTGATTTGACAGTACTTTTGAATTGAAGAACTGTCAATGACTGCACTGGTATCTTGCTCACCTCTGCCCCACAGAGTGTTGATCCTTCACAGCTTTCTTGGTTCTCCACTCTGAACACTTACTTTTAAAGGGACATCAGTCAGACTGCTGTGGCAGATAACCAACGCAAACTCCTTCCTCTCTGCTGCTGCTGTACTGGGAACGGGGGTGCCAGCATTTTGGCAATACCCTCTACTGGGGTTTTTCCACATAACACATTTCTTGTGGAGGTTGATACTGAATGCTTGGGGTAAGTGGTGAGGCAACGTAATGCTAAGATGTAGACCTTGCAAATGCACCCTGGCTAACCCAGCAAGTGTGAGCATTGTTGAGGACTGGCAGCGGCTGGTCCATGTGCTGACAGACTGCCTGGAACCTCTGGTCTCCCTCTTCACCTTGTGTTGGCCAGGATGTAGCCTTCACTCTCATATCCTATCACTGAACAGCTGTACCATTTGGTTTTCCTGTCCAACCCTGGCCCTCCTTATTGTGAGCCATGGGGAGATTCACTGCTGGATTTGTATCAAGTTCCTAAATCAGCAGGGGCGAATGACTCATCTCTCTATATAATACTACGATGACCCCTTCTACTGACGATTTGACCAGTGTTCTTGATGGTGGTAACGTATTTTGAGTGGTAAGTGAGATCCCAGTGTAGTGAGGATGTAGCAGAAACTGAGGACTGTGTTGTCATGACAATTTTTAAGTGTGAGAGTTTATTGAATGTAAATGCATTATAGATGTGTGTGCCATAGATCAATGTTTTCTTTAATATTTGAAATGCTTCTAACCTTTGAACTATTTTAAGCTGGAACAATTGCAGCCCAAACACAGCAGTAAATTTTATGAAGCTTGCAACATCTAGACTTCATTGGATGTGTGTCTGTCTGTGTCTGCAGTGGTTCTGTGTAACCAAACTAGCCATGCATTCTGTGTGCCACACAATGGGACAGTAAGATGACATGTTTTGATTGATCATTTATATGATTTTTGGAGTTATTTTACCGAATCGATGTTACAAAAGGATTGACCCTGAATTGCATTTGTTTATAACTTTCCTTCAGTTATTTATTTTAATTTTATTTTCCCAGTATGTGCAGCATTTTTTAAGGATATTTGTTTTTTAAGAAAAGCAGGAACAGATGCATCATCATCCTCCGTATCCAATGACCAGTTCAGTTACATTTGGGCAGCTGAAACAGATGGTCAGATAAGATTTGGGGTGTGTTGGGTGGGAAGGAGGATTTGGAGAGTCGCTGAGCCAAGGATTGCGAACATTGATTTAATAGAAAGGGTAGCAGTCTGAAACCTTCACCCACCCCCACAGTGGAGCCTAATCCCAGAAACAGTGTCATTGCCAGCTGGGACACATGACCTACTGTCTGCTTCTAGTGTAGAACTCTCGAGTACAATCTATGTCCGTGAGAAGTGTCCTGCTTCAGGCTGCTTATAAACTGAGGTAGCAATTGTGGAAGGAATTTTAACTTGCATTGATCATTTTGAAAATTAGCAAGATTTATGTGCATCCATCTCCAAATCAATATTAAATGCTATTTGTTTTAAAAAAAGTATCAGATTCAATATAAAGATTCTCCTTTTAATATAAAAACTGTTCTAAGCTCTTGAATCATTCACTGGCTAAGGACACGAATCCATCCCGTGGCCTGGATGCAAATTTTATCCCAGATTTTGTTGATTCTTTCCTTCATATCCCCCCACCCCCCAGCACTTCCTCCAACTGGAGCAAAAGGAAACATGACATCTGGGAAATGACAGGGGAAAAGCATCTGTCATTTTCACTAATTTTACTCAAATTATAACATTTGGAGGTTTCTTTTGTGTTAAATGTCAACATTATTTACATCTTTACAGCATTCTTTTCACTGCCAATTCACATCCTTTGCTTTCCTGGAAAGTTATTTCAGATTATTGAGTCTTTGCCGATATTTATCTTCACTTGAACCAATGAGTCCCTTTCTCTCCCTCCTGAATTTTCATATTCATCTCTTTCAAGGGACCATCTATTCCTCGCTTAAAATAATTTACAGACTATGCTATGTGGGAGAGGATTCTACATTCCAATCAAATCTGTCTAAATATATTCTTAATATTTACATTTGTGAATAGTTTCAAAATTCTGTGCAACTGTGTTATGGCCATTGGAAAGACTCCATCGCTCTTGACCCTGTTGTCAGTCTGGAAGATGTCTCTGTGCAGTCTCTATTCACTTTTTTTACAGCTCCAATATTTTATCCTTATTTATTTATTATTTTTAATTGATTTTTCTCTTTTTTGCTGGTTATGTGAGGCTGCCAGATGCTTGAATTCCGGATCCCAGGGGTTTTACTGTATAATATTGACATCTATTTGTCGCTGATAAAGTTCTCCAGATATGGCCTGTTTTTAAGCAAAAAGGATAATTTCAGCCTTGCCAATTTCCACTTATTCAATCTACTTCATTTAAAAAAAAATATTAGGTGCAATCATTGGGCACCTGCAAATTACTTGTTCCAAGTTCCAGATTCAGTCGAGTTTCTATTTGACTCGACTGACTTCCTGGGTGATTGTCATGTGGGAAGTTTAACCCTCCAGGATTGGGAAGCTTAAAGAGAAGATTAACTTGAGCAAGAAAGAGAGATTAACTTAGGGAGAAAATCAGAACACTGGCTCCTGCAACTTTGCCTGTGGCTCCCACTGATTTAACCAGATTGTTGGAGTATGGCTATTAAGTCTATGAATACATTCTAACCACCTCTCTGTAATTATCATAATGGTAAAAAAACCTCACAAAGATAAGCGTATACAGAGCCGTTGTCATACCCACACTCCTGTTCGGCTCCGAATCATGGGTCCTCTACCGGCACCACCTACGGCTCCTAGAACGCTTCCACCAGCGTTGTCTCCGCTCCATCCTCAATATCCATTGGAGCGCTTACATCCCTAACGTCGAAGTACTCGAGATGGCAGAGGTCGACAGCATCGAGTCCACGCTGCTGAAGATCCAGCTGCGCTGGATGGGTCACGTCTCCAGAATGGAGGACCATCGCCTTCCCAAGATCGTGTTATATGGCGAGCTCTCCACTGGCCACCGTGACAGAGGTGCACCAAAGAAAAGGTACAAGGATTGCCTAAAGAAATCTCTTGGTGCCTGCCACATTAACCACCGCCAGTGGGCTGATAACGCCTCAAACCGTGCATCTTGGCGCCTCACAGTTTGGCGGGCAGCAACCTCCTTTGAAGAAGACCGCAGAGCCCACCTCACTGACAAAAGGCAAAGGAGGAAAAACCCAACACCCAACCCCAACCAACCAATTTTCCCCTGCAACCGCTGCAATCGTGTCTGCCTGTCCCGCATCGGACTTGTGAGCCACAAATGAGCCTGCAGCTGACGTGGACTTTTTACCCCCTCCATAAATCTTCGTCCGCGAAGCCAAGCCAAAGAAAAAGAAGAAAGAGGCTTCATAACCTCAGCATTTAGTTGTGCCTTGAGAACTTGGAGCACAAGCTGCAGTCCCAACCCTAAGTTCATTAATCCATTTCTGCCATTTGATTGCAGTAAATTCTGAGCTACCCACCAGTAACTTTGCACCTCCTCACTTATCAAGGATCTATCTACCTTTGGCTTAAAAATACACATTTGTTGGGGGGAAGAAACCAGTCACAAGATGGTGGATGCTGTAGGGGCGGACATGGACTTTCGACGCTCCTCTGCACGTCCTACTCCCAGCTCTTCCACCTGAAGGCCCTGTGCAGGTTTAAATTGCCCTTTGGAATGGATCCAAGTTGGCGGAACCCACGTTTCGGCAACAGACCAGACCCCAGACCTCAGGCTTTGAGGACTCAGTGAATAAATACAAAGCGCTAGAATGGGAGAACACTCCCTCCCCCCCAGTCCCCAAGAAGGAGACGCCTTGGCCAGGTCCCAGCAGGGTGGGAAACCACAGGATCTAGGTCAGGGCTCTGTGGCCAAGGCTCTCGCACCAGGCTGCTGGAGACCAGCTTCTGGGAATCAGGTATGGGTCCAGGAGTGGCGAAGGTTTTAATGGGAAATAGAGCTCCCAAGGTCCTCAGGAGCCAACGGCTTCCTCGTGCTTCAGAACCAGGGATTGAGGTGTGACCAGAGTTCATTGTGGACAGGCCTGAAATCCCAGCGACCACAGAAGTTGTGGAAGGTGCAGGCAATGGCGTTTTTGGAAACAGCAGGATCCACCACCACAGGCTCTGAAAGGCTTTCTTTTGATTTTCTTTTTTGATAGTGGTGCTGTATACATGCCACTTCTTTGTGTCCTTTACAGGGCAAACAAAGGAAAGGATGTTGTCCGTTTTGTACACATGTTAATAAATAGAATCTTGAGGATTCCAAAGACTCCCGAACCTTCCTGACGAAAGGATTTCTCCATTAAATGGGCAATTTCATATCCTTCAAGTTAATCTGGAAATAACTGCCACACAACCTGGCTCACAAATTGGAAAAAAGAAAAAGGAATTGGTGAACCCACTAGGTTTTCATTACTGGTTGAGGAACAGCAACTTTTCTCACTCAACTGCATTCATCCACATCTATTGTTATCGCCCTTTCTCTCTCTGATCTCTTGCCAATTTCATGAACTTTAGTGAAATAAGAACCAATGAAATGCTATTCAATCCCGCGGTTGGGCCAGAGATTCCCTTTCTATAATTTTCAGATACATGCCCCTCTGGGTAATCTCAATTTCAGACAACAGCTTTTCAGAATCAGAATTTATTGTCATAAACAAGTCACGAACTTCGATATTTTGCGGCAGCATCACCGTGCAAACCTTCTTTAAAAAATAATATAAAAAATAAAAATAATAGTGCATGAAAAGGAAGGCAGTGTCTTTGGTTCATTTATCATTCAGGAATCTGATGGCAGTGGGGAAGAAGTTGTCCTTATGCCACTGAGTGCTCATCTTTAGGCTCCTGTACCTTTTCCCCAATGGTAGCAGAGTGAAGAGGGTGTGGCCTGGGTGGTGGGAGTCTTTGAGGATAGAGACTGCTTTTTGAAGACACCGCCTCTTGTAGATGTCCTCAATGGAGTGAAGTCTGGTGCCTATGATGTCACAGGCTGAGTTAACAACCTTCTGGAGTTTTTCCTCATCCCTGATATTTGACGACTCCACCCTAGACAGGGATGCAACCAGCCAGAATGCTCTCCAGGTACACCTGTAGAAATTTGTGCGAGTCTTTGGTGACGTACCAAATCTCCTCAAGCACTTCACAAAGTATAGTCACTGGCAAGCCTTTTTCATGATTGCATCTACATGGAGCTTGGAGATACTGACATCCAGGAATTTGAAGTTCTTGACCCTGTCCACTACTGAATCCTTAATGAGGACTGGGCCATTCCCCTGACTCCCTCCTGAAGTCCACAATCATCTCCTTCGTTTTGCAAATGTTCAGCATAAGGTCATTGTTGTGACACCACTCAAAGAGCTGATCTATCTTCCTTCTGTACTGTTTGTGATTCTGCCGACAATTGAGGTGTCATCGGCAAACTTGTAGAGAGCATTGGAATTGTGCCTGGCCACACAGACACAGATGTATAATGAGAAGAGCAGTGGGCTAAGCAAGCATCCTTGGGGAGCGCCTGTGTTGATAATCAGTGAGGAGAAGTTGTTTCCAATTCGTACTGACTGTGGACTTCCAATGAGAAAGTCAAGGATCCAGTTGCGGTGGGGGGGGGGGGGGGGGGAGGGGTACAGAGGCTTAGAGATTGTAGCTTCTTGACCAGCACTGAGGGAATAATGGTACTGAAGTCCGAGCTGTAGTCAATGAATTCTAGAGTGGAATGGAGAGGCGGCAATATTGCATCTGCTGAGGAGCGATTGTGACGATAGGTAAATTGCAGTGGGTCAGAATCTTTGTTTAAGGATGTGTTAATTCTGGGGCCATGACCAGCCTCTCGAAGCATTTCATCACAGTAGAAGTTGGTTCTACTGGGTGATAGTTGTTGAGGTGCCTCACTTCTCTGCTTGGGCACTGGGATGGTTGATGCCATTTTAAAGCAGGTGGGAAACTCTGACTGCAGCAGAGGTCCCACTAGAGGTCAATGAGTTTTTGTTCACCATGTATTATTACCAAGAATTGTGGCCCTGATAGTAATTATGGTTTAAACATTAAAATTTAGAACAATATTGCCACAGGAAAGGACCCTTTGGGCTCTCATGTATGGACTGAAAGTTAAAACAAAGCAGCCATCCCTGCCCTTGCAATAGCCAAATCTCTGTATAGCCCGAACACAATACTTCCATGTACTGATCTATCCAAAATGGCAGTGCTGCCAGAGATGGTGTAACGCAGTGCTGACGCTGGTGCAGACCTGTGGGGAGTGGAGACACCGTGCTCCCGCAGGATCAAACCACCCAGTCTGACTGCTGTCAGCTCCACACAGGCTTTGAACAGACTGCTAAAGGAGCCTACGATGGTTTTATTTAAAATACCATGACCGCGGGGTCTGTGTCCGAGTTGGCAGCATATAGGATCGGCAACAGCCACGAGGGCTTGCAGACTCCAGGGAAGCAGAGAACTGGCACAGGTCGCTGGTAATGGGAGACTGTCCCACATCTGAGAAGGAGAAGCAGAGGAGAAGACCCATGGGACAGTGACCATGACAGCGGACCAGCCAGGGATTCTGTGGATGAAGGACCCATACAAGTGGCTGGCAGCTGGTGACTTGAGGTGAGGAACACACACAGGCTGTGGGCTGCTGGAGACTGCAGTCAAGGGACTTGAACTAGGCTGCAGACTGCTAGACACTGGCTGAAGAGGAACCGAGTATCGGAAATGGGATGCAAGATGGTGTTGAGGGCACTGAAGGGTTCCTGATCGTATCGGAGGTTTGGATCTAGAGCACAGTTTGCACTGAAGGCGAATCCATGGACACTCAGTGTCTCTGTGGGAACACTTTTGCTTCTCTTTCTCTAACTGCAAGAGGTGCTCAGGCAATTTCTGCTGTGCAAATCTGTCTGCCTTCCAGCAGACAAAAGGCAATTTTTGTAACATGACACTATTCTTATGATGTCAAATATATTGAATCTTGAAGTAAAACACATGTCAACCCATTCAACTGACTGCCTTTATCTCCTGTCCACTACCTCAGTCTCATCAGAATACGTCTACCTCTCCACTAATTGCTTCATCATCTGACCTAACACTTTGTTTCGCATCCTCCTGCCTATCTGATTAAACCCTCGCCAAATATTTCTAACAAATCTGCCCACAAAGTTCCTCTCAGGGTCAGGTGCAATCCATCCCGATGTATAGGTCAGGCCTTTCTCAAAACATATCCCAATGATCCACAAATTTGTACACCTGCCCCAACTCTTCAGCCACATATTCCTCAGCCACATCTTCCTATTCTTATCCTCACTTGCATATGGCACAGGCAGCAATACAGGTCCTGATTTTAGGTCCTTCCTAACTCCCTGTAATCCCTGCTCAGGACGTCATCCCTTTTCCCATTTTACCAATTTTACCATTTTACCAATGTGTGCCACACATCTTCTGGCTGCTTTCCCTCCATCTCAAGAATGCCGGAGATTCAGACATTTCTGACTTGCACCTGGGAGGCCATATACCATCCAAGAGTCCTGACGTCCCTAGAATAGGGTACCCAGATGTCCGGTTTTAGGCCAGACAGTCTGGCTTTTGAGCCCTCTGTCTGGCGCCGTCTCGAGCTGGATATTAATTTGTTCTCTATTTGGGGATGTAGGTAGAAAAAGCACTTGCCCCTTAAATGTGGTGGGCACAGCCACGTTTCTTTTCACGCACGTGCACAATGAGGGAGAAGTGTGATGGCAGCACCCCCCCCACCCCCGAGAGTGTTTCGGACACTGACCCGCCCGCGTCACTAGTGTGCATCAAGTGTCACTAGCATCTAGCTTGATGCACGTTAGTGACTCTCCATGCAATAAAAGTAGAAATTTTGTCTGTTACATCAGAGGATGTAAACATTTGTTTGGCAGGTAGGTACCAGCACCCCATTCCGCCCCCCCCCCCCTACCCCACTCCATCCCTGCTGAGTGACCTCACGAGTTTACTTCAGATTCCTGGAAGTGATGAACAAGTACATGGCATTTGACTTCATTAATCAGGGCACTGAATACAAGAGTTGAAACCTCCTTTAATTTATAAAGTGTTGGTTAGATCACACAGAGTGCTGTGTGTGGTTCTGGTTGCCATGTAATTAGGAAGAATGTGATTAAAAATGTAAAGGTGCAGAAAAGATTCACAAGGATGTTGCTGGGGAGCTTCAGTTGCAAGGAGTGACTGGACTGGTTGGGACTTTTTTTCCTGGAGACTCCACACCAGGCAGTGATGCAACTAACCAGAATGCTCTCCACGGTACACCTGTAGAAGTTTACAAGAGTCTTCGGTGATGTACTGATGTACTGAATCTCCTCAAACACCTCAAAGTCTAGCTGCTGGCAAGCCTTCTTCGTGATTGCATCAACTTGGAGGCTCTAGGACAGATCTTTGAAGATGTTGACACCCAAGAATTTGAAGTTCTTGACTCTCTCCATTGCTGAGCCCTTGATAAGAACTGGTTCATGTTCTGATTTCCTCCTGAAATCCACAATCATCTCCTTGGTTTTGCTAACGTTGAGTGCAAGGTTGTTGTTGTGACACCATTCAATGAGCTGATCTATCTCCCTCCTGTACACTTCCTCATTGCCGTTTGCGATTCTGCTGACAACCATGGTGTCATTGGCAAATTTGTAGATCTCATTGGAATTGTGTCTGGTCACACAGTCATGGATGTAGAGTGAGTAGAGCAGTGGGCTAAGTACATATCTTTGAGGTATGCCTGTGTTGATCATGGTCTTCCAATGAGGGAGTCAAGGATCCAGTTGCAGAGGGGGGTGCAAGGGCCCAGGGTTTGGAGTTTGTTGACCAGCACTGAGGGAATAATGATGTTGAAGGCTGATCGGTAGTCGATGAAGTGCTGTTTTCTAGGTCATCCAAACCCAAGTGGTGAACCAGTGATATGTCAGCTGTGGAGCGATTGTGATGGTAGGTGACTTGCAGTGGGTCCAGTCATTTACTTTGGTACATGTTAATTCTGGCCATGGCCAACCTCTCAAAGAATTTTATTACAGTACAGGTACATGATCCTTTATCCGGACACCTAAAATCCAGAGCTCCAAAATCCGGCAAGTGGGGACCGGCGTTTGGGGGAGGCGGCCGAGGAACGGGCGGTCAGGGGAGGCAGCTGAGTGACGGGTGGTCGGGGGAGGCGTCTGTGCGTCCGAGGGACGGGCAGTCGGGGCAGGCGGCCGAGGAACCAGCGGTCAGGGCAGGCGGCTGAGGGACCAGCGGTTGGGGGAGGCAGCTGAGGGATGAGTGGTCGGGGGAGGCATCCAGGCAGCCGAGGGACTGGCAGTCGGGGGAGACAGCCGTTTGCTGGGCGACTGGAAGGGGGTGGATAGGCAGCACAATTCAGGTGGGCTTTCCGAAATCCAGAAAAATCCAAAATTCAGAACACACTGTCCCCCAAGGGTTCCGGATAAAAGATCCTGTAGAAGTCAGTGCTACTGGGCGATAGTTATTGAGGCAGCTCACTCCAGTCTTCATGGGCACTGGGATGATTGATGCCCTTTTGAAACAGGTGGGAACCTCTAACTGCAGCAATGAGAGATGGAAAATGTTTGTGAACACTCCGGCTCGTTGGTTGATGCAGGCTTTGATGATCCTAATCATTATATTCTGGTTTTCTCCTTATGATGGAATCTCTCTTGGTTCCTGCTGCTTCACTGGCTGATCCACGCACTCCATGAATACTTGTCGAATTTCCTTCTGGCGGAAGAGCAGTTATAAAGTATTTCTCTCAGCGTCAGGTTTCCTCCTCCCTGAAGTTTTAGCAGAATGTTATGAGAACTTCAGAATTTTTAGAAGGCTGCTAATATAAATAAGAAAATATTAATGAAGAAGGAGCTGAATTTTGTGACTTTGTCCTATTTTCCTCTCTATTTGTTTTTGCAAATATTCTCTCACAGTTTTTATTCCTTTCTGAGGCATGTAACTTGCGCTGGGTGGGAGGAACTAGTCACTTGTGAGTAAACCTGCTGAACTGCATTCTTCACAGTTTGGACTTGATAAGGAGTGACAGGTTATTTGATGCCAATCCTGCTGAACATCCTCTCTCTATCCTGTCCTCATTCGCTCTTCGTCCATTTCCACTATGGACCAGGCAAAAGATTTGGATATTTTGCCACGATTTCGCCCCAGAGGAAATCATAACATTTAGTTCACACTATGGGCTGATCACCAGCCACAGCTGCACATAGATTAAATCATACATGTGCAGGCTAAATTGTGTTGAGTTACTGGAACAGTTGCACCTAGTCAGCCATAGATTAATGGTCTTTTTTTTTCCATGTATATTAATACTGTATGAAGTAAGTTACAAAAGGAAGACATTAAAACCTGTTAATACTGTAGCAGACTTCAACAAGGATTTGATCTGAAGGTTGCACCTGGCAATTGGAGTCAGGTGACTCAGGCAGCCGGAGTTGAAAGGCTCAGATCAGCAGGAAGCTGATTGGGCAGCAGAGATCAAGTGATCTTGTGACACAGGGAGATGGTACTATTGACTGGAGTTCCACATAGTACATGTAGCAGTGAGGAGGAAATTTACAGCTAATTCATTTTTTTTTCTACATTGGCGACCCTGATGTGATCTGCTGTTTGATGTACGTTGACTGTTCTACTTCATTCTACCATGTACACAGTATGTATCTATTTTCGTCTATAGATAATGTAGAGACAGAGGAGGCAAGTCAGTCGACCACCACTGCAGCTCATTGTGGCGGTCAGTTTGAAGCCTCCTCTGTTTTGCCCCACTGACCCAGCGTTATGGAGGCACAATTTTGCATATGTTATTCAACCGGAGGTGGCACAAGAAGTACCCGACTTCTTAATTTCTCCGCCAGTCAAAGACCTTTATAACAAGCTTAAAGTCGAGTTGATCAGGTGCACTAGCGCTTCAGAACAACAACATTTACACCGCCCCCTTATCTCGGAGAGCCGGAGGATAAGAAGCTGTTGCAGTTTCTTCGGTGAGTGTATCTGCTGTTAAAGGAGACAGCAAGTTGGAGGACAACATCCCAAAGCAGTTTTTTTTTACTGCGCTTGCCTGATCATGTTCATCTGATCCTGGCGTCCACATCAAAGGCTGTACATATCAACAAACTTGCTAAGATCACTGAGAGGTGGCAATGCCAGGCAGGTCTGTGCAAACAATCAGTGCACCTGAACCTTCTTCCATACAGCAATCGGAAATGATGGAACTGCAGCATACTGCTGATCAATTCACACACGAAGTCCAGGAGCTCACCTGCTACATCACCGTGGATAGGGGCCGCAGTGACAGCCCAAAAGGGCAACATTGTTCATGTCAGGGGAGGAGCCACAGCTGTGCACCATTGCAAGCTGGCACCGAATGCTGGTATCACTGGAAATTCAGCGACAAGGCTCAACATTGTACGCTGCCCTACTCTGAGCTAAACACCAGGGAAACACCCAAGCCAGGGATTGGGGTGACGAGTCTTCCTGGTTTGGAGCTGCACAGTCATCTGCTATTTCACATTACAGAAAAACACCAGGGCATTTATTTTCTAGTGGACACCAGAGTGGAAGTTAGCGTTCTCCCTCCATTGACATCTGATATCTGTGGATCTTCCACTACCATTCAACTTCTAGCTGTCAATAAATTGCCCATTTCAACATATGGAGAAAGATCACTCACACTTTTATCATTACTGATGTACCCACACCCATCATCGGAGCTGATTTCTTACACATGGCTGGTGGATGTCAAACACCACAAACTTATTGACTCCACTACCAGCTTCACAATTCAGGGGATCATCAGTGATACAACAACTTGTCAGTCAGTCCGTTATGACCACAACGTTGACAACACGTTTTGACGCCCTTCTTTGAAAGTATCTGGAAATTACTCTCCCAATTTACACGGATACTGAAGTCAAAGATTCTGTCACCACCATATACAAACACGTGGACCACCCATTTCGGCACGGCCTCTGCAACTCACCCTCCCATTCGTTGGCAGATTGCCAAGACTGAATTTGATCATATGTTGGAACTGGGAATCTGTGGTGAATCTATGCTGAGCTGTCAGTCTTCCATTTGCCTAGCCCTGCTTTACTGACATTGGCCGTGTATTATCTCTACCATTAAAGACACTCCCCTTGGGTATAATTATGTATGCACCCATTGTCTTTCATTATTGTACCATTAGTTTCTGCTTATAAAAGCCATAATTATTGACTGACGACACCACCTTTGTCTACTTTTTTAACTGGCACTTCAGAATCATTCAACAGTCTGACAGCAACTGGTCGTCTCCCCTTCACATCGTTCCCAAGAAGAAACTGGGAGATTGGCACCCTTGTGAAGACTACCGTGCCCTGAATGCCTGTACCTTGCCTGATCAGTACCCCATCTTGCATCTCTAGGATTTTTCGTCATCTCTTAGTGGTTGTTGCATTTTCTCCAAGATCGATTTGATTCGGGTATTCCATCAAATCTCAGTGGAGGCTGTTGACATACACAGGACAGCCATCATGACTCCCTTTGGACTTTTCAAGTGGGTACGTACGCCGTGTGATTTATGAAACATGGCACAGACATTTCAGAGGCTGATGGAAGATGTGGTTCATGGTTTTTCGTTTGTCTGTGTTTACCAAGATGACCTGCTAGTAGCCAGCTCTACAGACGACGAACACGAGATTCTTCTCCATCTCCTGTTTGAGCATTTGTGTGACTATGGCAGAGTTGTCAACCCAGCTAACTGTCAGTTTGGAGTACCGCTACTCACCTTACTGGCCCTTATGATTGATGAAGATGGAATTCATCCTCATGATGACAAGGTGAAGGTCATCTGTGATTATTTTTTTCTATTCCTTCATCATTCACAAAGCTGAGGGAGTTTCTTGGTCTGATCAATTTTTATAAACTGTTCATCCCGCACTGTGCTGACATACTCCAACCACCCACAGACTTGCTGAAGAACAGAACTAAGTAAAATCAGTCCATCGCTTTCAACGAGGCAGAGTTTTCAGTCTTCCATTGTGCTAAGAGTGACCTGGCTAATGAGACTACTCTGGTTTATCCTCGACACGACGTTCCATTATGTCTCATTGTCAATGCGTCGGATGTCGGAGTAGGTGGAGCCATTCAACAGCACATTTGGCAACCGCTTGCCTTTTTCTCCAAGCAACTCCAACCTGGTGAGACCAAGTATAGCATATTTGGTCGTGAACTGTTAACCGTTAATCTTGCCATCAAACATTTTCGCCATCTACTTGAGGGCTGCACATTCACCATCTACACCGATCAAAAGCCTCTGACGTACACTCTTTGTTCCAAGCCAGACAGGTACTCCCCAGATGAAGTCTGTCACTTGGATTACATATCACAGTTCACCTCCGATATTCAACATGTCAAATGGAAGGAAAACACAGTAGCAGATACACGGTCACACCTGCATGTAGATGCATTGTATACCTCCTCTATCATTGATTTTCAGCAACTCGCCTGTGACCAGGAGGACAACGATGACTGGGCTATAGTTCAATCTTGCTCTCATTCAAGCGTGTACCCTTTCCAGCAAGTAATGGACATATCTAGTGCGAAGTATCTACTGGACACAAATGACCCTATGTTCCCAAGAAATATTGGTGGTCTATTTTCAATGCTCTCCACAGTATGTTGCATCCTGGTATAAGGTCTACACAAAAGCTGATCTTGCTTTGTATGGCCTAACATGAATAAGAATGTCAAGCAGTGGCTAATGAGCTGCATCACCTGTTAGAAAGCCATAGTTCACCATCATACACTACCCAGATGCCAGATTTTAACATATACACATTGATCTGGTAGGTTCTCTCCCTCCGTCGAACTTGTACAGTTATCTTCTCAACTATATAAACCGTTTTAGCAGGTGGGCTAATGCTATACCTATTCATGATATGACAGCTGAGAAAGTAGCCAGAGTTTTGGTTCACCATCGGGTAAAACGTTATGGCACACCGTCTATGATCATGACAGAAAGGGGATGACAGTTTGAATCCCAACTCTTTCATGAGCTGACCAATCCACTTGGTAGTGCACATACCCGCACAACAGCCTATCATCCAGCAGCTTAATGGCGTTGTTGAACCCTTTCATCGTCAACTCAAATCAGCATTGAAAGCCCAGCAGAACCAAAACTAGTGGTACGAGTACTTTTCAATTGTACTATTGGGCATCCGTATGATGGTAAAAGGCCTAGGCTGCACACCAGCTGGACAAGTGGGTATAGGACTACACTAACAGTACCTGGACCGATAGTCGTACCTGATTGACCTACATCGATATTAGACACAATCAATTATGTTCATTGACTACATCAGTACATGAAAAATACCACTCCTTCCAAGACGTGTACACAAAATGTTGTTTAATATGTACCAGCTGAGCTCAGTTTGTGTTTTTATGTACTTGTCAGATGTGACACAGTACATCAACCATCCACACACCAATTATTGGACCATATCAGGTGATAAGCAAGTCTCCTAAGTATTTCATTCTCAATATACAAGGCAAGAGGGAGTCTGTTAACATTGACCATCTTAAAGTTACTACATCAATGGCCAGGAATGAACCGGTTGTGCCAGTGAACAGAAATACAACTAGTACTACTTCTGACAGGGATAATGCATTGCCACTTGTAAAAACAACATGCTCCTTATGCACAATATTTCAACACCTGAAGGGACTCTTGATATTATACATCTGTAATGCTACCATTTTTCTCATTACCGATTGCTTGCACCCACACTTGGCGCTCTTGCAATCTTGGAGGAGGCTATTGTAGAAGACTTCAACAGGGATTTGTTCTGAAGGCTGCACCTGACAATTGGAGTCAGGTGACTTAGGCAGCTAGAGCTGAAAAGCTCAGATCAGCAGGAAGCTGATTGGGCAGCAGAGATCAAGTGATCTTGTGAGAGGGGGATGGTACTCTTGACTGAAGTTCCACACAGTACCTGCAGCAGTAAGTAAGAAATTTACAACTAATTAGTTTTTTGTTCTACAATATTAAAAAGCTTAAAAAATGAAAATGGTACAACTACAGAATAAAAGCACAATGCTGGAGAAACTCAGCTGGTCAGTGTACTTTACATAGCAAAGATAAAGATACATAACCAATGTTTTGGGCTTGAACCCTTCATCAAGGTATGAAAAAATGTTTGCAAGTACCTGAATAATGGTGGGAAAGGGGAGGGAGAGGAGTGAGGGGAGGAGCATAGTCTCAAAGGCAGGAGGTAATAGGTGGATTAAATGTTGTTCCTCCAATTTATGGGTGGTCGTTGTGCGATAGTACATGATGCCATGAACAGACGTGTGAGTGGGGCCCAGAATTGAAATGTTTGGCCATTGGGAGATCCCTGCACTGATGCAAACAGAGCGAAGGTGCTCAGCTAAGTGATCTTTCAGTCTGCATTCCTGTCTCTCCGATGTAGAGAAATCCATAAGAGGAGCACTGGATGCAGTAGATGACTCCTGCAGATTCATAAGTCAAGTGTTGCATCACTTGGGAGAATTGTTTGGGGTCTCGAATGGTGGTGAGGGAGGAGGTATGGGTGCAAATATGACACTTCCTGTGGATGCAGGAGAAAGCTCCAAGGGGAAATTAATGGGAAGGGATGAGGGATGAGTGGTCCCTACAGAAGATGGAGAGGGGAAGATGTGTCTGGTGATGGGATCATGTTGTAGATGATGGATTGTTGGGGTTTATAGGTTAATTGGTGTATTTGGGTGGTAGGGGCTCTTGGGTCACAAGGGCCAGTTATCATGCTGTATGTCAAAATTAGAATTATGCCACTTGCATTGTTGCACTATCTTGCAATAATTATTCATACTGCATGAAATTGATGAAGGGCTCAAGCCTAAAACTTTGGTTATGTATCTATCTTTGCTATATGCACTTTTTGACCTGCTGAGTTTCTCCAGCATTGTGTTTTTACTTCAACCACCGAATCTGTAGACTTTTGTATTTTACTTTTTACAATTACAGAGTATCTTTCTTGAAGAAAGCAGACTAGTTATTAATATTTACAGTGATTTTTACAGATATTTACAGAGATTTACAGAGATTTACAGAGATTTACAGAGATTTACAGAGATTTACAGAGATTTACAGAGATTTACAGTGATATTTACAGTGATATTTACAGTGATATTTACAGTGATATTTACAGTGATATTTACAGTGATATTTACAGTGATATTTACAGTGATATTTACAGTGATATTTACAGTGATATTTACAGTGATTTTTACAGTGATTTTTACAGTGATTTTTACAGTGATTTTTACAGTGATATTTACAGTGATTTTTACAGAATATTTACAGATACAGTGATGGTTAAATGTTTTCAAAGAATGTGACTGAATATAAAATAAAATGCTTTAAGGCAGTGGTTCTCAAACTTCTTTCCACTCACATACCACTTTAAGTATTCCCTTTGCCATTGGTGCTCTGTGATTAGTAAGGGATTACTTAAGGTGGTATGTGAGTGGGAAGGGAAGGTTGAGAATCACTGCTCTAGACCCAATTGTTACTGAAATATTTTGTTTGAGAAAAATTGTCGTTGGCTGATTTCCTTTGGAGTTATGAAACCCTGCACATAACGAGACAATTAGGAATGATTTTCAAACTTTTTCTTCCCAACCACATCCCACCTTTAGCAATCCCTTACTAATCACAGAGCATCTACGGCATAGGGAATACTTAAAGTGGTATGCGAGTGGAAAGAAAAAGGTTGAGAACCACTAATTTATGGTTTATATAATTGTGAAAGTGAAGCTTGTTCAGTGTAAGTACAGCATAATATTTTTGTCTTTTAAACTGTTTATTCTAAATGCAGCTATATTAATTAGGCGTTATGAGTCTCAAGAAACCAGAAAAATTGCTTATCCGGCATCTACCAATTCCTATAGGTGCTGGATACCAGGGTGTGTTCTTATAAATAAGAACTACATTTCCCAAAATGCAAGGTGTACATTTGGGTAGAAACCAGAGTCATGAACATTGTCAGTTGTTGTCAGTTGAAGACAGTTGGAAGTCGATCGAAGCAGTTCGAGAAAAATAAAGTCGGTTAAGTGTTAAACCCATGTTAAGTCATTCTTCTTGAAAGAATAAACATAACATGCTGTCAAAAGTGTCTAAGTAAGTAAGACAATAGTTTGTAAGCATGGATAAGTTAAGTCATCCCACACGGATGCAGTTTACCGGCAATCAAGCTGATAATTGGAAATGCTTCAAACAATGATTCAACATTTATCTCGAGGCTAGTTGAGCGGAAGAGACTGATGGAAAATGGAAAGTATCTATATTTTTGTACGTGATGGGTGAAGGTACCTTGGACATAGAACAATACAGCACAGTACAGGCCCTTCAGCTGTTCTACCAACCCATCTATCACTTTAAAAAAAAAGTACCTACCCCATAACCCTCTATTTTTCTTTCATCCAAGAGTTTGTTTAAGAGTCTCTTCCATGCCCTCAACGTTTCAGTCTCCACCACCAAGGCATTCCAGGCACCTACAACTCTTTTTTTTAAATTACCGCTAATGTCTTCTCTAAACTTCCCTCCCTTCACTTTGTACAGATGTCCTCTGGTGTTTGCTGATCCTGCCCCAGTAAACAGCTGCTGGCTATCCACGCTATCTATGCCTCTCATAATCTTGTAGACCTCTATCAAGTCTCTTCTCATTCTTCTACACTCCAAAGAGAAAAGCCCCAGCTCTACTAACCTTTTTTCATAAGATTTGTTTCCTAATCCAGGCAACATCTTTGTAAATCTCCTCTGTACCCTCTTCATAGCTTCCACATCCTTCCTGTAATGAGCTGATGAGCTGAGCAGAACTGAACACAATACTCTAAGTGTGGTCTTACCATAGATTTGTAGAGTTGCAACATGACCTCTCGACTCCTGAATTCATTTCCCCATTAATGAATCCAAGCAGTCCATTGGCCTTTTTTAACTATCCTATAAATCCATACAGTGAACTTGAGGGATGTATGGATTTACACTCCAAGGTCCTTCCATTCATTCACACTCTTAAGTAATCCACCATTAATCCTGTACTCGGCCTTCTGGTTTGTCTTTCAAAAATGCATCACCTCATACTTATCTGGATTGGACTTGATCTGCCACTTTTCTGCCCAACTCTGAATCCTGTCTATATCCTCTTGTAACCTTTGATAACCTTTAGCTCCATCCACAATTCCTCCAACCTTCATGACATCTGCAAACTTACTGACTCAGCCTTCCGCCTTTTCATTCAGGTCATTTGTAAAAGTGCAGAGAGGGGTCCCAGAACAGAACCCTGCGGCACTCCACTAGTTACTGACCTCCAGGCAGAATATTTTCCTTCCACTACTACTCTCTACTTTCTCCTTACAAGCCAATTTTTAAAAAAAGTCCGTACAGCTAATTTTCCACTGATCCCATGCCTCATGACTTTCTGAACTTGTCAAATGTCTTGTTAAAATCCACTTAGACCACATCTACTGCCCTACCCTCATCAATATCTTTTGTTACTTCTTTAAAAAAAAATTCCTTAATTAGACTCATGAGACATGACCTTCCCTTCACAAAGCCAAGGTGACTATTCTTGAGTAGACTGTCATTCTCCGAATGCTCATAGATCCTATCCTTAAGAATCTCTTCATTAGTTTACACAACATCTATAAGAGTTTTCAAATTGATGAGACAGCTTTCACATTGGACACTCTGATGACAATATTTGCTGAGTATTTTGTCCCAAGTAAAAATGTCATGTATAAGAGATTTGTGTTTATCTCCTCTG
The DNA here is from genome assembly GCF_036971445.1 of Narcine bancroftii. Lineage (NCBI taxonomy): Eukaryota > Metazoa > Chordata > Chondrichthyes > Torpediniformes > Narcinidae > Narcine > Narcine bancroftii. The sequence goes on along the minus strand of NC_091471.1, from coordinate 211,787,161 downwards.
ACCAGAAACCAGGTATAAGCTTCAACCGATACTTAGCTGAGATTCACACACTGAGTAAGTCCTTCGACTCTGGAAATTTCAAAAATTCACTCATTTAAGATAGAATCGTTTGCGGAATCCCAGATAATGGATTTGGAGAAAGACTTGGGTGAAAAGAATTTGACTCTAGAAAAGGCTGTGAATATGTGTAGGGCAATAAATTTGATCTCCATCTAGTCAATTTCTGAGGAGTAATATACGATTGGTATAAAAAATATACTGAAATAATCTAGATCTTACATTAATAGATACAGATGTGGAACAGAAATTGGAACTTTTCTTCATTCTACATAGTCTTGTACAAAGGTTAATCCTTTCTGGGTTTCTGTAATAAATTTCTGCAGTGGATAATGCGGGTGGATTTTCCTTTAAATCCTGAATTACTTTGGTTAGGAAACTTCGAAAGTGTCACTCCTAAATTGTCACTGTCAGATTCCCAATTGAAATTTGTTAAATTGGCTTTAGTTATAGCAAGGAAATGTCTTGCTGTAACATGGAAATCTGATCTCTCATTAACATTAGAGAAGTGGCATGCTGAGATTCAAAGTTGTATTCTATTAGAAAAAAAATATGTATAATTTAAGTAATAAATATTCTTTAGTTTTCCAAATTTGGGGTCTGTATGCTAGATTTATGAAATTAAAACTATAAAATTTATCTTTATTTTTCCTGATCAATGAAGTTTTCCCTGAAGGTATAATAATTTTGAGGTCTCTGAGTGTCAACTGATGCAATCTGAATTAATTAATTGCTTTATAATGAAATATTATGTAATTTATTTCTGGAATTATAGTAGTTCTAGGGAGGAGGGTAGAAGTTCGGGGTTTTAGCCTTTTTTAGGTTTTTTTTTTGTTTTGTTTCATATATTTAGTTTCAACATATATTTGTTCACATTTTATTATTTTGGTATATTTTTCTCAATTATTTGATCTTGTATATGTTGATTAAATAAAATATTAAAAAATACGTAGGGCAGCAGAGTCCACATGAGCACAAGCTAAGGAGCTGCACAGGAGAGAGGCAACAGTGAATGCTATGAAAACAAATAAGGAGCGCACCAGGAGTTTCCCAAAGCAACAACAAAATGGTAAGCTCAAACAGCAAATGCAGCAGGTGCAAAGGTAGACATATTCCAAATATGTGTCCTACCTATGGAAAGCTCTGCTATAATTGTAGGAGGAAGAATCATTTTGCAAATTGCTGCAAAGCAGGGGATACCAAGAGAAAGGTATTCACAGTGGAGGAAGAAATGGAGGAATGGAATGGATCATTCCAGTGACTGTGATCGACACTGGAGCCCATGTGAAACTGTAATCTATGGATGATTACAAGATCCTCACTGTAAAGAGCAAGAGTCATCCTGTGAAATTAAAAGTGACAGGCTACACTGGAGAGAGTGTTCCGGTGAAAGGGGGCTGTATGGTGACCCTCAAACACAAAGGACAGCATCTGAAGTCACAGCTGCTCATTGCAGAAAGGAGAGGACAGACAATACTAGGACTGAGAAAATGTGAAGAGCTCAACCTGGTGAAAAGAGTTTTCGCAGCACACAACACTCGTGTAAGAAAGGAGAACTACGCTGGACAAGCGATACCTAATGTACAGAGAGAACCAATCTCATTACATGGCATGAATGACAAACTGGAAAACGAGTCGGCAAATAAGGATGCCTTACACCAGCTAGAGGACAAAAATAAACAGTTACAGGAACGTTTGGCACTTGCGGAACAAAAGCTGCAGCAAATAATGAAGTAAGCAGAAATGTTACCAGAAGTAGAAGCTGAACTTGCCCAGTGAATTACATCTCTGACAGAGGCTGAAGAGTGGTATGGCAGCATTGAAGCAAGTTTGAGACATTTAGAAACTCAGCTCGACTCTCATGAATGACTTCAGCTGCGTTTAAAGAAAAGAATAGCTGCATTAGAGGGTAAGGATATATTGATGCAAGAATCTGAACTCTTAAGAGTCTCTTCATGATAACGAAATGGAAAATGCAAAACATCATTCATCTACAAAGCTCAAAGGAGCTGCCGCACTGCAGCAGCTGTGGCCAAGATTGTGAAGCCTGGAATGAACCTCACAGAGTTGTATAATGGAATGTTGAAGCCCATGATCAACTGCTATTGGCAAAACAGGAATATAAGAGAATGAATAAATATTTGGATGAAATTGTGAAAGAAGTGGAGATGAAAGCCCTGCTTCTGAAGCACCAACATAAAGAATGTGGACGTGTGCAAAAATCTGTGGCAAATCTCTCAGCTAAATTAAAAGATGCCATGAAGGAAATTCACCATTTTTAAAAATGCACTGATGAGGCAAATAAACATGCTTTATTACTCCACAGGGAGAATCAGAGATACAAAATGCTAGGGTCCGAACTTTCACGGCAGAATGGTGTGCTTTTGATGGAACAAGAAATTGTATTTTGCATGAAGATGAAGTTAGTCCTATGAAGTGATTTCTCAGCATTTGGTGCCTCTTGTAATGTTGAGGACCTGCAACAGCAAAATCAACGGCTACTGGTGGCTGTTCGTGAACTTGCTGATAAACAGAAAAAGGAAGAGCAGGAGAAAACCTCTTTATGGATTTCTGAACTTCATCTGAATCTTGCGGATGCCCTGAATGAACTTCATGAAGCTTGAAGACATCAGATGCAACTGGTGGAAAGGGACTGATCACAGAATGTAGATATTGTTGTTATGTAGACATAGAATTGTTTGTGTTTTTGTTTTTTTTAAGGGGAAAGATGCATTGTTATATGCAGAAATAACTAAATTTCCCAGAATGCAGTGCGTGTGGTTGGTCAGAAACTGGAAGTGATGTATATGAGGGGAGTTGCAAGCATTGTCACTTAAAGACTGTTGGAAGTTGTTGGAGGTGATGGAAGCAGCACAAGGTAAATAAAGTCCGTTAATTGATAACCCACGTAAAGTCGTTCTTCTTGAAGGAACAAGCATAACATGGGTTTTACTGCATTTGACATTTCAGGTCAGAACTTTTTATGAGGACTGGTGAAGAGTTCTGGCCTAATTGTCAACTCTTCTTTTTCTCTCACCTCTCACTGATGCTGCTCCACCCACAGAGTTTCTCCAGCAGATTATTTGTTGATCCAAATTTCAGCATCCACAGTCTCGATGGTGTCTCCTTCATAACATTATAGCTACTGGGAGTCAGGAGTCCCCTTGAAATGATTCCTGATATCAAATGGAGTCTGAAAGGCTCAGTGTGGACTCTATGGCCCAGAAGGCCTGATTTAATGTAGCTGGAGTCTCTGATATCCAAAATGTTCCCTTTCCCACAATCAGAATTAAAATCTAACTCCAGCTACTGAAGAAAAAATAGGTCACCGAGGTTTCTCTACCCTCATTTCCTGCTTCCATGCAATCGAGTTCTTGTGCTCTTGTCTACTTTAAGTTTTTTAATTTAAACATACAGTATGGTAAAAGGCCCACAAGCCCATTCCCCAATTCCACCCAATTAACCTAAAAACCCGGTATGTTTCGAACAGTGGGAGGAAACCGGAGCCCTTCGGAAAAACCCGTGCAGACACGAGGAGTACGTACCAATTCCTTACAGACAGCACAGGATTCAAACCCCAGTCTCAATTGCTGGCGCTGTAAAAGCATGACACTAACTGCTATGACATCAGGGCCACCCTATTTGACAGAGTTCTGGTTCCTGTGCTCAAATTCCATTCACCAGGATTACTGTTCCACATGCCCCATGCACTAACTGGAGCCCAGGTCCCCACAGTTTACTTGCATTTCCTTGGGGCCATAGATCTCTTGTTTCCTTTCAAATCATCAAGGCTTTCATTCAGCACTCCCTTCCACTCATTGGGCCCAGGTCTCCACACTTTCATTGTGCTTGCTGGGGCCCTAGTTCCTACTCCCTGCCCATTCACAGGGGCCCATGTTCTTCCTCCTTGACCATTCACTGGAGCCCCAATTCCCATCTGGTTCCTGCATCTGACCTGTTTGCTATAACTTCCTGAAATTTTCCTTATTCTCTTTCCCGCATGTCCTTTAAACTTGCCTGACCCTCACATCGGCCTGGCTGCTTGCGCATTGGAGCTGCCTCTGACGATGCAGATACTTTGGTCCCAACCTTCCCATTACCGGCATCCACGCTGACTCTCTCACAAGTTCCCACACTAACCTTGGCCTCTACAAGGCTGTCATCTCTGTTGCTGGATCCCACAGGCTCATTTCAACTCCCCCCAACACCAGTTTTACTCCTCCCTATCCCCTCACACCTCTCCCTACTCAAGCCCCATCTCCCCCTGTAAGCTCCCCCTTTCTTCCCACCCTCCAAACCCACAGACCTTTTCATCTCCCCCCCACTCTCCAGTGACCCCACTACCCTCCACCTCTCCCCGACTTCCCCTACCTACCACCTCCATCCTCTGATTTCCCCAACCCTCCACTTCCTTGGTTCTCTTTTCCCCTCCCCCCACTCTCTTTCCCCCTGCACCCTCCACCAATCTGACCCCTGCTTGGTCTTCACTATCTTTTTGGACTTTCCCCTCTCAGAGACTGAACACAAGAAGGATGAAAGGCCTGAAACGTTGATTATGCATCTTTTATCTTTCCTATATAAATACACTGTTTGCCCCGCTGAGTTTCCCTTGTGTTTTTACTTGTTTCCTTTACTCTCTATTACTGCATTCATTGGAAAACATGTGTGTTACATTTAAAGAAAAACAGAAATAAATGTGCATTAGAGCATTCGTAAGTTAACATCTGTTGTCCAGAAAAGCTGCTAGTCCTGGACTATCAGTCTTGAGCATACTAAATGAACATTTTCACTGTATAACAGTTCAACATGACTTTCCAGTTTGTCTCTATGAAACCTCAGAATTGCATTCATCTTGGAGCAGCTTTCTCAACCTGCCTTGCCACTTCCTTGTGGACACAGCGACCCCCACCCTTTCTCCGTGTCTTATGAAGCCTGGCTGACCTAGCTTAGCTAGGAGTTCTCTCTTTGGAGTGACAAAGGATGAGAGGTGACTTAATAGAGGCATGTAAGGTTATGAAGGGGCATAGATAGAATGGACAGCCAACATCTTTTTCCCGGGGGCAACAGTAGCAAATACCAGAGGACATTTGTTTAAGGTGAGTGGAGGAATGTTTAAATGAGATGTCAGAGGTAAAGTTTTTATACAGACACCAATGGGTGCCTATAATGCATTGCCAGGGATAGAGCTGAAGGTTGGTGCAATAGGTACATTCAAAATACTCTTAGATAGGCACATGAATGTAAGACAAAGAGAGGATTAAAGGTGTGAAGTAGCGAAGAATTTAATTGTTTTGGAGTAGGTTTATGTAGGTCGGCATAACATCGTGGGCCGAAGGATTTGTATTGTACTGTAATGCTCTGTATCCTGCGTCGCATTTCTGAACAATATCCCTCCCCCAAATTCATCATATTTCTCCCCTTAAATACATCTGTCATGCATGGGCTCATTCTTCTCGGCTGTTTATATTCTGCTGCAGTTTATCTTTGTCCTCTTAGTTCACAAAGCTGATGCTATCCGCCATTCCTACATTTAGAAATCGTGGCTTTCACTCTAAAGTTTAGACGGTGGCCCTAACACTGCTGCCTTGGGACAAGGCAGTTTTCACCTTCCTCCAGTCCAAAGAACAAGTACTCACCTTGACTTGATGTTGAATGTTTCAAGACCCATTTTATCTTGATTGTGCAGACTGTGAATGATTTGTAAATGCCTGACATGATGTCTATATTCCATGGTTAACTCTAGAACACTGTACAGGTATAACCCACTTTACAAATACTTGCTTTCTGCAAATTCATTTTTACGAAGAAACCTCTGTTCACTTTTACAGAAATATTTTTGCTTTTATGAAAAAGCAACCAGCAGGGTGGCTGGCGGGACGGCCGGCGGGAGGATCAAAACTCATTGTCACCCTGATTCTGCTCAGTGAAACTACACTGTACATACATTATTTCTACTTTCTATAAGTAAATAATTTAATGCAAGTTGAGACTAATATTCTGTAAGTCGGAAAAAGTCGGTGGATTTCCTAGATAGATATTGTGACATGTTCAGATCATTAGATCTTGTATGTTTTGTCACAAAATACTGTGCACTGTCATTTCCTATAAATAATATTGCTAAATAAATAGTAGAGTCTCGGAGGGATTGCATGAGCAGTTCTTTGCTTATTCAGCATTCTCACTGCCCGTGGGAAGAAGCTGTTTCTCAGCCTGGTGTTGTTGGCTTTGATATTCCTATATCTTTTCCTGTCGGGAGTAGCTGAAAGGTACTGCTGTGGGCAGGGTGGAAGAGGCTCTCAATGATTTTGCTCACCGTCTTCAGACCACGATCCCAGTAGATCACACTGGGGGAGAGGGAGACCTCAGTGATCCTCTCTGCTGCCTTTATGGTCCTGTGGATTGACCTCCAATCCAATGATATACAGCAACCGTAACACAGCTGGCCAGGGCACTCACAAAAGAGCTCCTGTAAAAAGTTAAATAATTGTTTATGAACTTGGTTTTTGAATTGAATTTTTTTTGTCATGTGTACTAAGACACAATTTAAAAAAGATTTGTTTTTCATGTTATTTAGGCAAGTCACCTCGTATTTAAGTACAGCTGGTAGTGCAATAATAAATCATAAGTGCAGAGTGTAGGGTTGCAATAAGTAAAAGAATGCTGTGCATAGTGTGACAAGACATTGCAGAGTATAGAGTAAAGAACACTTAAAATAATACAAGTGCATTTTCTTTTACCAATGAGAGGTTTGTTCTATAAAACTCTGATCACAGCAGGAAAGAAACTGTCCTTGAATCTGGAGGTTCTTGTCTGTAAGCTAAAGTATCCCCTGTCTGACAGAAGAGGGGAGGAGAGGGTGTGGCTCAAGTGGGATGGCCTTTTTAGTATGGTAGTAGCTGTCAGATAACACGTTTAGTGCAATGTCTAGCACAATGCTGTTTCTAACCTGGGTTAGAATCCAGCACTGCCTATAAGGAGTTTGTACATTCTCCCCATGTTCTTGTGGTTTTTTTTGTGGGTTCTCAGAGTTTTCTTACACCTTCCAAAGACATCTGGGATTAGTAAGTTAATTGGTCACGTGGGTGTAATTGGATGGCACAGTCTCATGGGCTTGAAAGGCCTTATTACCATGCTGTATCTCTAAAGTTGAGACAAATTTAACAAGACAGCAAGAGGTGCAGGTGGAATTGTTGGAGAACGGAGTTGATGGAATTGATTTGGTTACTTATAACCATTCCCATTTTGTAATGTGTGTAAATGATGGAATTCCAATAATTGTGGTACAGATTCTTTCCTCTTCATGTTGAATTGTTTTCTAACTTCTGATTCCATCCTTCTCACTAATCATGCCCCAGTTTCACATTTCCCACAAATAAAAACTTAGGAATGAATTTCTTACAAGCTCTTTTCTGCCATAACACTATCCTACCTACAATATTTACTGCCTGTGTGAGACCACCCTTTGCCTTTGTCTCTCGCTATGCTGAGTTCAATGTCAACGATCACCAATCTACCATTTCAATCTTCTCTTGATCTACAGCCGAACTCAACTCTTTTCTCATTGCACCTTGCCCTGACTACAGACCACTCCTATCTATGGTCATGTTACATGCATTACTTGCCCCCTTACAGTTCCCTGTTCAATACAGTGTTTGCACCTTTAATACATTTTTTGTTCCATTGATTCACTGGTTGCCAAGAGTGCATGTTACATTTATTTAAAATTCCCCCACCCCCCCCCCCCCACCTCCGCTCTTCTGCTTTAAACCATCTTCCTCCTCTTGGACACCTTGTCATGGCCTCCTCCGGACCTTTTTATTTCCAATTGTCGCCTTTTATTTTCAATCATCTGAGATTTAATTTTAATTTAGACATACAGCACAGTAACAGGCCATTTTCATTTGTTTTGTATCTTTATCTTTACTACATAAAGTACACAGGGTTGCTGAGTTTCTCCAGTGTGTTTTTACTTTAATCAGTTTCTGCAGACTTTCACGATTTATACCATATTTATGAAGCCTTCCTGGAAACAACTACTTTAGAATTGGTCTTCCTGAATGAGGAATGATTAATGAGGGATCTATCTTGTTGTTAAAGATCCACTCAGGGATAATATCCACAATGTGATTGATTTACAAATCTTCTTTGGCTTGGCTTCGCGGACGAAGATTTATGGAGGGGGTAAAAAGTCCACGTCAGCTGCAGGCTCGTTTGTGGCTCACAAGTCCGATGCGGGACAGGCAGACACGATTGCAGCGGTTGCAAGGGAAAATTGGTTGGTTGGGGTTGGGTGTTGGGTTTTTCCTCCTTTGCCTTTTGTCAGTGAGGTGGGCTCTGCGGTCTTCTTCAAAGGAGGTTGCTGCCCGCCAAACTGTGAGGCGCCAAGATGCACGGTTTGAGGCGTTATCAGCCCACTGGCGGTGGTCAATGTGGCAGGCACCAAGAGATTTCTTTAGGCAGTCCTTGTACCTTTTCTTTGGTGCACCTCTGTCACGGTGGCCAGTGGAGAGCTCGCCATATAACACGATCTTGGGAAGGCGATGGTCCTCCATTCTGGAGACGTGACCCATCCAGCGCAGATGGATCTTCAGCAGCGTGGACTCGATGCTGTCGACCTCTGCCATCTCGAGTACTTCGACGTTAGGGGTGTAAGCGCTCCAATGGATGTTGAGGATGGAGCGGAGACAACGCTGGTGGAAGCGTTCTAGGAGCCGTAGGTGGTGCCGGTAGAGGACCCATGATTCGGAGCCGAACAGGAGTGTGGGTATGACAACGGCTCTGTATACGCTTATCTTTGTGAGGTTTTTCAGTTGGTTGTTTTTCCAGACTCTTTTGTGTAGTCTTCCAAAGGCGCTATTTGCCTTGGCGAGTCTGTTGTCTATCTCATTGTCGATCCTTGCATCTGATGAAATGGTGCAGCCGAGATAGGTAAACTGGTTGACCGTTTTGAGTTTTGTGTGCCCGATGGAGATGTGGGGGGGCACCAGAGGTCCAAAAGTAGTGTCTTTAAAGTAAATAAGAGCATTTATAATGGGTCGAGGGAGAAATTGTTGAAGGTGGGACTGGATAAATGAGCAAAGTGATAGGGTCACTATCATTTATTACTGGCAGATAATCAAACACCACTCTGCAATGTTAGTGGTAGACCAGTGTGATGCATTGTAGTGCGAACAAACAAGCTCAAACTAGGCTGTACTACAGGTTTTAATTCGCTTAAAACTTGCACACAAGGTTCAGTATCCCTTCTGGCTCCATGTTCTCTACTTCTGACACAAGGGCTGGGCATGTGCCTTTATATGGGGATGGTGATTGGCAGGGAGTAGGTGGAACCAGCCTCCCAGATTACCTCTCTGCAGCAGGCAGGCAGGAATGCAGACAGGAGCAGGCAATCACAGACAGTCCAGTGGTTGTATCACCACAACCAGAGAACTGAGAAGTTAATCGGATTCAGCAGCAGAATACATAAAAGTTCATGAGGAGAAAATGAAATTACTCCATGAATTCTCTGTAAATGTCTATGAATTTATAAATGGAAAGAGGGCAGGCACATTATCTAGATTAGAAAATGAGGTTTGTGAATTAATAAGAGCAAACAAAGAAATGGCAGACTTGGTGAATTCTTTTGCAGCCTTCATTGTAGAATGTAGTGAGAAAATCCAAAAGTTATCAGACTTGCTCATTTTGAATAACATGGTAGAACTTTTTAAAAATTCCAGTTACGAGGGATAAATTATTTGAGAAAATCAGAAGGTTAAAGGCAGACACATTGCCAGGGCTTGATGTTGAGTTTTTAAAAAGAAGTGGCTGTAGAGAAAGTGCTCCCATTGAATTTTTTTTTGTATCTCTCTAAACTACTGGCCAATTTGTTTAACAGACAAAGGATTGTGCTCCAGCCTTGTGGAAACCTGACATCAGCACTCAAACACCTCATTACCTACCCATAGACCAGGAGCTTACTAACCATCATCTGGATGGTGTCTCCAGTCTCATTACTTCAGGTGATCTCCCCTCTATCACCTCTAACCTTGTAGTCTTTCAGCCATGTACCCACTGTGTCTATCTCCTACAAAAATTCACAAGCAAAACTGCCCTGGCAGATCCATTGTTTCTCCCCCATTAATGTCTTCATACTCCAACACCCTTGTCCCGCCTCATCAGTTCCTCCCCACTTATATCTAGGGCACTATGCTCTCTTCAACTTTTTGAAAATCTCCTTCCTCATCTGCCTCATTATAACCTGGATGTGCTATCCCTTAACACATCCATTCCCCATCATGAAGGCCTCAGGGTCCTCTTGAATATAGAGCTGTTCAATCCCCCGCCACTGACGCTCTCCTCTGCTTGGTAGAACGTGTCCATATCCTTACCAACTGCACTTCTGACTTCCCCATTATGATTGATTGACAAGGAAAATTCATCAATTTTTAAAAAATGGTTCTTGTGTAGAACTATATAATTCTTAAGGCTCGAGGGAGGCCATTTGGCCTCTGGCCTGTCAACCCTCTCTGTCGAGAAATAGAATATGCTTTCTCTGCTTTTTTACTCCACAACTCTCCAAGATATTTCAAACAACAAAATACAGTAAAATCCCTATTATCTAGCACCTACGCAGATCGCAGATGTTGGATAGGCAAATTTTCCGGTTGACTGAGGCTTACTCTTCCAGTACCTTACATTAAGATTACACCACTTAATACGCAAAAGACAGTGGAAAATGTAAAGTAATTTGGGGGAAAAAAAATCAGTATTGTAGTCTGTAATTTTGTGAAATTCACTTTAATCAAGTAATTACAAACTTGCAAAATTTCAATTCGAGGCCCGGTTGCTCGTGCTGTAACAGCGTTATGTTAATCGTCCTGCTGTCATAATTAACCTGCCACCATTTACAGAGAAAACCTTACCAATATAATTAATACTAACAAATGTATAGACTCTTTCAAGATAGAGAAATGCATTGGGAGAGTTGGTCCAGCGGTAATTGGCATCGATCAGTTCTTCATCCTGGAGCACCCCCATATTATTCAAACACAACTTTATTGAAACAGCTGCTGTGGCCAGAGCATGGTCAGGGCACCCCATTGGCTGAGTGTTTGCTCCCATCATCACCAAAGCAACCCAACTCACCTCCACGCAAGTGTCCTGGTTAGGCCCTCGCCACACCTTCCTTGCCCTGACAATCTGATTCACCTCCACGCAAGTGGCGATAGTGAAAAGAATGCGTGCGCATTGAGGGGTTGTTGCCCGTTCAGCTGGGCAAACGTGTACGTGTCCAATGAAGTCTCAGCACTCCCTCGCGGGGTCCATCTGTCCAGTTTTATTTATTTGACTTTATCTATCTATCTATTTATTTATTTATCTATCTATTTATTTCCTGAATGTGCTTTCCAGTTGTTTGAATTCCGGAAAATTGATTTCACTGCAAATCTTAGCCTCAAAAAGACCACATTTTGCAAGCTCCTGGCTCAGAAAATTTCTTTGGAAGAATAATCTCCTGGCTCAGAAAATTTCTTTGGAAGAATAATCTCCTGGCTCAGAAAATTTCTTTGGAAGAATAATCTCCTGGCTCAGAAAATTTCTTTGGAAGAATAATCTCCTGGCTCAGAAAATTTCTTTGGAAGAATAATCTCCTGGCTCAGAAAATTTCTTTGGAAGAATAATCTCCTGGCTCAGAAAATTTCTTTGGAAGAATAATCTCCTGGCTCAGAAAATTTCTTTGGAAGAATAATCTCCTGGCTCAGAAAATTTCTTTGGAAGAATAATCTCCTGGCTCAGAAAATTTCTTTGGAAGAATAATCTCCTGGCTCAGAAAATTTCTTTGGAAGAATAATCTCCTGGCTCAGAAAATTTCTTTGGAAGAATGATCATGTCCACAGTTTGACCGACAGCACCTGTAATTTTTGGCATTATTCAGCAAAGGAAAATTATTGCCACCCAGAATCCTTTACCATTTACAAATTGCCACCCAGAATCCTTTACCATTTACAAATTGTGTTCACTGATTAGCTCTGGAAACAGCTTCGCAGGTGGATATCTAAATTTCACCATAAAACCGGGAGAGGTTAGTTCAAATAATCATGAGATTCTCTTTTAAAAATAATTGATTAATTGCACCAATGTACATAATTGCTCATATTTGAACCATTTCCAGCTCTATTATCTGCAGTTTTCAAACCATTCAGATGGAACTTGAGTTGTGAAAGGCCCTCTGGGGCCCCATTGTGTTTTGAATTTTTCCAATTATGATTCTCATTGGAGATCAAATCTGAGTCCTAGAGTTTTGTCTCAGGCAATGCAAGGATGAAGTATAAGTCATTTTCAACCAAACATCACAGTACAGAGCACCTCAACTCCTGGCCATTCTTGTACTTTTGAGGATCATAGCTTCATTTTATGAGTAATTCTGGTCGATGCTGCTGCAATAAAATGCAAGATTTAAAGCAGATAATTAAATATTTGCTATCATTCATCATCACAGTGTGCCTTTGGCTGGAGATCTACCTAATAGTGAATTGACCGGTGAATTAACTCATCGCTGGTCAAAATGTAGAATGTAGAACCCAGAAAGTCTTGGAGAAACTCAGCAGGCCACACAGCATCCATGGAAAGTAAAAAGCAGACAACGTGTCAGGCCTGAGCCTTTCTTTAGGAGGGCTCCTGCAGTCGGGCTCAGGCCTGACACGTTGACTGCCTTTTGCTTTCCACAGATGCTGTGTGATCTGGTGAGTATCTCCAGCACTCACTGTGCACTGCACTAGGTCTCAGCATCTGCACATTTCCTGTTTACCTCACATTGTAATTTGCTTTGTCTTCTGTGATTGCGGGAGTTATTTCAATATCCCTCTGAGTTATTCATCAATATCCACCCGATGAATCCATGAAAAAGTCACACTTCAATTGATTGCACTCACAGATTTCAGGGCCAGTACAAGATGGATTGAATTTTTTTCTTTTCATGGGCTAAAGAGATATTATGACTGGGTATAAAGTATCCTTTCATTTGGCACAGAATGCTTCTCATATATGACTTCAAAAGTGTAACAAAAAATTCTTCTAAAAACACTAAAGACAGATTCACCAGTTGATGGATCCACCCAATTCTTGTTTTTGTTGCTCCACCCCCAAAGGGATTATTCTTGATAAATTCTAATCTCTCATTGAACCAAAACATTTAAAATGTGGTGAACATAACCAACTGGTACAACTGTGAAAGCAAATTCTCTCAGTACTCTTGATGCTAGCTTAAAGTGCAGAATTAGCAAATAAATCTCTAATCAGAAATCAAGCACCATAATATTAAGTAAAATCATAATGGAACAATATTTACAATGTTTTATAACATGTTGGGGATGCTTGTTCCCAGGTTTGGATCACCCACTGTTGCAATAGCTACTGTGAATGTAAGTGGTTGCACAGGAAAGGTTGGACTTCCAGCTTGTATGGCATGCCATCTGGGAAAAATGGCTGTGGGGCAAGAGTGAATGTATTATGCCAGAGCTAGTGAAGAGGGGTTTGGTTGAAGAGCATGAAATTTTGCCATGTGGAGGGGGAGAGCAATGACATGTACTATGATTCCAATTGCAAATAATCAGGGGATTGTTATAGAAAAGAATGCAGGTCTGCTGTCGGACTCACAGTACATATCATTCATCACAACCTCCAGAGCAACACCAAACCCAATGACCTTGATACCAGCTGTCTGCATCCTCAGGCAATCTATGTTCTCCCAGATTCTCTCTGGCAGGACAACAATCTTCTCTCAATGGCCACCCATCTGGAACCTTTCTATTCTTGGCTAAAAGATAATCGTTTAATGTGTGCCATCTGCTTCTGGAGATTTTGACTGCCAATTGTGGCTTCATGGAAGCTGAAATGTGACTATTGGCCAATGACAGGCAGAGTCACCAGCATTGGATGGTCATGACCAGATTGCATGTCGTGCTTCTGTTACTTCACATGATCTTACAGCTGTATTGGGAGTCCAACTCATCAGCACTTCATAATAACCACATTTAGTTAGGGAAAATGGACAACATGTCTATCATTTTCTCTATTTCGCAGTATCCCTTCCAGTGCTACAAAGCAGTGTTGACATGCAGACTCCTACTGTCCTGCAAATGCTATACTGTTTGCTTCTAGTTCCATAACTTTGAGGTCTTTCACAAAAAAAATTTCAAATTTTGAAAGGGCTGGATAGAGTGGATATGGAGAAGATGTTTCCAGCAGTGAGAGAATCTAAGACCAGAGGGCACAACCTCAGAATAAAAGGAAGTTCCTGTAGAACAGAGATTAGGTGAATCTCAGTTGGTGAATCTGAGGAATCCATTGCCACAGATGGCTGTGGTGACTATAGGGCAAATTTAACGTCGGATTGATAAGTTCTTGATTTGTAAAGGTGTCAAAGGTCTGGGAAGAAGGCAGGAGAATAGAGCTGAGAGGAAAACTACATCAACCATTATTCGAATGGTGGCACAAATTTGATGTGTCAAAAGGCCTGATTCTACTCTTGTCTTAATGTCTTTAGACCACAAGCAAATTGGGGCTTCAATGTTAGATCCTTCAAGTGGCCCTCCATTTAACATTATCATGGCTGCTTTAGGCTGGCCTCAACTCCATTTCGACGTGCCCATCTATTTCTTGATCTATCAAATATCAACGAACCTCTACTTTAAAGACATCTAATAATTGTCTCCTGGGGACTTATTAGCTTGGAAAGTACCCAGAGCTTTCTCTATTTCTTTTCTTGTAAAAGATGCATCTAAGTCATCTCTTTCTCTCTCTTCTAGTTTTGAAAGTTCAACATGTGTTTAAAAATTCTTCCATCTCGTTTTCATCTCCTACTAATTCTGATTTGTATAGTTTCATATGGTGCCGAGGCATTGAACAAATATTTTGTGTCAGTCTTCACGGTGGAAGACACGTCCAGCATGCCCAAGTACGGAGTTAAGGATGCGAATGTTGGGGAGGGCCTTGATAAAATAGTTGTTACAAAGGAAGTAGTGATGGAGAAACTAATGGGACTAAAGCCAGACAAATCACCTGGTCCTGATGATATGCATCCAAGGGTTCTGAAGGAAATGGCAGAAGTTATAGTTGATGCATTGGTGGTCATATACCAAAATTCCTTGGATTCTGGGCAGGTCCCAGCAGACTGGAAGACAGCAAATGTCACGCCACTTTTTAAGAAGGGATGTAGGCAGAAGACTGGAAATTATTGGCCAATTAGCTTGACGTCTGTAGTTGGAAAAATGCTTGAAGCCGTCATTAAAAATGAAATAGTGAAACTTTTGGAGCGTAAGGGTTCAATCAGGCAGACGCAGCATGGTTTTAGAAAGGGAAGATCTTGTTTGACAAACTTGTTAGGATTCTTTGTGGATATAATGGGTGCGGTGGATAGAGAGGAACAGGTTGATGTTGTATATTTGGATTTCCAGAAAGTGTTTGATAAGGTGCCGCACAAGACACTTCTCAGTAAGCTACAGGAAAGTGGAGTCCGGGGAAGTATATTGGCCTGGATTGAAAATTGGTTGTCTGACAGGAGGCAGAGAGTCGGGATAAATGGGAGTTTTTCGGGTTGGCAGAGAGTGGTAAGTGGGGTGCCGCAGGGGTCAGTGTTAGGCCCACAACTGTTCATCATTTACATTGATGACTTGGAGGAGGGGACAAAATGTGGTGTAGCCAATTTTGCGGATGACACCAAATTGAGTAGAAGAGCAAATTGTAATGAGGATGTGGAGAGTCTGCAGAGGGATATAGTTAAGCTGGATGAGTGGGCAAAGGTCTGGCAGATGGAGTACAATGTTAGTACGTGTGAGGTTATCCACTTTGGGAAGAAAAGTGCTGAATATTATTTAAAGGGTGAAAAACTACAGCACGCTGTTGTGCAGAGGGACTTGGGAGTGCTTGTGCATGAATCGCAAAAAGTTAGGTTGCAGGTGCAGCAGGTTATTAAGAAGGCAAATGGATTGTTGGCATTCATTGCTAGAGGAATTTAATTCAGGAGTAGGGAGGTAATGTTGCAACTGTATAAGGTACTGGTGAGACCGCACCTGGAGTACTGTGTCCAGTTCTGGTCTCCATATTTGAGGAAGGATATACTGGCTTTGGAGACGGTCCAGAGGAGGTTTACGAGGTTGATCCCTTGGTTGACTTATGATGAAAGTTTAAATCGTCTAGGATTGTATTCGCTCGAGTTAAGAAGGGTATGGATAGGATAGATGTAGGAAAGTTTTTTGAGCTGGCCGGGGAAACTAAAATGAGAGGACACAGTCTCAAGATTCGGGGGAGTAGATTTAGGAAAGAGATGAGGAAAAATAGTTTTTCCCAGAGAGTAGTGAATGTTTGGAATTCTCTGACCAGGGAAGTGGTTGAGGTTGCCTCATTAAACATATTTAAAATTCGATTAGAGGAATTGGAGGATATGGGGAGAAGGCAGGTAGGTGGAGTTAGGTGATAAATTAGATCAGCCATGATCATATTGAATGGCGGAGCAGGCTCGATGGGCCATTTTTGGCCTACTCCTGTTCCTACTTCCTATGTTCTTCTGAGTCTGAGTGATCAATCAGTGAGCTCTCTCAATATGCAGTTTTTCTCCAAATTTGTCTTCTCTCAACACTTGTGTGATCCATTTTTGAAAAACATTCACCAGATCTTTTCCCTTGATTCCTTCCTTCAGTCCAATAATTCAGACGCTATTCCGTCGACAGAAATTCTCCATATGGTGAATTTTGTCCAGCAATCCTTGTTTATCCAACTCCCATTCTTTGGCTTTTTTTTCAAAAGCCTCAAGTCCTTCATGTGTTTTCATCAATTCAATCTCTGCTTGACCCATTCTCTCCATCAGGTCTTCAACAATCTCTTTTATTTCGGTCATTTTCTCCGTCATCTCACTCATCACTGTCTCAACACTTATGAATCGGTTACTCCAATTCTCAATTTTTTTACAGGATGATGCGCAATTCTTGACCTGAGTCCTGGTTTTTCCAGTCCCGTTGCCATATTCCACTGTTCCCTTTTGGACTTTCACCCGATGCCCCCGGTTGAATAGGAGCTGCTTCGATCTTTGTTCTTGGCTTCTTTGTGCTAGTTTTATTCATTTTTGATGAAGAAAATCTTGATTTTTTTTCAAGTTTTGACCATCTATTTAGTACTCTTCATGGAGAGCTCAACCAAGACATGTCTGTCTAAGTCCTTCACATGGTCATGACCCCTGGTGAATTATTTTTCATACCATCAGTGAGACAACTTCCCATGCATTCTCATTAGAGTCCTGCACTGGGCTCTCCTCATGAGAATATTTGGGGATAATTTTTATTTTATCATGCCTCTGAATTTATGAAAATTGTTGGGGTAAAGTCCTGTCCTATCTCCATCTGGACAACTGATTGCACATGGCCCCATGATTTTGGAGCTGCTTTAAAAGTGTCATCCCAATGGCAGGTGGCATCAACCAGCTCTTCATCCTGGGTGATGCCATTGCTGTTTCACACAACTTTATTCAAACAGCTGCTGCGAGCAAAGTGTGATTACGGCACTCCTATGGCTGAATATTTGCTCCCCTCTTCACCAAAGGCTCTTGTGTTATTTCAGAGAACATTTACTTTTACAATTTTAAATGTAGGCATTTTTACCTATTACTTTATCTTCCTTATTTTAATTTTAAAAATGTATTTTCCTCAATTTATTTGGTGGTTACTTGAGGCAGCTGGTTGCTTGAATTCTGGGGCTTTACTGTATATCAGTATGCAATCCAAGGATGGATGGGTAAATCTCTTTTCACGTTTACAAAGCCACGTTGATGCAATAATTTCACTCCCACAACCCCATCTGCCCATCTGATGATTACAACCCCTTCTCTCCCTCTAATAATCAGTTTTGAGACTCCCCATGGTACCTCATGGCTGATATTGTAGCCATAGATGGTCATTTTTGTGACAAAATGCTGTGGATGTTTGAAAGCTGCAAATAAGAATATTTTCCAAATAATTATTCAGGCAAGTAAGATCTTGAGGGCAGCAAACTAGCCTGCACTCGATTGCTTGGGACCATGGATGGAATTAGGGAGTTAGGGAATGGGTATGATGGAGGGAGGACTAGTGGGCATTGAAGTTGAGGTGTGGATCAGTGGGAGCACAGGAGTAATCCAAGCCAGCTGTGAAGTTGAACAGGTTACTATGTGCATGTAAGGAAAGGAAATGTGTGTATTGTGGAGTTGGGTACCTTGAAGACCAGAGAGTATTGTAGGGTTAAGGGAGAAAAGATGTGGGTTTTCAGGGCCTGACCTTGAGGAATGGTGGGGGGGGGGGTGGTTGGCTGTTGGTGGGGTCTGTTGCTTTGGAGATTAGAATATGTAGAGTAGGTAGTGAATAATAGATAAATAAAGATCCCAATACAGGACATCTAAATACAGTGGCGTTACTAAGGTGGTGTCACCTGGTGCGGTAACTCATGGTGTCACCCCCACACCCATGGACCGAGTGTACGTGTACCGAGCGTCGAATAAAACAGGTGAGGGTGGTGGCAGTGACGGTGCTGAACGGGGTGGTGGGGCTGTGGCGCTGGGCGTGGGGGTAAGGCAGAGGGTGGCTCTGACCAGAGTGCATAGAAGATTCAGAGTACATTAGCATTAAGTTTTAGCCTTGTATGTGTATTGATACATTTAAGATGGGCTTATGAAATATGTTTTTGTTGTTATAAACTAACTACAGGGATTATTTTTATAAAATAATAAAAAATTTCTGCTGAAGAACTGCACAAAAATTTTATAAAGTTATTTTGATGTCACCCTCTCTGATGGTGTCTCCCGGTGCAGTCTGCACCCCACTAGTGATGCCATTGTGTAAATACCTAGTTATTATGAGAATGATCAATGGCAGTCTTTCCCTGGGATGCCCCAGGAAAGCTACCCCAGAATGATCCAAAGGACCTTTACATAGGGAGCAGTTATGGACAGCAGCTATACTTTGAGTGTTTGAGGAGATTCAGTATATTACCGAGGACTCTCAAAAACTTCTACAGGTGTACCATGGAGAGCATTCTGGCTGGTTGCATCACTGCCTAGTACAGGGGCACCAATGTTCAAGACCAGAATAAACTCCAGAGGGTTGTTAACTCAGCCGGTGACAATACAGGCACCAGACTTCACTCCACTGAGGACATCTCCAAGAGACGGTATTTTAAGAAAGCAGCCTCTATCCTCAAGGACTCCCTCCACCTAGGCCATACCCTCTTCATTGTACCACCATCAGGAAAAAGGTACAGGAGGTTAAAGTTGAGCACTCAACTTCACAAGGACGGCTTCTTCCCCACTGTCATCAGATTCCTGAATGATCAATGAACCAAGGAGACTGCCTTACTTTTCGTGCACTATTATTTAAATTTTTTTATATATATTTGTGTTGTAAGATGGTTCATAATACGAATGTTTGCACTGTGTTGCTGCCTCAGAACACTGAATTTCACGACTTGTTCATGAGAATAAATTCTGATTCTGATGCACTGTTGAAATCTTGCCAGTTAAGCAGGAAAATTTGCTGACATTGTCATTGTAGTGCTTCGGAAACTCAGCAGGTCAGGCAGCATCCATAGAATGCTTTGGGCCAAAGCCCTTTGTTAAGGTTGGAGCAAAAAGCAGGCAGGCGGCTGAATAAAATGCTGGGGGGAGTGGAGTGGAGAGGAGGGGCAAAGGGGCAGGCTAATAGGTCATAGGTGAAAGGATGGAAGAAAAGCAAGCTGAGAAGAGATGGTGGAGGGAATAGCTGCATCTGGTGCTCCCATCGTTGCCTTCTCCAGATTGGACAAAATGGGAGATTGTTCCTTTGGGCACCTTGGCTCTGTCCGTTGCAAGAACAGGGACCTCCAAGGGGCAGCCATTTTAATTCCATATATCATTCCCACTCTGACATGTTTGTCCATGGCCTCCAGCACTGCCAAACCAAGGCTAATTGGAGGAGCAAAATCTGATATTCTGCCTGACCCTCTCCCACCAGACGACCTTAACGTTGATTTCTCCAATTTTCATTAAATCCCTCCACTGGCTTTCTCTTTTTCCCTCTCCTTCTAGCCGTTTTCATACCGCAGGAGAGCAGTGGCTCTATTTTGTCCTGGTGAAATTCTCAGGAATTTCGGACCTCCCGGGCACCATGGTTCAAATTCCCAGGAATTTGCCTTCCCTGGCAATTTAGGGGGGTCCCGCCCCGCCTCCCCCTAACCGATGATGTGCTATGCACTCTCAGGAGTAAGAGCAAGTTCACCCCCCCGTCTGTCTGTCGCTCGCTCGCTAGCTCCCTCCCCCCACCCACTGGGCACCGGCCTGCGCACCCTCCCACAACCCAAGCTTTGGCAATGCTGGATGAATGGCTAACTTTGTTTCCCATAATCCCTCACACAGCTGGAACAGCTCTGGGAAATCGAGCTGCGTGAGGGATTATGATTGACAAGGACAGCCATTCATCCTGCATTGTGCTGCCGTTGCAATGGGCCGAACTGAGCACTAATTTAATTTTGATTACCTGCGTGATGCACCACACAAGCGCTGACGTCATGAGGCTTCCCCTGCTCGGCCATTTGCCCTTTCACATCACAGGGAGAGGATGGTCCGGGAACATTTCCTGAGGTCTCAGCCCTACCTATGAAGTAGGGCTATGGACCTGTTTAAAATACCCGGGCTGACCTTATCACACCGCAGGTTCTTGGGAGGGTTCCCGGAAACATTTCCAGAGAAACTTCATTTTACACTGCGATGTGAAAAGGCCTAGATTGTCTCCTTTTCTCCAGCTCTCCATCCCCTTCCTTTCCTTCTCCATTCAGAGAGCTGTCCCCTCCTCCCATCACCTCAACTTTTTTTCTCTACTATTCACCCACCCATATCCACCTCGTACCTGTTAACTTGTTCTCCTCCTCTTGCCCCTTCCTCCCTCCTTCTCCCCGCCCCTCCTCCATTTTTTTTATTCAGGCATCTGTCTGCTCTTCGCTTGTACCTTGACAAAGGGCTCAGGCCTGTAATGTTGGTTACCCTTGACTTCCTCTCAATGCTGCCTGACCCAGAGCTTTTTGAATTGCACTGAAATCAAATCAGACATAAATTAACCAATCAAATTTCCAGAGAGGTGACTACAACCTGGCAGTAGCCATTATTGCCTTCACTTTGAGGAGAAAGAATTAATTTTGTCAGTGGATTTTGTTGGAAATGTGACATTATGCCATTCACTTTTTAGGTATGAAGTGCTTTTTATCCAAAAATAATTTCAGTTGAACTGGAAGAAGTAAAAGATTAATTGCTTTTTTTTTTGCAGATCATAATCCAGAGGGAAAATTGCATAGGGAACTGGGTAAGGGTTGAGGTGGGAGTATCGTTGGTCTGTGGGGCAGAAAAATAACAAGGAAGAGGCTTTTGACAGATGGAGGATGGAATTGATTAAATAGAATGACATCACCTCAGTCATTTAATCATTCCAGCCCTCCACCCAGTTCTTGTTTTTGTTATCCCATCCCCCACTGCATTTACTTCACGATACTTATCTTTAACATCTTCCAGATCTGGTGAAAGATCACTGGTTCATTAAACACCATGATGTTCTCCACAGTTGCTGAGTATTTCCAGCACTTGCCGTTCATGTTTTGAAAGAGGAAATAGCAGAATTTATTGTCATGAGCAAGTCACAAAATCCGGCGTTTTGCGGCAGCAAACATAACACAAGAGATGACAGGTAATTGGTTAGTCAGGGCATCAAGGGTTATTGGGTGATGGCCTGAGTGTGATGATGGCTTGGCTCATGATAGAATTGGAGAGCAGCCTTGATGGGCCTACTTCTGCTGTTATACCTTGAAATTAGCCACTGGGAGAAAAAGAGG
The DNA here is from genome assembly GCF_036971445.1 of Narcine bancroftii. Classification (NCBI taxonomy): domain Eukaryota; kingdom Metazoa; phylum Chordata; class Chondrichthyes; order Torpediniformes; family Narcinidae; genus Narcine; species Narcine bancroftii. The sequence continues at coordinate 211,765,255 of NC_091471.1, read as the reverse complement.
CAAAGTTTGCCGGCCTAGAAATCATCAAAGCACACTAAACTAGATGGTATGGCAACAGGTGCTCAGTCCTTCTCTTGCACCACCCACCTCTCCCATCCCCCCCATTCACTGCAAACTCCATTTATGTCCAAACCCAAGGACAGGGGTGTAACTGACCATGCAATGAACATTTCAACCTTCATAAGATTGTGGGTCAAATGGTCAAGTCTGGCAGCCAGAAGCTTATTGGGGCCGTGCTATGATTGGGAGATGGAGGCAAAAGACAGGGCAGAGACACTGTAGAGACATTTACTCAGCCATTTTGTTCCGGGATATTTGCGGATTTTTATGTTATGCCTGCTGTCTTTAAAAAAAAAAACACTGACATGGAATGGCGGGCCCATTCCAGTCTTGGCTTTTTTCCAGCAGCAGGCAGTGTCAGCCCTGGAACGCCATTAGTGTAAAAGGTGAATCTGGCATTCCAGGGCCAACTCAGGTAAGGATGCATGTGAGTTCCATATTTATTTTTTTAGTGTACTTACAGGTAAGCATTTAAACTTGGACAAAATAAGCAAGTAGGACAACAGGAAAAGTTTTTTAATTATAATACAGCTGTCCCACTCGCTCCTGATGGCCTACAATTATACCACAAAGGTAAAAGGCAGAGTTGATCTGGCTGACTGTGAGTAGCTCACTAGGGAATACCTGACCGGCAGGCACTTGGGGGTTAGTCCATCTAGGATGTCTATGCATGCTCCCCATAAATACAGAAGTTTGCAATGGCAGGAGCAGGAGATGAAATGAGCTGGTGGTGAAATGGTGATGCATCCTTGATGAGACTTACTGTTTTGTTAGGTGGATGAATCACTGATGTGTAGCTGGGAGGAGAATGAGAGATGATTTAATTCATAAGTACATAATTCGTGGTTTTGACAGGATAGAAGTGGGGTGACCATTGGCCTTTCAAAATAGGGCTTGATTATTCATGAATAAGATTTTTTTTTAAAGTATGTATGAAAGAGTACTGAATCTGGAACTCTACAGAAGGAGGGTGTGAATGCTCAGTTACTGAATGAAATCAAGACAGACTCTGACAGACCTCCAGATATTTGGGAGAGGACATTAGTGTTGGAGGGAGGACATTAGTGTTGGGGAGAGGACATTAGTGTTGGGGAGAGGACATTAGTGTTGGGGAGAGGACATTAGTGTTGGGGAGAGGACATTAGTGTTGGGGAGAGGACATTAGTGTTGGGGAGAGGACATTAGTGTTGGGGAGAGGACATTGGTGTTGGGGAGAGGACATTGGTGTTGGGGAGAGGACATTGGTGTTGGGGAGGGGACATTGGTGTTGGGGAGGGGACATTGGTGTTGGGGAGGGGACATTGGTGTTGGGGAGGGGACATTGGTGTTGGGGAGGGGACATTGGTGTTGGGGAGGGGACATTGGTGTTGGGGAGGGGACATTGGTGTTGGGGAGGGGACATTGGTGTTGGGGAGGGGACATTGGTGTTGGGGAGGGGACATTGGTGTTGGGGAGGGGACATTGGTGTTGGGGAGAGGACATTGGTGTTGGGGAGAGGACATTGGTGTTGGGGAGAGGACATTGGTGTTGGGGAGAGGACATTGGTGTTGGGGAGAGGACATTGGTGTTGGGGAGAGGACATTGGTGTTGGGGAGAGGACATTGGTGTTGGGGAGAGGACATTGGTGTTGGGGAGAGGACATTGGTGTTGGGGAGAGGACATTGGTGTTGGGGAGAGGACATTGGTGTTGGGGAGAGGACATTGGTGTTGGGGAGAGGACATTGGTGTTGGGGAGAGGACATTGGTGTTGGGGAGAGGACATTGGTGTTGGGGAGAGGACATTGGTGTTGGGGAGAGGACATTGGTGTTGGGGAGAGGACATTGGTGTTGGGGAGAGGACATTGGTGTTGGGGAGAGGACATTGGTGTTGGGGAGAGGACATTGGTGTTGGGGAGAGGACATTGGTGTTGGGGAGAGGACATTGGTGTTGGGGAGAGGACATTGGTGTTGGGGAGAGGACATTGGTGTTGGGGAGAGGACATTGGTGTTGGGGAGAGGACATTGGTGTTGGGGAGAGGACATTGGTGTTGGGGAGAGGACATTGGTGTTGGGGAGAGGACATTGGTGTTGGGGAGAGGACATTGGTGTTGGGGAGAGGACATTGGTGTTGGGGAGAGGACATTGGTGTTGGGGAGAGGAATTGTGATATAAAGACCAGCCCCCACTCTGATCCCACACCCCCCTCCCCCAGCTGTCCCCAGGTGTCTCTAGTCATCTTGTGCTGTGAGCATGATGGTCTGTGGGTTTACCCTGAGTTTGAACAGTCTGAAGTCCACTGGCCTGCTTTCCCCCCCCCCCCCCGCCACCAGTCCCCAACAATGGATAGTGGTGATTAGTAAGGGGTTACTTAAGGTAGTATGTGAGTGGGAAGAAAAAGTTTGAAAATTATTGTTTTAATTGTACCTAATTGAGTCATTATGTGCACGGTTTCATAACTCCAAAGGAAATGGGACAATGACAATTTTTCTCAAGCAAAATATATCAGTAACAATTGGGTCCAAAGCAGTGATGCTTGACTTTCCCTTCCCACTAATCCCTTTCTAATCACAGAGCACATATGGGATTATTAAAGTGGGATGTGAGTGGAAAGAAAAAGTTTGAAATCCACTGCTATAGATCAATACTTGCAATAGATTTTCTGGTGCTCTTTTATAAATTGTGTTCTTACGTTTTATTAAGTTGTTTGTGTATTTTCCCGTGCTTTTATAAATTGTGCTTTATTAAGTATTGTATTTCCCATGCTCTTTTGTAAATTGTGTACGTGTGTGTTTTATTCCTGCTACAATTTTCCTCTGCTCTTCTATTAATTATGTGTTAATAGAAGTATAATTTGATTCCAAACCCTTGTGTCCAGTCTTGTCTCCCTTGAACCTGACACTTTCTCAACATGACAATAATCAATGTGAGGACCGACAGCAGGCTCCTGACAGCCTGCCACCAGACCCCACAATGATCCACCGCCCTACCCCTCCTGACAGCCCTCAATGATAGATGCTAGTGAGCCGCACAGCACCAATGATCACTGTTGGCGTTACTCACCGTTATTACCCTATTTTCAACTGTGCATGTAAGACCAGGGGAATATTTTTGAGCCTTTTTTTGAAAATAAAGTTGTTCTAACGTGCCAACAAATATGGTATGTTTATACGTGACACTGGATGCCAACTCTTGTGTTACGCATCCCACCTCTTTTGCTCCTGGAATGCCAGTTTGCTGTGTGGAAAAAAAAACACAGTTCAGTGTAAATGACCAAAACTGGCTTAATGCCCGATCTTCCTTATGGCAATATTGCAAGGTGTCTATGGAAAAATCTCTTGTGTTTGATGTGTGGTTGTGGTGTGTGATAGTACAGACCTATCACCAATGTATATAGTTACAGTATCTAGAGTGTAATGACTGTGCTTACAGCGATTGGCTGAGAGCTTAGCCACGTCTACTGTCTGGGCCTTAAAGGGTTGTGTCCTTAGCCAGGTCGGATCATTCCAGACTGGTCGGCCACCCGTGAAGAGCTCCTGTCTTTTGCTAATAAAAGCCTTGGTTTGGATCAACAAGTCCTTTGGTTCTTTCGACGAGCCCTACAGGATGATAGCAGTATGAATTGGTATATTGAAGGCAGGGGGTGGGGGAAGGAGGAAATCTGGGGCCTGAGGTGATATTTAGAGGAATGGAGGATAGGTTCCACTGATTAATCAGTTTTGCATTCTTGGTGATCTTCGAGACTGTACTGGTTTTGCTTTAGTTAATTCAAGAGACAACATGTGTTATTGATGTCGGCTCCATCTCTAAACTCAGAAAATGTAAAATTATTTAAGAGTTGTGAATGCTACTCACATCAGTATGTAAACGAACTTCACCTCCATTTACTCCATCTATATCTCCTGCTGTGCTGGGAAAGTGGCCAACACACAGAAGGACCTATCCTACCCCTCTTTTTCCCCCCTTTTGATTGAGAGAAGATACAGGTGTGGTGCACTGTTAGATAGAATCAGACACATACAAGGTAAAGACTGTACAACAGGCTTTAATCCACAAAGACTTCCACAGAGCCAGGCTGGCTGGAGCTACTCTGTGTTAGGCCATGGGAGGCCGGGGCAGGCTTGTATCCCGGAGGGTGATTAACACCCGACCGGGTGGGGCTTGATCCCTTTAGGCTGACTGATTGGCAGCCGGCCAGGTGTTGTCCTGTCCCCTTGTACTCCTGCATGTACAGAGGTTGCCCCCTGCAGTAGGCCGGTGGTACCACCACAACAGGGTATTGAAAATATGTCTTCCACTTCCTTTCCCGCTGGATATAAGATTCTGAAATGAACCTCTCACTGGTAAAAGATGATGCCATTGCATTGCTCTAGCTGTACTTTTATACTCTGCACTTTGTCTTTGTACTACTGCATTGGCCCTGTTTGACTTTAATATTACACCTTGCACTTTTTTATTTTTGGACTACATGCTGTAATTAGGTATCAGTTGTTTTGTCTGGACATTATGCAAAACAGAGCTTTTCATTCTACCTCGTAAAGTGACAATAAAGAACTCAATTCAATATGCAACAATTCTCCTTTGTCACATTTTCTATCTGCTCCAACAATTGAAAGCATTGCTTCAGCAATTTATTTAAAACTCAATGTTTTCCTCACTGAGATTTTTTGGAAGTGTGTCATTGGTGACCAACGTGAATAGTTCACCTGACTCGTTCCAGTGGAACTTTGTGCCTCCTTTTTCTATTTGAATATAATTTGTGGCTTTAGTTCAATTGTGGCTTGAAATTGCTCCCGTTTGCACATTTGGAGACACTACAAGTGTGTTTTAACATTCAAGAAATCTTGTAGAGCATCAGGGAAGACTTTCATTGTTCCTTCCTGCATTACCCTGGTTCGTCTTAGTGAGGGTCTACTGAAACTTGGCATATTTGTGCCAAGTTCAATGGCATTTCAATTTTCAGGCATATTTCTATTAGGTTGATTTCTTATACTCTTAAATGTCATAATTTGGGAATTTATTTCCTCCTCCATTTCAGCAATATTGTAAGTATCAAAAGAAATCTCCATTAGCTCCATTTATATCAATTTGAGAAGCTTTTTATCCTTAACACTCATGATTCTAATATGCCTGGACTTGGTCTGAGCTGCTATTTAACATTCTTCCCTACCTAACAATTATTGGGCTTACACACAGTGATAATACCAATGCCCTTTGTTTCCCATATGCTCAAGTCTAGAGATGAGTCCCATTGCTTAAAATTTGGTCAATGAAGTTACTGTGACTAAGGTCATTAAGGTCACTTGACGTATCTCATGGCTTCAATCCTTTTTCTACATCCTCTGCAAGTGTAATGTATGTCCCTGTGTTCCTGCTGTTTAATTAAATCACAAGCAGAAACAATGAATGTTCTCGAAGATGTATTCTCACACTGCACATATGCATATAACAATACACATGACCTATCATGTGCCTATGCATATATTCTACTCAATTCAGAAAGTATTAGAAGTAAAATCTTGGACAACTTAAAATCATAGTATCTAAAATACCAAAAAAAAAGGTCTGTATTGCCAGAGCACTGCCGCTGGTGCGGACCCGCGGAGAGAGGAGTCACAGGGCTCCTCCACAGGGTTCTACTGCTCAATCCAACTACAGATAGGTACATACAGGCTTTAAACTGCCTGTTAAAGTTGCTGACTGTGTTTTAATTTGACTGAGAGGTCTGGGGCCAAACCTGTGTTTGGCAATGGACTGAGGGTTACAGACTGGGAAAACAGAGAACTGGCGCAGGGCACCAGAAAATGGGGAGATCACCCAACGTTTGAGAAAGAGAAGCAGAGGAAATGACCTTACAGAACAGCGACTATGGCTGTGGACCAATGAGGGGCTCTGCCTCTGAAGAACACAGAGGGGCAGGCTGTTGCCTACTTGAGACAAGGAACCCATGCAGGCTGCGGACTGCTGACAACCTGCGATTAAAGGACTCGCACCAGGAGGCGGACTGCTGGAGCCTGGCTTGAGACTGTCCGAAGGGGTATCGGAAGCGGGATGCGAGAGGGTGCTGAGGGCGCTGAAGGCTTCCTGATCGTATTGGAGGTTTGGATCTGAGCTAGGATGCCGATGGTTTGAACTGAAGTCTGTGCGGCTGCAGAGGCTAAGAGAGCGCTGGTGGTGAATCCATGGACACTCAGTGACTCTGAAAAATCTCTTCTGCTTCTCTTTCAACCGAATGAAAGGGGCACCAGGCAATTTTTGAGATGGTGAATCTTTGCCTTATGGCAGACTAAATTCAATTTCATGTGATATTGCATGTGTTTTATTATATGACAATGAAACAATCTTGAATTTTGAACAATTAGAATAATAATGTCGAACAAGAAAACCAGAAATGATCTTGAGCTGTAATGGATAACCCTGAGGAATGCTCCTTGCCTTATGTAATTTCTAGATTATTCTGCCACACGCCTGGATCAGTGTCATTCCCTTTCACAGATTGATCAAAATCCATCAACTGGCAATAAAGAAGCCCTCCTGTCTCCCGTTGTTGAGAGCTGATTGCATGATCTTGTTCCTGTGGTCTCAATGTTCATGCTGTTCAGGAGGAGAATTCCCAAATCAGCATGCTTTGTCTACAATGTAATCTTGAGTTTCTGAGTTTTATAAGGGCTTTTGCCAAACTGCATGATAGAGATATTTTTTTTCTTCAGTGGATGCTTATATTTTGTTCTGTTCTGTTTAACTTTTCGAGACAATTCAAAGGCGGCCTATCAAGGGACCTTAAATTCACTGATAACTAAGATGGAGAGAGTACTGCCATGATTTGCATGGAGCACATACTCTTTAATACTGGAAAGTACTGCAAAAGTCATCTATCAGGTGAACTTTATTGAGGTTAAAGTCATATTTGAGCCTGAGAGGCTGGCAAAGCGAAGGAGACCTTGAAGCTGATGAATCATGCAACAAATGTAGTCTTTGAGTTAAATGACTGACATTCTCAGTTGAGGTCGTTTCATTGCACTGGCTGATGCTTGGAGTGAAAGTGATTGGACTCCAAACATTGTTCGACAGGATAACCACATTGTATTCTAATTATAGTACAATTTCTGTGTGGACAGAAGTGGAAATGTTTGCACATTTTAAGTTATTGAATTGTGCATGCATTTTACTTCTTGTGAAATAAATCTGAGTATCATGACTTCCAGATCGCGTAAAGCCAGTTAATTCAGTCCAGTCAAGCGAACAGCTTGTTTGTTGATAGAGCCAAAAGTATCACCAGAGAGCAACTTTATTTTCCATCAGATAATTGTTATACAACATTCTAAAATATAAGCAAGAGGGATGTTTGTTTTTGTTTGCTCAACAGGCAAATATTCTCTGGCATTTGGGAAGTAAGGGGTACTGGAATATTCTGGGGAAATGCCAACAAGCTGGGGGCCTGAACACTGATCTGCTGAGTTTCTCCAGCGTTGTGTTTTTACTGGGGGGCTTGGAGGCCCTGTGGGTCTTAATAGCAGAGGCTTATTTCAAAGGTCAGCAGCAATTTCCTGGCCCAATTGTGAGCTTGATCACTAAGCAAGAGCAGCAATTTAGTCAGGAGGCTATAGCTAGAGATGTATAGGAAGTGGAAGGACCAGCAGTGATTAGTTGGAGATGTCTGGTTACAATTGCAGAAGGGGATTCTGGCTGTGATCGGGGTGGGGGGGGGGAGAGTTGGTAATGATGACAATTGTGGGGGAAAAAAATTAGCCTGGCCACTGGGGGAAGGGGTAATTTGGCCATGAGGTGGGACTAATATGGTCAGTACGAGACAAGACAAAAGGAGAGATATTGAGCATGGATGGTTGTGATAGTACAGATCTATCACCAATGTATATAGTGTATATAGTTACAGTATCTAGACTGTGCTTACAGTGATTGGCTGAGAGCTAAGCCACGCCTACTGCCTGGGCCTTAAAGGGTTGTGTCCCTAGCCAGGTCGGATCATTCCGGACTGGTCGGCCACCTGTGAAGAGCTCCTGTCTTTTGCTAATAAAAGCCTTGGTTTGGATCAACAAGACTTTGATTCTTTCGACGAGCTCTACAATGGTGTACTAGTTATGACGTAGTCATCCTTTGGAACCAAAGCTCTCCCCAGTATAGGAGAGACTAAAACTAGAGGGCATAGATTTAAATTGTGCGGAGAAAAGATTTGTATGGAGCCCGAGAGGAAACTTTTTTCCATACAGAGGATGATACGTCTATGGAGCAAGTTGCGAGAGGAAATGGTAGAAGTGAGTATAGTTACGACATTGAAAAGACATTTGGACAGGTGCATAGATAAGAGAGGGATAGATAGATTATAGGCTTGTGCACACAGATGGGATTAGCTCAAATGAGCATCTTGGTTGGCATGGACTTGTTGAGCACAAGATCCTGTTTCTGTGCTCGATATGGGGAGGTGTAGGTGCCAAAAGATCAGCAGATTCTTGAGAGGTAAGCAAGAAATCTAGAGAGGCTGGGGTCTAGAGCAGTACCCAAAAGTCTGTAAAGACTCAGCAGGTCACAGACCACCCACAGGAAGCCTATGGTGGTCGACGCTTCGAGCCTGAGCCCCTTATTCAGGACTGCCGAAAATCAGTCAGATGCCCCAATATAAAGGTGAGGGTTAGCAGGAAAGCGGAAGGTGCACAGGCTAGCACGTTACAGGTGGAAGGGACCCCTAACTTTCCATTTCATGGGTGTTGGCATCAGCCTGAATCTGTAATTTATTGGCATAGACACCTATTGTGTAGATGTTTATAAAAGAGATTGATAGGTTCTGGATTAGGAAGGGTGCCAAAGATTTTGGGGAAAATGGGGTTGAAAGGAAAAATACATCAGCCATGATTCAAATGGTGAAGATTCGTCGAGCTAAATGGTCTCGTTCTGCTTCCATCTCTTATAGTCGTTTGGAAGGAGCCATCCTTGTTTTGAAAAACTTTCGGCAAAGTTATCAGTAAATGTTTTGAACACTTCAAAAACCACAATCGCTAAGATAAATGATGCAACAATCTCAGAAATTTAATAAAAGCAAAATGATGGAGATACTCAGAAGGTCAGTCAGCATTATTACAGAGAAATCAGAACTCGTGTTCAGGTTGAAGAACTTTCATCAGATCTACCAAAGTGAGTTTTAGGTTGCAGAGAAGTGGATGGATGGAAATAATAAACAGATTGTCAATGAAAGGGTGCCTAATTTGTCTTCAAATGCTACTAGTATCATGTAAGGAAGGATGATGGTTGATTTTGAATCAAAACGGTCTGGAAGAATATAAAAGGAAGAAGATAATGGTATCTTCAGAGAGATTTATAAAAACAAGGCTAAACTGTGAGACGCAGAACGTGGTTGTTGCTGGAAATCTGTGAAAGGAAAAGCAGCACAAATATTACAGGTAGAAGACCTTGCATCAGAACAGTCCAGTTCTAATCCAAACAAGGAAGGCTGGTTATCTGAAATTGTTGAATTCAGTAATGAGTTCCAAGGTTTGTCCAAGCTTCATGGAATATAACTGCTGATTTTTGTGTTTATGTTGGGCAAACACCTTCAACACATGCGTATATTAGATGGGTGTGGGAATGGAAAATGAGGAACTGGAAGGTCAGGATCACTCTTGCAGAATGAGTGGAGGAGGTCTGCAAAACAGTCATATGACTTGCATTTGTATTTGCATTTTTCCAATGGAGGGAAAATCACATTGTGAATATCTGTAGATCAGAAGTGTAAATGGTTTACCAGCATGAACTGTTTGTGCAAGCAGTAGGGATAAGTCGGGTGTAACAATGCACAGGTTTGGGTTTAAGCCCTTTGTAAATGTCCATTAAAAGTTTGGATCTTAATGTAAATGTGTTATTTATTCTGGAAGCTGTCGCCTTTTTTCCCTTCTGGTTCTTTTTACTGATTTACGACTATGGCAAGTTTTTACATTTTTTATTCTTTACTTATAACTAGATGGTTATTATTATTGAGACGTAATTCCGGTTTTATAATCGTACGGTTTCTGTTCTGGATTAGTAAGGGTGCCAAAGATTTTGAGGGAAAATGGGGTTGAAAGGAAAAATACATCAGCCATGATTCAAATGGTGAAGACTCGTCAAGCTGAATGGTCTCGATCTGCTCCCATCTCTTATGGTTGTGTAAACTGAAATTTAAAGTAAGACTAAATTGATGGTGTGTAGATGGGTTTAGTGACATTATTTAGCTTCCATGTTCAGGAGTATCTGCACGAGATAATTCCACTCTCAAACCTTTCCTTCTCTTAAAAGGTTACAATTGTAACTTAAACTACACTTATCCACCACACTTTGGGCCTGGAATTTCCACAAGCACCAACACTCAAGAATCCCTTTTTAAGATAAACATCAATAATTAATAGGCAACTAAACATTTTTGAGGAAACCAGAACACCCTGAAAAAGCAAATACAAGTCACGGATAGAATCTACAAACTCCTTTCAAATGGCACGACATTCAATCCTGGGTCGCTGTTAACTACCACACTAACCATGCTGTCCTAACCACACAAATGTTTATTTTGTTTTTATTTCCTGCACAATATACTTCTAAAGAAATGGCCGTTCAGTGAACCAATTAAAGAAGCCATTTTTGCCGTTCACACTGGACCATTGTTAACTGGTTCTCTGCGTCCTTTCACACTCACCACCAGGTATCCCCAGGGAGAGGGGCACCTATTGTCCACCGATGATGTGAGTGACGCACTCGCTAATTATAATATTGTGTTTAAACAAAATTAATCATGCCTAATTATAACATAATTAAGCATTATGTACAGCACAGTATGAGCCCTTCACTCCGTTGTTGTGCTGACCTATATAAACATTTATAAATTTATAAAGGACCATGGGGGAGTGGTAGTGGCAATAAAACACATAAGTACACAATTTATAAAAACCATGGGGAAATCGCAGAGAGAGAGAGAGAGAGAGTGCAAGCCATGGCGGACCTGCCCTCACATAATTGCATGTGGCAGAGAAATCCCTCAATGTGTGTTCCGTGCATACAACCCTTTCTCTGCCGCATAAAATCCTGGAAGGTCAGGTCCGTCAATTCTCTCTCTCTCCCCCGATTTTCCCATAGTCTTTATAAATTGCGCGCCTATGTGTTTTATTGCCGCGACCACTTCCCCACAGTCTTTTATAAATTTATAAAGATTTATATAGGTCAGCACAACAACAGGGGCTGAAGGGCTTGTACTGTGCTGTACATAAAGCTTAATTATGTTATAATTAAGCATGATTAATTTTATTTAAATACAAGATCATACTACATTGATCAGGATTTAGTAAACTGAATACAAAGTTTATACCCTCTTAATTTTTTGTTTCCTTCACGTTCCTGCACTCAAGCAAAAACATTATCAATACATCACTACTTTTTCCCTTTCACACTGGGATAATCGGCACACAGGGATCAGATGATGCCACGAATGATGCACCTTATCTACGCAGTCCATCCCTGGGATGATTTCATGTCTGTGCGCTGAATTGCGAGCATTCACACTGGCCCTTCAACGAGTATATTGGCCGTTAATTACTAAGATGAGGTGCCAGTGTGAAGGGGGCTATTGATGCGAAACAATCCAGAACTACATGTTAAGAATAGTGAATGAAAAATGTAGGAATTCCAGACATATTTTAAATTTGGAACATGAACTCCATAGAGGTTTTGCAGAAATGAAATGTATTAACTGTCAGATTTGGTGATGTGGTGAGTTTTAAAAATCTTCCGGGAAGAATAAGTCATGAGTAGAACCACTGTTTACAGCAAGAAAAAAATCTTTCTGAAGGCTTCAAAGAAAGGAAGGAACAAACTGAGTCTAGCAAGTGAAGAAAGAAAATAAAGATCGTTGGTGTCAAAAACATGCTGGAATTAGGTTTTCTGAAAGAATAAATTGATTTAAACAAGGCAAGGACATTTTTATGGGGGGGAGTTTGAACATTGAGTAATATACAAAAGACAAGAATTGATGATGAAGCCGTGAGGGTAGAACTCTTGGAGGAATCCACATAGAACATTACAGCAGAGAAAATAGGCCCTTCAGCCCTTCTGGTCTAATCACAGTACCTGCAGATTTTCTCATTTATCTTTTTTTTTATTATGCAGACCATGAAAGATTTCATAATAAAAACAGAAAACTCCGAAATTATTCAGCATGTGGAAAGGGTGAAAAAAGAATGAATATTTAAAGGCAATGTCACTTCATGGGGGTCAGTTTAAAATGGAAGTTATTGCATCTTTTAGAAACAGAGTTAACGAAGATTTTCATTTGTGGTGAAGATGGCTAACACCGTACTGCTTTGAGCAATTGTGCATTCTGCATCTCAAGGATTAAGGAGACATCTCCACCAAAAACTGAAACATTTTTTATGATGAGGTATGTGCTTCGAGTGAAACAAAGTCTACAGGCCTGTGATTTTAGTAAAATAGTGGTGTCCATGTACTTCAATCATGTCACCTTTCTGTGTCCAAAGACTGGATCAGGTATGTTGGATTACAGTGTCCTCTGTAGAGTACTTGCACTCGCTGATCTGTACATAAAATTCCCTTTCACGTGAAATATTAAATTTAATGGGCTCAAAGTAGCATTAAAAGAATAAAAGTAAAATTACTAATGTTTGAACATAAAATTTATTTTAAAATGAACAAAATTAACTGAGCTACATATGATATGAATGAAAGTTATGGGATAGTTTGTAGTAAAAAATGGTACGTTTCCGACAGTGCTTGATTTTCGTGTTGACTTCATAGTCTTATCACTACGTCATAGTGGTTAACTCAACACCGTAACAGCGCCAGCAACCGGGGTTCGAATCTGGTGTTATCTGTAAGAAGTTTGTACATTCTCTCTGTGTCTGTGTGTGTTTTCTTCAGGGGCTCCAGTTTCCTCCCACCCTTCAAAGAGTATGGGGGTTGGAGGTCAATTGGGTACAATTGGGCCGCATGGGCTCATAAGCTGAAAGGCCTGTTACTGTGTTGCATGTCTAAATGTAAAAAAAAGATAATATTGCTCTGCTGTCACCGTGGCTGTTAAACAAGTGCTCAAAGGTGGCTGCTTTTCACTTTATGAGGAATGACTGCAGTCTGGAAAAGCTGGCTTTGGAGTATGTGCAAGGGTGTTGCTTGAGAATCTGTAGTAGGAGAAATCTGAGTGAAGACAGGACACCAAATTCTAATTGAGGCTCCTGTGGGATTGGCATCTCTGTCGTCCCTACTATTATCACAAAAGCCTTCAGACCCCAGCTCACCAGTACAAACACCTCTCACAATCTCCTGCTTACTATAATGTGATGTACAGATGCATCTCTCTGTTCCCACCAAATATACAGGAGATCAACCTGCTGCTTTCTCCTCCATCCAAATGGCTCCGTGAAATGGATTCCTCCATCTTCCCTTCATCTCAAACTTTTGGTGTGACTGCCAGAATAGTGAGTGCATCATGTAGTTCACTGTACGCTCTTACTTGTCATCTCAGGATGAGCCTGGATTCCCCATCACTCTCATTGTTGAGGAGTTAAGTGCATTATCAAAACCGTGTCCTTTTACATGAAATTCCCTTTTGTCTGCTGCATAGCAGACAGATTCGCCACCAGCAGAAATTGCTTAGGCTTCTCTTGCATTTCCTGACAGTCAGAGAAAGAGAAACAAAAGAAAGTCCTCCCAGAGTCACCGCGTATTCATAGATTTTCCCCCAGCGCTTCTGCAGCCACCCAGAGTCCAGTTCAAACCATTGGCAACCCGATATCCAGATCCGAACCTCCAACACAGTCAGGACCCTTCAACTCCCTCAGCACCTCCTTGCATCCCGGTTCCAATACCTGGTACCCCTCCAGCTAGTTTGGGCCAGTCTGCAGCCCAAAGCGAGTCTCCCGACAGCAATCTCCTGCAGCATCCGTGGGTTCCTCACCTCGAGTCGCCAGCAGTCCGCCATAGAGCCCCCTCACTGGTCCACCTCTGTGATCACAGTCCTGTGGGTCATCAATTCTGCTTCTCCTTCTCAGACAGGGGATGGTTTTCCCATTTTCTGGTCCCCTGCTTCCCTGTAAGTCTGCAGCCCCTCGTGGCTGCTGCCAACTAAATGGCTCTGCCATATTGGGTGCGGACCCCCGAGGTCATGGGATCTAAAATAAAAACCACTATCAGCTCCCTCAACGGGCCGTTCAAAGCCCGTGTGGAGTTGACAGCAGTCAACTGGGCGGCTGGACCCCACGGGAGCGCTGCATCTTCACTTCCTCACTCCCCGCAGGTCTGCACCAGCGGCAGCTCCAGCAGTTCCGGCAGCTCCGCCATCTAGATTTATATAATGTGCATATGCACCGAATTCTTTCTTACTGCAGCCAAGCAGTCATTTCATGAGAAAAAACAATATAAGTACAGTACCACTTATCCAAATACCCGAAATTATCCCAAATCTGAAATTCTTTTCATCCGTGGTCCCTTAAGGTAATAAATACATAATAAGAGTTCAGAAATCCCGATTGGAGAATGGGACATAACATTATTGAGTGTAGATTTTTGTCTACTTCAGTTAATTTGTGGATAAGTAAATATTTTTATTATAATGTGAATGAGTGCATTTTTTTTAAATGGTGTTCCAAAATCTGAAAAAATCCAAAATCTGAAACACTTCTGGTCCCATGCATTTTGGATAAGGGGTACTCAACCTGTAGAATACATCAAATTAAAATTAGATAATAAATACATAAGTTTATAGGTTAATATTTACATTTACCACAGTGAAAGAACAACATGACATTACAATAGTGCAGACAATCTTTTTCCAGTGTTGGCACAGTCTATGATTAGTGTAACAAAGGGAGTTTAGACAGCCTTATGGCTGTGGGGGGGGGGGGGGGGGGGAGAGAGGAGAAAGAACACTCGAGGTTCCGCAGACTTCTGTACCTTGTACCCAAAGGTAGCAGTAAGAAGAGGTTGTGACCCGGGTGATGGGGTCCTTTATGATGTCAGCTGCCTTCTTGATGCAGTGCCTCATAGTGATGTCTTTGATAGATGGGAGGTCACAGCCTGTGATGGACCAGACTATGCTTGCAACCTTCTGTATTCTTGGGCACTCAAATTACTAAACCAGGCTATGATGCAACTTTCAGTAAACTCCACGGTGCACCTATAGACCTTTGATGGGTATTCAACAATATGCAAAATCTTGTCAGAATTAAAAGAAAGTCGAAGCATTGGTGTGCTGGCACCAGGAAAAGCCTTCTCAAGTCGAGTCAAGTTTATTGTATAAGTGCAACCCGACAAAACAGCATTTTCCAGTCCTCGGTGCAAAACATTGCAAACGTACAGCCAGACATAACTCATATACAGACAAACCATACATATGCAGGACAAGTATTTCATCTATACAAATAAATAAATGTTGTTTTGTACATATGAAAGTCTCGGATGATTAGTGTGAGCAGTTCCTTTAATCGTTCAGCATTCTCACTGCCCTCCCAATCTACATCAGAGACACCGGTTGCAGACTGAGAGATCGCTTTGCTGAGCATCTCCTCTCCATCTGTATCAACAGCAACCTCCTAGTAGCCAACCATTTCAATTCTGAGTCACACTCCCATGTCTGTCCATAGGCTTATGTCCTTATCCCACCCTGACCACCCACAGATTGGAGGAGGAACACCTTATTTTCCATCTGGGCACTCTCCAGCTAGACAGCATTAACATTGACCTCTGCTTTCGACTAAACCTGCTCTCCTTTTCTTTCCCCCCTCCCCTCATTGCTGCTGTCCCCTCCCTCCTTTCTTCACATCATCTCCTGCCTTTGATACCCCCCTCCCCCCACTCTTTTGTTCGGACACCTGCCAGCATTTTCTCATACATTGATGGAAGAGTTCAAGCCCAAAACGTCAGTTCTGTATCTTTGCCTTTGCTACATAAAGGTAAAGTATGACCTGCTGATCTTCTCCAGCATTTTGTGTATTTACTTCAACCACAATGTCTACAGATTTTTGTGATTTAAGCCTGATGTAGATGTCTTTGTGATGAAGGTGATCTAATGCAGAGTGGAGGGCTAGTGAGATGGTGCCTGCTGTTGACCTGTAATGACAAGGGTGAACTGATGTGATTCCAGTTCCTTCCTGAGACAGGAGCTGATTTGTTCCATAACCACCCTCTCCAACCACTTCACCGCATTTGACGATAGTGGCATCAGCCAATAGTCACCTTGCTCTTCTCAGACACTGATATAATGGAAGTCTTTTTGAAACAGGTAGTGACTTCCGACCGTTGTGGTGAAAACTCCAGCCAATT
The DNA here is from genome assembly GCF_036971445.1 of Narcine bancroftii. Lineage (NCBI taxonomy): Eukaryota > Metazoa > Chordata > Chondrichthyes > Torpediniformes > Narcinidae > Narcine > Narcine bancroftii. Next base: position 211,748,914 of record NC_091471.1, on the reverse strand, counting down.
AGTTTGCATGGGTTTTAAGGGCACAGCCAGGTACAAAGTCTGTACCAGTCGCTTTCCAAGGATTCACCCTCCTGAAGTTTCTGTTCATGCCAGCCACAGAATCTGGGAGCACAGTCTCCAGGGGCTTGGGGGCTTGCAAGAGTTCTTTATTGCCTTCCTTTTTGAAGCAGAATAGAAGGCGTTGAGCTTATCCAGAGAGATGTATTGCCATTAATGATACTTCCTTGTTTAGCCCCCTAGGATATGATGGCATACAAGCCCTGCCATACTTGTCTAGCATCCATCTGAGACTCCAGCTTGGTCCATAATACCTCTTTGCATTGGTAATGGATTTCTGGATGTAGTACCTGGTCCTTCTGCATATTCCTGAATCTCCTTATCAATGGAACAAGCGACAAATTAGTCTTCAACTGTTTACAGATTTCTTATTCATCAGTAGCTTATAGTTAGGATACACTCTGATAGCCTTAGCAGGTCTTGGTAGTTATAAAGTCCATTGCACGTAATTCCACCTTATCCATCTCACCCCATGCAGACAGAACATGGCAGAGTCCCTTTGTTCTCACTTTCTATTCCACCAGTCTTTTGCACCTAACACATCATTCTCTGACACTTCTGCCAGCTTTGGCGCAATTCCATCATCAGCGATATCTTACCCTTCCCACCCCTTAATCTCAGCCTTTCATTGTGATTATTCACTCCGAGACTCCTTCGTCCATTGCTCCCTCCCAACCCATCCTTCCACCACTCAGACACCTTCCCATTGTAATGGCAGAAAGTGGAAAACTGTTCCCCACATCACCCCTCCCCTCCATCCAGCACCACAAACAGACATTCTAGGTGAGGCAGATCTTTCCATGTACCTTGTCCAACCTAATCCAATACATTCACTGTACTTGGTGTGACTTCCTCTTCATTGATGAGGTCAAACACAGAAAGGGTGACTGCTTCACCGAACACTTGTACTCTGTAGTGTTAAGCATGAAGTTCCTGTAGCCAATGATTTCAACTTCCCTGAGCACTCCCACAGATTTATCTGGTCATGGTAAGGCTAAACATATCGTATTCCTCCTAGACAGCCATAAATCCAACAGCAGGAATGATTTTTCTAATGTTATATAACCTACACATCTATCTGATTCCACTGTTTCTATCTCCTCTTTATCTACTTCTGCCCATACTTTTCTCTATAACTCTCCCTCCCATCCTGTCTTTCTTTAAATGTCTCTACACCTATCTCACTGTATCCAATACCCTATCACCTTAGCCCATCCCCACTTCTTTCCCCCTTAATATACTTTGTTCACTCCCTTGCTACTTTAGCCTTGATAAAGGGGGTTGACACAAAACATTGACTGACAATTTCTACCCATGGATGCTGTCTGACCTGCTGAGTTCATGCAGCATCTCATTGTTTCTCTGACAGAAGCAATAACATGGTAGTAATGACTGCAGACCCCTTTTGTTCGAGAGCCCACCATGTCACATGCACCACTGTTTAGAATAAGTGAGTTTGTGGGACCAAGTTTTCTATTAAGAATAACATGCACCCATTTTACCCTCTGCCATATCCCAAGATATTTATCATAGCAGAGAATACTAGCATTTCCTGTTCAAGTGATGAACAGCGTTCATTTTTTCATATGCTTTTTTGAAAATAATAAAATGAACTCTATTCATTTTGAAACTCATGAAGTTTAAGCAAATATCATTTTAATTTTGGGGACCCTGAATTAAATTTATTGAAAGGAATACTGCGGAGTCCTCCTGATTTCTCCCCATACCCCTAAACTCTCTGCTTGGGATGTACAAAAATGCACATAGCTATACAAATGAATAAATGAATTTCAATATGATTGCTTTAGGATAGCAAAAGTCAACATTTAACTTGGGCAAAGATTAAATCCATGTTGATAAGATGATTGTTTTAATAACATCTTGAACTTTTGTGCAATGCTCCACAATTAATTGACAACTCTGAAAATTCAGTTGATGTTCTGCAAAGTTTCTATTTTCAGATAACTTTTCAGATTAGATTAAGACCTGTTGCTGCAAATGTATTGGCACAGTGGTATAGCATTCTCATAAATAGTGAATGATTATGGGCTACCCATCAGTGGATGGCATGTCAATCCATTTTCCATTCATATAGATGTATCTTCCAATAGGATGGCACCAGAGATCAAAATCAGCGACCGACTTTTACGACCTCTTGATCTTGCAACGTTGAAGTTTGCATGGCCATAGTTGAGATTGGTAATCTCAGTGCAGATTGATCATTGATTCAGGAACACAGGTTTTAAATGGTTGATAATCTGAAGTGGTATCCATCCTTCCACTGATATACAGGTGGAGCCTTCGTTAAAAATGTCACCCTATACTTTTTACATCATCATAATCCTTTCTGGGATTACATTCTGGGAGGGAGAGGGAGCACTTTGTATTGAATAAGAAAAGCAAACTAGCAAAAGTGGAGAAAGATAATTCAGCAGTGGTGGCTTTACTTTTTATTGATAATTCACAAAAGGCTGAGTAGGGAAAAAATCAGGCTTTTAACAGCTAAAGACTGGAGTATTATCAAACAACCATCCACCTCCTTGACTGATCAGAGGAAAACGAAAGAGGCAGCCTGCAAGAGGCTATGGGGAGGATCAGCTTTGGGAGGCATGTCCAATCATGGTGTAACAGAGGTTTACCACATTTACATCGTACAAGTTTTCAACTGCCATTATTTACCCTTGATAGACAATAGAGTAGAATTGATTTTGTGTGCCAGTGAACAAAATGTGAGATTCAAATGTTCAATATGTTTCATTTTGTTCACTTTTAAGTTATTCTGAAGCATATTGAATAGGCCAAGGGAACATGTTTTTATTTTTAAATACAGAACATTATTCTAACTCCAGTGAATACATATAATTCCTATCCTCCTGGGATTTAGTGGGAATAGAAGTTGATTGTCATCTGATTGCACATATGCAACCCGATCAAAAAAAAAGAAGTATCTCCAGACCATAGTTCGTGCGCGCATACATTACACATAAATGTCATATATGCATAGCAATGCAAAATAAATATATAAAAATAATTTGTGGGTTTCTAGAATCATTCAACAGTCTCACTGCCTGGGGGAAAAATCTGTTTCCCAGCCTGGCAATCCTGTTTTTTTTTAATGCTCCTGTATGTCTTCCTTGAAGGTAGTCTCAAAGATACTGCAGGCTGGTTAGTAAGGGTCCTCAATGATTCTCTGTGCCCTCTTTAAGCACATCGATAGAGGGAATGAAGATCTCAGATCTTCTCAGCAGTTTTAATAACCATACTGACCTCCAACCTGATGCTTTGTAGCTACTTTACCACATATGATGCAGCCAGGCAGGACTCTCCCTATTGTGCTCCTGGAGCATGTTGTTGGGATGGTGCCCTCTTCAAGACCCTTACAAAATGTAGGTACTCCTGCATCTTCCTGACTAATGAGATGTTGTGGGCCCATGGTAGGTTGTCCTTTAAATGATGCAGAGGAACTTCATGCTCCTCAGTTTCTCTATGACAGACTGAATGGTCCTTTGGCCTCCTGAAATCCACCATCATCTCCTTTGTCTTGTCCACATAGAGACTCGTGTTGTTGGTCTTGCACCACTGTACAGCTGATCAACCTGCTCTCTCTAAGATGACTCATTATTAAGCTGGCTCGTTATTGTTGCTGATATGGCCAACTACCATTATGTCATGTCCAAACAGGAGGAGCCTGCTGGAGTTGAACCTGGCAGTACTGTCATTATTTAGCAGTGTGAACAGTGCTGGGCTGAGCATAGAGCCCTGACGTGTGCCAGTTCTCAGTGTGATAGGGCTTGAGGTTCTGGTGCCAGCACAGACAGACTGTAGTCTTCAATCAAGATGTCCAGGATCCAGTTGCAGAGAAGGGTTCTGAGTCCCAGCAACGACAGTTTATCCACCAGTCTCGGAGGTTGATCATGTTGAATGCCGAACTGAAGTCAATGTACTATAATCTGGTGTATGAAGCATCGTTCTCTAGGTGGGTCAGGACAGAGTGGAGGGTTAGGGCTTTTTCATCATCTGTGGATTGATTTGGCTGATAGGTAAACTGGAACAGGTCCAATGATCCTGGAAGGTGGACTTTGATGTACTCCATTAGTAGTTGCTCAAAGTACTTCATGATTGTGGAGGTCAGTGCCACTGAATAGTAGTCATTTAATCCAGGTACCATCGCTCTCTTGGTGATGGTGGCTGCCTTGAAATCTTCAGGGACAATGGACTAGAGTGAGATATTGAAGATGCCCATTACTCACTCAGCACCTGACCAGATATGTTATCTGGTCCTGTTGCTTTGTGTGGGTTCACTCTGGATAGGATCCTCCAATGCTGCTATGCAGGGTGCCTGTCCTTCAGGGGGAGGGGAGTGGAGCAGGGATTTCTTTCCAAAACCATTCATCTCCATATCTGAATTTTTATATATTTGGGGCTATTTGAACTGAAGGACTTTAGAACCTCCTTGAGATTAAGCATAGAGCCAGAAGATTTTTTTTCCTTGTGCTCTTTTTTTAAATGTTGTTTTGTAAATTTCAGGAACTTAGGTGAAACAGTAACAATATGTTATCATGATAAGATCTTTGGCTGGTTATCATTTCTCTCTCTAAGTTTCCAAACACAATCGAGGATAATCAGCAGTAAACATGTTGTTTTTCTCCATAGAAACAATTTCAAAAATGTTAGGACAGAACTGCGATTGCATCCATTAGTGTCAGGGCTCAACTGATTTGAACCCAAACCTCCTGTCGCAAAACACTGAACACTTTCAAACCTGCTTCACTCTGTGTCAAGATCGATCATACCTCAATGTCATTTTACACCACTATCCCTTGATTCTCTGAATCAAAAACCTACCAAAGCCTTCACAAGATATTTTTACTCAAATCCTCTTGTCTTCGAAGCCAATGAACCATTGGTTTCCCAATTTTGCATGTTGGCTTTCAATTACCTTTGCAAAGGGGTGCATACAGTGAAAAATCAGAAATTCAATAGGGTGTAACAGCATAAGAAATAGGAGCAGAACTGGGCCATTCGACCCATTGAGTCTGACCCACCATTCCTTTGTGGCTGATTTACTATCCTTTTCAACTTGATTTTCCTGCATTCTCTCCATTACCCTTGATTCCCTTCCTAATCAGAACTTATCTACCTCTCTCTTTAAAAATTGCTCTGATTAGAAAATGCCTGAAACACTCAGCAAGTTGGGCAGTATCAATGGAGTGGAAAGCAAAACTAATGTTTGCTGTGGGATAAATGTTGCACAGGAGGCAGAAAATGCCTGGCTGTCTTTGACTAGCAGTGCAGTGTTTGTTACTCCACCTGAAAGTTCTGATAGAACAGAGCACAAGAGTCAATTTCCCTGTGTCTTTCCTCTGTGATTTCCCATTTCACCAGCTGTACAGGCTAAGGGTGGGAGTTGGTGGGGAGGTGGGGGGAGTGGGCTAAAGAGTCACAGAAGGAGCGGCCCCTGCAGAAAGTGGAGAGGGAAGGAGCAGGGAATATTTGTCCAGTGGCAAATGTTTGATAGGGAGAAACATATAATATTTGACCTGCAAGAATCTGGTAAATTAGTTCCCTTAAATACTTTCTTGTGCATAATAGTCGACTTTTGTTCTGTTGGCTGACTGGACCATGCACAAAACTGGACAACCAAGCCTTCAGCACAGAAACACTGAGTGATGACTGGCCATTCTGCCATCAAGATTCACCACAAATCAAATACTGTACTACTGTTATTTCTAGGCAAACACTATTGTCAGCAAATTTTAAACCTGAACATTACTTGGCTTAACATCATTTTCAAAGGAAATCACTGGGCTCCATCGGTTATCCTGAATTCCAGACTGAGAGCTAGGCACTGACGAAGGGCTCTGTTTAGAATGTAATATTAAAGAAATGTGGAACCTGCAGTTTATTTTGATTACTCAGTGGTTACAGAAAAAATGTTGTAGGCATTTACTTTAAGAATAGGGAGGCACCTGATTAGGTGCCAGTAAAAACACTGGGCAGGAATTTAATTTCATTTTAGTTTGTGGTCCGGAAACCAGCAGTGTTCAGAGGTTCAAGAGGTGCTATTTAATATTTTTAATTTGCTGCAAGCTATTTTTCAGGGCTCAAGATGGGAGACACGAGCATGATTAATAAAAATGTTTTGTCTTTAGTGTTTTTTTTTCCTTTCTTGCTTCTAAAGAATGATTCAGTTTTAATTTCAAATCAAAGATAGTTGTGTTTTGGAGCAATTACTAGCACATACAGTAAAACCCTAGATAGCCAGCACCATGGGGATTGTTAGATGCCTGATAAATGTATTTTCCGGTTGCTTGAAACTTACCCTTACAATGCCTAACTAATGCACCTACATTAAGAATAAACAGCTTAAAAGACAAAATTACTGTACTTACACTGAACAAGCTTCACTTGCATGAATGTACAAATCTTAAAGTATTTTACTTCAGTCACATTCTTTGAAAATATTTAACCATCACTGCATCTGTTGGTTCCACCTGAGAGACTAATAGTAACACTGTAGTGGCCTGCTCCTCAGGCCGACACAGGAAATGGCCGTACACGGCGACCGGCAAAGCATCGTGGAGGCTGAAATGCCTGTTTCCATAGACTGCTGGCAGAGTGGAGAAACTGGCTAATCACTGCCGGTGGATCACAGGGGGCCCAATCATCCAAGGTAACCAATCAGCAGCCGGCCTACTCAAGCCACGCCTCAGTGGTGACGCGGCCGAGCTGACTAGAAAGGGCAGAGCTGCCACTAAATAAACTCAGTGTCGAATACGCTCTACTGATGTGGGTGACTTCTGTGGATTCGAGCTAAAGCCTTAAAGTTATAACTGAGATCAATAACCTAGCTGTAGCCATAGTGACCTCACTACAACATCATAGATAATTAACCCACCCCTGTTCCCCAAGTTTACAGATAAAGTCTCTGAACAGGGCGACTCTTACTAAGTAGGGATAAAGACACTTTAAGAGGGATACCCCAATGGTGAGCAGCATCAACCAGCTCTTCACCCTGGGTGACGCCATTGGTGTTTCACACAACTTTATTCAAACAGCTGTTATAAGCAAAGCACGGCCATGGCACTGTGCTGGCTGAATACTTGTTCCGTCTTCACCAAAATTTTGTGTTACTTCAGAGAACGTTTACATTTTTAAACATGTATTTCTTTTTACCTATTATTTTATTCTTGATTATTTAAATTTTTAATTTATTTTCCTCAATTTTTTTTGCCAGTTGCTGGAATTCCAGATACTACTGTATTTGAAACCCAAAACCTCAGCTGACCCTGAACTAGGAACAGGGTTCAAGAATCAATCCAGGCTCTTCACATCTACCCTGTTCTCCAGTCACGAGACTAAATAGTGATAAATCTACTCTCAGGTATAAATGGCTCAGATCCCAGTATTGTGTGTTTTTCCTTAAACAGTGTCACCAAAAATCACATCTCATCTCTTGTGATGCTGCAGCTCACTGGTGTGAGTGGAATCTTGTTCTTTGCCAATTGTCTAGAGTGACTTCTAACCTCACAATGGCAATTACTTTCCTGCAGTACCCCGCTGGCCATGACTTTGGGTATCCTGAGGTCATGAAAGGCACGGTTTTCAGTAGACCAACGTTTTTGATTTCAATAGTTTAAAATGGAGCAGTTTAAATTTTTGTTCGATATTTATTGAATATTTAGACATACAGCACAGTAACAAGCCCTTCCAGCCCACGAGCCCATTCCACCCAATTGACCTACAATCCCCATACATTTAAGGGTGTGAAGAAACCAGAGCACCCAAAGGAAACCCATACAGACGTGGGGAGAGTGTACCTCATTTGAGGTTTAAGTTATTTTGTTTCACATTAAAAAATCACACAAGTTGCTCAGTAAACAAAAGATGCTTTAGAATCATAAAATTATTTTTATTTCAAAAATAAGTTATTTATAATAAAAAACAAACACAGACAAATGAAAGCAAATGGGTCTTTCTTTCATGTCATTCAGTTTACAAATTCAGGTCTTGTGTATAGTGGTGTTAACACCTCCACCATTAAGAAATTCTTCAAGCGTCTGGTGATGGAACACATCAAAGCTCACCTCCCAGAGTCATTGGACCCATTTCAATTCACCTATAGAAGAAACCATTCTACAGACAATGCTATAGCATTGTCCCTTCACTCCATCCTGACCCTCATGGAGAACGATGCCTGATACAGTAGGCTGCTGTTCAACTTCAGCTTGAGGTTTAATATGATCATTCCCCAGAGGCTGGTAGAAAAGGCATCCTCACTGGAACTCAACAGCCCTCTCTGCAGCTGGATCGGTAGCAGGTCATTGAGCACTTCACTCCTTGGCTGTGTGCTCAGCCCACTCCCATTCAAACAACTGCATCGTCAGATCCAGCTCCAACAGCGTCATCAGGTTTGGAGATGTCACAACAGTAGTTGGCCTCCTCAGCAACAGAAAAGAGTTGGAAAATCTCATGATAGGGTGGGAGAGTAACAACGAGAGTCTCAACATGGAGACAAGAGATAGACCAGGAGCCACCATCCTCCACAAAACATCAATAACTGTAGAGAGCACTAAGTTCCTTGGAGTTCACGTTACTAACTAGTGAAGCATCTTGGACACAACATCTCTTCACTTGTCAGGAAAGCACGACTGCACTTCCTAAGAGATTGAAGCAGGTAAGGCTACCGGCCACCATCATGTCAACATTCTACAGGAGCTCTATCGAGAGCACCCCAACTGGCTGAATCAGTGTGGTTTGGTTACTACAGGCAAATGGATTAGAGGTCAATCCACAGGGCCAGAAGAGTGGCAGGGAAGATCACTGGAGTTTTCCTCCTTCCCTCATTGATGTGATCTACTGGGAATATTGTCTCAAGAGGGCGCACAAAATCATTGAGGATATCTTCCACCCGGCACACGTCATCTTTCAGCTGCTCCCATCAGGAAAGATATAGGAGTATCAGAGCCAGCACCACGAGGCTGAGAAACAGCTTCTGTCTGAGAATGCTGAATGAGCAAGGGAACTGCTCGCACAAAACATTTGAGACTCATATTCACGAAGGAATATTTATTTATATAGATGAAATACTTGTCCTGCATATGTTTTGTTTGTATGTATGTCTGGTTGTGTGTCTGCATGTTTTGCACCAAGGACTGGAGAACGCGGTTGCCCAAGTTGTTCTTGTACAATCAAATAACACATTTGACTTGCACATCTCCTTTGTACGTAGCACTTCAGGTGATACTTTCTGCTGCTGTTCAAGGGGGCTATACCAGCCATCTCGTCTTCTAAATGTGCAGTAGCAGAAGGACCCTAAACTAGCCATTCTCAAAATTTTTGTCTATGGCCTTCTAAGGACTGCACAAATGTTATGGGCTCCCTTCCCTGTGAAGCAGCCAAATGGAGTTTAATTTCTTCCATACTTCTCTCCTACTGACTACATTAAAACATTTTTTATGATTTTAGTCCTTTCTCTTTCCCCCCCCCCCCTTAAATATGCTGTGGCCCCAGGGAGGGGCTGTATGACCCCCATTGAGATTGGGTGCCCTAAACTATCATCCTTCCCCCATAAAGTATCCTTCAGAGAGATGATGACCATCCTTGAGCACAATGTCTGTCTCTGACCGTATCCCAGGGAACATCCCACATATCAAGGGAGTCGTGTTACACAGATGCTTGTGATGAACTGTGACAAGAACCTTTACATCCTTCTCCACCCACCATTAGCAAATGCATAATCTGCGACCGGCTCTTCCCCTTCAGAGTCAAGGTCAATGTGCATTGGGATTAAAAATCTGATCACATGGGAAGGGACTGAATAGGAGGGCTCACTTCATTGTCAGCCAGGCAACAGGCTAGTTGCTTGTGGTAGAGTTCTTGTCATAAGACACAGTAGTCAGGGAACTACTCCACAGTATTCATCAAATCCTTCTTCTGCATGCTGATCATTGTCCATGTACTTGTTTTTTATAGAGACAGATATTTATATATATTATATAAATATATACAAAAAGACTTACAGACCTTTTCAGGCCACGAGATCGTGCTGCCCAAATACACCAATTCACCTACAAATCCCATACATTTTTGGAGAGCGGGTGGAAACCGGAGCACCCAGAGGAAACCCACACAAACACGAGGAGAATGTACAAACTCCTTACAGACAGTGCCAGATTTAAAGAAAGGTTGCTTGTGCTGTAATAACATCATGCTATTCACTACACTAACCCCACACCCCCCCCCCCACCCCCACCATTCCACCCAAAGGTTTTTCTGGAAGAACATTTGCCAAAGGATAGGTAGTGAAGCAATGTCCAGCTGGTACAGAGCCAGACCCATCCTTCACAACACCTGAGAAACTGAGCATGTAGTGGCATTTGGTACCCACTTTGGTTCTAAGCGCAGCCTGATACAGTCACATGTGGAGGTGATCTTCAGGATGAGGGCTATGCCCATGCCCCATTTTCAAGGAATTTGTACATTGTGACCCATTAGACCTCTAGATAAATTGGAAGATGGTTCAAGTGACTGCCAGAGTGGAGAATGGGTAACACGTGCACCAAGTAGAGCAGCACAGAGAGCACCTTGCACCCGATGAGCCGGTTCTTACTAGTCATTGAGAGGGACCACCATGCCCACATTTTCAATATCTGCAATGCTGGAATCTGAAGCCAAGTTCACTCTGTGGGAGCAACTCAGCATGTCGTGCTGCTTCCTCCAGCAGAAGCATGTTTAGCTCCAATTTCTGTTGAATCCTGCCAATCTGCTCCAGCCAATTCCTGTTGCATGTCAACCAAGACATTTCTTCAGACACTATAATGTGATATTTATTGAATCCCATGTTATTCTAATTACTGTCAACCGAATTAATGAATTAAGGGCATAGATACTTTATTTACTGGCATAATACAACATCTTGCTTTTTTTTTTAAATAGTTGTCTCAGCTGTTTTAAGCAAATGTGAACAAGTGATTTTCTTCAGAAAAGTAATTGCTAGCTAACTGCAGAGTTTTATTGGCCACCTTTTAGACAGATCTTAACCTCCTTCCATGGTTCCAAAAAAAAATGATGCCATGAGCCATTTTGCCATAGCCTTGTGCACAATTATTGGTCAGAATGAGTTTCAGACAATGAGTGCATCCTTCCTGTCTCTAGTTTATCAAATTAGCATTCCTTTTTTCCCCCAAGATAAAACATCCATGACTTTGCCGATCTCACACTATATCAAACACTTCTAAACTGCAGAGAAGATAAAAGGGGAGGGGAGCTAGGATACAGTGAAAGTTTCAGTAGGTTAGGTCTTCATTCCCTGGAGTGTCAGAGAATGAGGGGAGATTCGATAGAGGTTGACACATTTATGAGGGGTATAGATTGAATAAATGCAAGTCGGCTTGTTCCACTGAGGTTAGGTGAGTCACAAATTAGAAGACATGGGTTAAGGGTGACAGATGAAATTCTTAGAGGGCACGTTAGGGGTAACTTCACACAGAGTAGTGAGAGTGGCACAGGTGGCATAACAGTTAGTGCAAAGCCATTACAGCGTCAGCGATCGGGACTGGGGTTCAAATCCTGTGCTGTCTTTAAGATGTTTGCATGGTGTGGCAGATTGTTTTATTTTATATTATGTATAGATATCTTTTAAAGGAGATAAATTGTGGCAGTTTTTTTTAAAGTTTAGACCACATGCAGATACAAACACTTCCAAAACAGATCTCATTTAAAATGCTGGAGCTCTACTCAAGTCAGACAGTCCAGGCTCCGAGTGCCTTTGTAAAAACTTTGAAGAATGCCTATAAGGACTTCACATGTTGGTGTTAATTGGACATGCTGTTGAGTAATGGATTTTTATTGTTTTGGAGAGCGCGAGCGAAAGAGCAAGAATTCAGTTCTATAGTTCAGCAGCAGCAGCTGGGACTGGAACAGGACAAGCTGGCAAACTGTGGAAAAACCCCATTTGAAAGATGGGTGGTGAGTTCTTAGTTCAGCCTGGTCAAAGCCCTTGTGGTCCATACAAGAGGAGATGGCTGGCTGCATAATGTTTCCCTTGAAATAAGGGAAACAAAAAGGAACTCTGTGGTGACTTGAAAGAAAGAGGTTATCATTTGGAAAACCCTGATGGGGCAAGTTTCTTCAGCAAGACACTGAAGTGGCTGATCAGAAGGAATCAGTTGTGGGTGCCTAACATACAACATATCTCTCTCTGAAAACTACAAGAACCTTCTTGAGCGGTAACCATTTACTTTCAAGCACAAAAGCCTGGTGAAGATTCATAAATGTTAAATTCTGTGCACAGTATAAGAATTGCCTGCAAGCAGTGAACTTGGAGGAATGAGAAGTGAGATTAGACTGTGAACCAAAGAACTTTTCTGAACTTGCATTCACATTACATACACGTGCACTTAGAATTAGAAGGGGGTTAAGTTAATAGTAATAAGTTAAAGTGTGATTTTGTTTTCATGTTTAAAGATGATTAAAAGCAACTTTAGTTGAAGTAACCATTTGTCTTGGTGAATTTCTATTGCTGCTGGGTTTTGCAGTCCTCTGGGCCCATAACAGTGGATTTTCCCCAGGGGCTCTGGTTTTCTCCCACCTTTCAAAATGTACCAGGGGTTGTAGGTCAATTGGGATGTAATTTGGCAGCACAGATTCATGGGCCGAAGTGGCCTGTTACCATGCTATATGTCTAAATTTAATTTTTAAAATTTTAATAGAGTGTGGAACAAGTAGCCAGCTGAAGTGATGAACATGGTCTTGATTTTGATATACAATATTAGAATACGAGGTGAAGTTTTTTTTAAAAAAGGATATTTTAATTGTATACAAGACAATGTATAAATTACTTACAATTCATATTCGTTATGGCATTGTATTAGATTGTGTGATCTAAGTGTAACATCCAATATGTCCCTCTTCCAAATCAATAAATGATATTAAAAATAAAAGATTTTGACATACAAGAAAAATTTGGATAGGTTCATGAATAGGAGGGGTGTGGATGGCTATGGTCCTGGTGCAGGTCAATGAGACTAAGAAGAATTATTTGACATCGACTAGTCAGCTCAAAAGACCTGTTTTTGTGCTGTAGCATTCTATGGCAAGAAGCTGGAGGAAGGGCCCAGGAGTGATAGATATAAGACATAATGTGTGAGATGTGGAGAGTCAGACAGAGGGAGAAGCCATCAAGAACAAGGGAAAATTAAAGTGAAAAACCTGAATTACAGGAGTGGATAAAGAGATGGAAACTGTGAAATCAGATACAGGTGAGAGTTACCATTGGGTTTAAGACTTTCTAGAAGACACAATGGATTGTTCTTCACAGTTACGTTTAGCCCTTTCTCTGCCGCACAGAATTCAGAGAAGGCAGGTCCACCATCGCTCTCTCTCTCTCTCTCTGTGACTTTCCACACAGGACTGATGAGCTCATACTGTGCTGTACATATACTTATTTATGTTATAATTAGGCAGGATTAATTATAACCATATAACCACTTACAGCACAGAACAGACCAGTTCGGCCCTACTAGTCCATGCCGTAACAAATCCCCACCCTCCTCGTCCCACTGACCAGCACCCGGTCCATACCCCTCCAGTTGTCTCCTATCCATGTAACTATCCAGTCTTTCCTTAAATGTAACCAATGATCCCGCCTCGACCACGTCTGTCGGAAGCTCATTCCACATCCCCACCACCCTTTACGTAAAGAAATTTCCCCTCATGTTCCCCTTATAATTTTCCCCCTCAATCTTAAACCATGCCCTCTAGTTTGAATCTCCCCACTCTTAATTGAAAAAGCCTATCCACGTTTACTCTGTCTGTCCCTTTTAAAATCTTAAACACCTCTATCAAGTCCCCTCTCAATCTTCTACGCTCCAGAGAAAAAAGCCCCAGTCTGCACAACCTTTCCCTGTAACTCAAACCTTGAAATCCTGTCAACATTCTCGTGAACCTTCTCTGTACTCTCTCTATTTTGTTTATATCTTTCCTATAATTTGGTGACCAAAACTGTACACAGTACTCCAAATTTGGCCTCACCAATGCCTTGTACAATTTCATCATAACCTCCCTACTCTTGAATTCAATACTCCGATTTATGAAGGCCAACATTCCAAATGCCTTCTTCACCACACCATCTACCTGAGTATCAGCCTTGAGGGTACTATTTACCACAACTCCTAAATCCCTTTGTTGCTCTGCACATCTCAATAGCCTACCATTTAATGCATATGACCTATTTAGATTTGCCTTTCCAAAATGTAACACCTCACACTTATCTGTATTAAATTCCATCAGCCATTTCTCAGCCCACACCTCCAGCCTTCCTAAATCACCTTTTAATCTATGGTAATCTTCCTCACTGTCCACAACACCACCAATCTTTGTATCATCCGCAAACTTGCTTATCCAATTCTCCACCCCTACTTCCAGATCGTTAATATATATAACAAACAATAGTGGACCGAGGACCGATCCCTGAGGAACTCCACTAGTCACCGGCCTCCAATTGGATAAATAATTTTCTACCACTACTCTCTGACACCTCCCATCCAACCACTGCTGAATCCATTTCACTACCTCATCATTTATACCTAATGCCTCCACCTTTTTTCCTAACCTCCTGTGGGGAACTTTGTCAAAAGCTTTACTAAAGTCTAAATAGACAACATCCACAGCTTTCCCTTCATCAACCTTTTTTGTAACCCCCTCGAAAAACTCAATCAGGTTTGTCAAGCATGATCTACCCCTGTCAAAACCATGCTGATTACTCCCTAGCAATCCCTGTACCTCCAAATATTTGTAAATACCATCCCTCAGAACACTTTCCATCAACTTGCCCACCACAGACGTCAGACTCACGGGCCTATAATTTCCAGGTTTACATTTAGACCCTTTCTTAAACAGTGGAACCACATGCGCCACCCTTCAATCCTTTGGCACTACCCCTGTGGCCAGTGACATCCTAAATATCTCTGTTAATGGCCACACTATCTGTCCACTAGCCTCCCTGAGTGTCCTTGGGAATATTTTGTCCGGTCAGGGAGATTTATCCACCTTAATCTTTTTCAACACAACCATCAGTACCTTCTCGGTTATCCTTATATGCTTCATTACCTCCCCACTATTTTTCTTTACCTCAACTGGTTCAATATTTTTTTCCCTAGTGAATACCGAGGCAAAGAAATCATTCAAAATTTCCCCCATTTCCTCTGACTTCTCACTCAGCCTACCCTCACTATCTACAAGGGGTCCAATTTTATCCCTCACTAATCTTTTACTTTTAATGTACTTATAAAAACCCTTTGGATTTATTTTTACTCTGTCTGCCAAAGCCTCGTCGTGCCTTTTTTTGGCCTTTCTAATTTCTTTCTTAAGATTCCTTCTACACTCCTTGTAGTCCTCCTTCAAATTGTCAGCTCTCTGTTCTTTATACCTCTTGTACACCTCCCTTTTTCTCCTAACCAAATTTCCAATATTCCTCGAAAACCAAGCCTCCCGATGACTTCCAGCCTTTCGTTTGATCCTCACTGGAACATAACTACTCTGTACCCTCAAAATTTCTCTTTTGAATATCCTCCATTTCTCATTTACGCCCTCACCTGAAAATATCCTGTCCCACTCAATACTCCCCAAATCCTTTCTTATTCCTTCGAAATTTGCTCTTCTCCAATCCAGAACCTCAAGTTTAGACCCCTCATTGCTCCTCTTAAAACTAACAGAATTATGATCACTAGACCCAATTGGATCTCCAACATTAATGTCTGATATCTGACCTAGCACGTTCCCTATCAGGAGATCCAGTATTACACTGTCCTGAGTCGGTTCTTCTACTAATTGATTCAGAAAACAATCTTGAACACATTTAACGAACTCTAGCCCATCCAGCCCTCTAACTGTATGGGTTAACTGTATGAAGTTAAAATCTCCCATGATCACTACCTTATGATTCTCACACATATACATTATTTCTCTACACATTTGTTCCTCTAGTTTTCTTGACCCATTTGGTGGTCTGTAATACACCCCTATTAGCATTCTCATGTCTCCTTCACCCCTCAATTCCACCCAAACAGCCTCACTGGACGATCCCTCCAGACCATCTTGCCACCTCACGGCAGTAATGTCCTCCTTAACAAGCAGAGCAACTCCTCTCCCTTTTTTACCCCCTGATCTTTCACATCTAAAACAAATGTATCCTGGAACGTTAAGTTGCCAGTCCTGTCCCTCTTGTAGCCAGGTCTCACTAATTGCCACAATATCGTGACCCCAAGTATCTGTCCATGCTCTAAGCTCGTCTACCTTGTTCACTATGTTTCTTGCATTAAAATATATGCATTTCAGAGAATGACCCTCACATACATTCTCTTTTCTACCTACTACCCTAATCTCCATCCTACCTTTGTTATCGTTTTTATTCTTATCTAGGTGGCCATGCTCCCTTGACTCTGCTCTCACAGTCTGTTCCCCACCCCCCTGCCAAACTAGTTTAAACCTTCCCCCACAGCTCTAGCAAATCTGCTTGCCAGCACATTGGTCCCCCTCCAGTTCAAGTGGAGTCCCTCCCTTTTGTACAGGTCCGACCTTCCCCAGAAGAGATCCCAATGATCCAGAAATCTTATCCCTTGGCCCCTGCACCATCTCTTTAGCCACGCATTCATCCTCCACATCCTCCTATTTCTACCCTCACTAGCGCATGGCACCGGCAGCAATCCAGAGATTACTACCTTGGAGGTCCAGTTTTTTAACTTCCTACCTAATTCCACATAATCCTGTTTCAGGACCTCATCCCCACTTCTAGCTAAGTCATTGATCCCCACATGGACCACGACTTCTGGCTGTTCTCCTTCCCCTTGCAGAAAGCTATGTACTCGATCAGAGATATCCCTGACCCTGGCACCAGGGAGGCAACATACCAACCTGGATCCCCGATCTCGTCCCACTAACCTTCTATCTGTCCCTCTGACTAATGAGTCCCCAACTAGAAGTATCCTGTTCTTATCCCTCCTTCCCTTCTGAACCTCAGGGGCAGCCCCTGTGCCAGAGACCTGACCCCCACTACTCGTCCCTGATAGGCTGTTTCCCCCCAGCAGTATCCAATGCAGAATACATATTGCTGAGTGGCACTTCCACAGGGGTTCTCTGCACAGGCACTCTCCCTCCTTTCCTCACAGTCACCTGACTCCTGCCTTCTAGGGGTGACTGTCTCCTTGTAACTCCTCTCTATCACTGCCTCTGCTTCCCTTATGATCCTCAGTTCATCCAACTGCAGCTCAAGCTCCTTAACACGGTCACTCATTATATGCAATTGGATGCACCTTTTGCAGGTGTAGTCATCAGAAACAGCTATGTTTGCAATTATGTTTGCAAGATCATAATACATTGATCAGGATTTAGAAAATTGAATACAAAGTTTATACCTTTTTAATCTTTTGTTTCCTTCATGTTCCTGCACTCATGCAAAAGTGTCATTAACACGTCACTACTTTGTCCCTGGATAATCCGTGTCCCTTTCACACTGGGGTAATTGACACACAGGCGTCAGATGAATCAGAATTAGAATTTATGGTTATGAACAAGTCTTAAAATCCAGAGATTTGAAGCAGCATAAAGTGCAAACGTACTTATAACCATCTTACAACATGACTACATTAAAAAAATAGTGCATGTAAAGTAAGGCAGTGTCTTTGGTTCATTGATCAGGAATCTGATGGCAGTGGTGAAGAAGCTGTCCTTGTCCCTATGTTCCTTGACCTCTTCCACCCCACCTATAATAGCAGAATGAAGAGGCCAAGACCTGGGTGGTGGGAACTCTTTGAGGATAGAGGCTACTTTCTTAAGATACCATCTCACGTAGATGACCTTGATGGAGTGAAGTCTGGTGCCTGTGATGTCACAGGCTGAGTTAACAACCCTCTGGAGTTTATTTTTGTCCTGAGATTTGGCTCTTCCATACCAGGCAGTGATGCAACCAACCAAAATGCTCTCCACAGTACACCTATAGAAGTTTATGAGAGCATTCGGTGACAGATCGAACCTTCTCAGACACCTCAAAGTATAGCCACTGGCGAACCTTCTTTGTGATTACATCAACAGGGAGGCTCCAGGATAGATCCTCGGAGATGTTGACTACCAGGAATTTAAAGTTCTAGACCCTCTCCAGTACTGAGCCTTCAATGAGGACTGGGTTGTGTTCCCCTGACTTCCTCCTGAAGTCCACAAACATCTCCTTGGTTTTGCTGAGCACAAGATTGTTGTCATTACACCACTCAATGAGCTGATCTATCTCCCTCCTGTACGCTTACTCATTGCCGTGTGTGATTCGGTCGACATCTGTGATGTCATCAGCAAACTTGGAGATGACATCAAAATTGTGCCTGGCCAAACATTCACAGATGTAATAGCGAGTAGAGCAGTGGGCTAAGCACATATCCTTGAGGTGCACCTGTGTGATAATCAGTGAGAAGGAGCCATTGTTTCCAATTCCTACTTATTGTGGACATCCAATGAGAAAGTCAAGAATCCAATTGCAAGAGGGGTGTATAGAGGCCTAGAAATTATAGCTCCTTGACCAGAATTGAGGGAATAATGGTATTGGAGGCCAAGCTATAGTTGATGAAGAGCAACCATATGTATGAATTGCTGCGTTCGAGGTGATCCAGAGCTGAGAGGAGAGGTAGTGTATTACATCTGCTGTAGTGCAATTGTGACAATAGACAAATGGCAATGGGTCCAGATCTTTACTTAGGTAAGTGTTAATTCTGGCCATGACCAGCTTCTCATCATCGTAGTTAGTTCTTTTGAAGCAAGTGGGAACTGTTGGCTGCTGCAATGAGAGGTTAAGAATGTCTGTGAAATCTCCAGCTAGTTGGTTGGTGCAGATTTTCAATACTCTGCCAGGTACCCCAGGGATGACACACCTTATCTAGGCAGTCCATCCCTGGGTGATTTGACACCGGGTGCCAATTCGCGACCATTAACTCTGGCCCTTTAACTGGTGTATTGGCTGTTAATTACTAGGATAAAGTGCCAATGTGAAAGGGATTTATCCCTGTGGAAAAAGCAGACAGGTGGGGAATGTGATAATGTGCGAATTGCAGCTCAAGCTGATTCAGGGGATTATAGTTTCTCTCTTTCATTCGCTGGCCCAGCATTTTGAAAGTGTAGCCCATGTTTTAGTTCTCAGACAAAAACTGAAAGACTGAGGAAACTAGCAGAAGAACATCTTTTTGTCTAGCCCTTTGAAAAAGTTAAGTCAAATGTTATTTTTCAATCTTATCCAAATAATTTATCTTATTGGACGTCTAAAAACCTTTTAAACACAAAGTCCCAAATCAAACACTAATGTTACGCTGTCTGACCCACCAAGTTCATTCAGCAGCTCTGATTTGCTCCAGATTCCAACATCTGCAGTCTCTTGTCACTAATGTTTCCTTTGTTACTTAGAATTATATCACTGAATTTGAATCACCTCATGTTTTGTTAGTGTGTATCTTAGTGAATCAACTGTACACAATTGATGCATTAGAATAACCTAATTTTCCAATTTATTATAAAGTTTTAAATACTGTAAACAAAAATAGCTTCAGGGCTCATTAATTTCCTCTGACATTCCCACTTGAGAATAAAGGAGTGCCTGTTGAAACCAGGTTTGTAATCCTTAGCCAACACACAAGTTATGCAGCTTTCATCTGTTCCCATTGTTAATTGAACAATGACTTCATCCAGAGCATTAAATCCCCAGATGTTGTTAGACAATTAAGGCATGGTGGAAGCTGCATACTAGGAACATGCTAACAAAATAAATTCTATTGCCTTTTCGCTGGTTTGGTCCAAATTGACAATTGTATTTTTATATCCACAAGGCATGTTAATGTTCAAATATTAGCATATTAAAGCAGTGGCTTTCAACCTTTTTCTTTCCACTCACATACCACTTTAAGTAGTCCCTATCCCATCGGTGCTCTGTGATTAGTCCCGGAATTGCTTAAGGTGGTATGTGGGTGGAAAGAAAAAGATTGAAGACCACAGCTTTAATCGTACCTCATTGACTCGATATGTGCACAGTTTCACAACTCCAAAGGAAATGGGCCAATAACAATTTTTCTCAAGCAAAATATTTCAGTAACAATTGGGTCAAGAGCAGTGATTCTCAACCTCCTCTTCCCACTCACATACCACCTTAAGCAAATCCTTACTAATCACAGAGTATCAATGGCATAGGGAATTCTTAAAGTGGGATGTGAGTGGAAAGGAAAAGGTTGAGAACCCACTGATATAAAGAGAAGGGCAGCATCATATTGGCACTTCTGCCCCCAATGATGTGGAAACGTATAAACCTTCTCCACTATCAGTTGGATTCTTCCCTCCCATTTTTATTGCTTTAGTATCCCGATCTAAGGATATTTCAAATATCTCTATTATATCAACCCATGCCAATGCGTCCCAGTCCCCACCACTCTGATATCTGCCCTAAATTTCCTCTAATCACCTCAAATGGATGTCCTCTAGTATTGGTCATTGCAATCCTTTGGGGGGGGGGAAAATAAGGGTGTTGGCTGCCCACTATTTATATCTCTCACTCTCAGATACCTCTTTAATTCACCTCTCACCCTCTGTCACTACACAGAGAGAAGCCCCAGCTCACTTAACTTTTCTTCTTGAGACATTTTCTCCCATTTCAAGCAGCATCCTAGTAAATCTCCTCTTCTAAGCCTCCACATCGTTCCTGCAATGAGGCAATCAGAGAAGAACACAATACTCCAAGTGTAGTCTTTACAGTACCAGTGACCAAGGTTTGAAGCTGATACCGTCTCCAAGGAGATTGTACCTTCTCCTCGCATCTGCACGGGGTTTTCCCCAGGTGCTCTGGTTCCCTCCCATCCTCAAACACATGGGTGTGTCAGCTAATTGGGTGTAATTGGGCAGCATGGGTCTCAATAGCCAGAATTAGCTTCCACCATGATGTTGATGCATTTTTCTCCCCTCCCAACTATTTAATTTACTTCATACCTCTTGCATCAATCCCCTGACTAATGAAGGCCAACAACACCATATCAAGTTGCATGGCAGCCTTGAGGGATCTGTGGATGGGGCCTCAAGATCCTTGTTCCTCCACATTAAGAACCCTAATCATGTACTCTGCCTTCAATGTCAATCTTTCAAAGTGTATCTTGAAAGTGTATATTTCACTTTTCTCAATTGAACTCCACCTGCCACTTCTCTGCCCAAATCTACATCCTAACCACATCCCTTTGTGACCCATCCACACATGTCCAACCTTCAAGCTATCTGCAAACTCACTGACCCATCCCTCCAATCCCTTGTTAGAGACATTTTTTCAATGCTCTCCATTTACTACTCCCTTCTGTGAGCAAACCAATTCTGAATTAGAACCATTTTTATTGTCATGAACATGTGCCACAAAATGTGTTTTGCAGTAGCAGGATTGTACATTACAATTGCTATAAATTACAATTCCATAAATACAAGATAAAAAAAAAAACAATTAGCACAAAAAAAGAGAAAAGGCAAGCTTCTTGCCCTCTCCACTGCTGACCCCTTGACGATGACTGATTTGTGAGCCACGGGGTGCCCATTACAAAATCATGCAGGTTATATCTAATAAGATTAGGTTTCTCCAAATGTTCATAAATCATGTCCCCAAGAACCCTCTCCCCTAGTTTGCTCACCGCTGGCACAAAATTCACTGGTCTATGATTTCTCAGGAATCACCCCATCACCTTTCTTGAGCAAAGGACCTACAATTTGCCATCCTTCAATCCTCCAGTACCACTCCTACGCCTTGGGAGGACGCAACGATCATCAGTGTCTTAGCAGTCTCTTTACCGACCTAAATGTTTTTCATAAGCTCCAACATTACCTCTTTTTTAGGACCTCAAAATGCTTCAGCACATTTGCTTGTTCTACACTGGCCTCACATTCATCAAGGTCCCACTTCCTGGTGTGCACTGAAGCAAAATATTCAATAAGAACCTTCGCTACCTACAAGCATGTCCCCCTTCATCCCCAAATAGTGCTAACCTCACTCTTATAATCCTCCTCTACGTGTAGAATACCTTGAAGTTTTCACCAATCCTTACTGCCAAGACTTTCTTGTGTCCCCTTTTATCTCTCCAGTCCTTTCTTGGTTACCTAACAATTCCCCAGAGTCCTGCCTGATATTTGCTTCCTATAATTTGTTAAGGATTTCTTCATCTTAAGAAAAAAAAGTTCTACCCCTTGTCAACCTATCCAGAACCTTGTGCAAGTGGTCCCAAAATATGCCCCACATTTTATGCTGTACATTTCCTGGAGAACATCTGTTCCCAATTAATGCTCCCAAGTTCCTGTCAAACCATCTTATTTCACCCTCACCCAATTAAATATTAAATATTTTCCCACATCATTGACTCCTATCCTTATTCATGGCTATACAAAAGGTCAAGTGTCTACTATCTTAACAAATGCACACCCACTGAGATGTGTCACCTGACCAGGTTCGTTTCCAAGGACTAATTCCAGCTTGGTCTCTCCTCTGGTCAGCTTGTCCACATGCTGTATCAGAAATCTTTCTTGGACACCCAATGCATTCAACCCCATTTAACCCTATTGCAACTTTCCAAAATCTGCTAACTTATCTGTTCTTCAATAGCTAGTGGGGGCCTATAGAATATTCCTAAAAGAGGGTATTAATACTTTTCTGTTTCTGACTTCCACCCACACCAGCTCAGTTGGCAATCTCGTCATGACATCCTCACTTTCTGCAGCTGTGATATACTATCTCTGGTTAGTAATATCACCACCCCCTCCATTTTACCTTTCTATCCCTTCTGAAACATAAATCCTACCCTGTGACAGCCAAGTTTCTGTAATTTCCTCAACATTATAACTCCCTGTTCTGATCCATGCTCGTTACCTTTTTTTAACTTTAGCTTTACTTTTCACATCAAAGCAAATACATTACAACCTATCCAACTGACGATATTTGGGTCTTATTCACTGCCTGACCTTCCTTGCAGTTTCAACACACATATCCACTAACTGCTCCATCATCTGACCCAATACACTGGTGCCTATCTCCTTGACTACCCTCCCCAACTGCTCTAGCAAATCTGCCCACTAGGGCAGCACAGTTGGGATAGCGGTTAGTGCAACATCTTTACAGCGCCAGCGATCGAAACCAGGGTTTGAATCCTGTCCTGTCTGTTTGTACATTCTTCCTGTGTCTGTGTAGGTTTTCCCCAGGGCCTCCAGTTTCCTCCCACCGTTTGAAATGTACAAGAGAGTGTAGGTTAATTGGGTGTAAATTGGGCAGATAGGCTCATGAGCCAAAATGGCTTGTAACCATATGTCTAATTTAAATTTAATTTAAAGGATATCACTCCCTCTCAAATTCAGGTGCAATATCTCCCTTTTGTACAGGTCATACCTTTTCTAGAAGAGATCCTAATGATACACAAATCTGAATCACACCCACTACACCAACTCTTCAACATTCACCTGCCTATTCTTAGCCTCATTGGCACATGGCACAGGCAGCAATCAAGGATTTAGACATACAGCATGGTAACAGGCCCTTTTGGCCCATGAGCCCGTGCCGCCTAACTTCACCCAATTGACCTACACCCCTGGTACATTTTGAACAATGGGAGAAAGCCCGAGCACCCATAGGAAACCAACAGAGACACGGGGAGAATGTACAAACTCCTTACAGACACCAAGGGGTTTGAACCCTGATCCCATTTGCTGCACTGCATTGCACTAACCACTACGCTAATCATGCCATCTGGTTCAATGGGATTACTATTCTTGAAGGCCTACTTTTTTATCTTCCTTCCTAACTCATAGAATTCACTCATCAGCACCTCCTCTCCGTCCCACCCACGTCATTGCACCATAATTTCTGCCTGCTCAGCCTCCCTTTCACAAATGCCACAATCCAAGACATTTGACTCTAGCTCAGGGAGTCTCAGTCTCAACCACAGAATCTCCTGTCTGAATCTCTGATCATTATCACCTTCCTCCTGCCTTCCTTTCTGTGCCACAGAGCCAAACTCCATACTAGTGACCTGGCTGCTGTGGTTTTCCCCTGGTAGGTCACCAGACCCCACTCCCCCCCCCCCCCCCCCCCCAAATGAACAGCATCCAATATAGTGTGCACACTATTGAGGAAAATGGCCATAGGGGCACCCTGCACTGATGGTCTATGTCCTTTTTTTCCTGCCTTCCCCCAACCCTTCGCTATCAACTCCTCAGCCTCCCAAATGATCTAGAGTTCATCCAGCTCTCCTGCAGACTGTACTACAGCCATACTTGTCATAGGTGAGGTCATTTGGCTCTGGAGGACTCTCTGATTTCTACATCCTGCAAGTGGAATATTGCACTACCCTGGCTATCATCCCCACTGCTCAATTATCCTCGTACAGCATTTCCTCTCCACACAGCTGTACTAAAATTAAAATTACTTGCTCGTTCGCACTAAAGAGCTGCTGTCATTCTCAACTCCTGACGCTCTCCAACAATAATTGCTCCACTTGACCCTCACTTTTTATTGGCTGATGCTAATTTGCTTTATTAACATATCTGTTATTAACTAACAATTTGCAGATGTGCACCTTCTGGTGTCCTGGTTAGTGAAACAGATTGACAAGTTCTGAGATCTATAATTCTTTGTACTCTCGTCACAAGCCCTATCTCCTGGTCAGTGAAACACAATGACAAACATTGTGCTCTGATAATATTTTGACAGAAAATTAGGAATTCATCAGGGAGAGATGTTAGAGTTAAAGATAACTCTGCATGTTATTTCAGTGATTAGGTTTGGTACTTGGTGGGGGAAAATGCTGTCCATTTAACTTGACATGAGATCAATGTTTGTGTGGCCCCATATATGTACACTAAGTCAGGTCCACAGCCTTCTTGGTTACTTTTTGCTATTGTGTCAAGATCCTGTTCTGTCGAGTTGTGTGGTAATTGAACCAGTGACCACTCATGTAAAAAAAAAATGTACAGGCGTCTTTCACTCTGAATTGGAATGGAAGCAAGTTGTCCTCAACCTTGAGAATCTGTCAAAGACGGGGCTGGCTAAACTTGTTTAATACAAGAGTCACATATGATAAACTTCAGATATTTGAAAACTGCAACAATCACATGATCACAAGCCACGTCCACTAAAGCTACCATTGTGAGCACCAACTTGTTCAATTCCTTTTAGCCAATGTATTTCCACAAGTCAAAAACACGTTATTTGTCACAGAGTCGCACGTGGCACGCGAGCTGCGGTTTAGTCATCCCTGGGCTAAGAGCAGAAAAGGAAGGGAAGCAGTTATCTGCTTCTGCTGGCTTCAGAACACCCTAGATAGTTTGATTCCATATCTACTTTGTCTTTCACTACCTGAAAGGAAGGTAAACAACTGGGCATGACATCTCGGGCAAATTACGTGCTTGATACTTCGGAGGGTTTTTTTTCCCCATGGTGTCTGATTATTTCTGTGGCCAACGTCGTTTTGCATCTGACTTTGAGATAAGTATTTTCACAGTGAACAGCAGAGAGTCTAGAAAACAAACACATGAAAGACCCTAAACACAGATCAAATCACAAGGCTGACCACAAACACAAGAATTCAGTGGTTTCTATGACTGTTTCTGTTTCTGCATATGTTGGGGATCAGCATTATTTTTCTATTGCATACAATAACATTTATTAAAATGATGAATGTGAGGGGTAAAAGTTGTAAACTCACATCAAGGATCCTCTGGCAGAGCTTCAAATTAGCATCATGAAGAGCATGTACATGAGTTTTAATATATTTTTCTGGCCAATATATTAACAGGAAAAATATTAGTTTGGCTGAGCAGGGAGATGACGTCACTATGTGCTGTGCAAATTTGTGCAAGCTTAGCAGGAGAGAGAAGTTAGAGCCAACATTTTCAATCGTTGACTATTTTATCACTTCATTTCCCTCCCACCTAGTGTACTCACTTATACAATACTTCAGATACAGTGAGAAGATATAATCTTAGTTCGTCATTTAGATTTGGGGATGATCTGGCTCAAAGGCTTCCAGTTAGATTTTGGTTCAGCTCAGTGTTTTTTTGCAATGTAAACTTTAAGCAAAGAATTATCAATATTTTGGTCTCTATAAATTTAATATGTTGAGAACTTCTCCAAGCCATAGAATTGCAGTTTCTATCGCAGTACGCCACTCATTTTCATTCTCATCATGGATTTTAAGTTAAAATAATAATAGAAAATGGCATTTGACTTGTTTCTTTTTCCACAGTTGTCAGAATCAGAATTTATTGTCATGAACAAGTCACGGAATCAAGCAGCATCACTGTGCAAATATTCATATTTTGAACCATCTTACAACAATAAATATAAAAAATAATAGTGCACGAAAAGTAAGGCAGTATCTTTGGTTCATTGATCATTCAGGAATCTGATGATGGCGGGGAAGAAGCTGCCCTTGTGCCGCTGAGTGCTTGTCTTTCGGCTCCTGTACCAGTTTCCACCATGGTAGCAGAGTGAAGGGGGCATGGCCTGGGTGGTGGGGGCCTTTGAGGATAGAGGCTGCTTTTTTAAGACACTGCTTCATGTAGATGTCCTCGATAGAGTGAACTCTGGTGCCTGTGAAGTCACAGGCCGAATTAACAACCCTCTGGAGTTATTTCTTATCCTGAGACTCAGTGCTTCCATACCAGGAGGTGATGCAACCAGCCAGAATGCTCTCAGCAGTATACTTGTAGAAGTTTTCAAGAGCCTTTAGTGACTTACCAAATCTCCACAAACACCTCATAAAGTATAGCCACTGGTGAGGTTCCTTTGTGATTGCATCAACATGGAGGCTCCAGGACAAATGCTCAGAGATGTTAACACCCGGGAATTTGAAGTTCTTGACCCCTCGATGAGGACTGGGTCGTGTTCCCCTGACTTCCTCCTGAAGTCCACAATCATCTGCTTGGTTTGCTAATGTTGAGCACAAGGTTGTTGTTGTGACACCATTCAACGAGCTGATCTATCTCCCTCCAGTATGCATCCTCATTGCCGTTTGTGACTCTGTCGACAACTGTAGTGTCATTGGTAAATTTGTAGATTGCATTGGAAATGTGCCTGGCCACAGTCATGAGTTTATGTTAGAGGCAAATTTTGTTCAGTTACAACAGCATTCTGATCCCTGGACAGAAATATTTGACCCATAAAGGCACTGGTGACTGCAGTAATTGTTCTTGCTTTCTTCTGTCGATCTCTCTCTTATCTTCCCTTTGTAATTCCTCATCATCCTTTATTATGGTTTCTCTCCCAATCCCTCACTTTTAATATTAATCTTTCATCATCTTTTTTAAATATAGACGTACAGCACGGCAACAGATCCTTTCGGCCCTCAAGCCTGTGCTGCACAATTACACCTAATTGAAATCGGAAGACCTGGAGGAAACGCATGCAGACAAAAGGAGAATGTACAAACTCCTTACAGTTTTGAACCCTGGTCCCTGGCGCTGTAACAGCATGGTACTAACCACTATAGTAACCGGCTGCTCTTCAGCTTTCTGTCTTTGAAAGAAAATGTGAGAAAAAGGAGAAAAACAATGTTCTGTTCATTTTTTAAATTCTAAACCTTCGCTTACTTTTTCATCTCCTCTTCCCCGTCTCTCTCTCTCAAAATGCCATCTGTCTTTATTCTCCTTCTCCTTTCTCTTAGTGTACATGCATCTGTGTACGTGAATGTCAGTGTGGGGTGCTAATTTGCACAAATGATGGTTGTGCATTGTTTATGTGCATGGTGTGTAAACGAGGACAGTGATGGAAGCAGAAAACATAGATGTTAGATTGGTGAAGAGTTACATCCATGTCTGTCTGAGGTTTGTCTCTATTTCAGTGACTTTTCTGCACCATTCTTCATTTTGGTTGTTTCCTTTTCCTTGTTCTCCGTCCCTCCACAGTGGCAGGGCTTCCTTTGGAAGTCCTCCACCTGAATGTTCCTGAAAGCATTGACTGAGGGCAAAGTCTTATCAGAGGGTTTTTAAAAACCTATTAAAGTTGAGTTAAATATTAAAAAGAAACCTGCAATATTTTTAATCAAAATAATTAATAAAAGGGACTTTCCCTCTATCCCAGACATGCCATTCTATTTGATATCAATACGTTCTCAGATCCTGTACCAGACCTTGTGAGCAATTTTTTTTAAAGTGCAAATGGAGGGAGAGTTTTCCCTCTGAATTTCACATGGATTCTAATAAATCTGTTAGTAGATTCTGGATTTCTGTGTTTGACTGTGCAAATGTGGAAGTTCTGGACGCATCTCCTTCTAGGTAAGTAAATGCTGGCAGTTTCATTCAGAACAAACAGAATTTACCAGTGAGGTCCAGGCAAGAATGCTTTTTTTTTTCCAAGCCTGTCACTGATTTCTTGCTGTATAAATTGGAGCAGAAGCAATATTTTGATGACTTTTCCATAGGCAAATTTGGATAAAGACTCAAAGACAAGTTTTCATGAGGAAATACTGTAATAGGGATAACAACCTAATTCTCATCAGGAAATTTGCTAATACCACTCCCTATGGGAATGTAAACTGGTCATTACTGATGTATACAGAGGTAATAGCCTGAATATGCCTGAGATTGTCTGATCTCAGAAGCTAAGCAGGCTCGTGACTAGTTGGTACTTGGAGGGGTTAGGAACACCAGGTGCTATAGGTTTCTGTGAGGGGCTCTGGACAAAGTGGCAGCTCTCTGTCTACCTTGCGGTAGATGAAAGTCAAAGAATTTCATGTATGTTATATTCTAAATGTAGTATTACGCGACCATAATGGAACCTTCACCTTTAAACATGGAATCTGCAGATGCTGTGGTCTAGTGCAGTACCCAGGTGGAGCTAAAGAAATTAGGTAGGTCACACAGCATCCATAAGAAGCAAAAGGGCTTCAACATTTCAGGTGGGAGCTTTTCTTCAGGTGGTGAAAATCAGGTGGACCCATAAATAAAAGGTTGGCAGAGAAGTAGAAGCACAGGCTACGTGAGAGGGAGAAGAAGGGAAAGAAGCTGAGAACTGGTAGGGGAAAAGGCCAGAGATAACTCCTTGATAAAAGTAAGAAGGGAAGGGTGCAGGGTGCTGGAGGAAGGGAGATAGACATTAATATCAGCCTCCACTATTCATGAACCCCCTCTCTGCTCTCTCCCTTCCCCTCAGCCCTCTCTCCCCTTATCCATCTCCCCATCACCTCCCCTCCTATCTGAGAATTATCCTTCCTAGCCCACCCCCCTTATCAATTCTCAGCCTTTTTCTCTTCTTCCTCCTCTCACCAGCATCCACCTGTGCTCCACCCCCTTCCCAACCTCCCACCCCGCACTCCTGAAGAAGGGCTCTGACTCGAAATGTCAACGACCTTTTGCATTCTGTGGCTGCTATTTGACCCAATGAGTTTCTCCAGCAATTCTGTGTCCATTTACTAATGTGCATGATTCAGTACCACATTATTGAGTATATTCATCAATTGAGCCTTAATGATACAATAACAGAGATATATTAAATAATTACAATATTGATGTCTGAAAATCTGTCACTGTTCAGCTACCTAACAGACATTTTTATTGTAAATTTCTTTTCATGTATTTGGAACATAAATGTTGAAAATTATGGTAGATTTTGCCAAGCAGTATAAAATTAACCAACGGATGGAGTATCTGAAGAAAAAAATCCCAAATCCTCCTTTAGGCCACTCTAATTCATCACTCATTGTCCAATAGCAGTTAATTAAGTCTCCATTGTGACTGACTGAAACTTGGCAGGCAGAGCCTTGAAATTAGCCTTGGGGACTTTTAGCGCACTAAATGAGTAGTGAGTGGGCTGTATAGCCTTAGCTGCAAATACTAAGTTACATATCAAATCATGAAATTGGGATATCCTTGCTTTATGGAATTATTATTGTGGGTTGTCTGCCCTTTGAGAATATTAAATTCTGACGTGTGCTTCAAACTTTCTGCTGCTTGCTGAACACAGCAGCAAACACTCAGACTGACTCATGGGAGTGGATCAGTATTTTAAGAAGACCTCCCCATGGCAAGCCCAAATCATAGAAATTGGAGGGGAAGATGGGTCATTTCACAAATTAAGACTGGGAAGCAAGGCGTTCATGAGACCCAGATGCCCAGGAAAGACTCAAACTGATTACAGGCCACAGATTGATGGATCTATTATATCATTATACAGTTAAAATACAGATTAGTACAGGCCCTTTATTCCATAATGTGTTCCAACCTATATAAACCCACTCCAGAATCAATCTAACCCTTCCCTTTGTCACAGACCACTACTCCCTACATCCATGTGCCTATCTCAGAGTCTTTTAAAAGTCCTTATTTTTATCAGTTTCGACTATTATCCCTGGCAGTTCATTCCCACTACTCACTGTGTAAAAGACCACCTCTGACATCTCCCCTAAAATTTCCTCTACTCATCTTAAACAGATGTTCTATGGTATTGACCATTGCTGCCCTGGGAAAAAGATGGTGCTGTCCATCATTTTGTGTAATGTTGCCACAGGGGGCTGTGGAAACGAGGTCATTGGGTGTATTTAAGGCAGAGATTGACAGATATTTGATTAGTCAGGGCATCAAGGATTACTGGGAGAGGGCCAGGGAGTGGAGCTGAGTGGAAGGATGAATCAGCTTGTGATAGAAAGTTGGAGCAGACTTGATGGGGTGATGGGCCTGCTTCTGTATCTTTTGATGTTGTTACCCTATCTATGCTCCTCATAATGCTATACACCTTTAATAAGTTGGCTCCTCAACATCTTGATTGATGAAGGCAAACTTGCCAAATGCCTTCTTGAACCTCCCTATTAAGGTGTCACTACTTTCATGGAACTATGTACCTGCACACCCAAGTCTCTTTCTTCTACAACACTCACTAGGGTCCTGTCATTCACCATGTAATCTTAGATAACTTTCTTCATTGTTCTCAATACCTCCAAACTTGGTGTCATCCATTAACTTACTCACCACTCTAACTATGTTGTCATCTAGATGCAATATAGGTGACAAATAACAGTGGACCTAGGACTTATTCCTGCAGCACCCCACAAGCCAACAATCTACTGCTACCACCACTCACCATCCCTCACATTTCCTACCAACAAGCTATATCCCATGTGATCTGACCTTCTGGACCAGACTACCATGAGAGACCTTGTCAAAGGGCTTGTAAAATCCATATTGACTTAATCAATCTTCTTAATCGCTGCTTCAAATATTCAATCAAATTCATGAGACAACATTTCCCATGCATAGAGGCAAGATGACTATTCCTAATCAATTCTTGCCTTTCCAAATGCAAGTTGATCCCGTTATTCAGAATTCCCTCCAGTAACTTAACCATGACTGACATTAATCTCATCAGCCTGCAGTTCCCAGGCTTGTTCTTAGACCCTTCATTAAATAAAGGCACAGAATTAGCCACCCTCCAGTCTTCCAGCACAAATCACCCCTCCTTAACAATGATGCAAATCTCTGCCAGGGTTCCTGCAATTTCTTGGACACACAAGGGACTGGAATCTTTTGCAAAAAACAATGCGGCAGGAAGTTAACCAGTTATGCAGCGTCAGTGAGAGAAAGAGAATGGTCAGTGCTACTGGTCAGAATCCTTCAAGTCAGGATGAAGGGTTCTGGCCTGAAACATTGACCATTCCTTTTCTCCCACTGATGCTGCCCGCCCTGCTGAATTCCCCCAGCAGATTGTTCTTTTCGTCTTCCAATTTCTTTCCTTGCTTCTAATAATGTCCTGGAGTACATTTGGTTAGACACTGGGCTTGACTTACCTCAATACATTTTAAGACCTTCAACATCTCCTTTTCTATATCAGGAGCCTCTTTTCCATTGGCACCTTGTCCCAAGAATTAACTGGGACAGGGACCAGTGGAAAAAGAAAACTGTCCGAACACCAGTGTCAAATGACATAATTTCATATCAGGGATTAACCACCTTGACTCCTACTAGTATCCCTGGTATCAGCTGATGCCGGCGTGCTGATAAAATCCAATGGAAAAGGGGCAGCAGAAAATCACCCATTTCTAGTTGAAGGTAAAACACTCCGATCTGCAGTGATGAATTGTGTCCCAGTGGAAACAGCAGAAAAGGTTTCCTATCCCGAGTCACTGCAAAGCCAATGGAAAAGGGACTACAGACTCCGTTCAGGACTTTGGTGTTTGCTTCCCCGAGTTCCCTCATCTCCATGTCTTTCTCTACGGTAAATACAGATGGAAAATATCCATTTAAGACCTAACATTTTCCTATAGCTCTTTAAGAGATCCTATTCTTTCCCGAGCTACTCTTTGTCTTTAATATACTTGTAGAATATCTTAAGATTACCCTTAACATAATCTGCTAGAGCTATTTCAACCCACCTCCATATTTTCCTCTAAAGTGAATTTTGACATCCTTTATGCTACTTGATTTCAAATATCTATGACTAGTATATGTGGCCTCACCAAGGCTGCACTGTCATCATTTCATGTGAATGAAAGGATGACAAACAAAACAATTTTTTTACGATGGGTCATCAAGACAAATGGAAATTGCTGGGAGGTTTCCAAGGAGTAAATCAGTGGTTCTCATCCTTTTTCTTTCCACTCATATACTACTTTAAGTATTCCCTATGCCATTGATGCTCTGTGATTAGTAAGGGATTGCTTAAGGTGGTATGTGAGTGGGAAGGGAAGGTTGAGAATCACTGCTCTAGACCCAATTGTTACTGAAATATTTTGCTTGAGAAAAATTGTCATTAGCCCATTTCCTTTGGAGTTATGAACCTGTGCACATAACGAGTCAATTAGGTACGATTAAAACAGTGGTCTTCAAACTTTTTCTTTCCATCATATGTGAGAGAATATCTGTAATTGAACTATATGGTAACCTTTGTTTATTTACATTTAAAAAAAATGATAGAAATTACAAAGTTTCTAGTTTCTTAACAAATGATGCATGTATAGAGTTTTTCTGCAGCTGATTGCTTTAATAAGTAGTGGAGTTTATTTCAGAAAATCATGGAGGCACATCTGAGAGTAGAGTGAAAGTCTCAAAGGATCAGAGTTACCTCGAATATGCAGGTTCCATTCCCGGCTGGATGGCAACATTTTCCCTGTACCATCTGATTATGACTAGATTGACCTTTATTTTTGCCCCTTTTTTTCAGTGATGGAAGAGCTGATTGTGGAATTGCATCAATTTCTGGAACTTCTTGATCGTGAATATCTGACTTCATCTGCCAGGGAGAAAAAGACTGCAGTCTGTAAGATCCTGCGGAGAATCAAGTCAATCTCAGGTCAGTTAGTTTCTAGCTACCATGCAAGAATGTCTTTATTAGACATCTACTGAGCAGTGACAGCTGATGGCCAATGTGGGACCAGTTGAGGTCCTTGACAGTGGACCAGTTAGTTAGGCTCATTGATCACACTTCATTGTAAAATTTAGCTTTCAGTTGGGGAGATGTAATGTCAGCTCTGGCAAAGGATTTGTAACTGAAGAGAAATGGGCCCTTCGTTCCACAATATTCATGCCATCTTTATCATTCATCTGCATTTATCCCATTTCCATGTATTAGAGCCGCATCCTTTACATTTTAAATTCTTAATCAAAAAAATTTAGACATACAATACACTTCTGGTCCATAAGCCCAAATACCCCAGTTAACATGCAATTGTACATTTTGAAGGGAGGGAGGAAACCAGAGCACACGGAAGAGACGCATGCAGACACGGGGAAAAGATTTAAGCTCCTTACAGGCAGAGCTGGATACAAACCCAGGTGGCTGGCACTGTAAAAGCATAGCACTAACTGCTGCTCTCACCATCCCGCCCAAATCCATCTGTGCCTTGCCTATATATCTGTCAGCTTGAATACCTCTTAAACATAATAATTCTTTCTAATTTCACTACCTTCTCCACCAGGGTGTTCCAGATATCCACCAAACTCTGTAAGTAAGATCTTCTCCATCAGATCCTGTTAAAAACACCATAAAATATACCATCCTGCTCTTGATAACGATTTCATGGAAAAAAGAATCTACCATCTATTCCTCACATAATCTTACCTATTTTAAAATGTAAATGTACACGTACAGCACAGGATCAGACCCGTTTGGCCAACGAGC